>NW_027137567.1:393265-1593265 GCF_001692895.1 Cenococcum geophilum 1.58
CACTTAATCACATCGTTAAAATTCCTCTCGTTTCTCCGGAATTATTTCCTTATCCGTAATAAGTTCGTGGTTTTATTCTGGATTAAATTCTATTGTTAATTTCCTTTTATTTCTTTCTCTGGAGGATTATAGGATTTGATTTTCTATCATCCCCTGTTCCGTCATATACTCCTTTATCGGATTTCATCTATCCTTACTATGTGTTAATTCTCGATGTTATCATTTAATATCCTGTTCCAGTAGATTATAATTCTCTATCGTATTGCTGCATTTTATATTCTCTATCGCTTCTTCTATATCATCATCTCATCGGCCTTATTACTATCTTATCTGTTTAATATGCATGTATATTGTCTATTTTCGCCATTTTTTGATATCCATCTTATTATGATTTTTCACTTTTCCCGACAAGTCTCCTGATATTCGTGTGCTGCTAGTCTTCTTTACTTTTGGTCTTTATATCAGATACTCTTTTCGCATGCAAGCCGTTAGATCTCTTCGACTGATTTCTTCTTCCATTTCATAGATTTTCTCAGATATAGGTGCTTTTTATTTCCTGTCTATTTTCTGTTCTTCTCTAACTCTGGACGATAGTAGTTCATCCAATCGCTTTATCTATCTATCTGCATTGATTTCTTGTATCTTGTATCGGTTTGATTTCCTATTCGTAGATTGATAGTGTGTATCAATGTATATTTTTATGATCCATTCCTATCATAGTAAATGCGGAATATCATCTGCTTTATATTCTATCCTATAGTGCATGTATGCTATAGTTTTATCTAATCATCTCGCTTCTATCTATGGAGTTCTATTGCATGATATATCTAATTTCTGCTTCCTTTCCGGCTATTTATTATATCCGTCCGGAATTCCACTTTCGTTCCTTATATCTTTGCTTAATCTTTATATCTTTGGCCTGAATTTTTTGCGTGATCCGTTATTAATATCTTCCGCTTAATTATCCTTTGTCATATGATCTTCTGTCATTTCTCATTATCAAGTTAATCTAAGTATCATTATCTAGGATTATTCTAATAATAGATGAATTATTCGATTCCTCTTATTGCCCCTTTAAATTTATCATATTTCTCTGACTATGTCGTCTTTTATCTTCGACTCATCGTTAATTCCTTTTATGCGTGCGAGCATAATTGTCTTTCTGATTTAGGAATCTCCTTGAAGTATTTATTTAGTCTCGGTTCAATTTATATGCTGAGATTTTTTCTAATTCCGATATCATTTCGTCATTCTTGATACTCTTCGCAATGGTGAATTGTGTAGCTTAAATTCCAAAAGATTGGTGATATTGTTGCTGAGTGTCGCGTCATCTGTATGTTCCATATGAATCTCTATAACTTGCGCTAATTATTTTCTGCTTCTTCTTGATTATCTATGACCCCTCCTTGTCTCTCTCGAGAAATTTCTTTCTATTTCTCAAACAAAATGCGATCCTCGCTCTCTCATTCTATACTAATTGGATACTAGTTCTTTTTTCTAATAGTCTCTATGTATAATTAGTCTCGAGAAGTATAGTCCTCCGCAGGAAATATATTTTTTTTTATCGTTCTATCTACCGTCCGGATCATCGTATGATATCAACCTTGTATTATTTATGACTCTCAATCTTGATATTGTAGCCTCTTGATGATCCTCATTTAATTTATTATTGATATCATTAATCGATGCCTATTTTTTATCAGAATAATTCCATATTATCTTTGATATATATGATATCTGCTTTATATTCTTTCGAATCTTTTAAGATTATGATCTATTTGATCTTTAATTCGATATTCCTATGCCATATCTATGTCCGTTTTTTACGATATACTCTATGATTAAATTCTATATCTATTTAGATCGCATATTCTGGAATTATTGCGTCTTTTACGAGATCGTCATTTCGATTGCTTGTACTCTGGTATTTTTCGCTTATCCCCGGGATCTCGACCGCTTTTCTTTGATCTTTCGATGCTAGCTTATTCCATATCTATTATTAGAGCATTTTTGATTTTGTTGAATTCTCCTTGATCTATCGTCCCTAATATTCTTCATCATTTTTCGAAAATCCAATATTTGTAATATTTTCCAATCGATCCTCTGGAATTATCTTCCTATAATGTGATTCTTGATTTTTCATTCATATGGGGATTTTTAGGTTTATCATCTCACAAATATACTCCTGAAGATATTCCCTCATTGACTTCCTATTATTATCTCGTATGATCCGAATAGGATTTTGAGATCCCTCTTCCGATAATCTGATCTATTATCTTGATTCCCTGAATCGCCTCTTTTTCCTAGGTATTTTTCTCGCGAATTTGATAATTTCCTTATTTGATTATTTTATATTCGTTATGCCTCGGTCATTATTGGTATTTTTTATTATGTCTCTGATACATTCCTTCTAGTATGACTATCCTGATATTAATTGTTTGCGCATGTTCACTTGTCTAATGATTATGGCCTATTTTACCTATGATAGAGTATAGTATAGAATCTAATGTGATGCGAGTAATATATCTATTCATACAAATTCATTCATTGTTCCTTGATGGATCATCTTCCTAGGAAGGATTCTATATACGATATCATTGAATGTATGATTTATATTGTATTTTTGTTATTCGAATATATCTATATTACCGGTCAGTCAGAAATATGCTTATCTGTATTATATATTGGGCAATTATTAAGGATGTCCTAAAATTGTAACTAATAGGTAAGGTTACTCCTTCTATCTATACGGTAGTCCTATTCTCTTAACTACTACTAGTAAAATATAGTTTCTTATTACTTTACTATCTATTAGCGCTTTAAACTGCTAATCTTGCTATTTAACTTATAAATTTAGGTGTTGTCCTTAAATTCCTTTAAGGGTCTAAGGCTCTACTACTGGCTNCCTCTAGTCCTATAGGCCTCTACTTTTCCTAACTATTAGCTGCTTAATCCTTATATACTTAGCTTACTCTTTAGCTAATACCTAGTTCGCTTTTTATCTTTAATATACTATAGACACGTATTCTCTAAGTATTCCCACCACTATTATCCGTCTAAGCATTCTTTTATAAGGAATCTTCCTAGTTAAAATACTAAACTTCCTTCCTCTTAAACCTTTACTAGATGCCATCTATATATATATTTAGCATTCCTATATTATTGCTTATCTATTATCCAATATATCCTTATAAAGTATTTTCAATTCTTTTCTTTTAGATTCTTATATATCTCGTATATATCGTCCACGCACGCAATCTATAATAACGTGTAGTATACTAGGTGCTTTAGGTTAACTCTTAACTTATCTTTATCTATAAGTTTAAACCTTTATTATACTAATCTAAACGTTATAACTTTATTTATAGGTACTAAGATGCGTCTCTTGCTTTTTTAGTCCTCTAAACATTCCTTTAGATCCTTTAATATTATAATTAAGGCTCCTTTAATATACGTTATGGCCTTTTCTATAATTAGATAGTCCTAAATAACTTTTTCATCTAACTACATATAGAAATCTTCCTATTTATTATTATGCCTTTGCCTATACCACTTTTGGTATAGCTACTAAAGTATATACGGCTTATCCATAAGGAAGTATCTTTTTATTACTACGTTGTAACAGCCCTTTATATGTCGTTCTTCGAACCTAGTAGGAATCCCTAGATCCTCTTTATTTTCTAGTTTAGTAAGCCACTTAGCCCTTAGTATGCCTACTCTCGGCCTATTAGTAATTCTTTATACTAGTACTCTATCCCTTATATGTCTTAATATACTAGATCTTTTATCTAGTTTCTATTCTTACTATATAATAATTCTTTGCCTAAACTCTTTTATAGTTTCTTTTAGTTTACATCTTATGCTTAAATCCTTAAAGTTCTCTTGCTTCTTAATCTTGGTATTAACATTTTAATCCTTAATCCGAACACTGTATTCTACTAATAAATCTTCTAGGTCTATATACTCGTCTCCTAGTCTAATTGCTATTTGTGCTATAGATTCTCTAATCTATAAAGAAGCTCCTTGCCTCTTACTTGTAGGTATCTTAATTTATACCCCGAATTCTTAACCCTTTTAGATTCTTAATCCTAAGCTTGCTTCTGTCTTAAGCTTTACTCTAGCCTTAGTCTAACTAGGCTTACTTAGTGTTCTCATCTCGTCTTAAGAGTCTTAAATATCACTTATCTTATCTTAAGAGTCTTGTGCTTTAAGGAAACTTCGTCCTAAGCTCATTTATATATCACTAAACTAAGCCGTTACTCTACTCTATTGGTTATCGTCTATTATAGGTCCTTAAGCTAAACCTTCACCACACATGCAACCTTACCAAAAGGTAGCGCCACACTCCAAAACTTACGNATACCCATCTTACCATCAAAAANAATCGATTTTCTAACTTTTAAGACCTAATTCCTACTGCCTAGCGAGCTAGAGGTGGATTTATTTGTCGTTTTACCCCCTTTCTCCCAACAGAAAAATTTTCTTTAAGGGTGGCCCTAGCTTATAAGCGAGGCACGGACAGGAACACNAAAACTACTACCACTANTACNAATACCACCAATACCAAAACTATAAAATAGGGGCTAGTTTCCCTACTACCTCTTAACCTAATCTCCCCAGAAATCTTCTAGTAGGATTAGTAAGGAGAAAGGGTATAAGGATAGTAAAAACTAGGAAAACCCCCCTATAAGAGACACAATGCCAAGGCCCGGTAGGCCTAAAAAGAAACCTCCTATAGAAATAAGTGATAATGAGTCTATATCTATATTCACCTTTTCTGGCCCTTCTTCTTCTCCTGGCCTATTTGGGACAGGAGAAAAAAGAGGACATCCTTAGTCTTCTACTGAAAAAGAAAACCAAAAACCTGTAAAAAAGATAACTAAACTAATGACTTTCACGGCTGGTATACCTAGTATATCTTTCTCTTCCCTTTCTCTAGAACAACACCTATAAAAGGCTCTAGATAGCCTAATTTAGGCCTATAAAGGGCTAGAAGAAGAAGAAGAAGAAGATAAAAAGGAATAAGTTAAATAGCTAGAGGACTATATACGTAGTATCCTAGTAGGAGAAAATCCCTTTATAAAAGGAAAAGAAAAGANAAAAGATGTCCTAAAAGGACTAGTTGAAGAAGTAAGAGCTCTCTGTAAGGAGGTAGCCCCTACTAAAGAAACCTACGCAGAGAGGCTAAAAAAGGACCTCCCTACTTCGTCCTCTCTACCCTNNTNNTNACTACNANTTCCTANTCCTTCTACTTCTACTAGAAGTAAGAAAAAGCAGCTATAAGAAAGAAAGCTAGTCCTAATTACAGACTAAAAGGACTAACCTTTAGATACCTTCTCTATACGAAACAAAGTCAATTAACTATTTGTATTAAAACTGCAAGTAGAAAAACCGGTTTTAGCATCTATAGCTAGAACTAAAGGAAAACAAAATATTCTCCTTATGACTACGGAAGAGTATAATGCAGATTTCCTAGTTAAATATAAGGAAATCTGGCATAACTGCTTTACCTTTTAAAGAGAACAAAAACTAGAACNATNGGTTTAAATTATAGCCNATGGGGTTCCTACCCTACCTTTCTTAGGAGAAGGAGGCTCTAAGCTTCTAAAAGAAGAAATTAAGACTTTTAATCCTATAAGGATATAAGGACTACCTAGATGGATCTTATCTAGTGTAAAAAGACACGATCTACAGACCAGATTTAGCTCTATAGTTTTTACCATAAAGAATGAAGAAAAAAGACAAGAAATCCTTAAGTAAAAAGAGATATTAATTGCAGGTACAGCTACTAAGGTAGTAAAATACCTCGAAGTCTCTCCTACTACGNAGTGTAATAGCTGCCAAAAATTTGGCTATATAGGAGACAGATGCTCTACTAGGGCCTATAGATATTGTGCGGCTGCACATCTATCTAAAGACCACTGCTGTCCTACCTGCTTACTAAGCGGCAGGCCTTGCAAGTATACTACCCCTCTTTGCATTAATTGTAAAGAAAAACACTTTGCTAATAGTAGAGACTGNAAGAATCTTAGAGCAGCTAAANTAGTANATAGTACTAGCGTAGAAGACTCTATGGAAGAATAAAATTAATAGAAGTCTAGAAGGAGGTAACTCCTACTAGGCTTTTAGGTTAAAAGACAGTAGAGAGCAAAAGGACAGAAATAAATTGCAAAAGGACAGGGATAGGGGTTAGGATTTCTTACAGTTTTTTCTTACCATCTTCTTATTCCCTAGTAGTTGTAGTATCTTAGTATTTTTACTAGGAAACTATAAACTCCTAATTTAGGGGTTTATAAACTACTAGGATATAGCTACTAGTATATATTAAGCTGCCCCAAAAAGGATTTATGTATATAGAACTATAGCGCCATAGCCCAGAGGCTGCATGCGTAGTATTGTACGTAGTATAATACAATGGATTAAAAAAAAAAGGTCCTTAAGCTTACCTTATCTTGTTTTAAGAATCTTAATTATCTCGCATCTTATCTTAAGAATCTTAAGCCTTTAGCCTTTTGCCTTTATTAAGTGCCAAAGTAGTTCACTATCCTACTTCTCTTACGTCTTATAAAGCGATAGATATTATATCTAGTAGGGTTTTAATCCTAACTAATGTTCCCTATTCTGTAGTAGAATTATCCTCTACCTCTAGTATAACATCTTTAAGGTCTACTCGTTCCTAGTAAACGGCCCTTATTGCCTTATTGTTATAAAATGTTTCGCCTATATTAAATTCATTGTCCTTAATATCCGATCTATAAACTAGTTCGTTAGTTCCTCTATATCCTATAGGTGCTAGCTCTTATAGCTAATAGCTTACGCCACACTTAGCGTCTTTATAAATTTGGCATGCGTTATTATAACAAAACGCAAAACTTCTAATTAAACACTCTTTTGTTCCTCGTAGTATATTATCATCCCTTTATACGTATATATTGTCTACTAGTCTAATACCTTTTACTATATAGTAACTCTGCCCACTTTTATAGTCTCTAATATAGTAACCTTATTTTCCGTAATTTATACAAGCTTCTTCTTTAAACTATTTTTCTTGCTATAGAGTCCGCCTAAATATCTTCTACTGCTAAGATCCCTAATTCGGCCTCTGCTCCTTAGACCTCTAATTACTTAATCCTTATCCTCTAGGTTTCTACGGTTTCTTACTTTATCTCTTATAGGCTTTTCTAGTACCACTTAGGTCTATTAGCTCTGCGCTATACTATAGTTTCTAACTTAGCTTTTATTATTACGTACTTTACGCCTTATACAACTATAGAACTCTATCCTAACCTTTCTTAGTTTATTCCCTTTAGTAGATCTAATTATTAATCTTAATCGCCTGATCTATTAGTTCCCTTAAGGTATCCGCATCTTCTATTAAAATAATTACGTCTTAGACTTTAGCCTTAAGTCCTTGCTTATACTATGCCATAAGCGCCCTATTATTTTACTCTACTTATATCACTAACGTCTAAAACTGCGTTATATACTTAATTGCTAAGGTTTATTACGTAATATCTTAGAGTTTTCTTTCTACTATAGTTACTACCTCTAGGTCTTCGAATATTTATATAAGTTATTCTATAAATCTATTCTAGCTTAAGAATATAAACCGTACCTCTTAGTTAGTAGTTATTATGCTATTCGCTTATATCTCTATAAAGTAAAGCTTAAACCATTTAAGTGCTCTTCCTGTTAAGAATAGTCCTGCATAGGCTATTTAATCTATAAGTATTACCAGCTTTACTCCTTCTTGCGCCACTTTAAAGTGCATTTATATAAGAAATCCTTTAAGCTTTAATCTCTATCCTAAGTACCTTTCAATTAATAGTAACTTAACCTTTACTATGCCTATCCCATTAATCCTATTTTTTAACGTTATATTATTTTCTATTAACTAGTTAACTATCTCTTATAGCTGTCTAACCGTTATAGGTTGCTATAAGTTAGTGTCTACTATACTAGTGTCATTACCTAACCTTAAAGTAGTTGCCGCCGTTAATAGCGTTATAGTGGCTGCTTTTAGTAGCATGTTGTTTAACCTTCTATACTAATACTATAACCGTAATAGTAATTATATAACGGAACCTTATAGTAAAAACTACAATAGGTCCTATTATTAGGCTAGGTATATAGGTAATATAAGTATAAAAGTTAACAACGGAATAATAACTGGTAGAGTGGTTGCCTAATAGATTAACTTTAATTATATTCTAAGAATCACTACAAGGAAGGAACTATCTAGGTAGGGACTAAGGGTCCTTAAATATATAACTGTACTCTTATAAAATCCTTCTTATACGTAATATATGTCTTATATATAAGGTACGTAAGTTCCTCTCATTCCTCTTGTTTAATACGTAGCATATTATATAACCTCGGTTACTATTCCTCATTACATAGTTCTACCGGCTCCATCCTAGACCGTGCTTAAATTAACCAACTAGCTTCTTCCAACTCTTCTCCAAGTAGTCGTAATATTGTACTTAAAGCGTCCGTAACAATATTACTATTTAAGGCAAATTATAGATATAAGCTAAGGACATTACTATTACTACGGCAAGCGAAGAAAATAAGTAGTATAGCTAAAGAAAGAATAAAGACGTTAATAAATCTTTATATAAACCTTATAGAATTAGCAAAAAAGGTATAAAAAAAATAAATAGGTACTATAATATTAAGAGATCTAAGGAACTAGATCTTAAGGAGGGAGATAAAGTATAGCTACTATACAAAAATCTCAAGAGTCGACGACTAAGTAAGAAGTTAGACTATATCAGACTAGGACCTTTTAAGATTATTTAAAGGATTTTACTAGTTATATTTAAGTTAAACCTACTAGCCAAAATAAAGATCTACCCTATATAGCATATTGTAATACTAGAGCCAGTATATAGGAATATTAAGCCACTAGTCTACGAGGCAGACACGTATAGAGGATAGGAAGAAGATAAATGGCAAGTTTTAAAGATTATTAGTTATAAGGATATTGACGATAAAACATAGTATAAGGTTAAGTGGATAGGCTATACTAAGACTACCTAGGAGCTACTAGAAAATTTAAAAAATGCTATAAAAAAGGTATAGGAGTATTAGAAGAGATTAGGTTAGGTAGTATTAAAAAAAAGAAATTACTAAAGAATAAATCACCTAAGGGGGACCCAAGAAGAGCAGTTGCCGAACTACTTAGACCTATTTCCTTTACTATTAGAAGAGAATCCGTTTTTTTATCGCCAAGTTCCTATAAACCTTATTTTATAAGTTTTTATTTCTTAGAACGCACCTTTTTACAAACCTTCTTAAGACGGATTAACTAAGTAGACGTAGCTAGACGGGAATTAAGGGCTCTTCTTTAGCGGCCTCTTATTCCGCGTTATAAGAACGGCGCAACTCCGCTAGAGTAATAGATAGTTTATTATCTAGCCGCGTAGCAGTAGATTAAACATAAGACCCTAAGATAAATTAATTAGGGAACTAAATAACTATTAAGAGTAATAGGTTGCGTATATTTAATATTAAAGATAAAGTAAATATTATAGAACGAATAAATATTCGCTTTAGTATACTCTAAGTAAGAGGACGGTTATTATAAAGATGGGTTCGCTAACGTAATATAAACTAACCCCTCTTTTAAATAATAAGAATATAGAGACGGTATAATCTTACTAAGGGATAGTATTGCAGCGATAGTGCGAATACGACGAGCAGTTAAAGAAGAAGAAATTGCTTTAGGTATAATAAGTAATAATATTAACTAAATTAATTAGACGGATATTACACCTCTAGTAAACAACTTAAAGATATTTAGAATCTTTAAGGACAAAAATAGAGAGGAGGGAGATGGTGTTACGGACGCTTTAAGTACAATATTATAACTACTAAAAGAGGAGTTAAAAGAAGCTAGTTAGTTAATTTAGGCATAGTCTAGAATAAAGCCAGTAGAACTATATAATAAGGAATAGTAACTAAGGTTATATAAGGAGATCTATATAATCTATAGGATCTATATAATCCGCAATAGAGTAGATAGAGTATATATATATTATATATAAGAAGGATTTTATAGGAGTACGGTTGTGTATTTAAGGACCCTTAGTCCCTACCTAGATAGTTCCTTCCTTATAGTAATTCTTAGAATATAATTAGAGTTAATCTATCGGGCAACCACTCCACTAGTTATTATTACGTTATTGACTTTTATACTTGCATTACCTATATACCTAGCCCAATAACAAGCCTATCGTAGTTCCTGCTACAAGGTTCCGTTACATTAAGTAGCTAATAATTAGGAAAAGTAAAGGCCTATAGAACTAGAGGGAGCTAGTAGTAAAGCCTTAGACCCTTAAAGGAATTTAAAAATAACACCTAAATTTATAAGTTAATTAGTAAGATTAGCAGTTTAAAGCACTAATAGATAGTAAAGCAATATAGAACTATATTTTACTAGCAGTAGTTAAAAAAATAGGATTACCTTATAGATAGAAGAAGTAACTTTACCTATTAGTTATAATTTTAGAAGATCTAATAGCCTATAGAGAAGGGATTATTAATCTTAAAACAGGACCTATTTAGATAACCATTAAAGGGAGATAAATTAAGATGTCTTTTAATATCCTACCATTAGAACAGGATAAGGCAGTATTAGGAATACCTTAGTTATAGAAATATAACCTAAAGATTAATTAGATTACGGGCCAGGTTAATATTAAGAATACTTAATAACGTAAGATATAATAGTAAACTAAGTTAATATAGTACTAAGTTAGAGTAATATATAAAGAGACTAAGTAAGGCTTAAGTTATATACTAAAGAAATACTATAAGTATAGTAAGAAACTATAGAGCCTAAAAAGTAAAAAGCTAGTAAAATATATAGTATAGGACTATAAAATAGAGTTAGAACTAGAAATAAGTCTAAGGTTCTTCCTAACCTATAAGCTTACTTAAAAAAAAGTAAGCGCACTTAAAGAGTTTATCTAGAAAAATTTATAAAAGGGATATATTAGACCATCGCAGTTATTAGTAGAATATTCAGTACTATTCGTACCCAAGAAGAACGGAAAACTTAGGCTATATATTAACTATAGGCAGTTAAATAGCATTACTTAAAAGAATAGGTATCTTTTACCCTTAATTAGCAAAATCTAAGATTAGATAGATAATGCGCAAATCTTTATAAAGATAGATTTAAGATAGGCGTACCATTAGATCAGAATTAAGGAAGGCAATAAATATAAAGCAGCCTTTAGGTTAAGAAAAGGACTATATAAACCATTAGTTATATAATTCGGATTAATAAATATACCTATAATACCCCCGTTGGTTATATAAGGTAATATCACGTAGCTACGGTTCGTAGATAGTATAATAATTATTATTCTTATTTTTAATTCTTAAAGAAAGGGGTAAGGAACTTAAGGTTCCTCACTACACTAGTGCCGCGGCGGCACGTGACGGCAATATGCCTTATATACCTTTATTCCCAATACTAGCAACTCTTCTTTTATAGTTGCCATCTATATATATATATACCGCTTAACTAGCGGAATAAAAATTAATCCTCCTTACTTACTATTACCATTATAATATAAGTCTCGCTATTCTAAAATTTGCCTTTTAGCACGTAGTGCTTTCTTAATAATAAGTTATAGGTAGGTATCTTATTGGTAGGGCCGCTAAGGCGCTAGCGGTAAGCAAGCTAATAGCGATTTTCTATCCTGGGGATGGAAAATCCTAATTGGCTAGTTTAAGTTAGGGTCTGTAGAATATAACTAATTAGATAACTTTAACCGCCGGTTGAAGTTCCTAGATATCTTAAGACCTTATATAACTAAGAAATTTCTAGGGATTCCCTTTTAACCCAACCTTTAACTTATATACGTAAAGTATTTATATTAATAAGCGTCTCTAGTGCCTTATTTAGGTTTGCCTTCGTTATTACATCTACTAAGTTATCTTAGCTATTAATCTATTAAATCTTAAAAAGTTCTTAACGCTTATAGGATTACTAAAGTACTATAATATTAATTATAAGGCGCTTTTCCTTTATAGTACCAAGCTTAACTAAATACTTATAGAGGGAATATAAGTCGGTGTATACGATTATAGGGATAACAGGAAGTTTGAGTTAATCTATAATTATCTTTAGGGTAGTTCTAATTGCAATTGCTATATTAACTCCGCTAACCATTCTATATATCTCTAACGCTAGAACGCTTTAAGTAACGCGCTTACTCTTAGTTAAGCTCTAATAAATAAGATTACCGTAGATCGTAAAGTCATTCTCTTTAGTAAATTTGTTTGCAATAATAATTTTATATCCTAGCTAGGAGCTAAAGTCTTTATTATTTATAAATAATCTATTAATAAATACGAAGAGCTTAGCGGTAGGAAGATTAATAGGCACGTAGAGTAGTCCCTAATTGAGATGGTTTATTTACTAGGAAAGACGCTTATTTAGGGCAAGAACGTCTTCCTTAGTTAGTTCTTAGTATTAAGCGGCAACCAAGAGATTAAAGGAAGCCTTAGGTTGACAGATAGAAGTAATATAAGCTCCGCGAGCGTGTTACTCTATATATCCTTACTTTAGAGAATTAACGTTAATAACGTTAATCTTCTTACCTTAACCCTTCTAGCGTAAAGCAATAGAATCCTAGTTTAGGGAGAGGATGTATCTATTAAAGAGTAATGGTGTTATTAAATCAAGCTTTTCCTTTAGCTTTACTATTAAATTTACCTTTACTAGCTTATCTTCTTTAAAGGCTAAGAATTAGTCGTCTCTTAAGATAATTGTATTATTAATTTATATGCCAATAATTCCGAATAGGGTTCCTATAGTTATAATAAGGAAGTATAGATTAAATATAGACATAGTTATTAAAAGTTTCTCTTTATAGTGCTTGCTGTAGGTAGCCCACTAATAGGTTTCTGCCTCTGCGATTCTATATAACGGCTTAAGTACAACTATAATCGTATCTTTGGGATATTAGTAGCGAATTTACTCTAGAAGGTATGCTAATATTAAGCGCTAAAGGTGCGTNTCTAATTNGGTATAGGCNTAAGTAATATCTNNNANATANACNGCCATTCTATTCTTTATTANGGAGGGAGCTANNNNAATAATAACTCGCTAACTAGCTCGTTAAATCGTAGGAGATTGCGTAAAAATTACCTCCTTACTATTATTATTATAGCCTTAAATAATAAGCCTTAATTTCTTAAATAGGGCGTTAGTAGCTTTGCCCTTAATCTTATTAACCATTCTTAACTTAAAGATGTAAACTCTATTAAACTTAGTAAGGTTATACTTCTTAAATTTAAAGACTCCTCTTATAATAAGACTATTAATCTCCTATTTATTAGATACTTAGAAAGGAGCTTCTAGGGTTATAATACGACCTTCCTTTTAGAGCTATTTTATAAGCTTAAAGTTAGCCTTCTCTTTGGCTGTCATAAAGGCCATTAATAACTTAACTCTATTCTTAATAGCGGCAATAAATTNNTCTTTAAAATTAANAANATNTTAGNNATTTTNTAATCCCTTTAGGCGANCTCTACCGCNTNNTNGTTNNNGCGNATNTACTATAATTATATTAGAATTATAGTCGCCTTCTAGAGTATATTAATTATAGTTCTCCTTTAGGGCATTTTCTAGGGCATCCTGTAAAGGCTTAGGATTATTATCTTTATAGTAAGGCTTAATAACAGTTAAACGTAATTAAGTGGGTCCGTAAGGCATCTAAATAATATAAGTTTAACTATTAATTATAATAAGTTAGTATAGGCCTAACTATCCTCCCTTTTTACGCTATACGCGTACTTTAGACTAGAGTGGCAGATCGAGCGTAGTTAAGGTATTTAGGCCATTTCTTATTCCTAGTATATTATTTACCTAGCGTATAGCGTAGAGATATTATACCTCCTTTATTGCCTTATAAATAGCCTTAGCTTATTACATAATAGAGGGAAATAGTAGAAAATTGTTAGTTATTTAAGGGTAGGCGCTAAAGACTAGTAATATAGGTACGAGTCTATCTAGGCTAGCGGAATTATTAATAGCTTTAACAGCTATTTATAAGGTAAGTTCTTTGCTAGCGTCCTTTAGTTCTAAAGAGATAATCTTATATACGCGGCGTAATGGCGCGCAGTATTACTCTACTTTTTTAATGCTATTATATGCCTTAACGGGGACTTCCTTAACCTTAATTGCTATTACCTTTATTTATTATCGGAACTCTATAGATAAAAAGTTCTTTTTTACATTATAGACGATTTAATTAAGGGGTCCTAAATAGATATTAATTTAGCATAACTAAAGGGTATCCTATGCGTTTCTAGCTAATATATCTTTTAAGAAACGCGCAGCTTAAAAGGAGGTTAAAAAGTTAATAACTTAGAGCACTAGTTTGCCGCTAAGATATATAACGTTAATAATAATACAGAAGTTAAAGTCGTAGTTATCCTTAAGGGTAAACTTAAATTGGCTAGGGGACTTCTGGTTTATTTAGTAGTAATAGCAATACTTTATAAGATACTTAATTGCCTTAACCTTAACTTTATAGCCCGCTTACTAAAAAACCCTAAGCAATTAATAAATAGATAGGTAGCTAAAATAACGGTGTAGTTAATATAACTCTAACTTAGTTAAATGGCTTTAAGTAATACTCTTTTCTAGTTATTAAAGGAGCAGCTAAGGGTAACCCCACTTATATATAATAGGCACCCGATTATCTCCCTATATAAGCATATTCTTAAGGTTATTAAGCTTAACGCCTAATTTATTTATATCCCTAATATAGAATAAAAACAGAGTATTTGCGGGAATAATGTAGAAGGTAATATATCCTAAGGGGGTTTAGACCCTAATTATGCCGAGAGAGATCGCGGTACCCTTGCCAAAACGTATTATATATTAGCCTACCGTTAATTAGTTAATCTAAATAGAAGTATTAAGTTATTAAAAAGCTTAAACTTAAGGTTCTCCTACTATAGATACTCCTGCGGCTCTAGTATCTAGCATAATACTATAAAAGATATTCGCCAAGTATCTGTTATTAAAGGAGAACGCGGAGCTCTCCTTTAGCTTATTAAAGATATCTAACTTTATAATAAAATAGAGCGTAGATTGGTTATTAAGAATAGTAACGGTTTATATACTATCTACCTCACCATACTCAGTAAAGTATTAATTGGGTAAGTAGTCCTTAATTTCTATATCTATAAGGAGCTATTCGGTCTTATTAACTTTACCCTTAAGATCTTTTACGCCTTTATATTAAACTAGGAAGCTTTAGAAGTAGGCTATAGTAACCTTATAATTTCTAACATTTCTTACACTCTAACGAAACTTATTATATGCCTCCTTTTACTTATTAAGGGAGTATCTAGTTAACTAGCAATTTAGCTTCTTATAAACGTAGCACTTCTTCTAGCGATTACTTTAAAATAAACCTCTATAAGGACCTCTATAATTACCTTATAGTTAATATTAATTATACCCTCTTCCGTATTCCCTACTACGGCCACTATATATTTAATTAGTCTAGTTATAATCATGTTAGTTAAGAGTACTTAGTTAGGTAGGGTTTTCGGTATAGAGCTATTAAGATTCTTATATTCGCATTATAGTACCTATAATAGAGCGTAGCTTAGTATATACTCCTTTAAATGTATTTATAGGTTTATATAGCGCTAAGTTATACTTAAGAACGCTATAGCATACTAAGATAACCTAGTCCCTTAGGCTATTTTTATTTTAGTAAGTTTTAGTAAGGCCATATTAGATTTTCTAGAGTTTATTAAAGAGTAGTTAAAGGCACTCTAAATAAGTCTTTATTGGGTTAGAAGCGATAACTCTTTAAAATATAGTCTCCTGCTATTCGGATATATAAAGCTAGCAATTCTTATTAGTCTTAAAGTATGCTTTAGTAAGCTAAAGTATTATATTAAAGCTATAGTTTCTACCAGCAATATAGTCGTAATAAAATATCGCCGCCTATCTCTTTAGTATAACTAAGAAAGCATAATAGAACTAGTGGCGTTAAATTCTAACCTTACTATAGCAGTTATAAAAGACCTATAGTTTTGTTCCGAGTATATTATATAGTTCTCCTCTAAACTTCTTCTCCTTATCCAGATATACCTTTATTAGATTTATAACTTCTTATAGTAAAGGCTTACCGGTTAGCTAGGGTAGAGGAGCTAAAGGCGGCAGAGGTGGAGGAGGAGTACCTCTAAGTAGGAGAGAACCTTTAGGTGGGAGAGCACCTTTAGGTAGGAGAGTAGCGTTCTAGGGGTTTTGTTCTAAATTAAAGTTGCCTTCTAAAGAATATGGGTTGGTTTTAGGTTTCCGTAGTTAATATATAATCTTAGCTTCCGTCTATACTAGTTCTTCTATACTAGTAATAACGGCCTAAATATTACTAGCAATTGGGTTACCGTTCTTAGTAATATATACCCTATTCCTATAGAGGAAGTCTTAAAAATCTTAAATAATATTAACATTGCTAAGTGCCTAGGTGTTAGCGGTCCATCTTATAAAATCCTCCCTAAAATATTCCCACAGCTATAAATTAGCGTAGTATTTACTTTGGTAGAATATAATACGGTATAAAAGAAAGCTATTAACTTATTTTGCCGTATAAGTTATTATATTAATAGTAAATTCGTCCCAATCTTTATTAATAAGTTTCTCGTATAAAGCTACCTTTAGTAATAAGGAGTCTTCCTAATTATTTAAGGTAGGCATAGCTATGTTTTTAAAGGGAGGGAAGTATTATTAGTATAGGGATTGTCATTTAGTACGTGTTTGTTATTTAGTACGCGTTTATAACATATATTTGCAATTATAGGGCTTAGGACCAGTTCTAGCCTTAAATCGCGAAGACTTATAATGCGTATTATTCTGCGTAATAGACGCAAGAATCTATAATCTGGGAAAGGCTTAGGACTAGTTCTGGCCTTTAGATCCTTAGATTTATAGAAGAGTTCTATTTAAGGTTTAGGACCAGTTCTAACCTTAAAAGATAGCTCCCTTTAGCACGAGTAGCACTAGTATAGTGGCTTGTCTCTTCTTGGTGGAATACCTAGCTGCTCTATAGTATAACAGTAAAGTTAACCACTAATCAGTATTAGTTACATAAGGTAATATCACGTAGCTACGGTTCGTAGATAGTATAATAATTATTCTTCTTGTTTTTAATTCTTAAAGAAAGGGGTAAGAAACTTAAGGTTCCTCACCACACTAGTGCCGCGGCGGTACGTGACGGCAATATACCTTATATGCCTTAATTCCCAACAATTTTAAAAAAGAATTAATAGCGTATTAGGAGAACACCTTAATAAGTTTATTATAGTATACCTTAATAATATCATTATCTACTTAATAACTAAGGAAGAATACAGGGAATACGTTAAATGGGTTTTAAAGAGACTATAAGAAAAACAGATGCTAGTAGCAATTAAGAAATATAAGTTCTTCACTAGGAAGACCAATTTCGTCGGATTTATTATTAAACTAGGTTATATTAGTATAGACCCAAAGAAGATTAAAGCTATAGTAAGTTAGTAAGAACTAGAGAATATAATACAGTTAAGGTTATTCTTAGGGTTTTACAACTACTATAGAAGGTTTATAGTATAATAGTTAAAGAATATTAAACCGTTTACTAGGCTAATAAAGAAAGAAAAACTATAGGCATAAAGAGATAAATAAAGGAAGTTATTTAAGGAACTTAAGGAGTTATTTACCTAAGAGCTAATCCTTAAAATCTACTAACTAGGACTAAACACAGTTATAGAAACGGACGCATTAGACTACGCACTAAAAGTATATTTACTATAGAAGCACAAAGACATATAGTATCTAGTAGCATACTATAGTCGGAAAATAATACTACTAGAATTAAACTATAACGTTTACAACAAGGAGTTATTAGGAATAGTTATAGTACTTAAAAAATAAAGAGCATTCTTATAAGGCGCAGAGAAACTATTTATAATTAAAATAGATTATAAGAACCTAACGGGGTTCCTAATAATAAAAGAACTTAATTAGAGATAAGTTAAGTAGGTAAAGATACTTATAGAATACTATTTTAAAATTTAGTATACTAAAGGAACTAAGAATATAAGAGCAGACGCACTTAGTAGAAAGGCTAAACTATAGAATAACAAAAAAACTATTAGGAGCAATACTACGTAGAGATAGTAACGGGTTAATTAGATATAATTACCCTAAGCTAGTAGCAACTTAAGAGAATAATAAACTAGGAAGAGTCTATAAGATACTAAAAAGCTTTTAGGTATAAAGAATCTTTAAAGCATAATTAGAGGAACAGTTAGAGCATTTAGAGGAAGAAATATTATATAAGTATAGAGAGGCGAAGTATATCCTAAAAAGCATAGCAGAGCATTTTATAGAAGATTTCTATAAGGGAATAACTTAAGAGCATAACGGAGTAATAGGCTTAGTATTAAAACTTTAAAAAGAATATATTATTAACGGAATCTAAAATATCGTAAGAAAAGTAATAAAGGAATATTTAAATTGCTAAAGAAATAAACTAATAAAGCATAAGCTATATAGAGGGCTACAACGTATTAAAATACCAGAGAGACTATAGGAGGTTATATTATAGGACTTTATTATTAAATTACTAAAGTTAAGAGACCCTATTACCGGATAAGATTATAATATAATCTTAGTAATAGTAGACAAGTTAACTAAGTAGGGCTACTTTATAGCATATACAGAAAAAATATTAGTAAAAAATATTGCTAGAATCTATATTAAAGAAGTGTTTATATGATATAAAGCACTAAGTAAGATTATATTAAATAGGGATCTAAGATTTATAGCAGCATTCTAGGAGGTATTCTTAGCAGAATAAGAAGTTTAAGTAGTAACTTCTACTACATATTACCCGCAGACAGATAGTTAAATAGAAAGATTAAATTAGACACTAGAGCAGTATCTAAGACATTATATTAATTATATATAGAATAATTAGGTATTATTACTACTAGTTATATAGTTTATATATAATATAACACCACAGGAAGAAATAGGCATATTATTATTTAAGGTAAATTATAGATATAAGCCAAAAATATTGTTATTACTATAATAAGTAAAGAAAATAAGTAGTATAGCCAAAAAAAGAATAAAGACGTTAATGAATCTTTATATAGACCTTATAGAATTAGTAAAGAAAGTATAAAAAAGGATAAAAAAGTACTATAATGCTAAGAGATCTAAGGGACCAGATCTTAAGGAGGGAGATAAAGTATAGCTACTACATAAAAATTTCAAAAGTCGATAATTTAGCAAGAAGTTAAACTATGTCAGATTAGGACCTTTTAAAATTATATAGAAGATTTCACCAGTTACGTTTAAGTTAAATCTACTAGCTAAGATAAAGATTTACCCTATACAGTATATCGTAATACTAAAACCGGCATATAGGAATATTAAGCCACTAGTTTATAAGGTAGATATATATAAAGGACAGAAAGAAAACAAATAGCAAGTTTTAAAGATCATTAGTTATAAGAATATTAATAATAAAATATAGTACGAAGTAAAGTAAATAGGCTATACTAAGACTACCTAGAAACTACTAGAGAATCTAAAAAACGCTATAAAAAAGGTAAAGAAGTATTAGAAGAAATTAGGTTAGGCAGCATTAATAAAAAAATCGCTAAAAAATAAGCCACCTAAGGGGGACCTAAAAAGAGCAGTTGCTAAACTACTTAAATCTGTTTCCTTCTTAGCTAAAAAAGAATCCGTTTTTTTATCGCCAAGTTCCTATAAACCTTATTTTATAAGTTTCTACTCCTTAAAACAAACCTTCTTATAAACCTTTTTAAGACGGATTAACTAAGCGGACGCCATAAGGCAAGATTTAAGGGCCCGTTGTTAAGCATTGGCAGCCTCTTATTTAGCGTCTTAGGAACAACGTAATTCCGCCAGGGTAATAGATAGTTTATTATCTAGCCGCGTAGTAGTAGATTAAATATAAGATCCTAAAACAAATTAACTAGGGAACTAGACAACTATTAAGAGTAATAAGTTACGTATATTTAGCATTAGAGACGAAGCAAACGTTATAGGACGAATAAATATTCGCTTTAGTGCACTCTAAATAAGAGGACAGTTGTTAAGAGAATAGACTCGCCAACGTAATACAAACTAACCCCTCTTTTAAATAACAAAAAATGAAAACAGTATAATCTTACCAAGAGATAATATCGCAGCAATAGTACGAATACGACGAGCAGTTAAAGAAGAAGAAACTTTAGGTATAATAAGTAACAATATTAACCAAATTAATTAGACGGATATTATACCTCTAGTAAATAACCTAAAGATGCTAGAAATCTTTAAGGATAAAGATAAAAAGGAGGGAGATAGTATTACGGACGCTTTAAGTATAATATTATAACTACTAAAAAAGGAATTAGAAGAAGCTAGTTAGTTAATTTAGGTATAGTCTAAAATAGAGCTAGTAGAACTATATAACAAGGAATAGTAACCAAGGTTATATAACATAATCTATATAATTTATAGGATCTATAGGATTTATAATAGAGTAAATAGAGTACACATACCTTATATATAAAGGGGATTTCTTAGGAGTACGGTTGTATATTTAAAGGACCACAGTTTCTACCCAGATAGTTCTCTCTTTTGTAGTAAATCTTAGAATATAATTAGAGTTAATCTATTAGGCAACCACTCCACCAGTTATTATTATGTTGTTGACTATTCTATACCTATATACCCAGCCTAATAATAAGTCCACCGTAGTACCTACTATAAGGCTTTATTATAAGGGGAGGGTAGGTAGATATCTACTTAACTTAATATGCTTAGACTAAGAAACCAATAAATATTAGCAAGCTAACCTATTTAATCAATCAATCAATTTCTTAGTCTAAGCCACTTTATTAGGCTTTTAGAAGCTAAGCAGCTTTATTTATATAAGGTAAACTATTAACTTTAACAAAATTAATAGAAGTAATCGCTACGTCTATTATTCTATAAATACTTACATTAGAATCGCCTTAATTGGAGGTCTAATTACTGGATTTTCTAGAACCAACTGCTAGCTATAGGTGCATTTAAAAGGCGTTAAAGAAACCCCTTTATTTCGTCTAGTAGGGGCTAGTCTTCTTAAGCTTTTAATAATAAACTTTTCTCTCGATTAACTAATACTACTAAAGGTAGAAAGGGCTTAAATATATTATAATAAATAGACCTTAATAGGTTTTAATAGATATAGTAGATAGAGAGTAGGTAGTTAAGGTTAACGCAATATGTTATGGGAGTTACCCGCGTACGTTCGTCCCGTAACACCTACGCACGTACCACTACTACCCCTATATCTTCGACCACGTTTCCTAACCTATTCCTGTTCTGCATCGAACGTCTTAAACCATTACACGTTAATGTACTTAGCATAGTCAATAGCTAGCAATTAAGCTTATTTATAACTACTTTGTCAATTCCGTAACATAATATTAGTATAGATATTACTACTAAAATATAAATATAACGCCATCTCTATAATAAGGTCAATAAATTTAGTAAATTTTTATAGATAGAAACCTTACAATATTTAATAAAGATTACGGTATTATAGAGAAAGGTTAATTATAAAGGTTCTTATAGTTAAGCCATACGGCTTCGTAATTATATATAGTTAGTAGTAATTAAGCGAGGTTAAATACGCGTATAGAATTTAAAATTTTACCGCGCTTGCTAAAGGGGGGTAAAGCTAGTCGTGTAACTAACTATAGCTACGTACTAGTAATTATACATATATGGCCGCTTAACTTCTTAATTAGAAAGGTATAAGAACCCTAAATAGCGACCTCTATACCTACTATAGAAATTAAAATTAAGCGAGCCTCTTACCTATATACGCTCGTTTAATAATATACTTTTATAGTAATTAAAACTAGGTCTTATTTAATAAAAGCAAGTATATAAAACTATAGGATAGATACTACTCTATAAATTTAAAGCGAGTAGGCTAGTTATAGGTAGTAGAGCTTTAGGCCGATTATTAAGTAATACTAAAGTAGATAGCTATATAGTTATAAGGTATAGATAACCCGCCTATAAGGTCCGTACGCTATATATATATTAGGAAACCCTTTCTTATCTCGTACTTAGACGCCTTTAAAGATTTTTATATTTTTATAATATACCCTATTATTCTATTAATTAGGCTCCCTATTTATTATTAAGTATAATAAAGTCTTCTAAAAAAAATTCTATAGTAGACTTATTAATGGACTAAGTATATAGATAGATATAATATAATAAGCTTTAACTAGTAAAGTAAGTGCCTAATATATTAACTCTAGTTATATTCTAAATTTTATTATAAAAGGAGAACTATTATAATAAAGCCTTATAGGAAATACTACGGTAGACTTATTAATAGGCAAGAGATATAGGTAAATAAGAAGTTAATAACGTAAATATAACTAGTAGAGTAGATTACCTAATAGATTAACTCTAATTTTATTTTAAGATTTACTATAAAGAAGAGAACTATTTAGGTAGGGACTATGGTCCTTTAAATACATAATACTGCGCCTAAGAAATGTACTAAGTACGTTAGTATATCCCTATATTCCTACGTTTTTATATTCCTATATTTTTACGTTCTAAACTTGTAATATAACTAGCTATATAACTTAGTTACTCCTTATTTTATAGCTTAATCGGTTCTAGTGCCTCCTATACTATTTTAACTAACCTATTTATATCTCTTTATCTCTATCCTTAAAAATACTTCTTATCTCTAAGTTATCTATTAGAGATATAGTATTCTTATATTTAATTTAATAACCTTTATTATTCCTAATACCTCCTATTAAATCCTTATTATCTAATTATTATAACTAGCTAGTAACTGTTATTTTTTTACTTAGTAAAGTTACACCGTCGTATTCTCGTTATATAGATAAGAAGTTAGTATATATTATAATCGCGGCTCCGTTTAGTCGCTAACTTTCTTTCTATACTAAATGTATAAAATCGAATATGCAATCGCCCTATAACGTTTAATCTATCTTTAACGCTAAATATATACATTGTAACGGCGCTACCGCACGTTACCTGCCAAATTCTGCCAAATTCTGCCGACTTGTAATTGGCCCGCCCAAAGCTAGCGACTTAGCAGCTTACCCTATATATTTGTTTACATCGGTCCTAGCGACCCCTTTTCCTTCTCTTTAGCTTAGTATCTTTGTAATACAGTATTCTATAAGCTTTGGTTTAGAGGCATTTATATAAGCCGTGATATTATACTAAGCTCACCCTATATTGCCTGGGAAGGCCTTAATAATATCCCACCCTAAAGAAACTTCGTCTGCAACAACGCATTAATACGCTATACTTAGACACTAAAACAACTTTATATTGCCTGGGAAGGCCTAGATAATATCCTATTTTATAAGCTAGATAGGACTGGACCTATACCCCCGGAATTAAAACTAAAGCATATAATATTAACGAACCTTAGAAAGCTAATAATAGCACCTAAAGTAAGCTTATTTAAGAGAGCTACCTCTACCCGAGAGGAACCTGAGATCTAATTAGGATTAGAAATTGAAGACAATAATAATATTATAGACGTACGCGAGTAGATTTGCGCTCTTACAGCTAGCTAGGAAGCCGATTATCTTAAAGCGAGAAATATATAAGAGACCCTATAAGAGATCCTAGAAAGCCTTACAGCCCTATAAAATAGCCTAGCTTCCCCTTTTTAAAGCCCTAGCTGACCTATTTACTCTACTAAATGCGATACACTAGGGAGTATAGATATAATAATAAAGTAATTAAAGTCCGTTAAGCTCCCTAACCCCCTACTACTATCTAATAGGATAGACCCTACCTTTAAGAATTAGAGAATTTAAGTATAAGGAAAGCTTTATGTTAACTATAACTATTTCCTTTTTAAAGAAGCTAAAATACTCTACCTCTTTAGTTAAACCACTAGGGACGCCTAACGGCACCTTTAAGCTAAGTTTAAGGACGACTCCCCTATCTAATTTATATCTATTAATAAGATAATACGGTACCTAGCGGCTATTTATATTAACCCGAACAAAGTACGGGATGCCTATTATAACTATAATCGCCTAATAATAAAACTAAACTAACCCTTTGCCGAATTTTAAACTTAATTCCTACACCTTATAGGAGAAGGCTAGGTTCCCCTTAAGAACTACTAATTAGACCTATATAATAAGCTAATAATCCGGCTATAAGAAAAGATTACTATAACCTTAGATAACCTACTAACCTATAAAAGACTTGCAGCTTATTGCTTATTATTAGACTTAGAACTAAAGCGGATTAACGCCCGCCCTAATTAGTAGAGGCAACTCTATAATAATTAAAACTTGCTAGCTATACCTATAGGAGCTAAAGTAGGAAGATAAGTTACAACTACTCTTATACTAAAGGCGGTTACTACTACGTACTAGCGAGCCTCGCCCGACTAGTTATATACTACACCACTAACTAGTATTTGCCGTAATACTCCGATTGACCCTGCTTCGGCTATATGCTATAACTGCGATAAGTAGGGTTACTTTACCTTGTTCTGCCCGGAGCTAAAGGATGTAAGCAATATTAAGGAGATAAAGAAAGGAGAAACGTCCGATAAGTTGGGAAAAAAAGAACCCTAGGAAAAGACTCCCCCCTAGGGTACCCTATTAATCTTAAAGATATTAATTTTAGTTAGTTAATAGGTAGAAAGTATTTTACGGTTCTATATATAGTATTTTAAAATAGATATAGAGTTAATATAACCGCCCTTATTAACACTAGAGTAAATAGCTTCGCCTTTATAAATACTACCTATATAAAAATGTTGCTAAATTTCTAAATATAGAAGCTATCTAACTAGAGAAGCCTATCTAGGTAAAAGGCTATAACGGCTAAGCCGGTTAGCCTGTTACCCATATCTTAAAGTTATATATTACTCTTAACAGATAACGCTAATATAGTATCCCCTTTTGTATCCTAGACCTAGGGTCCCATAATATAATCCTTAGACGAAAATAGATGTTCTATTTTAATATTTAGTTAAACGTGTAATAAAGACGGTTTATTTGGCCGGAGGATAGCCTAAGGTTGCCCTCCTTTGTTAAAGAGATCTAAACTAACTATAAGATACTAGCCGTAAGGGCTGACCCTACCTACTAGTAGGATGTCTGGGCCCGTGACCTAGCCTTTACCTAAGAAAACGCCCGCTGTAAAGCTAGAAAGAACTCTATACTAATAAAAATACTCTCCTAAAGCGCTATGTTTAAAGAGGACTCTATGTACGGAAGCGGGATAGATAATAATATAGATAATATCTAAATTATATAGATTTAACCGGTATAGAAAAGAACGTATTAATAGGATATAAGGGATAACCTCTAAAAGATATAACAGGAGCTAAAAGGAGTAATAATAACGCCAGTACCCTAGAAGTCCCTAAAGTTATATATACCCCTATTATTAGGCAACCCCCCTACCGTAGATATTGCCGTAATTAGCGTGGTAGCGTTCTACTTTAATATATACTAAAAGGACAATAAGGTCTTTATAATAAGCCTATATAAGATTAACCGAATTATTAATAATAGAGAGGAAAGGCTAACTAAGGAAACTAATAAGGAACTAGTTAAACGCCTTTTTTTTACTATTTATATAGCCTACAAGGATATATTTTTAAAGGCAGCCTTAGATAAATTACCCCCCTATCGGACGTATAATTATAAGATTTAATTAGAAGCTAATAACTCGCTAGGCTATAGCCCCCTCTACCATTAATTAATAGATAAGCTAAAAGTAATAAAGTAGTACTTAATTAATAACCTAGATAAAGGGTTTATCGAGCCAAGTTAAGCCCCTTTTACTTCCCCTATCCTATTTATAAAAAAGCCTAATAGAGGCCTTTGTTTTTATATTAACTATTAAAAGTTAAACGCTATTACTTAAAAGAACCAGTATTCTATTCTTTTAATTAATAAGACCCTTATATATTTAAGCTAAGTAAAGATCTTTACTAAACTTAATATCCGCTAAGCTTTCTACTAAATTAGAATAGACCCTATATCTAAAGATTTAACAATATTCTATACCTATTATAGTTCCTATAAATATAAAGTTCTTCCTTTTAAACTAATAAATGGACCAGCTACGTACCAAAGGTATATAAATAACGTTCTTTTTAATTATCTTAATAAATTCTGCATAGTATACCTAGACGACATTCTTATATACTTAGACGACGAACTTAAGTATTAAGTTTATGTTAAAAAGGTCCTAGAGAGACTACGGAACGTAGGCTTATAAGTTAATATTAAGAAATATAAGTTTAGGGTAAAACGTATAAAATACTTTAGGTTTATTATAACTATAGAAGAAATTAAGGTTAACCCTAAGAAGGTAAAGGCAATCCGTAACTAGAAGCCCCCTTATATAGTAAAAGAAATCCAATCCTTTCTTAGCTTTTATAACTTCTACTACTAGTTTATTTATAACTATAAAATTATAGTAAAACCTTTTATACGACTAACCAGGAAGGATACGCCTTTTATCTTTAATAACAGATATATAAAAGCCTTTAAAGAAATAAAGGATCGGCTTATCTTTTCCCTAATCCTTTATTACTATAACCTAGACCTTAAATTAATGCTAGAAACGGACACCTCTAATAGGGTTATAGCGGGAATCCTATTATAGTTATATCTAGACAGCGAATAGTACCCTATAGCTTTTTTCTTAAAGATAATAAACCCAGCTAAGTATAACTATAAAGTATATAATAAAGAAATGCTAGCTATTATTTAATTACTCTCCTAATAGCATATAGAGCTTAAAGGTACGAACTCTAAGATTAAGATATATACAGATTACAAAGCCCTAAAGTACTTTATAACTATAAAGTAACTTACTAGATAATAAGCCTAGTAAGCTAAAATACTTTCCTAATTCTTCTTTACGATTATATATTATTCTAGTAAGTAAAACTTTAAGGCTAATGCCTTAACCTAAAGAGAATAAGATATAGAACCCTAGGATAAGCTAAAGACCCAATATTAGACGCGCGCCTTCCTCTATCTAGAACAGCTTAACCTATAGATCCTTAAGGAGCTAGACTCCTAGTAAAACAAGCTAGCACTAATAGAGGAGTCCTTAGATAAGCTAATAGGGCTAATTAACTACCTCCTAACTGTAAACCGTACGGCTAACGCCCTAAGGGCCCTTCGCGAATAAGCCGCAAAAGAAGACCCTAATTTTAAGATGGAGGAAGGATTACTCCTATACCAGGAGCAGCTTATAGTCCCTAATATTAACAATCTACGGACTAAACTAATCTGCGAAGCTTATTACTAAGTCTTTATAGTATACCTTAGCAAGAATAAGACCCGTAAAATTATTAACTACCGCTATTACTAGCTAAGAATAGTTATGGATATTAATTAATATATATAGAACTGCGAAGATTACTAGAGAGCTATAATCCTACGGGATAAGACCCTAGGACTACTTAAGCCACTCCTAATACTAGAGCGCCCTTGGCAGTATATTTTTATAAACTTTTATAAGCTACCTAGGGACCGTAACGGATACGATATAGTTATAGTTATAGTTAACCGCTTTAGTAAACGCCCGTTCTTAATTCCCTGTTATAAGAATATCGATACTAAAGAGGCAGCCTAGCTATTTATCTATTACGTTTACTAAATCTATAGACTACTAGATACTATTATATCTAATTACGGGCTATAGTTTATATCGGCCTTCTAAAATAAGTTTATCTGGATCCTAGGTATTAAGCTAAAGCTTTCTATAGCTTATTACCCCTAGACAGACGGTTAGACAGAGATTATAAATTAGTACCTGGACCAAAGGCTTAGGCCCTTTATTAACTATTTCTAGGATAACTAGTCTAAACTACTACCCTTAATAGACTACGCGCAAGTAACCCTACCCTATAACTCTACAGGGTTTGCCCTAATTTAGCTAGAAATGGGATACTTACCCTATATAAGCTTTAACTGGAAAAGGCTAGAGGAACCCTAGACTATATAAGAGAAGCTATCCTACGCTAAGGCCTAATAGTACGCCAAATAATTGGAGGAAGCCTAGATGGTAGCCCGCGAGAACCTAGAAAAAGCTTAGAGGTCGATAAAATAGCAGGCAAATAAACACCGTCGAGAGCCCGATTTTGCCCCTAGCGATATAGTCTAGGTTATAATAAGGAATTGGAAGACTAAACGACCTAGCCGTAAGCTAAACTACTAAATAGTAGGACTATATAAGGTTCTTAAGAAGATAGGCAACTTATATAAGATAAAGCTCCCAGATTTAATTAGGGTTTACCCTATTTTCTCGCCAGATAAGTTACGGAAAGCTATAAATAACTTATTACCTAGACAAAAGAACAAGCCTCCCCTACTAGTTTAAGTAAACGGTAATAATAAATAGAAGGTTAACGAAATACTAGCTTATAAGATAGTATGGGGAATACTAAAATACCGTGTTTAATAAAAGGGCTATAATCCCAACCTAACCTAGTACCCTATATGGAACTTTATAGGCTACTCCTAAAAGCTTAAAGAATTCTATAATTAATACCCTAATGTGCCTAGACCCCTAAAGTACCTAAACAAATAAATGGAATGCTAGTATAATAAAGATAATAAGTTACTAGAAGAATATAGGGATAAAAACGCCCTAAAGCCCTAATATAGCTGTCTGCCAAATTCTGCTATATTCTACCGTTTTCTGCTAGTACCGTGAAATTTTAGATATTAAGGAACTTCGACCGCCAGTTAAAGTTGTTTAATTAGTTAGATCCGTGCTAAGACTTTTAACGGCTACTCCTTCTAGCCTAGTGCTTCCACTTAGCCCATAATCGCCCTTTATACTTAGTCTAGGCGTACTTATATCCCCTTTATCTCCTTATCTTATATTTTTTATAATCCTACGTTTATAAGCCTAGTGCTACCCTATTTCTAACTAAGCCTAAGGGGAGGCTTTCTTTTAAAGAGGGGGGTAATGTAACGGCGCTACCACATATTACCTGCCAAATTCTGCTATATTCTGCCGACTTGCGATTAGCCCGCCCAAAGCTAGCGCCTTAGCGGCTTACCCTATATATTTATTTACATCGGTCTTAGCGACCCCTTTTCCTTCTCTTTAGCTTAGTATTTTCGTAATATAGCATTTTACAAGCTTCGGTTTAGAGGTATTTATATAAGCCGTAATATATATTTTATTATTCTTTATAGGCATCTAGTACCTTATTAAATTTATTATAGGGTCTTAAATTTAATCCGCTATTAAGAAGTTAAAAGATTAACTCTCCGCTACCCCTAATAAACTTTAGTTATTATATAATAAATAGAATCGTACCTAGATTAATTTTGGCGTCTTTATAATAAAGAGTTATAAATACTTAACGCTTAACTAGCTATTTACGCTTAGTTAACCTATTTTAAGAGGGTTTATAAGAAGGTACGCTTAAAGGAGTTAAAGCTTACTAAATAAAGTTTAGCTAAACTTAAGGCTAAGGGGGCTAAAAGGGATTCTAATTAAGAAGAGGCGGAAACAGCTTATACGCTAATAGTAGATCCCTCTAGTCCTATAACTTCTCTATTACCTTTAACTAATTCTTTTATC
Organism: Cenococcum geophilum 1.58; assembly: GCF_001692895.1. Classification (NCBI taxonomy): domain Eukaryota; kingdom Fungi; phylum Ascomycota; class Dothideomycetes; order Gloniales; family Gloniaceae; genus Cenococcum; species Cenococcum geophilum. Next base: position 422,970 of record NW_027137567.1, read on the forward strand.
TTTACCTCCTTCTTAATATTGCCTAACCCATTCTCTTCTAAGACTTTAATACCTTGCTTATAGCATTTTTTAGATTCTTTAATAGTTTTTAAATAGTCTTATTATAGCCTGCCCACTTTACTCTATACTATATTTTATTGTTAATATCCTTATAATTAATAATTTATAAAATCTACTATTTGTCTTTTTCTTATTCTCTATATATATCTACTTTATAAACTAGTAGCTTTATGTCTCTATATGCTAGCTTTAGTATTGTAATATACTATATAAGGTAGTTTTTTTATCCTTAATAGTAAGTTAAGTCTATATATAACTTCTAAAATCTTACCTATAATTTTAAATAATCCTAGTCTAACGAAATTTAACTTATTACTTAGTCGTTAACTTATAAATTTTTTATATAATAGCCACTTTATCCCACTCTTTAAGATCTAGTCCCTTAGATCTCTTAGCGTTATAGTACTTTTTTATCTTTTTTTATACTAACTTTATTATAAAGTAAAGGTGCTTATGTCGGAATATATGGACAGAAGTTACGTGGTTACGTGTTGTCGGTCGTGTCTTTGATTAGTTACCCTTATGGTAACTAATTAGCCCCCTACTTAGGCACCGCGATCCTTACAATCCTCTGCTTTTAACACCTATTAGATAAGAATTAATTTAACAGTTAATAGGCCAATTAAGTGCACTTGGGTGATACCGATATTAATTAATAGTTAACCTTACTGGTTAGCTATAGAGCAATAAGGTTTACTGCCGCCCTAGCAGCTTTATTTAATCGTAAACAGCAATCTAGTACCTAGTAGCAAAACCAATACCTAGTAGCTCTAGCAGCATCTAACCCTAGCCAGCTTAGAATATCGCGAGATATTCTACAGCACGTAAATTAACCCCTAGTACGACCTCTTTACTGAGCGCCGTACCCCCAGTTTAACAGCACTAAACGCCCAACAGCCCTTGGGTAGTACCTCAGCAGCTACCTTAGCAGCTACCCCAGTAGTACTACGGCAGCGCTCTAGCCGTACACAGTATACTAGCTTTTACAGCACCTAACACCCAACTACCTAACTGCTTTACGCAGTACCCCAGCGTAGCTACGCAACTTAGCAGCAAACTACCCCCTAGTACGCGTCTTAGCATATAAATTAACGTCCAACAGCCTCGCGCAGTACTCTAGCGTTACAGCAACCTAGTAGCGTTATAGTAGCATCCAATAATCCAGCAGCGTTAGCAGCTTCGGCAGCATTTAATAACCCAGCTACGTTAGCGGCACCCTCTATTATCCTATAACCCCGACACCGTCTGCTTCCTTACAGATCTGCCACGTCAAAAATTACGTCAACAACGCGCCCTAAACGCCAGCGCGTCCCTTTCCCTCCTACGGCCTTTATAAGCCACAAATACTACGTTAACAGAGTATATATTGGTGGTTTTACGCATAAGGAAAGAACCGCTAGAGGAATTAAGACCTGCTAGCGCGCGTCTACAACGCCAACGCGCTCACCCTCCTCTACCCTCTACCCTCTACTAGCATCTACAGTAGCTACGAACTCTTAATATGGCATAACAACTTCCTAAAGAATAGAAAAGCGGGAACTGTTTAACTACCAGACGGCCTTATTATATTAATATCTACAATAACAAAGCCTAATGGGAGTTTCCAACTATAACCGCTTATTAAACCCAGATTTAGAATATACAAAATATAGTTCAATAATAAGAGCAGACTTTTGAAATAAAATTACGCCAATAGCAAGATATTCTAGACCTACGTTAATAACAGTACGAAAGAGTCTAGAAGGTATATTAAGAATAAAAGGAAGAGGTTAAGGAGTTATAAAGCGTAGTTAAGTAATTACAGCAATAATAAGCTACTCTAGCGCAAGCTCCGTCCGCGTAAGCTCCGCTAGTTTTACCCTCTTTATTAACTAAAGCTAAAGAGCCACGGCAGCCAAGCTTGTATAAACCCCCGCAACCTCAAACCTATAAAAAGTGCTTTACTACATTCCCTTCGGGTTAAGCGCTCTTTAAGCATCTACCAAATTGTTAACTATTTTAATGTACTAAATGCAGATCCATATTTCCTTTAAATAATACTCTCTATAAGCACGTTTGGGGATGTCGTTTAAAAGATATAAATAGGAATTTAGATATAAACTAAGCTTTGCTAGGATAGCTATTTTAAGCACAAAGAAAGAACTGCTAGTGTTAGAATATATAGACAAAGGTTACGTGGCCACATGCGCCCCTAAACGCCCGTAACCTACAAATAAGACAACTGCCGTGCCAATACGCCTACGGATAGATAAGAATTCGTGCCAATACGCCTACGAATACGACCCCGTTGCTGGCATTATACTGCCACCCGAATGACCCTGCGCTGGTACTATATTACTACCTACACAGACAATAATCGTGCCGATATGCATACGATACATTAACCAACCGATAGCACTAATACGCCTGCTATCACGACCCTACCGACCGACTAATAGACGAGCTCTACGTTTAACCACTATCACCACCCGACGCTCGCACTATACTACTAGTGCTAGAATGTATAGACAGAGGGTACGTGGTCACGTGTCTTAGAATGGCTATTCTACGCATAAAGAAAGAACTGCTAGTGTCGGAATATATGGACAGAAGTTACGTGGTTACGTGTCGTCGGTCGTGTCTTTAATTAGTTACCCTTATGGTAACTAATTAGCCCCCTACTTAGGCACCGCGATCCTTACGATCCTCTGCTTTCGACACCTATTAGATAAGAATTAATTTAACAGTTAATAGGCCAATTAAGTGCACTTAGGTGATACCGACAGCTTATAAAGATTTATTAGAGTCTCTATTCTTTACCTTACTATTTTACTTATTTTCTTTACTTATTATAGTATTAATAATATTTTAGGCTTATGTCCGTAATTTACCTAAAATAGTAATATCTCTATGCTTTCCTATAGTGTTATATTATATATAAAATGCGTAATTAGTAGTAGTAATACCTAATTGTTCTATATATAATTTATATAATACCTTAGGTACTATTCTAATATCTAATTTAGTCTTTCTATTTAACCGTCTATCTGCGGATAATATACCATTAATATTACTACGCGAACCTCTTATTCCGCAAAAAAATATAGTAGTATTTAAGGCTCAGCTAATTATTGGTCAGCGAAAAAATTACGTATTTAGCCAGCCACCTATAGGATATTCACGTATATCCACATCGCTACTAGCGCTAAGCTATAGACATACGCGTATTAAGGGCCGCCCGCTAATTAAGCTGCTAATTAACGCCGACTATAGGGTAATTAGGGCTATTAGGGGCCTAAGTATATATAGAAAAGTCCTCCCTACGTAATCCTTAATCGCGTTAGCACGTTTACTATTATATCTACTATATAAGATAGCGTTAGTTAACCGCATAGAGATTAATATCGCTAATAATACTAAATTACGCGCTAACGTATAGTATATCCTTACCTTTACGCGTGCCGCTAGGCCTAAGAATACGTCTTTAGCGTATAACCTAAAGTAGAAAGAGTTTAAGGTAAAAAGGATATAATTCCCCCCTTCTACTAAAAGTATCGCGGCTTATGGCTAACGTATTATTTAGCTTTAGGCCTTCTATAAATAGAAGCAATACTATAATAGTAATACCATTATAGAGAATAAGCTACTTCTTTTTCTTATTAAGGAGGTTGCAGGCTAGCCCTTAAAAGGAAAGAGCTGTAAAGCTAATAGTAACGTACCCTAAGAGGAGACGCGGCTCTTATAGCAGTTAGTTTATAGCTATATTACTACTTTAACGGACCTTTATTAAATATAAAAAGCTATAAAAATTAACAGCTACCTATTTCCGCGGGAGAATAGCGTTAGGAAGTACCTAAAGACGCTATAATAGAGAGACGCGTAGCGTAAGAAAGAGCAGTTTACTAATAAGGGTAAAGATACCCTTTTAGACGGCTATACTAAGGACAAGTTTTAGAGTGTTTACCGCGAGCTTTAGGCTAGGGGCGCTACCTTATCTCTAGAGTGCTACTTCTATACACTTATTAATATCCTACTAGGCTACTATAAGCTTAGACCTATAGAACTAAGCTATCTCTAGAAGTTAGCCACCTAACCAAAATTAAACCACCAATTTATTAACTTATTTTCTCTATAACAGATCCATCAATATAGACCAAAATAAGTGGAACTTATAAATAGCTATCGTAGACTTTAAATTTAGTGTTTATAAGTATATGCAAAAAGCTATACTTATATACAGTGTCCCTTTGTTAGTTTTAAGTGATTAATTAAGTGGTATACTACTAGGGCAATTTATATACTAATATAAATAGTAATTAACTCCTATATAGGTGGCCTTGCTTATTAATTAGGTACTTAAATAGGATTTATAAAGATTTATTCCCTTATATATATAATTATAAAAGAATAGTAATCTAAATATTTAGTTAAAATAGCAATATAAAGCCCCTAAGTAAAATATAGGTAATTAGCTATGTTAAATAATTTTTTTATATACATTTTTATTTTCTTAGTTAACAGAAAGTATATAAGTTAATAGGGTACAACTAAAGTAAATTAAAAATTATATAACCTTTATATAAAAGTATAAAGGAAGGGTAGTATATAAGTAGAAAATACCGAATATATAAATGAATTTAAAGTTATATTAAGTATATATATAAACTAAATCACTATTAAAGATACCTTTAAAGAGAAAACTTTTATATAGTTACTAAATAATTATAAATAGGTATTTATTATAGAGATAATATCTGCCCTTAATTACCTAATTAATCTTCTTATAATTTTTTAAAGAAAAACACTTTTAATTAATATAATTCTACTAAGGGGAAACACCTTATTAGGTATATATAATATTAAAAAATAGTTAAAAGAATAACGTATTCCATTAGTAAGTGTTATAAACTACTAAGTATCTAACATTAAAACTTACTAAAAATTAGAAAATTTATACCTTAATATCTTAATAACTACTTAATAATAAATTGCAATAATTTATATTTAGACTTTAATATATACTTTACAGCTTCTATTAAAGTTATATAGTAATTAATTTAGTAGTTATTAAGATATAGTAATTTAGCTTTATTTTGGCCCCTAAATTATAATATCTTAAAAACCACTTAACTAATTACTATATAACTTTAATAGAAGCTGTAAAATGTATATAAAAGTCTAAATATAAATTTTCTAATTTTTAGTAAGTTTTAACGTCGGACACTTAGTAGTTTATAACACCCGCTGGTAAAATACGTAAAATATTATTATATTTAACCAATTTACTAATATTTTCTTATATAAAACCAGGTTTTTTTTTAGCAATAAATCTTAATTATTATTTTTAATAGCTATATAAGCCACTATCTATCGCAGTCATGTAAGGGGATATTTAATTTTTGTATAATTAGAAGGTATAAGGCTATGAGGTCGCTCTAGGGCTAGTTTTTAGCAGTTTTGCTAGTTCCTAGCACTTAAATCTGCTAAGGATTTGCCCTAAAGCGGCTAGATGTCCCTAAGCGAAGCTCCTACGCCTAATAAGATATTACCGCATTCTGCTATATTCTGCTATATTATTATATTCTACCAAATTCTGCCACATTATCGCATTCTGCTAAATTCTGCTATATTATTATATTCTACCATATTCTGCTAACCCTAAGTTATAAGCTAACTAATTAGGATTTTCCATACCCGGTATAGAAAATCGCTATTAGCTCGCTTACCACTAGCGCCTTAGCGGCCCCTTTAATATCTTAACCTACTACCTAGTAATTCTTATACTAAGAGCGGTATACTACGCTAGAAGTAAGAGTTAAGGCAATAGAGGTTAGTAGTCTTAGTTTTAATATATAGGCGAAAGGCTTCTAATAACCACCAACTTAGCTACTAAATTTACTAATATAAACACCCTAAATCTTTAGTAAACTGAGCAGCGCCCTAGCGAAAGAAGTAGTTTAAGTAACTACTTGGGTTAATTCTAGCAGCTACTAAATAGGAGGAAAGGATCTTGCGAACCCCTAGAGAGGTAAAGGGTTTACTATTAAGACTAAATAAGGAAGAGTTAAGGGGTTAAGGGTCCCTATAAAACAGCTTTATTATAGCAGCGACTGGGTATAATAGGCTACCTACCGCCATAATAGCAACGTTAACGCCCTATTATTGCTTATTAGCTTTGCTCTATTTAAGGCAGAATATTATTCTACTAGGCGTAAAGGTAATATTATATTAGGTGGCCTTTTTTACTAGGAAGGTTATTTGGTTCTTAAGTTCCGCCGTAATATACGTAATCTCGCCTATCTATAGAAATCTAGTAAATACAAGGGTAAATACGGTATTAGTGTTAATATCTAATAGTAATAGGCTGTATATTACTATCTAGGCTAAAATATCCCTAGTAATGGGTTACTTATCCTTTTTTACTAAGGGAGAGATAGTAGCTACTTTAGTAAGTAATTGGTGTACTATAGGATCCTTAAATGCTGTAATTGAGATACTATAATCTACGTAGCGCGAGCGAATTGTAGAGACGTAGGCTTATAAGGTTTTGGCCTTAAGCCTACTTATTTATAGCTAGGAGGTACTAAACGCGTAGTAGATAATTTATTCGCCTAGTTTATACGGCTTAGCTAGGTAAGAGGAGACTCCTTTAAGTACGTAGTATAACTCCCAGCTATTAACTGCTAAGGAATAGTTCTTACGGGTTGCTAGCGTAAGGCCGTTTTAGAGAAGGAGCGTATAGAGGTTAGATAGCTCGTTAATATTACCTTTAAAGTTTATAGGTGGTTATAAGTAGTCTATTAGGTTTACGGCACCTATTAAAAACTTATTAGCTTTAGTAGTAATAAATTAAGGGCCTAGTATAGGTAGAACTAATGGATAGCGGCGGCCTAGAATTAAGATAGTATATTAGCTAAGCTATTTAAATTACCTGGGATCTACTTCGCGGATATTGTAATATTGTAAGCTATAGCAGCTAGTATAATCTTATAGAGCGATTTGTTTGTTACGCTATAAATAATAGTCTTTTTAATGCCTTAGTAAATTACTATACTATTAGTATAAATAGATAACGCGCTATACTGCTAGTTGGTAGACTATAGATTAAATACGTAAGTAATAGCATACATCTCTTTTAAATTAATATAGTCTACTTATTAACTAGGCTTAAGTAATATACTAAACGCCTAAGATTAAGAGAGGTTGGCTATATACTACTGCTAGTTATCCTTATATTTAAGTTCCTTAAAAAAGTAAAAGCCGCTAAACCTAAACTAGGTAGAGGCGTTAGTAAAGAGATAAATATAGGTACGCTTAACGTTATTAAAGAACAATACCCTATTACTTATAGTAAGTAGGTTAAGCTAGATATATAAGTTACTTTATAACTTAGTACTAAATCACCTAGGTTTATGCTTATTTACTAAAGTCTTTAGCTAAGTAATAATAAAGATCTAAAGGGATTTAGAGTAAGATTAACTAAGTTTAATTATATGGGTATACTATATAAGGTAGCCCGCAAGCTACTAGGCTTAAAGGAACGATAATAAGCTATATTAGAGTGCGGTAATAACTTTCTTAATAATATATAATTATTTCTATAGTAATAATCGCGTTTATATTTATATGGTATTAATAGTATATCCTAAAACTTTAATAATAGTTCCTGCTATATCTTTAGAGCCATTTTAAGAGATACCTAAAGAGTTAGTAATAGAGATATAAGTCTAGGTAACAGCCGCTAAGTTGTTTAGGTTAGTAAGGATAAAGATAAAGTTATCTAGGTAGTGTTCTACCTTATAAAGTAGTTGTGAATAGAGTATCTAGTATAGGCCTTCCGCGAAAAGGTTAAATATAAGCGGCGCGGTTTAAAGACTAAAGGATAGGCAGTATTTCTAGTAAGTAATACCTTCTTAAGAGAAGCCTATTAATGTTCTTACCCTATAAGATAGAAGGACTATATAGAACGTGTTTTTAATATCTCTTTTAAGTAGCAGATATCTACAACCTATAGAAATAACGTGGGCTTAAATAGCGGTAACTATAGTATATACTAGTGTTCCATATTCTTCTAGGATTGCGTTATTAACTAAAGATGCTAATAAAAAAAAGAGATTGTAAATTCGGCAGTATCCTCTATCCGATTGTGGCACTAGGCTAAGAGGTAAGACTATAATAAGCCCTATTGTAATTCTAATATATCCTTTTTTAAGGTCTAATATTATCTTCTTAAAGATAAGGTTGGCATTATCCTAAAAGGAGTTATAATTCCTATAAGATCTTAAAGTAGGAATAGATTTGGCTCCTATTTTACAGCTATAGGTTAAAATGCCTACTAAGATGGCTAGTAGATTACCTAGGTAGTTAAATAGAAGGAAGTGCTATGCTAAGATCCTTAGGGGCGATAGAGAGTAGTAGAGAGCTTTTACCTTTATAAAGGTAGGGAATAATAGTAACGTATTAGGCCTAGGTCCTAGGCGTATAATTAAAGTTGATGTTATTATTAGGCTAGACCCTACTTTATAAGGTTCGCCCTACTATTCCTAGGTATAAGCTTTAAATAATATAGTGTAATCTTTACTACACTTTAAGTACTTATGCGGGTATTTACAAGCTATATTATCGCAGCCTCTACTATTAAACTTATAGCAGGTATTAGAGGTATAAAAGGTATCTAACCTAGGTTTCTTTAAGGCGGTAAAGCTGATAGCACTAAACATTATAAGGTATAGCGCTATATACTAGACTAGTATTTACCAATTAATGGGCTCTAATTCGCTATTAGTTATTATAAAGGTGTAGTAGTTAAGTGCTAAATTAAGTGTACAACCTACCTAGATATATTAGGTTAATAAGGTATAATTTATATTTATTTAAAGAAGTATACTAGTAATAAGGTCTAGCGGGTATATATAAAGGGTGCTAGTAATAACTATATAGTTAGTAAAACCTTTAAACTAGACGCCTTTATCTATAAATAGCTTCCTATTTACTTTTACCTTTATTATAACTAGAGTACCACTCTTAATCCGTGTCTTATTGGCGACCTTAATTTAAGTAGTATAAACTTAAAGACGGGCGAGGTTTACTAGATTAAAGGTACCCTTAAAAATATCTAGGTAATCCCTTTTTATAACGCTAAGAAGGCGGAGTTTAAGCGACTTTATACTAGGAGGGAGAGGCTTACTAAGGACATTAGCTATAGTAGCTGTTATAGTAGCCTATAAGGCCGAAGCGGCTAAGCCTAACTATAATTAAACTATTTAAGCTAGGTGGTATTTATACTGGCGAGCCTTCTCTACTAGGCGGGCTTTACGCTCTTCCTTATACTTCTAAATCTCCCTTTTATCTTAGGCTTGTTCCCTTTACTCTTTAATAATTTTACGCTCTTTTACAGCAGCGGCGCGTATATTAGCCTTAGATGGCATTATAGGACTAATAGAGGAGGGTATAGCAGTTGTAAACGATAGTGTAGTTAAGGTAGGTTATCTAGGTAGGTTTACTTATTAAGATTATACACGTGTATAAATCTCCTAGTTAGTTATAAGCGGTAATAGTATTATAAAATAATTCTTAAATAAATAGATAATAAATATATAATAAATATTAATAAGTTTAGCAATATTGAAAGCGAATTAGCCACGTAGTAACTGCGTTTAATATTCGCGAATATTATAGGAGGTCTTAGCATTATGCGTTACTGAGGTAGATGCTGCTAAGCAATATATAGACGCTAGTATATAATTAAGTTTTTATTAAAATATATATAATATAGTATATAACTTATTTTTCTACTGCTTTATTTAATATAATAAACCTTAAATCTAATATATTTCTCCTCTATAAAATTAAAATATTAGGACTAAATTATAGAGCTTATATTTTATAATAATATAACTTAAATTAAAGGGTGCTGCTTTACTAAGTATAACTATAAAGCCTAAAAGGAAGGCCTTTTAGCAAAAATAGTTAAATTTAAGTAGTATATCTTTAGTATTTATCTATAGAATCTATATAAGGGCTTTAAGTCTTTATAGGTTAAAAATAAGGCTTTAATAGAGGCTTTAAGCTTTAAATAAGCCAATCGTTATTAGTTTAATACTATAGATATTCTAAAAAAGCTATATAATATATATTAAGTAGTTTATAGCCTTTATAACAAGTATATACTTAATTAAAAGACTTAGTTACTTTTCTAAAAAGGAAGTCGCTAACTTAAGCAACTTACTATAGGGGCTATATATAAGGACGCTTAAATATATAGCTCGCAATCGCAGCTCAAAGACCTTAAAGGTCTAAAATTTTATAGGTAGGTAGCTATAGGTCTAAATATAAAAATTAGAAATATAGATTTGGTTAAGTAAAGTATAAAAGAGGTAGAGGAGAGAGGCTAAAATAATGATAAAGGAGTTAAAATCAAAGCCTTAAAATGCGTTAGGTAAAAAGGCCGGGGCTAATATATTAAATTTCACGTAGGGGTAAGAGTTAAGTTGATTTAATTAAGTATAGATAGCTTTAAAAGTAGTAGGGTTTAACCTACTTAAGTGGCTAAGTTTAGGGGCGGCCGAGTTCTAGGGGTCCGAGCTTATACCTACCTATAATAGCAATAAACGCTCTACTAAGATCTTAGATCTATTTACCTTTAAGTTTAAAGGTAAAGGCCCTACGCGCTATATACCCCTAATATTCACTATATACGTAGGTAAGTAAAACTAGTATAGCCGCCTTAAAACTATTAGGGCCTTATAGAATAGAAAGCTACTTATTTATATACTTAGCGGGCTAGCTTTCTATCTTCTATACTACTAGGATTTTAGTACTAAGCTATTTCCAGACTTTAGTAGGCGTTTAGTATAAGGAACTATAAAGCGGCCCTCTTATATAACTTATAGTGAGATTAGGTTATAAAGGCCTTTTAATATATTAGCGTCTTCTTAAAGAAGAAGACGTATATTAGGCGGAGCGTTAGCGCTAAAATAGCGAAGCTAAAGGGGGTTAGCGAGGACTAGATTTAGCGCGCTAGGAGGTAAAACTAAGAGTAGATAGTAGGCTATTACTTAAACTTTCTCTTATAAGAGTTTATAAGGTTAATAGTAAAATACCCCTTATAGATAGGCTGCTTTAAAATCTGCTATATAGGTATTTTGCCGCCTAACGTACTGCTATTAATAATATAGCCCAAACTGGACAAATAGAAGGGCTATTTTAGCCCGTAGCTATACTAAATTAATAACCTCGCCGCTATAGGGGTTATAAACCTTCTCTCTCACCTCTATAAGGTTATTTTACAGGACTTAATAGCCCTCTATAAGATATTTTTAAGCCATTTAGTATAGAGCTACTCTATTTTTTAGTATAAGGCGTATAAGGCCTTTACGCGAAAACTAAAGCCCTACCTATAGGAAGAAGAGAGAGGCCTAAACCAGCTATTAATTCTCTACTAGGCTATACCACTTCTTACTAACTAATTAAAGGCTTTATACGCTAAAAATAAGTAAACAGCTAGTAAGGTTAAGGGCTTATTAAACTATTTAAATAAGTCCTAATAGGCTTAATCTTTATAGCTTTAATTACTAATATCTAGCGGCCTTATATTTTAACTAAAAGCCCCTTTAGCTATAGCTATAGTAGTAATAGTAATAGTAGCTATATAGCCTTAGGGCCGGTTTACTAACCCCCTACGTCCGCCTATAGAAGTAGCCCCTCTAGCTCTATCTATTACTGGATTTAGTAGATATATATCCGCCTAGGTAAGCGCTATAGGCTCTTCTTCCTATATAGCTTCGCCACTACTACTGTTATAGCTATAGCTATAGCTAGAGCTATAGTCTTAGCCAGAGCTAAGGTTTAAGTCTTTACCTATATACTATATAAGCCGTATAGTAAACTCTATATAGGCCCTTTAGCGTAAGTAAACTAAAGGGCTAAGAGGTAACCCCTTTATAGTAGCGCTAGATTTTAAATAGGGTAGTAAATAGCGGGCTAGTTAGCAGAAGGAGGTCTAATAGTACTCCCTATATTTTAAGGTTATTAAGGAGATTAAGCGGGTTATATAGGTCTATAAGGTTAGTAAAAAAGCGGCTATATAGTAAGTTAATCTATAGTAGGAGTAGATAAAGTACTTACTAAATTAGCTTTATAAACGGCTTTAAGTGGGTAAAAAGGCTTTAAAATAGTTATATATATTATCTATATCTAACTTTTAATAAGATGCTAAGGGGTCCTATTATAGCCTTTATTTATAGCCCCCTAAGGGCTTATTTTAATGCGATATAAGTTTAATAGGGTGCTTTAGGGTGTTTATATAATAGCGGCGCGTAACTTAAAACGTGAATATCTCTATTAACCCGCGGCCAATTCTTATAATTTTAGTATAAGTAAAAAGCGCTTAGTATGCTTTACGCATAGCGCTTAATAGGTATTAAGAGTGCGGCATTACTAGTGATTAAAAATCGACTATAGATATAGGGTAATATTTATAGTCGCTAAGTATATAGGCCTCCTCGCCTATATAATCGCAACTTAGCCGCTAAATTAGCTATATAAACGTAACTATAGATATACTATTAATATGCATAACTAGCTTCTACCTCCCTTTTAAAAAAAATTTACTTTAGTCCGTAGGCTTACTAAATCGCCACTAACTATATAGAGTAATTATAGCGACCGTATATGCCTATACGCAAAGACCATTTTTATAGTTGCCCTAAAGAGTCGCCTTAGCTAGCTAGGAAAACTAAACTAAGGATATACGCTCCCCCTGTAAGGGATATTATTGTAAACACCTTAGGTTGCCCTTAGGACAACCCCTAAACGCCCCTTAGATAGTTACCGGTTATATACTAGAGGTACGTACCCGTAGTATATAGTCTCTACAATCCTAGAGGCCTTACCTTCTTAAGGATTCGTCTCTCTTACTAATCTATCCTATTCCAATCGTGTCCTTATAGCCCCCTATTTATAAGATCCCCTTATATTTAAATCCTTCCTACTCTTTTTTAGAAGGGTAGTTGGCTTTAAGGACTAGATTATTAATTTATATCTTTTATTTACAACCACTATCTTCCCTTAAAATCTCGCGATAACCTAAATAGAAACTCCACGGATACCTTATAGAAAGCCGTCGCGTAAAGGCAGGAAGGTCCCTCTAGGTAAGACGGCCGAATAAGCCCTAATACCTAGATACTTTAGAAGCTTAAAGCCTCTTATATACCTATAGTTACCGCTAAGGAAAACGTAGACACCCTTTATAACGGTTATAACGCTACTAGAAAGTAACTAGAACCCCTCTAGCCCTACCTAAGCTAATTAGAAAATTAAGTGCTAGAGGCGACTTTAAGATCTTCCCTTAAGCTAGAAATGCTAGAGGAATATACTAATACGTCTAACTAGGGAACTAACTAAAACCCTCCCGGAAGACTACTAGCCTATAATTAGTATAGTAATAGTGCAGAGACTGCTTATAAGCTAAGTAGGCCTACCCCTTTAGGTAATTTAAGCTAATTACTAACTTAAGACCTAAGCCCTGTTAGGAAGCCTATACTAGCTATTAGTACCAATACTACCTCTATAGCAGAAGCTTCCCTAAGCCCGAGTTCGGAAGGTTAAGAGCCCTATACTAATCTTCTTTAAGACGGATATTAGGAAGCTATCGCAAGGCTCTTAAAAGCCATATAGGAGAAAGCCACTAATAAATATATTAGAACACTCTAAGGGCAAATCTAGATTTAGTATGGTTTAATCTAAGCTAGGTAAATTCTTTTATAACCTAGTTAAGGCTAAGGGCTTCCTAAGAGCTACCTAATACCTACCTAAGGAGGTATAAAAGACTTAGAGAGTTATCTACGCTATAAATAGAAAAAGGATATAAACTAACTAGCTAAGGCCTTTAGTAGTCTAGAACTCTGCTATAAACCTAACGCCCAGCAGTTAGATAATTAGGTTTATAAGGTAGACAACTTCTTTAAGATATTAATAATATAAGATAATACCAAAAAGCGTATATGCTAGATTATTAGTAAGATTAAAGACCGATTGCTAAACTAGATTATACTTAATTAGCTTAATAAAGAGCAAATTACTATATAGCTATAGCTATAAACCTTCCTAAAGAAATAGACTTAAGATCTATATATAATATAATATAATAATATAGAGCTATTCTAGAATGGGATATAGCTAAACCGCTATAACTTCCGCTAGTTTATAAACTTTATAGAAACTTATACTTAGTAGATAAATCTAAAGCCCTTTAGAAATAAGGACGGTAGTATTTATAAGGAGAAGATCGGGTTTATCTAGGCTAGAATTAAGCTAGCAATTTATAACGAAATAAAGCGTATAGGAGCCCTATTGCGGATTATTATATATATAGATTTTAAATAAGTACTAAACGCTAAAGATATAGTAAGGAACTAGACCTCTTCCAGTAAGAAGCTAAGGGGTTACTAGAAACGTAGGCACTTTAGTAGTAATATAGGGTAGACCTAACCTTTAAAAAAGCCGTTTTTAAAGAGAACTTTAAAAGGGTTAAAGTTAGAAACCTTAAATAACGGGAAAGACTTTTAGGGTTAATCTAATACCTATCTAGCACCTTTATGGGAACACTCTAAAAAGTTAAGAGAAAACTTTAAAGGTAGATTTTATTAGAAAAATAAGTAGGGTAATAACCGCACTAATAATCTAAAAAAAGAAAAGCCCTAGTTATAGACCTCTCCTAGCTATAACTAAGGTAAGATATAGAAGGAGAGACTCTTTATATTACTATTAAGCTAGAAATAATACTCCCTATAGGTAAGATATAATAGTTTTAAGCACTATATAATAGTGGCGCTAAAATTAATCTTATATAATATAATTTGGTAAAAGAGTATAAACTTATCCTATTATAAAGGTGGCGGAAACCTATTATAGGCTTCCTAGATAAGTACTGGATTAAACTATATAGTGCCTATAAGCTTATAGTATTAGTAGCTAACATATATAACCGTACTAAGGTAGTTAGCCCGCAACCCTTCTAAGCGGCTAACTTTATAGGTTATAACCTTATTCTTAAATACCCTTAGCTTATAAAAGTAGATCCTAAGATACGCTTTAAAACTAGAGCCTTTAAATAGTGGAATAATAAAGATTTAAAAGGGTGTATATTACTAATAAGCCTAAAGGACATCCTAGAGAATGTAGTCCTAGGTAAAATAGTATACGCTTTATACCTAAAGGAGTATTAAATCTAACCCCTTTTTTATTTTATTTTTTATTTTTTATATCTATTATATTATACTACGTACAATACTGCGCATGCAGCCTCTAGGCTATGGCGCTATAGTTTTATATATATGAATCTTTTCTAGGCAGCTTAATATATACTAGTAGCTATGTCCTAGTAGTTTATAAACCTCTAGACCAGAGGTTTACCACTCCCTAGTAAAATACTAGGTTATAATAACTATTAGGTAGTATTAAAACGGTAAAAAAACGGTAAAAGAAACGGTAAACGAATCCTAACGCTTGCCCCTATACATTTTATAGTTTATTTCTATCCTTTTGCTTACTACTATCTATTTACTAAAAGTTTAGTAGGAGTTACCTCCTTCTAAAGCTTTTACTTCTATTAGCTACTTTCTAGTAGCTATTTCTGTCTTACTTAGGAATAGGAAAAGCGCCCTTCTTTCTTTCTCTGTACAGAAGAGCTTCTCTAGGGAGAGAGAAGAGCTTAGTTGTCTTTGTATTTCTTTTCTCTCTTCCCTATATAGTCTGCATTCTAGTAATAGGTGCTTAGGAGTCTGTATAGCTCTATAGTCCTTAAAGCATCTACCTTCTTTATCCTTCCCTATTGTCTTAGAGAAGGATTTAAAGAAGCCTTTTCCTAGTTTTAGTTAATAGAAAGCTAATTATAACCTTTTAGGATATTTATCCTTAGGGGCTTTAAGAGATAAAGAGTAGTTTCCTCTAGAGATCCTAGTATAGTATTTTCCTTTATTTTTTTTCTNTTGCCAGNTNCTTTTCCACTNTCCTAGTATTTTTTCTCTTNCTGNTCTCCNTATATAGGCTAGGGATGTATAAGAAGATTNTATTTTTCNTCTAGAGAGGCCCTTTTTAGCTAGCTTATCTGCTATTTCGTTTCCGTAGATTCCTAGGTAGCTAGGAACCCAATAAAAGTTAATAGAGATATTCTTACTAGCTAGATAAGAGCAGCTTTGCGTAATTTTAAAGACTAGTTCTTATCCCCCTGTAAGAGAATTAAGCTGTAATCTTTTAATAGCTGCTTAGCTATTTATAAAGATATAAACTTATTTCTCTTCTAGTCTTTATTATTTTAGATATTCTAGGGCCTTATAGACTGCATAAAGTTCTGCGTCCATAATTTCCATATAAGGCCCTAGATTCCAATTTATTGCGTATTTAATCCTATTTCTCTCCCCTATTTTACATACGGCCGCTATACTTAATTTACTATCTTTAGAGCCGTCTATATAGTATATATCTACTAGGTCCCATTCTAGGGATTCTTATAGATTTTTTACTAGTCTTAAATATTCTTATACAGCTTCTTCTTTACTACCCCTAGAGATAGAAAAGAATGCAGAAATAGGGGGAGACTACGGTTTTTGCCAATCTAGAGAGATTCTCTCTATTTTCCAATTTTGAATTAGTTGCTGGACTCTAGAAGCTAGAGATAGTAGTTAAGTTTTTGGCTATAGAAGGTGTCTTATAGTAGAGTTTCTAGAGCTAGAACTAGAACTAGAACTAGTTACTAGTTCCTCCCTATTAATCTAACCCCTATTTAATAGTAAGATAGGTATAGAGCCTAGTATAGGTAATAACCCCTTTATAACGGAGACCCTATAGGGAACTACTGGATAGGTTATAGAGATATTATAGGGAGGCGGCGATCTTAAGGATCTTATAAGATACTTTAACCGCTATAGGTTACTCTAGCTTAAGAAATATATAGAGAGTATACTACAGCACCTTAAACGCTGCATTAAGGAGTTCCCTACCCTTTACTAGCTACCGTATAAAACGGTTTAATATACGGTGATAACTATATACAAGCAACTACTATAGCGTATAACGCTGCCCATAAGTATCCTAAAAGAGCTTTAAAACCTACCTGATAATAATACAGAGGATAAATATAACCCTAATTTATTAAATATTCTAGTAGGCCTAAGGGATTTACTAAGGGTATTTTTGGGTAGGAGAGCTAAAGTCCTACTATAGAATTTAAAGTACGATTATATAATTGATCTAAAAGAAGGCAAATAACCGCCGAATCTTCTTATTTATAACCTCTTACGCAAAGAGCTTAAGATTCTATAAAAGTACCTTAATAGGTTACTAGAAAAGGGGTAAATCCAGCCTAGTAAGTCGCCAGTAGGCGTACAAATCCTCTTTATCCTAAAACTAGATAGAACTATAAGGCTATATATAGACTATCGCAGTCTTAATAAGATTATAATTAAGAACCGTTACCCACTACTACTAGTTAGTAAAATACTAAATTAACTATCTAGGGCGAAGATCTTTATAAAGCTAGATCTATAAGACGCCTATTATAGGCTCTGTATTAAAGAAGGGGATAAGTGGAAGACTGCTTTTAAAACCTAGTGTAGCCACTTTAAGTATCTGGTAATGCCTTTCGGGCTAGCTAATATGCCTATAATATTCTAATTATATATTTATAGAGCCTTAGGGGGACTAGTTAACCGCATATATATTATTTATTTAGATAATATCTTAATCTACTTCGAAGATAAGGATTAACATAAGTAACACGTCCGCGAAGTGCTAGAGCGTTTAGATAATTAGGGCCTCTACGCTAAGGCGTTAAAGTATATCTTTAACACTAAGTAGGTTGAGTTCCTAGGTTATATTATAACGCCTATAGATATAGTTATAGACCTAGTATGGGTATAGACAATCTAGGAGTGGCCAGAGCTAAAGAGCTACTAAGATGTTTAAGTGTTCCTAGGCTTTACCAATTTCTATAGGCGCTTTATCTATAACTACTTAGACGTCGCCTAATACCTATTTAACTATATTATAGAAGCTTTCTAAGACCTAACCTAAGGAGTAAAAAGTTTAAAGGCGGTAAGGAAGAAAACTAAAAAGGGACTAACTAAATAGTATAAGCTATAGTTATAGCCTAGAAAGGTTTAGGAGGCCTTTTAGGAACTTTATATAAAGTTTATAAAAGCTTTATTACTGCGGCATTTTAACCTAGATTAGCTATTAATGATAATTACTAATATATTAAACTTTACCCTTATTAGTATCCTACTACAACCTAATAGGCATCTAGACGCTACCCAGCTCTATTAGAGAGCAGTAGTATTTTATAGTAGAAAATTCCAGGGACTTAAAGTTAGGTATTATACCCATAATAAGGAACTACTAGCTATAGTTAACTGCTTTAAATAGTGGCGATACTACCTTAAGTACGCGAGTTATACCACTTATATACTCTTAGATTACTATAATTTACACTACTTTATAACTATAAAGGAGCTTATACCTTAATAAGCTAGATAGGTAGAGGAGCTTACGTAATTTAATTTTGAGATTAAATATAAGCTAAGGGAAAATAACCCTGCCGATAAACCGTTACGACGGCTAGACTATACTAAAGGCTTTAAAACAGAAGAAGGAAAACAGATAATAGATATCTTACTCCCTATATTATAGAACAAGCTCTAGGTATAGGATGCTTAAGCACCTATAGCTCTATACACTAAGTCTTAGGCGGTATAAGCCCTATTAGTTTTTACTAACGTTTTAGTTAGTACCTAGTCCGTTACCTATAAGGGTCCAAATACACCTAAATAGGACGTCCCTAATATATTCTTAGAACCTAGTAATACACTATCCCTAATTGCTAAGCTATCCCCTTAAACTAATAGTAAAGCTATAGAGCAATCAGAACTTGGAGCTCTATAATAACTAAAGGACTTTAACCTTATAGCGGCCTTCCTAATATACGTATATTAAAGAGTTGTAAGATCTATAGTACCATCTAGTTTTATATTTAGAGTAGTATAGAACAAAACAGCTTTTACCTGGAAACTATCTAAAAGGTTAATAAACCTTATCTATGAGGTGTAATAGAGGGACGCTTCTTATACTATCCTTAATGCGGAAGTAAACCAAAAACGTGACGGAAAGGAAGCTGCTAGGCGCTACTATTAAAAACTAGACCTAATAGGCCTACTATATAAAGGTGGCAAGGTTTAGGTGCTATACGAAATAAATCTATAATAGAAGATTCTTATAAAGAATTACGATAATTCTTTAGGCGGCCACTATGGTTAAGTAAAAATAGTGTAATTATTTTAGCGTAAATACTATTGGCTAAGGCTTAATTAGGAAGTAAAGGAGTATATTAGCTATTGCGAGAAGTATTAAGTATATAAGATCCGCAGGCATAAGCTATAGGGTCTACTTAAATTAGTTCCCCCTACTAGTAAGCTATAGTAATATTACGCTATAGACTTTATTACGGATTTCCCGCTATTTAAAGATAGCTAAGAATAAACATACAATTCGGTCCTTATACTTATTAATAGGTTTTTAAAGTACGTCTAATACCTTTCTGTTAATAAGACAATTAACGTATAAGAGCTCGCCAACCTAATTAAGGAGAAATGCTTTCTTAAAGTAGATTAACCACACTCTATTATTACTAATAGGGGCAGCGTCTTTATAAGCTAATACTAGTTAAACCTATACTTCCATTTAAAGATAGACTACTAATATAGCATAGCTTTCTACCTATAGATAGATGGGCAAACGAAACGCCAGAACTAGAAACTAGAGTCTTACCTATAAATATATTTAAACTACTAGCAAGATAACTAGTATAAGCTACTTCCATACGCGGAATACGCTTATAATTTAAAGTAATATATATTGTATAAGTATGCACCAATCCAGATTACCTATAGCGTTTAATTATTTGGGTTTAATAGTATACCTAATAATTACTAGCTAAGGCCGTATAATTAGTTATAGGATCCTACTAAGAAGTTTAAGGACATCTACTAAAGAGTATAAGGATACCTCTAGGAATAGGAGGAGTAATAAAAGCATATAAAGTAGAGCCTATAAAATACCTAAGAGTAGTAAAGACTTTAGTATAACCGTAAGCACTAGGATAAGCATTTCGAAGTAGGCAATAAGGTTCTATTATATTTAATAAATATTAAAACCCGTTAACTACTAAAGAAGCTTAATATAAGATACCTAGGTCCCTTCTAAGTTAAGGAACGAATTAGTAAGCTAGCCTATTATCTCTAGCTACCCCTATTTACAGCCTATATATATTTAGTGTTTTATATAAACCTACTAGAGCCCTAGTATAGACTATTACTAAAAAAGAACTTCCGTCTAGGCCCAATTAAATACCCTAAGGTAGTAGGTAAGCAGTATAAGGTTAAAGCTATACTATACTATAAGTCTGTTAAGAACAAGCTTTAATTTAAAATTAAATAGCTAGGCTAGCCTACTAAGGACTCTATATAGGAACTAGAGGATTACCTTAATTATTATAAAGATATTCTAAAAGAATATTAGAACTAAGGTCTATAATCTATAAGTTATAAAAAGCGCTCTAATACTACAGTATTATCGCGACCTATAAAGAAAGCTCGCAAAAAGAGTAAATAGGTTAAATTGGATATAGAATAAATAGGCTCCAAAAACCATAGGGATAGGGCTACGGCTTAAGGCAGGATAGGTCCTTAGCCTTTCCATATATATAGCATAGAGTTAATAGGGCATTTTGCTAGAATTGCATTCCTATTTATTAATCTATACTAGGAATATTATTCCTAGGGCTTCTAAGCCCTTTCTAAAAGCCTTATAAGGCCTTCCTAAGCACCTAATTAAGGTCCTTAATTACTACTATATATAAGAACAAATCCTAAAAGTCTAAACCATAAATGCCTAATCTAAAAAGCTACTACGCCTTATTATTATTAGGAGTAGGATTAGTATCTATTAGGCCACTAAGTAATAGCTAACAAGAATGGGATCTAGATACCTTAGTAGGCGTATAAGTAGGTATAAAAATAGGGGCAGGATAATGAGGTATAGCTAGAGCAGAGACTCTTAAATGCTTAACACTAATATTAGGTCCAAACCAATACCAATAAAGCTCTTGCGGCGTAAGCTTATAGTTAATAAAGATATACTTAAGCCTAGAATAAACAGAGATATTAGCTGGCTAGCATAGTCTAAAACTACTAAGACCTTACTACAGCAACTATTAGTTACCTATCCGCTAGGTACCTAAAGGGTAACCTACCTAATACCGTATTATGATATACTCTTTTAAAACTTAACGCGTATACATAAACTCCTTCTTATAGTAAACAGCAACCTTCTTCTTATCACCCTTATCCTATACCCTATCCTTAGTATACTAACCTTACTTTTATATTAGGCGTTACTAGCTAGCTTACTAGGAATTATAGGTAGTATAAATAGCTATAGCATAGTCTTAAATTTAACTAAGACGTTTAGCATTAACGCTAGAATGAGATAAAGCCTAGTTAATATAATAGTTAAGGACATTAAAGGATCGTCGTTACTTAAGCCTAGGCTATTAAAGCTTAAAGTTAGCAATAGAAATCTATAAAGGATAGAAAAGCTTACCTTAACGTAACTACCGCTCTTAGTATATATACATTAATTATAAGGACTAAAGGTATTAGACCTAATATAGTACGTCTTATTATAAGCCTCCAGAATCCTATTATTAGATTTCTAGTCTTTTAAAGACGTATAGGCAAAATTATTTAGGTAGGACTAGCACTAGTTATAGGTTAGTAGAGGTTAGGGTTCTATATATAAAGGTAAGACTAAAATACGCTATAGAATTTATTTAAAAGAGTAGTTAGTAGGAGAATAAAGAGGTATATTAAATTAATAATAAAAAGAAGAAAATCTTAATAATATATTAAAGATACGTCCAAATTAGACAAAGGTTAATAATAGGAAGTAAGGTATTAAGGAAAAGGATTAAGCTTAATAAGTAAAGTGTCTTTATACTTTACCGTCTAATACCCTTTTAGTAAATAGCCGCAACCTTACTAATATAACTCCGTTATAATAGCGCTATTTAAAAGGAAGGAAACACGCGTATAAGTTATTTAACTATTACCTCCTTATAAAAACTAACTACGCGGCCAGGGGAAGGCAATTAAGATATTAAATTAAAGACGTATATAGGTTAAATTAGACCTAAAACGATACTATAGTATTAAAGAACAACGTTATAGACGTTCTTAACAATTGTATAATAGCTATATGTGCTATTATAAAGAGTCCCTCCTATTTACTAGGTAGTAGAACTACGCTAAATATACAGCATAGGACTATTAGATTTAAAAGCATATATACTAAATCTTAGGAGATAAGTCTCTTTAATTAACTAATTAATACCTTAACCGTATCTAATAGCCTAAGGGCAGATACGGGAATAATGCGTTAGTGATATAAAGGATTATATAAAATTATTACAGATTATATCTTAACAGTTAAAGATAACGGTAAGCTAAGGCTTTATATATTAAATCCCATACCAAAAGGTTTTACGGAACTATACTAGAATACTAAATTGCCTATAATACTTATAATTAATTATAAACTGGTATAAAGGCTTAGAAGTAGAGTTGTATAAAAATCCCTATATTAGCCTAAGTAGTTACTAGTATACTTCTAGTAGGCTTCTAATAGGTCTCCTAGCAATCCTCACATCTTTTCTCTAGTTATATTTTTTCCTTATTAAGGTTTTTTAGAAGTTTAAAGTAGGGGTTAGATAGATAGATAATATATAATAGCATACTAATATCTCTTTAAACCTCTTCCGGGATGAGCCCTTATAATCTCCTTACCGTAAAGTAATAGTAATCGGGGGCTGACCGTAAGAAGGGGGGGGGTAATGTAAGGGATATTATTGCGGATACCTTAGGTTGCCCTTAAAACAACCCCTAGACGCCCCTTGGATAGTCGCTGGTTACGTACTAGAGGTACGTGCCCATAGTATATAGTCTCCACAATTCTAGAGGCCTTACCTCCTTAAGGATTCGTCTCTCTTACTAATCTATCCTATTCTAATCGTGTCCTTATAGCCCCCTGTCTACAAGATCCCCTTACACCCCCCCCCTTAGCTATACCCGTAGTGTTTAGTATAAACTTTACCTAATATACCCTAACCTTAACTATAGTTATTATTATACCGCCTTAATAATAGAAACTCTCTAAGCGGGTTTTTATCTAACTTTATAGTGTAACGTACTATATAGGTAGGTCGCGAATATAAGCGAGTCACGAACCCTACTAACTTTCTCTACCTTTATAGCCATCTATTTTAATAACGCGTTAGAATATTATCTATATAATAGCTATCCTAGCTTAAATAGTATTAATAGTATCCTTTTTATATATATATAAGTTATACCTAGTCTCTCTATAGCGTATATAGCGCGCTATAGCCTACTAGTTTATACCTAAGCACGTTATATCTTAACGCCTTTCGCTCTCTACCTGCTGCTTAGCGTCCCTTTAAGCAATAATATCCTCTCCATTTACCTTTATTAAAGTACCTCGCTTCTAAATCCGCTTCTTTTTATACTATTTATACCTTATTATAGCCTTATTTGCCATCTTAAGGCTTATAATCCGACCCTTAAGTAATACAGCTAAATGTAGTATTACTTTAGCACCCTTTTTAAGCTAATTAATTACCGCTATTATAGAGGTAGGTAAGAAGCTCTTATACCTTTAAATTTAATTGCGAATTAATATTGTTTAAGCCTCTAGCTCGCGCGTGTTGCTTAGTGTTTTAGGGCTACCTTTAGGACTAGTGGTATTAGCGTATAAAGCTTTATATTAAGCTTTAAGAGTACTACCTCTAGATTATAGGAGACTAAACCAGCTCCTTAAAAACCTACGTAGATATTTTCCCTTATAATTAATTGTTAATAGGCTGCCTTAAAGGCTAGTAGGAACTTAAGCTTAGTAATATAGTTAATGTAATTGCGTATTAGGCTCCTGATCTAATGCTTATACGCACGCTTTAACGGCAAGAAGTAGCTAATATTAAGCGGCTATAGGAGGTATAATAAATATAGCGGTATATAGAGATTATAAATATTATTCTCCTTATAGATCGCCTAGAATTTAAGTAAGGTGTAGCTCTTATAGCTATTAATAATTACAGTCTGTCAGACCTTTAGTGTTCCCCCCTTATATGCGCGCGCAACGTATATAGCAATTCCGCTTTATACACACCAGAGAATTTCAAGTTTAACCCTTATAATTAAGCTTAAAAAATTAAACGCTTTGCCTTTCTTGCGGGTACACGTCTCTTTTGGCAAGCGCATAGTATCTACGCTAAATGGTGCACTTAACTAGTAATTACCAAAATTGCTGTGTATTGCGCGCGCACATATAGGGGAGGGAGGGAGGGACACTGGAGGTCTAACAGACTGTAGTAGCCGGCGCGCGTCTATTATATAATTCTTTATATGCCTAATAAAGTGCTCTAGCTAGGCAACTCTAAGCTTATTAGTAGTCTAGCTATTATTACTAACTATAATAGCCTAGTTATATAGTATATCCTCCTAGTACTAAGTAAAGAGATAGTGCTTACTAGTGAAAATAATAAAGGGTAAAATTGCCTACCTAGTAGCGTTAATTCCCTAGATTACTATAACCTACTCGCGATTACCTAGCTAGATCGCCTTTAGCCGGCCTTATCTCTCTAAACTAGCAATAACTAGCTAAGCTAATATCTTGCCCATTATAAAGCTAGTCTTATTAAAGTTGTAGGTATTTTTGTCGCAGATATTATATATGGCCTTAATATATACTATAAGCTTAAACCAAGCTCTAATAGCTTTAGAATCCTTATATAGGGCTCTTTGTCAATTATACGCTTAATCAAATTATATTATAAGGCTGTTTGTTCGCTTAATAAAGTTAAAAGGCTAGTTTTTACTAACTTGCCTAGTAGTGCGCGTAGTAAGTAGTTTATCTACTATATTACGTATAGCACCTAAAGTAGGCGCAAACCCTTATAAATCTAGGTCCAGTATATATCCAACAATTACCTCGTCTTTAAGCTTAGTAAGCTTCTTTAATTTAGGCTTATAATCGCGTTATATAAGCCTTCCGGCGCGTTTATCGCAGAGCGTGGTTTTAGTATTACGGACGCTTTAAGTACAATGTTACGACTACTTAGAGAGGAGTTAAAAGAAGCTAGTTAGTTAATTTAGGCACGGTCCAAGATGGAACCAATAGAGCTATATAACGAGGAATAGTAACTAAGGTTATATAATATTATATGTAATACACGTAGTATACGGGAGGAATGTATATATAATATATATAATACATATATTATATATAAGGAGGATTTTATAGGAGTATAGTTGTGTATTTAAGGACCCTTAGTCCCTACCTAGATAGTTCCTTCCTTATAGTAATTCTTAGAATATAATTAAAGTTAATCTATTAGGCAACCACTCCACTAGTTATTATTACGTTGTTAACTTTAATTTACATTACCTATATACCTAGCCTAATAACGAGCCCACCATAGTACTTGCTACAAGGTTCCGTTATATAATTACTACCTAGTTATAGTATTAAATATAAAAAGTTAAATAATATGCCATTAAAAGCAGCCACCATAACGCCATTAACGGCGGTAACTACGTTAAGGTTAGGAGGTAATACTAGTATAGTAGATACTAACTTATAGCAACCTGTGACGGTTAGACAACTATAAGAGATAGTTAACTAACTAATAACAAACAATACGGCGCTAGAAGAAAGGGTTAATAGAATAGAAGCGGCAAAGATTAAGTTACTATTAATTAAGAGATTCTTAGGAGAGAAATTAAAGCTTAAAGGGTTCCTTATATAAATGCACTTTAAGTTATATAGGAAGGAGCGAAGCTACTAATACCTATAAATCGAATAGCATATACGGGATTATTCTTATTAGGAAGAGTACTTAAGTGGTTTAAGCCTTACTTTATAAAAATATAAGCAAACGGAATAATAACTACTAATTAGGAGGTATAATTTATATTCTTAAGCTAGGAAGGGTTTAAGGAGCGACTTATATAAATATTTAAAGACCTAAAGGCGATAACTATGGCGGAAAGGAAACTCTAAGATATTATACAATAAACCTTAGCAATTAAGTATACGACGTAGTTCTAGATATTAGCGATATAAGTTAAGTGGAATAATAGGGCGCTTATGGCACAGTATAAATAAGGACTTAAGGCTAAAGTCTAGGACGCGATTACCCTAATAGAAGATATAGAAACCCTATAGGACTTAATAGATTAGGCGATTAAGATTAATAACTAAATCTACTAAAGGGAGCAGGCTAAGAGAGGCTAGGATAGAGTTCTACAGTTATATAAGGCGCAGAGTACGCAATAACTAAAGCTAAGTTAGAAACTATAGTATAGCGCAGAGCTAATAGACCTAAGTAGTACTAAAGAAGCCTATAAGAGATAGAGTAAGAAACTATAAAAACCTAGAGGTTAAGGATCTAGTAATTATAGGACTAAGGAATAAAGGCTAAACCAGGGATCTTAGTAGTAGAAGATATTTAGGCAGACTTTATAGCAAAGTTAGTAGTTTAAAGATAGAGCTTATATAAATTACGGAAAATAAGGTTACTTTATAAGGGATTGCAAAGATAGTTAAAGTTACTATGTAATAAAGGGAACTAAACTAGCGGAAGACACACACATATAAAGGGATAATAGTATACTATAAGGAACAAAGGAATGTTTAATTAAAAGTTTTATATTTTATTATAATAACGCATACCAAATTTATAAAGACGCTAAGTACGGCGTAAGCTATTAGCTATAGAAGCTAAAATCTTTAGAATATAGAGGAACTAATAAACCATTACGTAGACCGGAGATTAAAGACAATAAGTTTAATATAGGCGAAATATTTACAGACAACGAGGCAATAAGGGTAGCTTACTAGGAGTATATAAACCTTAAAGAAGTTATATTAGAAGCAGAGACTAAGACCGCCATAGAGTAAGGATTAGTAACGGGAATTATAACACTATTAAAGACGGCATCCATCGCTTTATAAGATAAAAGGAAGAGTATCTTATAGAGATTAAGTAAGCAGATAACTGCTAGTGCTAATTTATCACTTAATAAAGGTAAAAAGCCAAAGGCTTAAAATTCTTAAGACGAGATAAGGTATACCTAAGGACCCATAACGGATAGAAACTAATAAAGTAGGGTAATAGCTTAGTTTAAAGATATACGAATAAGCTTAGGATAGAGTTTCCTATAGATATAAGACTCTTAAGATAAGATAAGTAAAATTTAAGACTTTTAAGACGAGACGAGAATACCTAAGCTTAGTTAGACTAAGATAGGAGTAAAGCTTAAAGTAAAAGCTAGCTTAGAATTGAGGATCCTATAGAACTAAGACTTTAAGACACGAATAAGGACTATTAATAAGATTAAGAAGCAAGAAGACTTTAAGGATCCACTTATAAGACGCGAAAAGAAAGAAACTATAGAGGAATTTAGAGTAAAAATTACCTTATAGTAAGATTAGAAACTAGATAAAAGATCTAGTATACTAGGACGTATAAGGGATAGAGTACCTATATAAAGAATTACTAATAGGCCTAGGATAGGCATACTAAGAGCTAAATGGCTTATTAAACTAGAATAAGAAGAGGATCTAGGGATTTTAACTAGGTTCGAAGAACAATATATAAAGGGCTGTTATAACGCAGTAATAAAAAGATACTTCCTTATAAATAAGCCGTATATACTTAGGGAGCTGTATTAAAGATGGTATAGGCAACAATATAATGATAAGTAGGAAGATTTCTATATATAGCTGAATAAAAAAGTTATCTAAGACCACCCGATTACAGAGAAGGTTATAAGTTATATTAAAGGAGCCTTAATTATAATATTAAAGGATTTAGAGAAGTAAGAGGCAAATCTTAGTACCTGCGAATGAAGTTATAACGCTTAGATTAATATAAGAAAGGTTTAAACTTAAGGATAAAGACGAGCCGAGAGTTAACCTAAGACACTAAGTATATTACATACTAATATAGATCGTATATATAGATAATGCGTATAATATATATAAAACACTAAAGGATAAGAACTAGAAGTACCTAGTAAGAATATATTAGGTACCGGATAAGGCAAAATATAGAAACGCTAAATATATATATAGTTAGCACCTAGTAGAAGTATAAAGCTAAGGGGACTTAATACTTTAGCTAGGAAGATTCCTTATAGAAGAATATCTAGACGGATAACAGTGGTGGAAATGTCTAGAGAACACGTATTTATAGTATATTAAAGATAAAAACGGGCTAAGTATAACTAGAATTAAGCAGCTAATAGTTAGGAAAAGTAGAGGCCTATAAAACTAGAGGGAACTAATAGTAAAGCCTTAGACCCTTAAGGGAATTTAAGGACAATACCTAAATTTATAAGTTAAGTGGTAAGATTAACAGTTCGAAGTATTAATAGATAGTAGAGCAATAAGGAACTATATCTTATTAATAGCAGTTAAGAGAATAGGACTACTATATAGGAAGAAAGAATATCCGTACCTATTAGTAACGATTTTAGGAGATCTAATAGCCTATAGAGGAGGTATTATTAATCTAAAAATAGGACCTATTTAGTTAACTATTAAAGAGAGATAAATTAAGATATCTTTTAATATATTACCATTAGGAAATAATAAAGCGGTATTAGAAATGCCTTAGTTATAGAAATATAATCTAAAGATTAATTAGATTATAGGTTAGGTTAATATTAGGGATACTTAATAACGTAAGATATAATAATAAGCTAAGTTAGTATAGTACTAAGTAGGAGCGACCTATAAAGAGACAGAAAAAGGACTAAGCTATATACTAAAGAGATACTATAAGTATAGTAAGAAACTATAGTTACTAAAAAGTAAAAAGCTGTTAAAATATATAGTATAGGACTATAAAATAGAATTGGAACTAGGAATAAGTCTAAGGTTCTTTCTAATCTATAAACTTACTAAAGAAGAAGGTAGAGTATTAAAAGAGTTTATCTAAGAAAACTTATAGAAGGGATATATTAGACCATCGCAGTTATTAGCGGGTTATCTAGTACTATTTATACTAAAGAAGAATAGTAAACTAAGGCTATAAATTAACTACAGATAATTAAATAGTATTATTAGGAAGAATAGGTATTCTTTACCCTTAATTAGCGAAATTTAAGATAGGATAGGTAACGTATAAATCTTTACAAAGATAGATTTAAGGTAGGCGTACTATTAAATTAGGATTAAGAAAGGTAATAAATAGAAAGTAGCCTTTAGGTTAAAGAAAGGACTATATAAACTATTAGTTATATAATTTAGGCTTATAAACGCACCAGTAACGTTCTAGAAATGTATTAATAATATATTAGGAGAATACTTAGATGAATTTATTATAGTATATCTTAATAATATTATTATCTATTTAATAACTAAGGAAGAATATAGAGAATACGTTAAATAGGTCTTAAAGAGACTATAAAAAGAATAGATGCTAGTAGCAATTAAGAAATGCGAATTCTTTACTAGGAAGACCAATTTTATTAAATTTATTATTAAACTAGGCTAACTTAGTATAGATCTAAAGAAGATTAAGGCTATAGTAAATTAGTAAGAACTAAAGAACGTTATATAGTTAAAATCGTTTTTAGGGTTTTATAATTACTGCAGAAGGTTTATAGTATAATAGTTAAAGGACATTAAACTATTTACACGGTTAATAAATAAAGAAGAACTATAGGTATAGGGAGAGAAATAGTAAGAACTCTTTAAGAAAGTTAAGGAGTTATTTACCTAAGAACTAGTTTTTAAGATCTACTAACTAGGACTAGAAACAATTATAGAAATAGATACATTAGATTATATACTAGGGGTATACTTTATATAGAAATATTAAGACGGATAGTACCTAGTGGTATATTATAGTT
This sequence comes from Cenococcum geophilum 1.58, assembly GCF_001692895.1. Classification (NCBI taxonomy): domain Eukaryota; kingdom Fungi; phylum Ascomycota; class Dothideomycetes; order Gloniales; family Gloniaceae; genus Cenococcum; species Cenococcum geophilum. The sequence goes on from NW_027137567.1 coordinate 453,056, forward strand.
AGAAGATAATACTACTAGAGTTAAACTATAACATATATAATAAAGAGTTATTAGGTATAGTTATAGTACTAAAGAAATAGAGAGTATTCTTATAAGGTATAGAGAAACTATTTATAGTTAAAACGGATTATAAGAACCTAATAGGATTTCTAATAATAAAGGAACTTAACTAAAGATAGGTTAAATGGGTAGAGATGCTTATAGAATACTATTTTAAGATTTAGTATACTAAGGGCATAGATAATATACAAGCAGACGCTCTAAGTTAAAAAGCTAAACTATAGAATAACGAAAAGCTATTAGGGGCTTTACTATAAAAAGACACAGATAGACTAATTAGGTTTAATTATCCAAAAATTATAGCAACTTAAGAAGAACTAGATAGAGTTTATAAGTTACTAAAAAGCTTTTAGGTATAAAGAATCTTTAAAGCACAGCTAAAAGAATAGTTAGAATATTTAGGAGAAGAAATATTGTATAAGTATAGAGAAGTAAAGTATATCCTAAAAAGCATAGCGGAGCACTTTATAAAAGATTTCTATAAGGGGTTAACTTAAGGATATAATAGAGCTATGGGCTTAGTATTAAGACTCTAGGAGGAGTACATTATTAACGGAATCTAGAGCTTAGCGCGAAAAATTATAAAAAAATATTTAGATTGCTAAAGAAATAAATTAATAAGGTATAAGCTATATAGAGGGCTATAACCTATTAAAATACTAGAAAGACTATAGGAGGTTATATTATAGGACTTTATTATAAAATTATTAAAGTTAAGAGACCTTATTACCGGGTAAGATTATAACGCGATTTTAGTAATAGTAGATAAGCTTATAAAGTGGGGATACTTTATAGCATACGTAGAAGAAATATTAGTAGAAGATATCGCTAAAATTTATATTAAAGAAGTATTTATAAGATATAGAGCACTAAGTAAGATTATATTAGATAAAGATCTAAGATTTATAGTAGTATTCTAGGAGGTATTCTTAGCGGAATAAGGAGTTAGAGTAGTAACTTCTATTATATACTATCTGCAGATAGACGGCTAAATAGAAAGATTAAACTAAATATTATAACAGTACCTAAAATACTATATTAATTATGTATAGAATAATTAGGTATTATTATTATTAGTTATATAGTTTATATATAATATAATACTATAAAAAGGGATAGGTATATTACTATTTAAGGCAAATTATAAATATAAGCTAAAAATATCGTTATTACTATAATAAGTAAGGAAAACGAGTAGTATAGTTAAAGAAAGAATAAAAATATTAATAAATCTTTATATAGACCTTATAGAATTAGTAAAAATAGTATAAGAAAGAATAAAAAGGTATTATAACGCTAAGAGATCTAAGGGACCAGATCTTAAGGAGGGAGATAAAGTATAACTACTATATAAAAATTTTAAGAGTTAATAACTAAGTAAGAAGTTGGACTATATTAAACTAAAACCTTTTAAAATTAAATAAAGGATTTTACTAGTTACGTTTAAGTTAAACCTATCAGCTAAAATAAAAATTTACCTTATATAGTATATCGCAATGCTAGAACTAGTATATAGGAATATTAAGCTACTAGTTTATAAGGTAGATATATATAAAGGATAAAAATAAAATAAATAGTAAGTTTTAAAGATTATTTGCTATAAGTATATTAATAATAAAACCTAGTATAAAGTAAAATTAATAGGCTATAATAAGACTATCTAAAAACTACTAGAAAATTTAAGAAATGCTATAAAAAAGGTAGAGGAGTATTAGAAGAAATTAGGTTAGGTAGCATTAATAAAAAAGGATTACTAAAAAATAAGTTACCTAAGGGGGATCTAAGAAGAGTAGTTACCGAGCTACTTAAATCTATTTCCTTTTTAGTTAGAAAAAAATCCGTTCTTTTATTACTAAGTTCCTATAAGCCCTATTTTATAAGTTTCTACTTTTTAAAATAGACCTTTTTACGAACCTTTTTAAGACGGAGTAACTGAGTAGACGCCGCGATATAGGCCTTAAGAGCCTTCTACTCTATATTATAAGAGCGTTCCAACTTAGTAAGAGCCTAAGATAGTTTACTATCTAGCTATATAGTAGTAGATTAAATATAAAACTCTAAGGTAAATTAACTAGGGAACTAGATAACTATTAAGGGGAATAGGTTATATATATTTAATATTAGAGATAAAGTAAACATTATAGGATAAATAAATATTCACTTTAGTATACTTTAAGTAAGAGGACGGTTATTGTCGGGAATGAGGCAATTTGCCGTCACGTACGGCAAACTACCGTCACGTGATGGCAAGTTGCCATCACGTGTTGCCGCGGCACTAGCGTAGCAAGGAGCCTTAAGCTCCTTGCCCTTCCTTATTCTAATTAAAAAGCTTTATTAACTAACATTACTATAACCTACTCAAGTAGTTGTTATTAGTAAGTCACCCTATATAACTAACACTAATTAGTGGTTAAATATATAGTTAACTATAGAGTAGCTAGGTTTTTAAATAGAAGAGACAGTCTTATATAGGGGTGCTATATACGCTTATATAGAATAGATCCCGGCAATACCGTGCTACCTTAGACTTACGGAAAACTAGTAATAGAAGTGTTACTAAGTACTAGGAGATACTAAGTTGCGTCTATTACGTAAAACAACCGCGTTTACAAAGATTTAGTTAAGTACTTTAGGTTAGAAGTATCACTAAACCTAAGGTCCTAAGTTAACGTCTAAAACGCGTTAAACAATATCTTAAATTGCCTACCTCTTAATAGCAAACCTACGAGATCCTATAAAACCGAAAATCCTACCTACCTTTAACGTACGACACCCTGTTAATTTTATACCTACTATGGTATTAACCTACCTAAAGAAGTATAAGGAAGATATTAACCCAAAGATATAGAATAAAGCTATAATTAACCTTATAAACGCTAATAAATAAGACTTAAATAGATTTTTATTATACCGTATGGCATATTACAAGGACAGTAAATATAATAATACCGCGCTATAGGAATGTATAAAGGAGGACTTTATTAGATAGATAAAGGAAACATAGGCCCCTATAAACAAGGATATTATATAGGACTTCCGTAACTTCCTTTAGGAGAATAGAGTATTTGTCCCTAAGGATGGGGGTACTATTAGAGATAATATTTAGGAGCAGGTTCTTAACGTAAAAGAAAAGCACAAATGGACTATATAAGAGATTAAGCACTAACTACGCACTATAAGGAAGCTTAACTTACGATGGAATCTAAGTAATATACCATAAGAGACGCGTTCTAATTCCATTGCTTTAGGCACGAGTTCTTCCGTTCTATATCCATCGCCTTTACCTCTATCTTTAGTTCCCCAGAATCCACCAATTTAACCCGTAACTTTAACTACTGCCTCTTAATACAAGCAAGCACAAGATCCCCTTGCTTCGCGATCTACTAACCTTTAAACTCCACCAACCAGACTTATATCCCCACTGCAGCCTATAATACAACTCCTATTTCCTCTATCTTAATCTTAAATCGGAGGCAGTTTAAAATTGCTTATAAAGCTTGCGAAGCTCTATTCGGATTAAGAGAAGAAGTTTAGCGGGGAATTATATAATATTCTTAATTTAAAACTACGTATCTTTTATAACTATTGCTAGAAGGTAGGAATAGAGTCTAATTAATACCATAACGCCTATTCCGTTATGCTTAAGGGCCAAGCTAGTACCTTCTATTATAATCATTTAGTAGGAAAAGGATATGATTTTAACCGCATAATATATAAGTTAAGATACTACTTTAAAATAGAAGAGAATAAGTAGCAGTATATGTTAGAATGGAGAGAGACTACCTTTCTAAGGATTATTACTATAAACCTAGGTGTCCCTCGGCTTAATTATCTTTAAAAGCTCTTTAATTAACTTTAGACGATTTAGCGTGGTTTATCCAAATTATATTAAGAGGACTTTAGCCTATATAATTAAGTTATTAGCGTATATTAAGGTATTAAAGAATATAACCTTGCTCTCTTTAATCCTGTAAATACTTACGAAGGAGTATATACTTAATTAAGATCTTCTGTTAGCACCGCTCTACGCTCTTAAAAAGTATAGCAATTTAACACCTAACTCTAACCTACTTTAATTAACCCGCCTAACTAATATAATTATAACTAGACTAATCGAATATATAGTAGCCGGGGTAGGTAATACGGTAAAGGGTATAATTAACAACTATAAGGTAAAGGTGGAGGTCCTTATGGAGGTTTATTTTAAAGTAATTGCTAAAAGAAGTGCTATATTTATAAGAAACCAAATTACTAGTTAACTAGGTATTCTCTTAATAAATAAAAGGAGGTATATAATAAGTTCCGCCAGAGTATAAGAAATGTTAGAAATTATAAGGTTACTATAGCCTACTTCTAAAGCTTTCTGGTTTAATATAAAGGCGTAAAAGATCTTAAGGGTAAGGTTAATAAGGCCAAATAGCTCCTTATGGATATAGAAATTAAGGAGTACTCACCCAACCAATACTTTACTAAGTATGGTAAGGTAGATGGTATATAAACTATTACTATTCTTAATAACTAATCTACGCTCTATTTTACCACGAAGTTAGATATCTTTAACGAGCTAAGGGAGAGTTCCGCGTTCTCCTTTAATGATAGATACTTGGCGAACGTCTTTTATAGTATTATACTAGATACTAGAGCCGCAGGAGTATCTATAGTAGGAGAACCTTAAGTTTAAGCCCTTTAGCAGCTTAATAGCTCTGTTTAGATTAACTATTTAACGGCAGGCCAATATACAATTTGTTTTAGTAAGGGTACTATAATCTCTATTAGCATAATTAGGGTCTAAACCCCCTTAGGGTATATTACCTTTTACGTCGTTCCTATAAATACCCTATTTCTATTTTATATTAGAGATATAGATAAATTAGGCATTAAGCTTAATAACCTTAAGAATGTACTTATTTAGGGAGATAATTAGGTGCCTATTATATGTAAGTAGGGTTACCCCTAGTTACTCCTTTATTAACTAGAAAAGAGTATTACTTAGAGCTATTTAACTAAGTTAGAGTTATGTTAACTATACCATTATTTTAGCCACCTATCTGTTTACTAATTGCTTAGGGTTCTTTAGCGGGTAGGCTATAAAGTTAAGATTAAGGCAATTAAGCATCTTATAAAGTATTGCTATTAATGCCAAATAAATTAGAAGTCCCCTAGCCGATTTAAGTTCACCCTTAAAGATAACTACGACTTTAACTTCTATATTATTGTTAATGTTATATATCTTAGTGGCAAGCTAGTACTCTAAGTTATTAACTTCTTAACCTTCTTCTAAGCCGTATAATTCTTAAAGGATATATTAGCTAGAAATATATAGGATACCCTTTAATTATACTAGATTAATGTTTACCTAGGACCCCCTAATTAAATTGTTTATAATATAAGAAAGAACTTCTTATCTATAGAGTTTTAATAATAGATAAAGGCAATGGCAATTAAGGTTAAGGAAGTCCCTATTAAGGCATATAATAGTATCAGAAAAGTAAAATAATATTATATGCTATTACGCCGCGTATATAAGATTATCTCTTTAGAACTAGAGGACGCTAGTAAAGAACTTACCTTATAAATGGCTGTTAAAGCTATTAATAATTCTGCTGGCCCGGATGGACTTATACCTATATTGCTAGTCTTTAGCGCCTACCCTTAAATAACTAATAATTCTTTACTATCTCCCTCCGTTATATAATAAGCTAAGGCTATTTATAAGGTAATGAAGGAGGTATAATATCTCTACGCTATATGCTAGGTTAATAACGCACTAGGAATAAGAAATGGCCCAAATACCTTAACTACGCTTAATCTGCTACTTTAGTCTAAGGTATATATATAGCGTGAAAAGGGAGGATAGTTAGGCCTATATTAACTTATTATAATTAATAGTTAAACTTATACTATTTAGATGCCTTACAGACCCACTTAATTCCGTTTAACTATTATTAAGCCTTACTATAAAGATAATAGTTCTAAGCCTTTATAGGATACTATAGAAGATGCCTTAAAGGAGAGCCATAATTAATATGCTCTAGAAGGCGACTATAATCCTAATATAATTGTAGTAGATACGCCGCAACTATAATATGGTAGAGGTCGCCTAAAGGGATCACGAAATTACTAATATCTTATTAATTTTAAAGAGTAATTTATTACCGCTATTAAGAATGGAGTTAAGCTATTAATGGCCTTTATAATAGCTAAGGAGAAGGCTAACTTTAAACTTGCAAAACAGCTTTAAAAGGAAGGTTGTATTATAACTTTAGGAGCTCCTTTCTAAGCATCTAATAAGTAGGAGATTAATGGTCTTATTATAAGAGGGGTCTTTAAATTTAAAAAGTATAACCCTACTAAGTTTAATAAAGTTTATATCTTTAAGTTAAGAATAGTTAACGAGATTAAAGGCAAAGCTACTAACGCCCTATTTAAGAAATTAAGGCTTATTATCTAAGGCTATAATAATAATAGTAAGGAGGTAATTCTTATATAATCTCCTATGATTTAACGAGCCAGTTAGCGAGTTATTATTATACTAGCTCCCTCCCTAATAAAGAATGGAATGGTAGTCTATCTATAAGATATTACTTAGGCCTATACCTAATTAGAGACGCACCTTTAGCGCTTAATATTAGTATACCTTCTAGAGTAAATTCGCCACTAATACTCTAAAGATATAATTATAGTTATGCTTAAGCCATTGTATGGAATCGCAGAGGTAGGAACTCACTAATGGGCTACCTATAGCAAGCACTATAAAGAGAAGCTTTTAATGACTACTTTTATATTTAATCTATGCTTCCTTATTATAACTATAGGAACTTTATTTGGAATTGTTAGTATATAAACCGATAATATAATTATTTTAGGAGATAACCGATTCTTAGCTCTTAAAGAAGACGAGCTAGTAAAGGCAAATCTTATAGTAAAGCTAAAGGAAAAGCTTAATTTAATAATACTATTACTCTTTAATGGATGTATCCTCTCCCTAAACAAGGATTCCATTGCTTTATGCCAGAAGGGTTAAGGTAAGAAGATTAACGTTATTAATATTAATTCTCCAAAATAAGGATATGTAAAGTAACGCGCTTATAGAGCTTATATTGCTTCTATCTATTAACCTAAGGCTTTATTTAATCTCTCTGTTACCGCTTAACACCAGGAACTAACTAAGGATAACGTCCTTGTCCTAAATAAGCGTCTCTTTTAGTAAATAAACTATCTCGACCGGGGACTACTCTATATGCCTATTAATCTTCCTACCGCTAAGCTCTTTGTATTTGTTAATAGATTGTTTATAAATAATAAAGATTTTAGCTCCTAGCTAGGATATAAGATTATTATCGCGAACAAATTTACTAGAGAGAATAACTTTATAATCCACAGCAATCTTATCTATTAGAGCTTAATTAAGAGTAAGCGCGTTACTTAAAGCGTTCTAGCGTTAGAGATATATAGAATAGTTAGTGGAGTTAATATAGTAATTGTAATTAGAACTACCCTAAAGATAATTATAGATTGACTCGAACTTCCTATTATCCCTATAATCGTATATACTGACTTATACTCCCTCTATAAGTGCTTAGTTAAGCTTAGTACTATAAAGGAGAAGCGCCTTATAATTGATATTATGGCACTTTATCAATCTTACGAACGGCGAGAACTCTTTAAGATTCGATGGATTAACGGTTAAAATAACCCAGCAGATATAATAATAAAGGTAAACCTAAACAAGGCTCTAGAAACGTTTATTAACATAAATACTTTACACGTATAAGTTAAAGGTTGGGTTAAAAGGGAGTAAGAGTATAATGCTCTATAGACCCTAATTTTAACTAGCTAATTAGGATTTTCCATACCCAGTATGGAAAATCGCTATTGGCTTGCTTATAGCTAGCGCCTTAGCGGCCCTAATGGCCCTAACACAATATCTACCTATAACTCCTTAGTAAGAAAGCACCATATACTAAGAGGCAAATTTTAGGATAGCGAGACTTATATTATAATAGCAATAGTAAGTAAGGAGGATCTATATTTGTTATAATAGTTAAGCAGTATTTATATATAGAGGGCAACTACAAAAGAAGAGTTGCCAGTGTCGGGAATGAGGCAATTTGCCGTCACGTATGGTAAACTGCCGTTACGTAATGGCAAGTTGCCATTACGTGTTGCCGCGGCACTAGCGTAGCGAGGAGCCTTAAGCTTCTTGCCCTTCCTCATTTCAATTAAAAAGCTTTATTAACTAACATCACTGTAACCTACTTAAGTAGTTATTATTAGTGAGTTACCCTATATAACCAATAGTTATTATAAAGAAGGGTTTACTAACATAATATAAACTAACCCCTTTTTTAAATAGTAAGAATATAAAGACGGTATAATCTTACTAAAAGATAATATTATAGTAATAGTACGAGTATAACGTTGCGCTTATAAAGAAGAAATTGCTTTAGGTGTAATAAGTAATAATATTAACTAAATTAATTAGATGGATATTATACCTCTAGTAAATAACTTAGAGATATTTAGAATCTTTAAGAATAAAGATAAAAAGGAGGGAGATAGTATTATGGACACTTTAAGTATAATATTATAACTACTTAGAGAGGAGTTAGAAGAAGTTAATTAGTTAATTTATATAACGGAACCTAGTAGTAAGAACTACGATAGGCTCGTTATTGGGCTAGGTGTGTAGGAAATATAAGTATAAAAGTCAACAACGTAATAACAACTGGTAGAGTGGTTGCCTAATAGATTAACTCTAATTATATTCTAAGAATTACTATAAGGAAGGAACTATTTAGGTAGGGATTAAGGGTCCTTAAATACGTAACCGTACTCCTATAAAATCCTTCTTATATATAATATACGTATACTCTATCTACTCTATTATAGATCCTACAAATTGTACAAATTACACAGATCACATTATATAACCTTAGTTACCATTTCTTATTACATGGTTTTATCGGCTCTATCCTAGACCGTGCCTGTATTAACCAACTAGCTTCTTTTATCTCTTCTCTAAGTAGTCGTAATATTGTACTTAAAGCGTCCATAACACTATCTCCTTCCTCTTTATCTTCGTCCTTAAAGATTTAAAATATCTCTAAGTTATTTACTAGAGGTGTAATATCCGTCTAATTAATTTGGCTAATATTATTGCTTATTATACCTAAAGCAATTTCTTCTTCCTTAACTGCTCGTCGTGCTCGCACTATTACTGCGATATTATCTCTTAGTAAGATTATACCGTCTCTATATTTCCGCTGTTCGAAAGAGGGGTTAGTTTATATTACGTTAGTAAACCCATCTTTACAATAACTGTCCTCTTGCTCGGAGTGTACTAAAGTAAATATTCATTCGTCCTATAACGTTCGCTCCACTTCTAATACTAAATATACGCGACCTATTACTCTTAATAGTCGTCTAGTTCCCTAATTAATTTATCTTAGGGTCTTATATTTAATCTGCTGCTACGCAGCTAAATAATAAACTGTCTATTACTCTTACGGAATTACGCTGATCTCGGGACGCTAAATAAAAAGCTGCCGATGCTTAGCAACAGGCCCTCGAGTCTTGTTTAGCGGCGTCCGCTTAACTAATCCGTCTTAAGAAGGTGCGTAAGAAGGTTTGTTCTAAGGAGTAAAAACTTATAAAATAAGGTTTATAGGAACTAGGTAATAAAAGAACGGATTCTCTTTTAATAGAGAAGGAAATAGATCTAAGTAGTTTGGCAACTACTCTTCTTAGGTCCCTCTTAGGTGACTTATTCTTTAGCAATCCTTCTTTATTAATACTACCTAACCTAATCTCTTCTAATACTCCTATACCTTTCCTATAGCATTTTTCAAATTCTCTAGTAGCTCCTAGGTAGTCTTAGTGTAGCCTATCCACTTAACCTTATACTATATTTTGTTATTAACATCCTTCTAATTAATAATCTTTAAAACTTACCATTTGTCTTCTTCTTATCCTCTATATATGTCTACCTTATAGCCCAGTGGCTTAATATTCCTATATACTGGCTCTAGTATTGCAATGTGCTATATAGGGTAGATCTTTATTTTAGCTAGTAGGTTTAACTTAAATATAACCGGTAAAATCCTTTATATAATTTTAAAAGGTCCTAGTCTAACATAGTCCAATTTCTTGCTTAGTTGTTAACTTTTAAAATTTTTATGTAGTAGCTATACTTTATCTCCCTCCTTAAGATCTGGTCCTTTAGATCTCTTAGCATTATAGTACCTTTTCATTCTTTGCTATACTACCTTAGCTATCTCTATAAGGTCTATATAAAGATTTATTAAATTCTTTATTCTTTCTTTAGCTGTACTACTCGTTTTCTTCACTTACTATGGTAATAACGATATTCTTAGCTTATATCTATAATTTGCCTTAAATAGTAATATGCCTATTCCTTCTTAAGGTGTTATATTGTATGCAAATTATATAACTGGTAATAGCGATACCTAATTATTCTATATATAATTAATATAATGCCTTAGATACTATTCTAGTATCTAGTTTAATCTTTCTGTTTAACTGTCTATTTGTGAATAATATGCGGTAAAAGTTGCTGCTTAAACTCCTTACTCCGCTAAGAACACTTCCTAAAATGCTGCTATAAATCTTAGATCTCTATCCGATATAATTTTACTTAGTGCTCCATATCTTATAAATACTTCTTTAACGTAGATTCTAGCGATATCTTCCGTTAAGATTTCTTCTGTATATGCTATAAAGTATCCCTACTTTATAAGCTTATCTACTATTACTAAGATCGCGTTATAATCTTATCCGGTAATAGGATCTGTATAATTACAGCACCTGTTGTACCAACCGCGTGCTTACGCGCTCGGTACGCCGAGTACGCGTTTACGCGTTTGGTGCACCAACCACCCGCTTACGCGTCTGGTGTACTTCTAAAGCACTGACTAATTAGGGGGGAGGCGCATTAGTATATAGACTACGTAGTCTGCTTTATATAATCGACAGTCACCACCGTCTAAATGAGCATACGATACTATACGTATTTCGTGCCCCTAGACACGACTTACTTATACTATTAAATTGGTACAAACACTGATTAGTAAGCGCGCATAGATTAGTAATTACTTAATACCTCCCCCCGAGCGATACTTAATAGCGACCACCTGTTTATATCCTAGTACGACCTACTAGAAGGTCGGAAGTTGGGGATTACGGACCTATTACCAACTCTATATACTTATTTAAGTCTTAGTACAGTTTACCGAAAGTATAATAGATGCGAATACAGACCTGTACAGGAACCCCCTACCCTCGAACCTCGAACCCCTATCCTTACTATACCTCCCCCAGACCCCTTACAGAGACCCCTTACCCTTCTACGAACCACTACAGACCCGTTAATTACCTTTACGGACCGTTACAAGCCCTTACAGAAACCCCCTACCCTCCTGCAAACCCTTACGGACCCATTATCCGCCTTTACGGACCACTACAAGACCCTTCTACCCGCTACGTATAATACTATACAGTATAGCAGATATCAGTAAGCAAGTCAGCGAAGGTCAAAAGAAGTGGAGTTAAGGAGTCGACCTTACGTCTACGAACGACGTTAACGACTACATTTAATTCAAACTCCTTGAATACGGATACTTTAAGCCTATAAATAATGACATATAGGAGCAATATAAGGAAGACTTTGCGGACTTTACGGAAGCTACTTTTAAGGCCTGCAGCCTTATGACCATCCGTAACCTATAAACCCTCCTCCGTAACTACGGCGTATGGGTTAAAAAAGATAAACACGTCACTATTATACGGTCTTTATATAATGCAATATATAAGGAGGACCAAACGGAATGGACTAAGGAAGAAATCCTAGACCAGTTTAATACTACTAAGGAACTCTTTGCTTTTTCCAAACTTAATATAATCGCTAGCCTTATACCTAACCTACTTAACTAAATTCGTCCTATAGACCTAAACGCCTTTAGAATTAATCTTATGGGCTAGAGTATACCTAGTACCCAAGTTACGGACCGCAATACCCCTGTAAACCAAAATACGGACCAAAACACTTCCGCTACTTAAGCCATAGATCCGCAAACTATATGTCCGTAAGCTATAGATCCGCAAGCCATATATTCGCAAGCTATAGATCCGCAAGCCATATATCTACAAGCTACAGATCTGTAAGCTATAGACCCGCAACCTACCTAAGTAAAGACCTATAATAAGGAACTAGCTAACCTAGCTAAGCTCTATACTAACGAATCTAAGTACAGCGGTGAAAATGACAACTTTGACTTTAAACTAACCATTTTTACGGACCTCTGTCAGAAGGCTGATATTCCTAAATAAGAGTTTAGCCAAGCCTACTCTACCATGCTGCGCGGCCTAGTACTTGACTACTACTATACTAACCTCAAGAGTAACCCCCTTGGTGTCCCCTTTGATAAGCTATGCGAAGCTACCCGTAACTACTTTAAAGGACCGGAATATAGGCGTGATATCCTTACCTAATGGAATGCGACTAAGCTACGGACCGTAATCGACAAGAATACCGAAAAATCGACTATAGAGTATCTGCAAATCCTTATTAAAGACCTCTGGTACCTATAGCACGGCCTTGACGCTAAGCTTCGAATAGACGACTTCCTGCATAATAAACTTATTACGGCTTGCCAGGAAGTAGAGCCCTATAAGTACGCCTATTACAAGCCTACAGACACCTTAGCTAGCCTTATTAATAACCTACGCTCCTCTATTATAACGTACGAAGTCTTAAACCTACTAAGCAGCACTTAAGCCTTCGCTACGGATATTTAATATCCGCAAATAGACTTAGAAGCCTATTTTACGGACCGCCGCTACCGCTAGCAGTACCTATACCGACTAAACCCCACCCGTAACCCCCGCAGCAACCCCTATATAAAAGTATATCCACGTAGACAAACTAGCCAGAAGTGCTTTGTATGCGGTAAGGAAGGATGTTGGTCTATAAGGCATACCTAGGAAGAACGTAACAAGTCTAGGAAGAGACTTAATAACCAGATTAACCAGTTCATTTTGGAATATAAAGGAGAGGAAGTAGAGGAGCCCCCTGACGAGTTAATAGAAGCCCTTATAATTGACTTTAACTTAAACGCTTAGGAACAGGAGACCTTAGAGACATTCCTAACTACTTTTGGACCTTTTACGGATAGTTAAGCCTTTAATACTATAACCGTATTAGCCGACCGCTCCTTTATATACTTAATTACACCCGAAAACTGGCCCATAAGTATACCCGTTGGACCCGTTACGGACGTTACGGACCGCGAATAGAACCTATTTGCATATATTACTATAGAACGCTATACCCCCAAAGAATTCTATAGCGTTATGATCGATATAGGTGCCTCTAAGAAGTCTACTGTAGGTTACGGACAATACCTTGTATATAAGACTACCGTAAATGATAATACGGACATTAATACTATGCAAGCTGGGGCCGTAAACGTCCAATTTGGCATTAGTTCAACCGCATTAATTAGATCAGTCGCAGTTAAGACCTTAATTGGCTTAGTTAACTTCCACATAGTAAAAGCGGACACCCCTTTCTTACTTTGCCTTGCGGACATGGATAGGTTATAGGTTTACTACAACAATATTACGGACACCTTGATCGGCCCCGCAACTGCCCTAGGAAGTAAGCATGTTACCCTACCAATTATACGACGATTTGGACACCCGTTCCTTATATGGGGAGAGACTTTACAGACCTATATTTAGGAATCTTTTGACTATAATCCGTGCTACCTTACCAGTACGGAGATCTATTATCTGTACCGCCGTTTCGGCTACCCGTCAGCCGAAAAGCTATATAGAGTCCTTGAACGCTCTAGACACGACGATGTTGATAGGAAGGCAGTTAATTACCTAACTAAATACTGCTCCTTTTACTAGAAATACGGACGTTCCCTAGGCCGATTTAAGTTCACCCTTTGTGAGGACCTTGACTTTAACCACTTAGTGTACGTAGACATTATGTACATTAACGGCAGCCTAGTATTATATATAATTGACAAGGTAACCCGCTACTAAGCCGCCCGTTAGTTGCAAAATATATCCGTAAAATATACTTGGGACATTTTACGGACCTACTGGATTAACACATACCTTAGACCCCCTAAGTATATCACCCACGACACTGGTAGGAACTTCATTAGTAAGGAATTCCAACAGTACGCTACGGCCATAGCTATTTTAACAAAAGCTGTTCTAGTTAAGGCGCACTGGTCTATTAGACTTGTTAAGTGAGCTTACCTAGCTTTATGGAGAGCTTACTAGATTATTACGGACGAGTGTAAGAATATCTAAAAAGAACTGGCTTTATAGATGGCCGTAAAAGCCGTTAACAATACCGCTAGCCCTAATGGACTAGTACCTACCCTCTTAGTCTACGGAGCCTACCTAAGGATAAGCAAACTGGACCCTCTTGCCCCGTCCGTTACGGATCGAGCAGCTGTAATACGGAAGGCAATGGCCAAAATAGTCAAATTACGGGCTAAATAAACTGTTAATAACGCTCTGCACTACCGCAACGGACCTAATACAACCCCAGTATATAACCTCCCGCTTAACTCTAAAGTCCTTGTGTGGCGGGAAAGCGGTAATTGGACTAGACCTTACCGTCTACTGGCCGTAGAAGACGAGACCTGCTGTGTATAGCTCCCTAGCGGACCGATAAGCTTCAGAAGCACGTCCGTAAAACCCTATTTTTGGTCCGAAAACACCCATGACGTTGAGCTAGACGAACTAGAAGCAACCGCCAAACTAGACGAACTAGAAACGACTGCCAAATCAGACAAACTGGAGGCACCTTTGCCTACCCTAGAGGTCCCCTAGAAACCCACTGAACCTACTAAACCTGCCGTAAAGCGTGGCCGAGGACGCCCCCGTAAGAATCCCGTAATGGAGAACCACCTGACCTCTATAGGCACATCCGTAAAGCAATCTCCGCCTGTAGATATATCAGTTCTAGTATAGGAAACCCCTTTTACGGACTTATGGCGTAAAGAGATCAACGGACTACTTGAAAAGGGTGTCTTTGTAATTGTAACAGAGAGAGACGTTCCGCAAGGCGTTCGTATATTTAACTCACGCTTTATTAACGAGATTAAGCACCCTAGTACTAACAAAGCCTTTAAGAAATTAAGGCTCGTTGTATAAGCTTATAACGACTAGGGAAAGGACCTAGTCCTTACGCAATCGCCTATAATTTAACGGGTTAGTTAACGGATTATACTCGTACTTACGCCTGGACTATAGTAAACTAAATCTATAGCCCTTTACTTATGGGACATCTTATAAGCCTACGTGCAGTCTAATACCTACCTAAGTAGGGATATCTTTATATGACCACCCTATGAGCTTAACCTATAACTAGGAATAATTTTATGGGTTATAAAACCTCTTTACGGAGTACTAGAAGCCGGAAACTATTAGTTTAAGATATACTACTAGCACTACGTTAGTAAACTTAAAATAGAACAGTTGACCTATAACCCCTGCCTCCTATATAGCCTATTAAACGGCCTTAATATTGTTGGACTCTAAACAGATAATACCCTCTTCTTAGTAGACCGGATATTTGCGGACGCTAAAGAGACTAAACTGTAAGAAGCTAAGTTCCTAGCAAAGCCATAAGAGCAGTTAACTAAGTAGACTCTAATTAAGTTTAACGGAGGCTTAATTATATAAAAGGGCAACTTAATCTAGCTAACCTAAGAACGCTAAGCTTAAAACCTAAAGCTTATTATAGTAAAGCCTACGGACCTCACTAGTTCCCGCGGAGAGACTTATAAGACTATAAATATAAAGGACTAATACGCTGTATAGCGTGCAAGAGGCGCCTATATTGCTACAGTCTGCTAACCCAAATCTGCCTATAACTTATCCTTTACAGCCCAGGTAGTAGATCCGCAAGAAGAAAATATTAAGCAGCTTAATAAGCGCATTTAGTGGCAAATTAACAATGTAGCAAGGGGACTTACTTTTATACCACTAGACCTAAGTTCCCTTAGCTTACTAGCATTTACGGACGCCTCCTTTACTAATAATAAAGACCTATTATCACAAATCGGCTTTATAATTGTACTTACGGACCGTAATTAGGACGCAAATATACTATATTAGTCTTTAATTAAGTGTAAATGAGTAACCCGTAGTATACTAGCTTCTAAACTATATGCACTAGCTTATAGATTTAATATAGCAGCCGCAATTAAATTAACGGTCTAGAAGATTCTATAACTAAAGTAGTTACCCCTAGTTTTATGCACCGATTTAAAGTCCCTTTATAACTGCCTAGTTAAACTAGGTATGATATAAGAGAAGAGGCTTATGGTCGACCTAATGTGCTTATATCAGGCCTATAAACGACGTGAGATTATAAAGGTTAAATGGATTAGCAGCGGAGACAACCTAGTAGACGCTATAACTAAGGCAAAGCCGTGTTAAGCTCTTAAAACCCTAATTAATACGAATAAGCTTAACCTAAAGGTTATAGAATGGGTAGAGCGAGACTAATGGAGCATTTACGGTTCAGCCACGGCCCGTCGGAAGGCCGTATAGTGCATTTACGGCCCGTTAAAAGGCCGTACAGTTTATTTTACGGACCGTAAGCAGGACTTACGGCCAGCTTGGAGCACCATTTNGAAGGCAACCNAGAAGGCACCTTAGGAGGGATTTCCTATNTATTTTCTTATGTGTTTTATGGTTCTATTAAGACAATTACGGAGGCTATATATAAGTGGTTTCATTTTCCAAGTACTGCCAGTGTATAATTATAGCACCTGTTGTACTAACCGCGTGCTTACGCGCTCGGTACGCCGAGTACGCGTTTACGCGTTTGGTGCACCAACCACCCGCTTACGCGTCTAGTGCACTTCTGAAGCACTGACTAATTAGGGGGGAGGCGCATTAGTATATAGACTACGTAGTCTGCTTTATACAATCGACAGTCACCACCGTTTAAATGAGCATACGATACTATACGTATTTCGTGCCCCTAGACACAACTCACTTGTACTATTAAATTGGTACAAACAGGATCTTTTAATTTTAATAACTTAATAATAAAGTCCTATAATATAACCTCCTATAGTCTCTCTAGTATTTTAATAGGTTGTAGCCCTCTATATAGCTTATGCCTTATTAGTTTATTCCTTTAGCAATTTAGATACTCCTTAGTAACCCTCTTAGCTATCCTTTAGATTCTATTAATAATATACTCCTTCTAAAGTCTTAACACTAAGCCCGTAGCTCCATTGTGTCCTTAAGTTAGTCCCTTATAGAAGTCCTCTACAAACTACTTTGCTATACTTCTTAGGATATACTTCGCTTCTTAATTTTCGTATATATCCGTCTATAAATCTTTTAGCTATACTTCTAAAATTCTCTATACCTAAAAGCTTTCTAGTGTCTTATAGACTTTCTCTAGTTCATTATCTTCTTAAATTGCTGCGATTTTCGGATAATTATACCTAATTAATCCGTCTATATCTTTTTGCAATAAAGCCCCCAATAGCTTTTCCTCATTTTATAGTTTAGCTTTGCGGCTTAAAGCATCTGCCCGCGTATTGTCTATACCTTTAATATGCTAAATCTTGAAATGGTATTCCATAAGCATCTCTGCCTATTTAACCTATCTTTAGTTAAGTTCCTTTATTATTAGAAATCCTATTAGGTTCTTATAATCCGTTTTAACTATAAATAGTTTTTTTATGCCTTATAAGAATGCTCTCTATTTCTTTAATGCTATAACTATACCTAACAACTCCTTATTATAGATGTTATAGTTTAATTCTAGTAGTGTTATCTTCCGACTATAATATACCACTGGGTGCTATCTATCTTAATGTTTTTATATAAAGTATGCTCCTAGTGTATAGTTTAATGCATTTATTTCTATAACCGTCTCTAGTCCTAGTTAATAGATCTTAAGAACTGGCTCCTAGGTAAATAACTCTTTAACTTTCTTAAAGAGTTCTCTTTGCTCCTCTTTCTATGCCCATAGTTCTTTTTTCTTTATTAACCGCGTAAATGGCTTAATGTCCTTTAACCACTGCGCTATAAACCTTCTGCAGTAATTATAAAACCCTAGAAATGATCTTAATTATATAACGTTCTCTAGTTCCTGCTAATTCACTATAGCCTTAATCTTTTTTAAATCTATACTAAGTTGGCCTGGTTTAATAATAAATTTAACGAAATTAGTCTTCCTAGTAAAGAACTCGCATTTTTTAATTGCTACTAGTATCTGTTCTTCTTGTAGTCTCTTTAAGACCCATTTAACGTGTTCCCTATATTCTTCCTTAGTTATTAAGTAGATAATAATATCGTTAAAATATACTATAATAAATTTATCCAAGTGTTCTCCTAATATATTATTAATACGCTTTTGGAACATTGCTGGTACATTTATAAGCCCAAATTATATAACTAATGGCTTATATAGTCCTTCCTTTAACCTAAAGGCTGCCTTCTATTTGTCGCCTTCCTTAATCCTAATCTAATAGTACGCCCATCTCAGATCTATTTTTGTAAAGATTTGCGCATTACCTATTCTATCTTAGATTTTGCTAATTAAGGGTAAAGGATACCTATCCTTTCTAGTAATGCTGTTTAACTGTCTATAGTTGATACACAGCCTTAGTTTGCCATTCTTCTTTAGTACGAATAGTACTGGATAACCCGCTAATAACTGCGATGGTTTAATGTATCCCTTTTATAGATTCTCCTAGATAAACTCTTTTAACGCTTTACTTTCTTCCTTAGTAAGCTTATAGATTGGAAAGAACTTTAAACTTATTCCTAATTCTAATTCTATCTCATAGTCCTATACTATATGTTCTGACAGCTTTTTACTTTCTAGTGACTATAGTTTTTTGCCATACTTGTGGTATCTCTTTAGTACACAACTTAGTCCTTTTTCTATTTCTTTATAGGTTACTCCTACTTAGTACTATACTAACTTAGCTTATTATTACATCTTGCGGCGTTAAGTATTTCTAATATTAACCTAACCTATAATCCAATTGATCCTTAGATTATATTTCTATAACTAAGGTATACCTAATACTGCCTCGTCCCGTCCTAATAGTAGGATATTAAAAGACATCTTAATTTATCTTCCTTTAATAGTTATCTAAATAGGTCCTATTTTAAGATTAATAATTCCTCCTCTATAGGTTATTAGATCTCCTAAAATCGTAACTAATAGGTAAGGTTGCTTCTTTTATCTATAAGGTAGTCCTATTCTTTTAACTACTGCTAATAAGATATGGTTTCGTATTGCTCCACTATCTATTAGCGCTTTAAACTGCTAATCTTGCCAATTAATTTATAAATTTAGGTGTCGTTCTTAAATTCCTTTAAGGGTCTAAGGCTCTACCACTGGCTCCCTCTAGTCCCGTAGGCCTCTACTTTTCCTAACTATTAGCTGCTTAATCCTAGTATATTTGGCTTACTCTTTAGCTAATACCTAGTTTGCTTTTTATCTTTAATATACTATAGACATATATTTTCTAGGTATTTCTACTACTGTTATCTATCTAAGCATTCTTCTATAAGGAATCTTCCTAGTTAAAGTACTAAACTTTCTTCCTCTTGGACCTCTGCTGGATGCCATCTATACATATATTTAGCATTCCTGTACTATTGCTTATCTATTATCTAGTATATTCTTATAGGGTATTTCCAATTCTTTTCCTTTAGATTCTTATATATTTCGTATATATTATCTACACACACAATCTATAATAACGTGTAGTATACTAGGTGCTTTAGGTTAACTCTTAGCTCGTCTTTATCCCTAAGTTTAAACCTTTATTATACTAATCTAAATATTATAACTTTATTTGCAGGTACTAAGATACGTCTCTCGCTTTTCTAGTCCTCTAAATATTCTTCTAGATCCTTTAACATTATAATTAAGGCTCCTTTAATATACGTTATAGCCTTCTCTATAATTAGGTGGTCCTAAATAACTTTTTTATCCAACTACATATAGAAATCTTCCTACTCATTATTATACCTTTGCCTATACTACTTTTAGTATAACTGCTAGAGTATATATAGTCTGTCCGTAAGGAAGTATCTTCTTATTACTGCATTATAATAGCCTTTTATATATTATTCCTTAAACTTAGTTAGAATCCCTAAATCCTCTTTATTTTCCAGTTTAGTAAGCTACTTAGCTCTTAATATGCCTACTCTTAGCCTATTAGTGATTTTTTATACTAGTACTCTGTCCTTTATACGTCCTAATATACTAGATCTCTTATCTAGTTTCTATTCTTACTATATAATAATTCTTTGCCTAAACTCTTCTATAGTTTCTTTTAGTTTACGCCTTACGCTCTAATCCTTAAAGTTATCTTGCTTCTTAATCCTAGTATTAAACTTTCGATCTTTAGGCTAAACACTACGTTCCCCTAATAAGTCTTTTAGGTCTATATGTCTATCTCCTAGTCTAACTACTATTTGTATTGCAGATTCTCTAATCTATAAAGAAGCTCCTTACCTCTTATCTATAGGTGCCCTTATTTATACTCCAAAATCTTAGTCCCTTAGATTCTTTAATCCTAAGCTTACTTCTAACTTAAGCTTAGCTCCCACCTTAGTCTAATTAGGCGTCCGTAGTGTTCTTATCTCGTCTTAAAAGTCTTAAATCTTACTTATCTCGTCTTAAGAGTCTTATATCCGTGGGAAACTTTATCCCAAGCTCATTTATATATTTCTAAACTAAGCTACTGCCCTACTCCATCGGTTTTCGTCCGTTGTGGGTCCTAGGGTATACCTTATCTCGTCTTAAGAATCTTAGTTATCTCTTATCTCGTCCTAAGAATCTTAAGCCTTTGGCCTTTTACCTTTATTAAGTGCTAAAGTGGTTCGCTATCCTACTTCTCTTACGTCTTATAAAGCGATAAACATCGTGTCTAATGGGGTTTTAATCCCTACTAATATTCCCTATTCTATAGTAGAATTATCCTCTGTCTTTAGTATAATATCTCCAAAGTCTACTCGCTCCTAGTAAGCGGCCCTTATTGCCTTATTGTTACGGAATATTTCGCCTACGTCAAATTTATCGTCCTTAATATCCAATCTACGAACTGGTTTGTTAGTTCCTCTATATCCTATAGGTGCTAGCTCTTATAGCTAATAGCTTACGCCGTACTTAGCGTCCTTATAAATTTAGTATGCGTTGTTATAACAAAACGTAAAACTTTTAATTAAACATTCTTTTGTTCTTTATAGTATATTGTCATCCCTCTATACATATATATCGTCTACCAGTCTTATGCCTTTTACTATATAGTAACTCTACCTACTTCTATAGTCTCTAATATAATAACCCTATTTTCCGTAATTTATATAAGCTCCTTCTTTAAACCATTTCTCTTACTATAAAGTCCGCCTAAATATCTTCTACTATTAAAATTCCTAATTCGGCCTTTGCTCTTTAGACCTTTAATTACTTAATCCTTGTCCTCTAGGTTTCTATAATTTACTCTATCTCTTATAGGCTTCTTTAGTACTACTTAGGTCTATTAGCTCTATGCCATACTATAGTTTCTAACTTAGCTTTTATCGTTATGTACTCTGCGCCTTATATAACTATAGAACTCTATCCTAGCCTCTTTTAGCCTGTTCCCTTTAGAAGATCTTATTATTGATCTTAATTGCTTAATCTATTAGTTCCCTTAAGGTGTCCGCATCTTCTATTAAGATAATTATATCCTAGACTTTAGCCTTAAGTCCTTATTTATACTATGCTATAAGCGCCCTATTATTCTACTCTACTTATATTACTAGTGTCTAGAACTATATTATATACTTAATTACTAAAGTTCGTTATATAAGGTTCTGGAGTTTTTTTTCTACTATAGTTGTTTCTTCCGGATCTCTAAACATCTGCGTAAGTTATTCTATAAATCCTTCCTAACTTAAAAACATAAATCGCACGTCTTAGTTAGTGGTTGTTATTCCATTTACCTATATCTCCGTAAGGTAAGGTTTAAACCACTTAAGTGCTTTTCCTAATAAGAATAGTCCTGCGTAGGCTATCCGATCTATAGGTGTAGGTAACTTTACTTCCTCCTATAAGACCTTAAAGTGCATCTATATAAGGAATCCTTTAAGCTTTAACCTCTCTCCTGTAAATCTCTTAATTAATAGTAGCTTAATCTTTACTACTCCTATCCCGTTAAGTCTTTCTTCTAATACTACATTATTAGCTATTAGCTAGTCGACTATTTCCTATAGCTGTTCGACCGTTATAGGTTGCTATAAGTTAGTATCTGCTATACTAGTATCACCTCCTATCCTTAAAGTAGTTACTACCGTTAATAGCGTTATAGTGGCTGCTTTTAGTAGTATGTTATTCGACTTCTTATATTAATACCATAACTAGGTAGTGATTGTATAATGGAACCTGGTAGCAAGAACTATAATAGGCTCATTATTGGGCTAGGTGTGTAGGAAATGCAAGTATAAAAGTCAACAACGTAATAATAACTAGTGGAGTGGTTGCCTAATAGATTAACTCTAATTGTATTCTAAGAATTACTATAAGGAAGGAACTATCTAGGTAGGGACTAAGGGTCCTTAAATACGCAACCGTACTCCTATGAAATCCTTCTTATATATAATGTACGTGTGCTCTATCTGCTCTGTTATAGATCCTATAGATTGCATAGATTTCACAGATTATATTATATGACCTTAATTACCATTCCTCGTTACATAGTTCTATCGGCTCTATCCTAGACCGTGCCTGTATTAACTAACTAGCTTCTTCCGTCTCTTCTCTAAGTAGTTGTAACATCGTACTTAAAGCGTCTGTAATAATTTAGGTATAGTTTAAAATAGAACTAATAGAGCTATATAACAAGGAATAGTAACTAAGGTTATATAATATTATACGCAATATACGCAGTATATAGGAGGAACGTACGTATAATATATATAACACGTATATTATATATAAGGAGGATTTTATAGAAGTACGGTTATATATTTAAGGACCCTTAGTCCCTACCTAGATAGTTTCTTCCTTATAGTAATTCTTAGAATATAATTAGAGTTAATTTGTTGGGCAACCACCCCACTAGTTATTATTACGTTGTTAACTTTAATTTGCATTACCTATATACCTAGCCCAATAACGAGCCCACCGTAGTACTTGCTACAAGGTTCCGTTACATTTAGGGACGTTAAATGTTACTGCAGCGCGGTTTATGCTTAGAATTTGCTTCTAATTAATAGCTGAGATAGTAAAAAGGATATCTGCTTCGTTGTAGGGCAATTGAGTAATAGTTGATTGAGCCATTATAGTTAAAAGGTAAAGCGTTGTAAAAAGTTGTGGGGTTCGCGACTCCCCCGTATTCGCGACTCGCTTGCGGAGTACGTTATATAATAATCTTCATGCCTTAATGTCTTTAGCACGTGCCGCTCCACTGGACCCCCAACTTTGAGTTTTACCATACGCTGTCGTGCAGGCGCCACAAACTACAACCATTCAAGCAGTGTTTGACGGAGTAGCCACCTTGCTTCATTCGGACCCTTTCCATCACTTCATAATTGAGAGACCTGTTCTCTGAAGTTCTCACACAAACCCCTCTACTCCGTACCATACCGCCAGCCCAGTCAACAGCCGCAAATTCACTGCAAGAGACGCGCTCATGACAGCCCCGTTCAAGCAGTCACCTCTAATCAGACTACAATCAGAATGGCAGACAAAAAAATCTACTGAAATGTATGTCAACTCTCTTGTTCTCGCTCCTGAGGGCGACGTGATATTGGTCGTGGGTGCGAAACAATTTCGCATACATGCGGACTCCCTCTTCCTCAAACGGCATTCAACGGTCTTTGCAGCTCTGTTTGGCCCAACCTTTCGCGAAGGTCAGGATTTGAATGCCTCATCGCCAAAGGAGATTCCTCTGCCGGACGATGATCCGGATGCCATGACAGCGATCTGTGCGACAATGTACCACGCCTTTGATCAGATTCCGCGGAGCCCATCAACAGACTTTGTTCTTAGCATAATCAGACACGCGGATAAATACGATTGTTACGATGTCCTGACCCTGCCGTCCCAGGTCTATGGCTGGCTTAAATCCGACCATTTGACTCTTGGTAAAGACCTGGTAAATATTCTCGCCGTATCGTATTTGGTCAGAGATCGGGAAGCGTTTACAACTGCGTCGAAAGCCTTAGTCTCGAAGTATGATGGATCATTTGCAGATCTCGCCGATAATGTAATTTGTGACGTTCTGCCTTGGAAGACATTCTGTAAGTGGACATCTAAGTAATCACTTTGGTACAGTTTCAGCAATGTGCTGTTGTAAAAGAAGAAAACCCTTCCAATTAAACACGAACAATGTCCTGAAATAATATATTAGAAAAACAATGTCCAGAGAACTAGAGTGGTATTTTGGGCTTTACAGGTCTGGATCCATGTGCTGACCGGTAATGAACGTAGGTAGATTGGAGGAGCTTCGAACCCGTATACAAACACTTGCAGCCAGTATCGTATTACCAGCTTTGGCTAAACCCAGTTATGGCAGCTATGGATACACAAATACCCATTCCGAATGCTCCAAACTCGCAGAAGGGTTTCGAGAAAAATTGAGGAACGATCTGTCAATGGAAGTGCAACAGAGGCAAGAGCGGGAGTATCAGCGCTCGTATAAAACATTTCCGCGTCCGCCAGCAACTTGGCAGCCAGCAATTGGGCCTTTGGTTGAGAAGTTGCAGGAACTGGCAAAAGCCTGCAAGGAATGCAAGAAAAATGTGGAAGCTTCCCAGCTAGACACATTTGGCCTCAGCTTGGCAGGCAATGACCTCAGACAGGTTGCTATGTTACCCGAATGGTACTGGGGCTTGAAATTGACTTCTTGAGGAGCACGGAGAACGAGAGTCCGTACAGCCTACATACCGGTGGACCAAACTGTCGATACGATCGCACCTGGCCTCCAGAAATCTGTGGAACGGGGATGGGAGAGGACAAGGGCGTTTCAAAAACCTTCGAATGAAACAGTTTTTGAAAATCACGGTAGTCAGAGGACGGGACAACTAATAGGCAGAGGAGGTACGCGAACAGGCGGAAACGCGAAGCGACAGGGTATTGGGTGCGGCAGTCCGCTGCTTAGTTCATTAGGATTTAGGGAGGAAATAATCAGCGGCTTTTGGCGTTTTCGCATTTGTATATAGAATCAACGGGTCGCCTCCCCTTTGCTCCTCCGTCCGTCGTCGCAAGGGCGCCGCCGGTTGTATACCCCCTAAAGACACGTCACCATAACGCTAGCCACCACAACTAACGATTCTACCACAACCCGTCTGCCACAGAGCAGACGACCTCCACTATAACCAGTCTGCCGTAGGGCAGACGACCTCCACTATAACCAGTCTGCTGTAGGGCAGACGACCTCTACTACAACCAGTCTGCTGCAGGGCAGACGACCTCCACTACAACCAGTCTGCTGCAGGGCAGACGACCTCCACTACAACCAGTCTGCTGCAGGGCAGACGACCTCCACTACAACTAGTCTGCTGTAGGGCAGACGACCTCCACTACGACCAGTCTGCTACAGGGCAGACGACCTCCACTACAACTAGTCTGCTGCAGGGCAGACGACCTCCTCTACAACCCGTCTGCTGCAGGGCAGACGACCTCCTCTACAACCAGTCTGCTGCAGGGCAGACGACCTCCTCTATAACCCGTCTGCTGCAGGGCAGACGACCTCCTCTACAACCCGTCTGCTGTAGGGCAGACGACCTCCTCTATAACGTCTGCTGCAGGGCAGACGACCTCCTCTACAACCCGTCTGCTGCAGAGTAGACAACCTCTACTGTAACCGGTCTACGGCTGTCGCGCTATAGGTAATTAGACTATAGAGAACCGCAGGCGTACCGTAGGCGCACCGCAGGCGTACCGCAGACGATGCACTGCTAGGGTAGCTATAGTAGGGGATAGGGGAAGGGGGCTGGCCTGTGTTACTTTAGTACGTTAAATATAAGGTGTATAGGCGAATTGGTGTTTATACCCTATACAAGACAACCTCATAAAAATTTTCCTATGGGAGTGGGTTTACGTAACGAGGTTCGCCTTTATAAAATACCCGTTCTCTAGAGCGTAAATCTAGGATTAGTAGGTTACTTTTAGGGAGAGTACCTACTAATTACTAATTCCCTACCTATTTCTTTAGCAAGGAGAAGGAATAGGGTATAGAATTAAATAGTTGTATAGGGGTAATTAGTAGCTACTTTTAAGCTAGTAAGCTATATGGTTTCTCTTATTCTTATATGCAAAACTATATCAAAAATCTACCTTTTAGAGCGCTTTTTCTACTCTAGGAACGGCAGAATACGGCAAAAATAGATAAAAGAGCCAGGATTTTTGTGTGATTTTCTTGGTGTAAACTAGACCATAGTAAGCAAAATAACAGGACAAAACACCAATAGGCTAGGACTCCCCTAGTATTTAAAAACGGGCCAGAGTGTCCACTTAGCTACTAGTACATGTTAAGCTGCCTAGGAAGGATTCATATATATAGAACTATAGCGCCATAGCCTAGAGGCTGCATGCGCAGTATTGTACGTAGTATAATACAATGGATATAAAAAAAATAAAAAAAAATTAGAATCAACGAACAACTTCCACCCTTTAAGCTACACGTGTTCGTTTCACCTCGGAAGCTCGTTGCGTTGCAAGGCAGTATAAGGCAGCGAGATTAATATACTAGAAAAATCGGATGAATAACAAGGCCTAGAGGGTTTTGTGTCATCAGGTGGTGCAAGGGCTACCCTGGTCGGAGCTAAGAACAATCAGGTAAAGTTTACGCTAAGCGCTGCAGGGGTCTGCGGGAATGGGGTTGTGTTGCGCGCAATAAAAAAGGAAACCGATTGTGCAAGCGACTGTACACAATATCTGATGGACGCTATTACTGCGACCAAAAATTCTAGACCGAATTTGGGGACGTCTTAATATGTTTAGGTAGAGCTCCGGTTATTCAAGGGGTGGGCTATGTATCGGTTGAGTTCTTGAGTAATATATTAGGTAGCTAATTGATCTTGCGTTTACTAGGGCGTATAGATCGACTATAGACGAGATATACATTCGAATTTCTAAGATCAACCTAAACGGAGAAAGGAAGGGAAGTATTATATAACGACTTTTTGCTTAAGCTAATTTCCTAAGCCATGTATCTTTACTTATGCTTACACTAGCACTTTAAGTAATAGAGTATATAATTAGGATTAGGGTTAAACAGATAACTGCTGTCCTTAATATAATATGTAAACTTAGCGTCGCAATTATAATAGGTCCTGGTTTTGCGGAGGGTATTAAAACAGTTAGTAATGTTTTCGCTTTTGCGCTTAGCCGCGGCGGATTAAAGTAGTAAATCTTAGAATATAATTAGAGCTAATTTATTAGGTAACCTACTTCCCTAGTTATATTTATATATATTACCTAATAGCTAGAAGAGAAATATAACGACTCTTACTATACTCCTAAGTTTAAAACTTACTCCTCTTAGACTATTAATAGGAGTATTTTAGCATTTAATAAAAGAGATATAATAGTTATTAAAAAGAAATAGGGTAGACTAATGGGCAAAATATATAGAGAAAGGGTTCTTCCCTAGGTATACTTAGTGCTCTTATTAATATTAAATATTAAATATTAAATATTAAACGTTTAATGTTAATATTAATACAATATATTTAACACTAAAAGATATTAAATATTAAAGATTTTTAGAATTAAGGTAGTAAAATTAAGGCAGATATATACTAGCGTCTATATATTGCTTAGCAGTATCCATCTTAGTAACGCACAATGCTAAGACCTCCTGTAATATTCGCGAATATTAAACGCAGTCACTACGTGGCTAATTTGCTTTTAATATCGCTAAACTTATTATTATTTATTATTTATTATTTATTTATTTATTTAAGAATTATTTTATAACGCTATTACTACTTATAACTAACTAGGATATTTATACGTATGTATAATCCTAATAAATAAACCCACCTAGACGACCTACCTTAACTACACTATTATCTATAACCGCTACACCCTCCTCTATTAGCCCTATAATGCCATCCAAAGCTAATATATATGCTGCTGCCGTAAAAGAGTATAAAATTACTAAAGAGTAAAGGGAATAAGCCTAAGATAAAAGAGAGATTTAGAAGTATAAAAAAGAGCGTAAAGCCTACCTAGTAAAGGAGGCTTGCTAGCATAAATACCACCTAGCCTAAATGGCCTAATTATAGTTAGGCTTGGCTGTTTTAGCCTTATAAGTTACCGTAATAGTTACTTTAACTAATATCCTTAGTAAGCCTTTTTCTCCTAGCGTAAAGTTACTTAAACTCTGCCTTCTTAGCGTTATAAAAAGGGATTACCTAGACATTTTTAAGGGTACCTTTAACCTAGTAAACCTCGCCCACTTTTAAGTTTATACTATTTAAATTAAAATCGCTAATAAAATATAGATTAAGAATAGTACTCTAGTTATAAAAAAGGTAAAGGTAAATAGGAAACTATTTATAGATAAAGGCATCTAGTTTAAAGATTTTACTAACTATATAGTTATTACTAGCACCCTCTATATATGCCTACTGGACCTTATTACTAGTATACTTCTCTAAATAAATATAATTTATACTCTATTAACCTAGTATATCTAGGTAGGTTATATACTTAATTTAGTATTTAACTATTATACCTTTATAATAACTAACGGCTAACTAGAGCCTATTTATTAGTAAATACTAGCCTAGTATATAGCGCTATACCTTATAATATCTAGTACTATTAACTTCGCCGCCTTAAAAAGACCTAGGTTAAATACCTTTTATACCTCTAATACCTGCCGTAAGTTTAATAGTAGAAGCTGCGATAATATAGCTTATAAATACCCGTATAAGTACTTAAAGTATAGTAAAGATTATACTATATTATCTAAAGCTTATGCCTAGAAATATTAAGGCGAACCTTATAAAGTAGGGTTAAGCCTAATAATAATATTAACTTTAATTACACGCCTAGGACCTAGGCTAAATATATTACTACTATTCCCTACCTTTATAAAGGTAAAGGCTCTCTATTACTCTCTATCGCCCTTAAAAATCTTAGCGTAGTACTCCCTTTTATCTAACTACCCAGGCAATTTACTAGCTATTTTAGTAGGTATTCTAACCTATAGCTATAAGATAGGAGCTAAATTTACTCCTACCTTAAGACCTTATAAAAACTATAACTCCTCTTAGAATAATACTAACCTTATCTCTAAGAAGATAATATTAGACCTTAAAAAAGGATATATTAGAATTATAATAGGGCCTATTATAGTCTTACCTTTTAGCCTAGTACTAAAATTAAATAGAGGATACCGCTAAATTTACAATCTCTCCTTTCTACTAGCAGCTTTAGTTAATAACGCAATTCTAGAAGAATATAAAGCACTAATATACACTATAGTTACCGCTATTTAAGCCTATATTATTTCTATAGGTTATAGATACCTACTACTTAAAAGAGATATTAAAAACGCGTTTTATATAGTCCCCCTATCTTATAGGGCGAGAATATTAATAGGCTTCTCCTAGGAAGGTATTACCTACTAAAAATACTGCCTATCCTTTAGTCTTTAAACTACGCCGCTTATATTTAACCTCTTTACAGAAGGCCTATACTAAATACTCTATTTATAACTGCCTTATAAGGTAAAACACTACCTAAATAACTTTATCTTTATCCTTACTAACCTAAATAACTTAGCGGCTATTACCTAGACTTATATATCTATTACTAACTTCTTAGGTATCCCTTAAAATAGCTCTAAAGATATAATAGGAACTATTATTAAGGTTTTAGGATATACTATTAATACCATATAAATATAAACGCGATTATTACTATAGAAATAATTACGCGCTATTAAGAAAGTTACTACTACACTTTAATATGGCTTATTATTGTTTTTTTAAGCCTAGTAGCTTACGGGCTACCTTATATAGTACTCCTATATAATTAAACTTAGTTAATCTGACTTTAAATCCCTTTAGATCTTTATTATTACTTAGCTAAAGACTCTAATAAATAAGTATAAACCTAGGCAATTTAGTACTAAGTTGCGAAGTAACTTATATATCTAGCTTAACCTACTTACTACTAGTAATAGGGTATTATTCTTTAATAATATTAAGCGTACCTATATTTATCTCTTTATTAACGCCTCTACCTAGTTTAGGTTTGGCGGCTTTTACTTCTTTAAGGAACTTAAATATAAGAATAACTAATAGTAGTATACAGCTAACCTTCCTTAATTTTAGGTATTTAGTATACTACTTAAGCCTAGTTAATAAGTAGACTATATTAATCTAAAAGAGATATATACTATTACTTACGCATTTAATTTATAGTTTATTAACTAGCAGTATAGCACGCTATCTATTTATACTAATAGCATAGTAGTTTACTAGGGTATTAAGAAGACTATTATCCGTAGTATAGTAAACGAATTACTCCGTAAGATTATACTAGCTACTATAGCCTATAATATTATAATATCCGTAAAGTAGATCCTAGGTAATTTAAATGGCTTAGCTAATATACTATTTTAATTTTAAGCTATAGCTATCTATTAGTTCTACCTATATTAGGCCCTTAATTTATTACTACTAAAGTTAATAAGTTTTTAATAGGTGCCGTAAACCTAATAAACTACTTATAACTGCCTATAAACTTTAAAGATAATATTAACGCGCTATTTAACCTTTACGCGCTCCTTCTCTAGCATAGCCTTATACTAGT
Organism: Cenococcum geophilum 1.58; assembly: GCF_001692895.1. Taxonomy (NCBI): domain Eukaryota; kingdom Fungi; phylum Ascomycota; class Dothideomycetes; order Gloniales; family Gloniaceae; genus Cenococcum; species Cenococcum geophilum. The sequence goes on from NW_027137567.1 coordinate 483,978, forward strand.
AACCTATAGGAACTATTCTTTAGCAGTTAATAGCTAGGAGTTATACTGCGCACTTAAAGAAGTCTCCCTTTACCTAGCTAAGCCGCGTAAACTAGGCGAATAGATTGCCTACTATACGTTTAGTACCTCCTAGCTATAAATAGGTAGGCTTAAGGCTAAAACCTTATAAGCCTATATTTCCGCAATCTGCTTACGCCACGTAAATTACAGTATCTTAATTATAGCATTTAAGGATCCTATAGTACACTAATTACTTACTAAAGTAACTGCTATCTCTCCCTTAGTAAAAAAGGATAAGTAACCCATTACTAGGGATATTTTAGCCTAAGTAGTAATACATAGCCTATTACTACTAGATATTAACACTAATACCATATTTACCCTTATATTTACTAGATTTCTATAAATAGGTAAGATTATATATACTACGGCGGAGCTTAAAAACTAAACAACCTTTTTAGTAAAAAAGGCTACCTAATATAATATTACCTTTACGCCTAATAAAATAACATTCTGCCCTAAATAGAGTAAAGCTAATAAGCAATACTAGGGCGTTAATATTGCTATTGCGGCGGTAGGCGGCCTATTATACCTAGTTGCTACTATAATAAAGCTATTTAATAGGGACCCTTAACCCCTTAACTCTCCCTTATTTAATCTTAATAGTAAACCCTTTACCCCTTTAGGGGTTTATAAGATCCTTTCCTCCTACCTAGTAGCTGCTAGGATTAACCTAAGCAGCTACTTAAACTACTTCTTCCGCTAGGGCGCTACCCAGTTCGCTAAAAATTTAGGGTATTTACACTAGCAAATTTAGTAGCTAGGTTAATAGTTATTAGAAGCCTTTTATCTATATATTAGAACTAAAACTACTAACCTTTATTACCTTAACTCCTACTTCTAGCGTAGTATACCACTCTTAGCGTAAGAATTACTAGGTAGTAGGTTAAGATATTAAGAGGGCTGCTAAGGCGCTAGTGGTAAGTAAGCTAATAGTGATTTTCTATACTAGGCATAGAAAATCTTAATTAGTTAGCTTATAACTTAGGGTTTATAGAATATAGCAGAATATAATAATATAGCAGAATTTAGTAGAATATAATAATATAGTAGAATATAGCAGAATATGGCAATATAGTAGAATATAGCAAAATGTAGTAATGTCTTGTTTAGTATAGGAGCTTTACTTAGGGACATCTAGCTACTTTAAGGCAAATCCTTAGCAGATTTAAGTGCTAGAAACTAGTAAAACTATTAAAAACTAGCCCTAGAGCGACCTTATAGCCCTATACCTCCTAATTATACAAAAATTAAATATCTCCTTATATAACTGCAATAGATAGATACTAGCGTCTATATATTGCTTAGTAGTATCTATTTTAGCAACGTATAATGCTAAGACCTCCTATAATATTCGCGAATTTTAAACACAGTCACTATATAGCTAATTTGCTTTCCTACCCGCTATCCCTTATACTTAGTATATATTATATATTACGGCTTATATAAATGCTTCTAAACTAAAGCTTGTAGAATGCTATATTACAAAGATACTAAGCTAAAGAGAAGGAAAAGGGGTCGCTAGGACTGATGTAAACAAATATATAGGGTAAGCCGCTAAGGCGCTAGCTTTGGGCGGGCCAATTATAGGTCGGTAAAATATAGCAGAATTTGGCAGGTAACGTGCGGTAGCGCTATTACATTACCCCCCTCTTTAAAAGAAAGCCTACCTTTAGGCTTAGTTAGAAATAGGGTAGTACTAGGCTTACAAATGTAGGATTATAAAAAATATAAGGTAAGGAGATAAAGGGGATATAAGTACGCCTAGACTAAGTATAAAGGGCAATTATGGGCTAAGTAGAAGCACTAGGCTAGAAAGAGTAGCCGCTAAAAGTCTTAGCACGGATCTAACTAATTAGATAACTTTAACTGGCAGTTAAAGTTCCTTAATATCTAAAATTTTATAGTACTAGCAGAAAACGGTAGAATATAGCAGAATTTGGCAGATAGCTGTATTAGGGCTTTAGGGCGTTTTTATCCCTATATTCTTCCAGTAACTTATTATCTTTATTATACTAGTATTTTATCCATTTATCTAGGTACTTTGGGGGTCTAGGCGTATTAGGGTATTAATTATAGAATTCTTTAAGCTTCTAGGGGTAGCCTATAAAGTTCCATATAGGGTACTAGGTTAGGTTAAAATTATAGCCCTTCTATTAGATACGGTATTTTAGCGTTCCCTATACTATCTTATAGGCTAGTATTTTATTAACCTCCTATTTATTATTACCGTTTACTTAAACTAGTAGGGGAGGCTTATTTTTTTATCTAAGTAATAGGTCGTTTATAGCTTTCCGTAACTTATCTAGTAAGAAAATAGGGTAAACCCTAATTAAATCTAGGAGCTTTATTTTGTACAAGTTGCCTATCTTCTTAAAAACCTTATATAGTCCTACTATTTGGTAGTCTAGCTTATAGCTAGGTCGTTTAGTCTTTTAATTCCTTATTATAACCTAGACTATATTGCTAGGGGCAAAATTAGGCTCTTAATGGTGTTTGTTTGCCTGCTATTCTATTAACCTTTAAGCTTTTTTTAGGTTCTCGTAGGCTACCATTTAGGCTTCCTCTAATCGTTTAGCGTACTATTGGGCCTTAGCATAGAATAGCTTCTCTTATATAGTCTAGGGTTCCTCTAGCCTTTTCTAGTTAAAGCTTATATAGGGTAAGTATCCTATTTCTAGCTAAATCGGGGCAAACCCTATAGAGTTATAGGGTAGGGTTGCTTGCGCGTAGTTTATTAAGGGTAGTAGTTTAGACTAGTTGTCCTAGAAATAGTAAATAAAGGGCCTAAGCCTTTAGTCTAGGTATTAATTTATAATCTCTATTTAACTGTCTATTTAGGGGTAATAAGCTATAGAAAGCTTTAGCTTAATACCTAGGATTTAGGTAAACTTATTCTAGAAGGCTAATATAAACTATAGCCTGTAATTAGATATAATAATATCTAGTAGTTTATAAATTTAGTAAATGTAATAGATAAATAGCCGGGCTATCTCTTTAGCATTAATGTTCTTATAATAGGGAATTAAAAACGGGCGTTTACTAAAGCGGTTAACTATAACTATAACTATATTATATCTATTACAGTCCCTAGGTAGCTTGTAGAAGTCTATAGAGATATACTACTAAGGGCGCTCTAGTATTAAAAGTGGCTTAAGTAGTCCTAGGGTCTTATCCTATGGGATTATAGCTCTCTAGTAGTCTTTACAGTTCTGTATATATTAATTAATATCTACAACTATTTTTAGCCAGTAGTAGCGGTAGTTAATAATTTTATGGGTCTTATTCTTGCTAGGGTATGCCGTAAAGACTTAGTAATAAGCTTTACGGATTAGTTTAGTCTATAGATTATTAATATTAGGGACTATAAGCCGCTCCTAGTATAGAAGCAATCCTTCCTCTGTTTTAAAATTAGGGTCTCCTTTTACAGCTTATTTGCGGAGGGCCCTTAAGGCGTTAGCTATGCGGTTTATAATTAGGAGGCGGTTAATTAGCCCTATTAGCTTATCTAAGGACTCCTTTATTAGTGCTAGCTTGTTTTACTAGGAGTTTAGCTCCTTAAGAATCTATAAGTTAAGCTATTCTAAATAGAGGAGGGCGCGCGTCTAATATTAGGTCTTTAGCTTATCCTAAGGTCCTATATCTTATTCTCTTTAAATTAGAATATTAGCCTTAGAGTTTTACTTACTAGAATAATATATAATCGCAAAGAAGAATTAGGAGAGTATTTTGGCCTACTAGGCTTATTATTTAGTAAGTTACTTTATAGTTATAAAGTACTCTAGGGCTTTATAATCTGTATATATCTTAATCCTAGAGTTTATACCTTTAAGCTCTACGCGCTATTAGGAGAGTAATTAAATAATAGCTAGCATTTCTTTATCGTGTACTTTATAGTTATACTTAGCCGGGTTTATTATCTTTAAGAAGAAAGCTATAGGGTACTATTTGCCGTCTAGATATAACTATAATAGGATTCCCGCTATAACCTTATTAAAGGCGTCCATTTCTAGTATTAATTTAAGGTCTAGGTTATAGTAATAAAGGATTAGGGGAAAAATAAGCCGATTCTTTATCTCTTTAAAGGCTTTTATATATCTATTATTAAAGATAAAAGGTATATCCTTCCTAGTTAGTTGTATAAAAGGTTTTACTATAATTCTATAGTTATAAATAAACTAGTAGTAAAAGTTATAAAAGCTAAAGAAGGATTAGATTCCTTTTACTATATAAGGGGGCTTCTAGTTATAGATTGCCTTTACCTTTTTAAGGTTGACTTTAATTCCTTTTATAGTTATAATAAACCTAAGGTATTTTATACGTTTTACCCTAAACTTGTATTTCTTAATATTAACTTATAAACCTATATTTTATAGTCTCTCTAGGACCTTCTTAATATAAACTTAATACTTAAGTTTATTGTCTAAGTATATAAGAATGTTATCTAGGTATACCGTGCAGAATTCGTTAAGGTAATTAAAAAGAACGTTATTTATATACCTTTAGTATATAGCTAGTCCGTTTATTAGTCTAAAAGGAAGAACTTTATATTTATAGGAACTATAACGGGTATAGAATATTGTTAAATCTTCAGATATAGGGTCTATTTTAATTTAGTAGAAAGCTTAGCGGATATTAAGTTTAGTAAAGATCTTTACCTAGCTTAAATATATAAGGGTCTCGTTAATTAAAGGAATAGGATATCGGTCCTTTTAAGTAATAGTGTTTAACTTTTAATAGTTAATATAAAAACAAAGGCCTCTATTAGGCTTTTTTACGAATAGGATAGAAGAAGTAAAAGGGGCTTAACTTGGCTCAATAAACCCTTTATCTAGGTTATTAATTAAGTACTACTTTATTACTTTTAGCTTATCCATTAATTAATAGTAGAGGGGGCTATAGCCTAGCGAGTTATTGGCTTTTAATTAAATCTTATAATTATATATTTGGTAGGGGGGTAACTTATCTAAGGCCGCCTTTAAGAATGTATCCTTATAGGCTGTATAAATAGTAAAAAGGAGGCGTTTAACTAGTTTTTTATTGGTTTCCTTAGTTGGCCTTTTCTCTCTATTATTAATAATTCGGTTAATCTTATATAGGCTTATTATAAAGACCTTATTATCCTTTTAGTATATATTAAAGTAAAACACTACTACGCTAATTACGGCGATATTTATGGTAGGGGGGTTACCTAATAATAGGGGCGTATGTGACTTTAGGGACTTCTAAGGTACTAGCGTTATTGTTACTTTTTTTAGCTCTTATTGCATCTTTTAGAGGTTATCCCTTATATCCTATTAATACGTTCTTTTCTATACCAGTTAGATCTATGCGATTTAGATATTATTTATATTACTATCTATCCTACTTCTATATGTAGAGTCCTCTTTAAATATAGCGCTTTAGGAGAGTATCTTTGTTAGTATAGAGTTCTTTCTAGCTTCGCGGCGGGCGTTTTTTTAGGTAAAGGCTAGGTTACGGGCCTAGATATCCTACTAGTAGGTAGGGTTAGCCCTTACGGCTAGTATCTTATAGTTGGTTTGGATCTCCCTAATAAAGGAGGGCAACCTTAGGCTATCCTCTAGCTAGATAAACTATCTTTATTGTATGTTTAACTAAATATTAAAATAGGATATTTATTTTCGTCTAAGGATTATATTATAGGACCCTAGGTTTAGGATGCAAAAGGGGATACTATATTAGTATTATCCGTTAAGAGCGATATATAACTTTAAGACGTAGGTAACGGGCTAACCAGCTTAGCTATTATAGCCTTTTACCTAGACAGGCTTCTCTAGTTAGATAGCTTCTGTATTTAGAAACTTAGTAATATTATTTATATAGGTAGTATTTATAAAGGTAAAGCTATTTACTCTAGTGTTAATAAGGGCGGTTATATTAACTCTATATCTATTTTAAGATATTATATATAGAACCGTAAAATGCTTTCCACCTATTAACTAACTAAGATTAATCTCTTTAAGATTAATAGGGTACCCTAGGGGGGAGTCTTTCCCTAAGGTCCTTTTTTTCCTAACTTGTTGGACGTTTCTCCTTCCTCTATCTCCTTAATATCGCCTATATTTTTTAGCTCTAGGCAAAATAAGGCAAAGTAACCCTACTTATTGTAGTTATAGTATATAGCTAAGGTAGGGTCGATCGGAGTATTACGGCGAATACTAGTTAGTGGTGTAGTACGTAACTAGTTAGGCAAGGCTTACTAGTATATAGTAGTAACCGCCTTTAGTATAAGAGTAGTTATAACTTATTTTCCTACTTTAGCTCCTATAGGTATAGCTAGCGAGTTTTAATTATTATAGAGTTGCTTTTATTAATTAGGGCGGGCGTTAATCCGCTTTAGTTTTAAGTCTAATAATAAGCAACGAGCTATAAGTCTTTTGTAGGTTAGTAGGTTATCTAAGGTTATAGCGATCTTTTCTTATAGCTAGATTATTAGCTTATTGTATAGGTCTAATCGGTAGTTCTTAAGGGGAACCTAGCCTTCTCCTATAAGGTATAGGAATTAAGTCTAGAATTTAGTAAAGGGTTAGTTTAGTTTTATTATTAGGCGATTATAGTTATAACGGGTATCCTATACTTTATTTGGGTTAATATAGATAGCCGCTAGGTGCTATATTATCTTGTTAATAGATATAAATTAGATAGGGGAGTTATCCTTAAACTTAGCTTAAAGGTGCTATTAGGCGTCCCTAGTAGTTCGACTAAAGAGGTAGAGCATTTTAGCTTCTTTAAAAAGGAAATAGTTATAGTTAACGCGAAGCTTTCCTCGTACTTAAATCCTCTAATTCTTAAAGGTAGGGTCTATCCTATTAAATAGTAGTAGGGGGTTAGGGAGCTTAACGGACTTTAATTACTTTATTATTATATCCGTACTCCCTAGTATATCGTATTTAGTAGAGTAAATAGGTTAGCTAGGGCTTTAAGAAGGGGAAGCTAGGCTATTTTATANGGCTATAAGGCTTTCTAGGATCTNTTATAGGGTCTNTTATATATTTCTTACTTTAANANAATNNGCTTTTTNGCTNGCTANAAGGGCNCGAATCTNCTCGCGTANNTCTNNNACGTTATTATTATCTTNAATTTCTAATCCTAATTGGATCTTAGGTTCCTCTTAGGTAGAGGCAGCTCTCTTAAATAAGCTTTCTTTAGATGCCATTATTAGCTTCTTAAGGTTTATTAGTATTATACGCTTTAGTTTTAATTCTAGGGGTATAGGTCTAGTCCTATCTAGCTTATAAGGTAGGATATTATTTAGGCCTTCCCAGGTAATATAGAGTTATTTTAGTATCTAAGTATAGCGTATTAATGCGTTATTGCAGACAAAGTTTCTTTAGGGTGGGATATTATTAAGGCCTTCCTAGGTAATATAGGGTGAGCTTAGTATAATGTTACGGCTTATATAAATGCTTCTAAACTAAAGCTTATAGAATGCTGTATTATGAAGATACTAAGCTAAAAAGAAGGAAAAGGGGTTGCTAGGACTGATATAAACAAATATATAGGGTAAGCCGCTAAGGCGCTAGCTTTGGGCGGGCTAATCGCAGGTCGGCAGAATGTGGCAGAATTTGGCAGGTAATGTGCGGTAGCGCCGTTACATTATATATAAATAGCGCTTTAAGGCAATTCTTTAGCAGGTGCTAGGAACTAGCAAAACCGCTAAGAACTAGCCTTAGTGCAACTACTATAGTTAAATAGTCTTGCAGCTATAGGCTTGCGGTTAGGGACATCTAGCCGCTTTAGGGCAAATCTTTAGCAGATTTAAGTACTAGGAACTAGTAAAACTGTTAAGAACTAGCCCTAGAGCGACCTTATAGCTCTATACCTCCTAATTATATAAAAATTAAATATCCCCTTACGTGACTGCGATAGATAGATTAGTAAATAACTCTTAGGCCTTCTTATAATATATACGCATTTTAAATTTATTAGGTAAACCTATAGAAAGTAAAAATTACGAAGTACTAAACATTAAATTAGATCTTGTAAATTATCGCGTTTACGTCCTCTCCCCCAATATACTCTGCGTTTAATTAACGCCATACCTCTATTATCTACTAGCGTAATTAAGGACGATAATATATCCTCCTCTGCTATTTCTAAGCTCGATTCTAATCGGCTAGCGGCGACGATAACGCGTTAAGCAACTACGACGCATTAAACGACTATAACGTATTAAGCAACTCTACACCAAATGTAACCACCACAAAGTCGCCTCGTAGAAGGCGCTAGTTAGCTACCTCTACGTGGCAGCTTGCCCGCAATCCTCTCTCTTAAATAGCAATTTATATATTACCTATACCGTTAATATCGGTAAAGGCTGTCACAGTACGTGCCGACTGTCAAGGTACGAGGTACGAGGTGACTGTATATTATTGACAAACGATGTCGTGTGAGGATCTATGTAGGAGGTAAGGTGGTATATATACACGTCGCTCAGGGGTCAGGTCCTCATGCATACGCGTACGCTCAGCCGAGCCATAATAACGCGTGAGGTCAGTGCCGTGACAAAGGCCGAGTAAATATTTTTAGGTATATGGCGAACAGATAGGAGGGCTATAAGCCTAAGGAGCTTATAAGGAGGTACTAAGGGCTAGCTAAAGGCTAGCCTTGGCAGCTCCTAAGAGCTCCTAAGCGTGCACCTAAGTAAGAGTTAAAATAACCCTTATATTAAAGGACGTGAAGAACAATATATAGGTGTAAACTCTATTAAATACCACTATATAAAGATGGACCGTGTCGGCAGGAATATATAGATTAGCTTAACTCTAAAGAATAAGGCCCTATATACAATATACACTAATTTTTTTTAAAAAACTTTATTTAAGAGCTCTAGTAATGCGGTAGAACGACTTACGGCCTATATATATACCTTATACGATTAGTACGCACGGGCTATATTTTCTAGGACGTTATTATCGGTGTAAGGGATAGTTCTATCTACTAGTTTTATAAAATAAGAATTTTTAGTGGTTGTACAGTAGAAGCTTAATTTTTTATTTTCGCAGTGCTTTCGAAAATGGTAGTACCTTTGGTAGTATTAGTCGTTTACTCCTACATCTTGCTACTAGAACCATGGGCACTAAGGGAATGTTCGGTTGCAACTCCAGAATCAATCTGGAGGCTCCAGAATCAATCTGATCTGGAGGTCAAATCTGAATCTGACGCGATCGTTCGGTTGCATCCCTCAGAATCAGAACCCAGCCACAAAAGTTTTGATGTTCCTCTCACCGCCAAAAAAACACGCTAAAACTTGGCGCACTTTACCGTATATAGAATCTGAACTGAGGTCTTGGCGTCAGTTTAAATCTGGAGCTTCGAGCTCCAGATTTAAATCTGAAGGCTTCAGATTGCACACGTCCGTGCAACCCGTAGAGCCACAGACGCGTGTCAAATTGGGAAGGAACGCGTTCTTTCTGCCGGACTTTCAGTTCAGATTCAATCTGACGCTTTTGCAACCGAACGTTGCCTAAAATATCTTGAGTTTCTTCATGCTTATATAATCTAGACTTACGTACGTACTTAGAGTCCTAAAGATACTCGCGCGTTTCAGGTAGCACTTGCCAATTTTGCTCAATCTAGTATGGCAGATTTCGGCCTTCTAGTTTTACAGTAAGATCAAGTTCTAGGCTATACCTTCTCCAAAATTGACCAAGGTTGCTACGTAGCCACTGTTACTTGGTCTCTGTAAATTACTGTTCCTAAGATAGATCGGGCAATAAACTCAAAGATATTTAGGCTCATTGTGAAGGAAAAAGGGGGCGCTATGACCAACCCAAATTAGAATCCCCCGGAACCATTTAACGAACCCTAGACGCTCGTGCATAGAGAAACGGGCTCTCAATTTCAAAAGAAAAGAAAAGAAAAGAAAAGTCAGGGAACTGGTTCCTGAAGTGAAAAATTCCGACGATTGCGCGCATATATCCGCGGGATCGTCAGAGTGACGGAATTTTGGCCCCTTCAATCCCCCAATCCCTCAATCCCTCAATCCCTCCCTCAATCCCTCAATCCCTCAATCCCTCAATCCCTCAATCCTTCAACCCCTCTTCTTCCCTAGCCTTCAGCTCTTATATATTCACCCAATTTCGATAGAAAGCCTCCCTACCATGGCGGCAGGGCTACGCGAAAGCCTGTGGCGCCGATTATGACGCAACGCAACGACTCTGACAGAAATTGAGGTCAGCAGGCCCAACAAGGAATAAGATCATCGCTTACAGGTGACTTTTTACGGGAACTCTTATCTCCTTGACTAGACGTTCCATATTTTCTCTTTGAATCTGGTTTCGGGGAAGAGGATTTCTTGTAAGCTTTCGCGTATTCGGGTGTATCACGTTCGGGCCTCATGCCAAATTCATTTATCTCTTTTCCTTTATTCTTTTTGGGAGCGACAGAACCAGACATTTTTCGCTGAAGAAGAGTAGATATTGCTGTATCTTGGAAGCAGCTTCTGCGCCAGAATAAATGCGAGAAGTGTCTAATTCTGACACAGATAATGCTTCCGCCTACGAGACGTGTCGGTTCTCAATTAGCGTCTACGTGACGGCTAGCTTTGCTTTTGCGGATCACTCCCGTGGGCCAGTTGGGCGGCTTCCCGGGAAAGGCTCATGCCGCTCGCCAATTCTGGAAGAGGGTCATCAGCCAGGTGTTGAAGAGAAGGTCACGGGAGGAACTGGCGGTTCCTCACTAACGGGCTCTTTTGAGTAGAACCACGTGATGATCCTTTAAGTTAGCCTCTTTAAAATTCTTCTTTTAGTACTACTAAGAGATCCATTATGTCCATTCTTGTCGGATCTATGGCAAGTGATATTCGCCAACTTTCCGTCGTTCTTCGCACGGACCAGTGGAAAGCGCCTTCCTGCATGCAGAATCAGTGCCAACCGCAATCTTTCTTGGTTGCTTAATTAAGCTCCATGCTGCAACTTTCAAACAGATGAAAAGATTTGAATATCATATCATATGTCTAAGTAGAGGCATTTTTTAAGCGTCATCTTAGGTAGAGAAGACTAACCACAGTGGAAATTGTGTGGCTCACGCCAATATCAAGAAACATGATGATTACTCCAAGAAAGAATCTGGCGTTAAGCTAACTGTGAAAGAAAAGGTTATCCAGGCTAAGCAATCAACTCGTCAAAGCCGTCGTAAAACTTACGACCTACATACTACTGTTCTTTAGGCGGGCTTTGGCCATGAACTGTAGAGCCAGCGCTGCTCTAATCACAGACGTATTGGTCAGCCATCAGTGAGCCAATCATTTCATGTATGCTCCCCTATAACTCAATTCTTCCTTCAACCGTTTAAGCATATACGCAAGTAAACACTATAACTTATCTGGCACTGTAGACAATGAATGCATCTCCATTTTAACCTCAATCGCTAGGATGCGTGCCTTGCCAACGTGTGCAATCCCCACCTCTTGGATTCCGAAGTTCGTTGATTGTCACGGTAACAAAGATCGTCTCGTATCGACTTGTAATGCGGCAATAAGCTCTCGAGACGTAATTCAAAAACTGCTAGCGGTGCGAACGAATTTTTACCATTACTACTCACGTCGTATCACCCCTCGAATGACTTTAGAGAGAGGCATCTTGCGTAGTGGCAATAGGACTAAAACGACTGGAATGGTCGTTTTACGCCAGTACGGTTCAGAAAACTGGAGTTCCTCGCGCCACGCCGAAAATCGGTAAATACGTTACGTACAGCACAAAGATACATGGGGCAAAAGTTCATCGGACCGGCTATCTCCAAACCCCGGTCGGTCTGGACCACAAGTCATAAACTCATTCAGGTCGAATCAGAAGGTCAAATTAGAGTCTTGTCAACCACGCCGACGAGCGCGTGTAAGAAACCACGGCGTCAGTGGCGGTCACTAGCAATCAAGCCGACTCCACTGGCGGCATCACACCAGGACTCTTCCAAGGATTCTGGGTGAAAAATGACAGGTAAAATTATTTTGATAGCATTGACTATCTTTCAGATCGTGGACGCAATTAGTTGAAGAATGTGGGTGTGCATTCCTCCACTACAACAAGCAGCACTCAGATCTCCGATATGACTATAACCTTACGAGGGACAGTTCAACTTTTGAGTTCGAGCCAATCCCGGCTTCAAGACGCTAACTTAGTGTACCAATTCTCGACAAAACCAAAAGTGCTTCTGTTAGACAATCCATCGTGACAAGAGCAACACCATCTTAATGAAGGAGAGAATGCTTGTTGTGCTGGCTTGTGAGACGGGGGCTGCTATCCATGTCCCCGTAGTAGAGACTATCTATTTCAAATGGGCATAGTTCTGCATGTCTTTTTCAGCGCAGGTTTTCGCGCAAGTCCGGCTGAAAGATCCTAGATTAGCAATCATATGGGGCTTGTTCCTTGCTAGCTTCGCCAAGGCAGAATCTGAATCCATGAATGCTAATGCCTATGGCGAGTGTCCGGCTGTTATCTCTTTGCTACAGAATGCCCATGAAAGTGTAACTTCGGCTTGATCCCCTATTCTGGCAGGTCCCTTTCTCAACTGTTTATATACGAGACTACAAGCAGATTTGTGTCTAAAAACTGACTCCCGCAGGCAAAATATACGAAATTACTCAATCCAAAGTGTAAGCATGAATATCCCAAGAGCATCTCGCATTTAATTCAACAGGAGTGCTGGATGCTCACGTTTAGCACGTTAGGGTGCTGCACAGATTTCCCCATGGCAGATTCAACCATTTTGGACACACTACACGATGATATACTACGTATACTTCAACTATGTCATATCCACACTGCCAGTATTGCGGTGCGGTGTCTCGCAGGACCATCGGAGCATAGGACGTACAAGTTGCCGGAGCTGCGATGCGCCACTCCTGACGAGCAGAAAACCCTCGGATACAAAGTTTCTGGTGAGGAGGATATTTCTTTCCTTATCGCTTCCATCACCAAGGTCCTAGTCGCCATTGCCTTCACGATGATGACCGTAGACGAAGACACAAACCTAGACGTACAGAATAAGCGCAACAAGTTCAATGAAGCGCAATGGGGGAGCATGGGGCTCACAGCAATATACAACAAACACAAGAAGGACTCCTCAAAGCCTGATATGGTAGATTTGCCGGGCGATCCTAGCATTTCTCACTTGCTTTCACATTTCAAGGGGATGCCTTCATCCAACCACCGTCTCTTCGCTCCCGACGGGTCAGCCTTAATGACCAAGGAAGATGTTGTCCCATACGCGCAGGAACTCAATAACTTGCGCGCAAAACAAGGAGTTAAAAGTAATGGTTGGACTCAGTATAGCAATCTCAATTACGCACTTATTGGCATGGCCATAGAAGCTCTTTGGGATGGAACGTTGAGCGACTTTATGGACAGCACTTTGTTTAGGCCACTCGGTATTGGCAACTCAACTACGATTGGCTATGAAGCCAACCCAGGCATCTTACGAGCCGGCCGGTACGTCGTCGATTCGCAGGGCACCCTCCACTCCATTAATGCTCCTAACTATGCATCAAGCGGAGCCGAAGCCGCGGCTTTGGGAGGTTACAGTTGTATCAAAGACCTAGATAAGATCTTCACCAATATACTACAACGCTTTGCGACCCCCAGTCCCGATGAAAAGACGTTTGCCGCCGTAATTGAAAAACAAAGTAATCGGCAAACAGAAGATATCGAATACAGCAGACTCGGCCTTTTCACCCCTGGGCTCGACTCACCAACTATTGGCTCGATGTCGACAAATCAATTAATGTTCCCAGACAAAAAGTTCGCTACGTATCTTGTAGCTCCACATTCCAAAAAAAGAATTGAGACTTACCACCATGCCGGCTCAGCAATCGGCTGCGGCTGTGCCTATTCGCTATTACCACATAAGGACGCAGACAAGGCTTTCTCTGTGGTCGTTTTAACGAATACGTCAGGCCCTGTCGATGCAAGTGATCATATCCTGAGACTTATCCTTCGACGAATACATTCTATGATGACGTCGAGCGGCACGCTTACCAATCTGAAATTGAAGTTTGATGGCCCGGAGGATATCATGAAGATGGTTATAAAGGCGTGGGACGCTTCGTCAAAAGTCTACAAGCGCTTTGAAGAGGAGGACGCAGCAATGGGGCTTGATATCTCGACAGATATCTCGGGAACTTATAAGCTGAGGGGATTCCCCCAGCACCTTGAGATAAGGCCGATCAATGGGAGACCTCACATAACGTTTCATGGCAGTGCTAGATCCTCCGAACAGCTAAGGCTCGCTTGGCTGTCAAGTAGTGTAGTAAGGATTTGTGTACCAGAGAGTGGAGAGCCTCACATATCTATCGACCGCTTAGGCAACGGCGAGTGGGCGAATTTGGAGTTTCAGGTTAAGATGAATAATGGTAGAGTTGTAGCGTTGGTAAGGAAGACAAACCTCAGTGACGACTGGTTTGAGTGGGAGTTGTGTCAACAGGTTGTCTAGATACAATCTGTATACTTTGGATAGTGTTACCAATCAAGTCATATTTCAAAAATGTGATACATCTTGCCACAACACATAACACATAGTATGACAAGAGAAGCTATAGATACTCTAAATGATGGCCGTGCTGTGTCTGCCCGGCGGGCTAAGCCATAGCATCTAAGCAGGATGGCTTCACTCAATGGGAGCTTACATTCTCGGTTATGTTGAAGAACTTGAATCAGTAGGAAAAAACCCCTACAGTCACGTTTTAATCAATTTGATCACGGGTCTTACCTTATTTGACTACTTTTCGTGCTTATCTATATTTTCAAGCACAAAACGAGTTTATATTTATCATCTTTTATATTCCCCGTTCCTTCCTCTCCCTTCTCTTCCCTTATCCTTTTATTTATTTATATATATATATTGTATTATACTACGTATAATCCTACGCATACAGCCTCTAGGCTATAGCGCTGTAGTTCTATATATATAAATCCTTTTTAGGCAGCTTTATATATACTAGTAGCTATATTCTAGTAGTTTATAAACCCCTATGCTACGGGTTTATAGCTCTCTAGTAAAATACTAGGTTATTTGTAACTACTAAATAGTAAGAAAATAGAAAAGACTATAGGAAACTCTAACGCCTATCCCTATTCTATTTATAATTTATTTATATCCTTTTACTCTCTAATATCTATCTACTAGAAGCCTAGGAGTTACCTCCTAAAGATTCTATTACTATTAGCTACTTTTTAATAGCTATTTATATTCTGTTTAGAAATAGAAAAAGCGCCTCTTTTTCTTTCTTTATATAAAATAGCTTTTTAGAGAGAGAGAAGATCCTAATTGCCTTTATATCTTCTTTCTCTCCCTTTTATATAGGCTATAGTTTAATAGTAAGTATTTAGGGATTTATATAATACTATATTCTCTAAAGTATCTACTTTCTTTGTTTTTCTCTATTACCTTAAAGAAGTTTAAAGTAACCTTTTCTTAACTATAGCTTTTTAGGATATCTATCCTTAAGGGCTTTAAGAGAAAAGAAATAGCTTCCTTTATAGATCCTAGTATAGTACTTTCCCTTAATTATATTCTATTACTAATTTTTTCCTACTATTTTAGTATCTTTTCTCTTACTAGTCTCCCTATATAGGCTAAAGAGTATATATATAAAAATCTTTTAGAAAGGCCCTTTTTAGCTAGCCTATTTACTATTTTATTTTTATAGATTTTTAGATAGCTAGAAACCTAATAGAAGTTGTAAGCTTTGCAGTATGTGGGAATTGAACGAGCAACTTGATTGTAAATGTAGCTCTAAAGCGTCTATATATACACGAAGTGGGTAACAAAAAGATGATGACGATGATGCACAATTGCCGAGGTAGACAGCGCTTACAGTCGGCAATAGGTAATGGAAATAGGTAGTGAGACATAGGTAGTGAGACATACGATGTCAAGAAACGGGTGGTGAGTCATAAGGTAATGCGAGCCTCGGTAGTCGGTTACAGAAGTTAATAGAGATATTCTCACTAGCTAGATAGAAATAGCTTTGCGTAATTTTTGAGACTAGTTCTTGCCCCCCTATTAGTGAATTAAGCTATAATATTTTAATAGCCGCCTAACTATCTATAAAGATATAGACCTATTTCTCTTTTAGTCTTTATTATTTTAGGTATTTTAGGGCCCTATAGACTATATAAAGTTCTACGTCCATAATTTCTATATAGGGCCCTAGATTTTAGTTTATTATATATTTAATCCTATTTCTCTCTCCTATTTTATATACTTTTCCTCTTCTTTTCTTTAAAGGCCAGCTCTAGATTAATCTATCCCTCCTTTTATTTAAAGTAATAAAAGTCTTCTATTTTATAATTAAAGCTATATATACCTCTTTTCCCCCCTCTTTTTTCTTTCTTTCTCCCCCCTCTACGCTTTCTATTACCTCTACCTTAACCTCTTCCTCTCTCTCTTTCTCCCCCTCTCCTCCCCCCTCTTCCTCTACCTTTCCCTCTACCTCTTCCTCTACCTCTCTCTCTACCTCTTCCTCTCTCTCTCTACCTCTTCCTCCCTCTCTCTACTATTTCTACCCCCCTCTATTTTAATTTCTAAAAATATATAGCTTATATAGTAATAAATAAAACTATAACCTAATATTGCGAAGTAGGGCATTATAAAATAAAAGCATATAAGGGGAAAATAGAAAGAGAGGTAGAGGCAGAGATATAAGTAGATATATAGGTAGAGATATAGGTAGAGATACGAGCAGAGGCAGAGGCAGAGGCGCAGTGTGGTGGTGAGGTAACGAAAGAGGTAATAGATATGGTAACGGAGGAAGTGGTAATGTCGATCTAGGTCGGATTTGCCGATTACCCTGTTCCTGTTCCAGTTACCTATCACCCTATTTCTATTACCTATTCATTACCTATTACCGACTAAGTGGCAATGTCAACCGGGTGGCAATGGAGTAATAATTTCAAATCATCGTCGGCATCGCCGACAGCCTTTTGCCACTTACCTATGTATATAATGAGGCTCTAGAGCTTCTTGCAATGAGACAGAGTCATTATTCTTTTTATCTTTTGGTCTTCCGATCGACAGGTAATAGAGCAGGCGACAAAGGAGGTAACAAAGGAGATGACAATACCTTAGGGTCGTAAGATAAATCAGTTAGATAAATTTATATATATGATTTAATAGCCTATTATTTTAACAACCACTTAATAATAAATTCTAATAATTTTAGATTTAGACTTTTATATATGCTTTACAGCCTCTATTAAAATTGTATAGTAATTAGTTTAGTAGTTGTTAAGATATAGTATTTTTAGTTTATTTCGGCCCCTAAATCTTAATATCTTAAAACCACTAAACTAATTACTATGCAACTTTAATAGAAAGTCTATAAGAAAGTCTAAATATAAATTATTGGAATTTATTATTAAGTGGTTGTTAAAATATTAAGGTATGAATTTCCTAACTTTTAGTAAGTTTTGACGTGCGACACTTGGTGGTTTGCGACATTTCGCTAGTGGAATACGTTATAAAAAGTATCCAAATTAATCACAAATCATACCTAATTCGGACTACATCGGAGGTCGACCCTTAGACCGACAAATCGATCACGATTCGTGATCAAATTGGTCATGGCTCTGTGATCCTAGGGCCCCCGCAGCTCAAAATCGTTACATTCTTGTCGATTGGATGTCCGTGCGCAGGTCAAGAATGAGAAGTCTGTCTATTGAATGTGGCTCTAGAGCCTCTATAAATACATGAAGGTGACTGAGTCGGTGACAGAGTCAAGGGGTCGGTGACCGAGTCAAGGGGTCAGCGACCGAGCCAAGGTAGCAAAATCCGATTCAGGTCGACACATTCACTAGTTAGATTGCTCGGGTCCAAGACCTATGATGAAAAAAAACTAGCCATAGCAGACCTTGGCATTAATTCTGTCCTCATCGACGTCATCAAGACCATCGCCAGTTTCTCCTCGCTGTAATCTCCTCTATCTGCCTTACCACTGCTAATGAAGCTGTCGATAGCGCCGAAATTCCCGTTTAAGTTTGAGATATAAAATTGTTTACCTCCTGGTCGGTAAAATCATAAGTTTTTTGCAGACGCTTTCCGTTCTTACATAGTCACAGAAGGTCGTAATAGTGTCTCGTGGGAAGCCGTCCTTAACAACTTCTCTGTCAGCGAAGTGCCTTCAATTTTCCCGCCATTCCCATTCCTAAGGCCCCCATGCCGAATATACTGCTTGCACCCAGCTTGAACCCGTTCACCTCCTTTAATACTTCAGCTTTCAGCCTTATCGGTTTCGGTAAGAGATGGTATCGTTGGAGGATATAGTTGCAGGAGATGAGAGCATTATGTAGTCAGTAGGTGGGCGGCATCACTGGAGCAGGCAAAAAGAGCAGCGGACGGTTTCAAATATGGTCTCAATCTGCGCTTTTTTTGGGGGGGTACAGATTTACTGCAAGAATCTTTGATTTGATATATGAAGCCTCAATACTACACAACTTGGCGCCTAACCGATGCTTCGTCCTCAGCCTCCCTCTCAAACGGGTACAGATCTGTTGAACGGACGATCAGGAATGAGAACTCTGTCTATTAATGAGAGCTCTAGAAGCTCTTTATATACATCAGGTAGGTCTAGACAACTGAGTCAAAATAGGTAATAGAAAATAGGTAATGAGACATTCGATGAGACATTTAGTCATAAGTTGAGAGACAACTAAGACATAGTTCGTATAGACGATCTAGGTCGCCAAACAGTATTACGATGGTGGTAAGGAACTCCGATTTAGGTCGACAAGATCTGGAGTTTCAAGGCTCTGGACCTGCGATCCGATTCTATCCTACCAACAAGACCATAACCCACATCCAATACAAGCCTCGATCCATGCCGAACTCCATGTCATCCCCGGTCCAAGTAGATAGCTTGACGTTCTATCCATTGCCGTAGATCTTTTGTCGGCTGTTACACAGCCATATCTTCAATACAGATTATCAGCCCTTACCAAGGAAGGCGACCACAATGGCGGAGTACCTATGCGAAGGTTAAAAACAGGACCCATAACAAATCGGATATCCATGAAATGAAAGTTACTATGAAAAGGGAAACTCACGCAGCAACCGCTCCGAAATTAGAAGCTCTCGTTGTATTAGCGAATA
The DNA here is from genome assembly GCF_001692895.1 of Cenococcum geophilum 1.58. Lineage (NCBI taxonomy): Eukaryota > Fungi > Ascomycota > Dothideomycetes > Gloniales > Gloniaceae > Cenococcum > Cenococcum geophilum. The sequence continues at coordinate 503,142 of NW_027137567.1, forward strand.
ATGAGGTTAATATTGACACGATGACGATCAAGATGAATATTATGACAAGTTTCCAAGTTCTGCTTTGTACTAATGTGAGCGCTGCAATAGGCAGCATTTGTACCAAGCAAAGAGTAGCAGATATAATCCCAAATTCGGCTTTCTTTATTCTGGATTCGGAATACCTATCGATTCTGCTGTCTTCCTCTAATTTCTGTTAAATAATGTGATTAGAAAAATAATGGTTTCAGTTTTTCTAAGGTATACAGGAGGATTCTGACGAATACTTACCTCGGCGAACAACCGTCTTAAGCGTTCGTTCGTGTCGATGTACTTGTGAAACCAACTTTTTGGGGGTGTTAATATTGCAAGTAACTTTGACTTATCCGTGCGTCCTAGCAGGTCGGTACCAAGCTCATGGGCGAGAGTGTTGAGGTGGTCTTTGGACACTGCGTAGTCCACCACTTTGGCCGTATGAACTGCTGGGGATTTGAATCGTGAGATCTCAACCGCTGCAAGGAGTGCTTCATCTAAATTCAAGTAGTCAGGAGCAATATCTGTACCTGTGAGGGGAATAGAGCGAACCATAGGCTTTCAAGGTGGCCTGAATCTCTCTTGCAAGGCTCTCCCGCTTCTCTGGTGAACATTCTCCCTCCGTAGACAGCTCGCCTCCACCGCGCAACTCCGCTTTAATGAACCTGTCCAGCCGCTGCTCTAATTTGGCCAGACGGTGTTGGAGGCTCAAGATATTGAATATGTGCAGCTTTTCGAACCGGCGACAGAGCCACAGATCACGGTCCTGATTCATCCAAGTGGCTATTTTGGAGAGTTCGAAAAGCGAGTCTTCACCTTCATACTGTCCCATATTTCCGACTGGTCTTCTCAGGCGTGTAAGCGATTCGCAAATGCAACTTTATATAATTATTAATTCAGCACAAAAGGGTTTGCCTATTAATTCAAGGGCTCCTGTCGAGCGCTTTATGTGCCGCATAGCAACGCTGTAGTGAAAGCGCAAGGCTGATTAGAGCCTTCGATCCTCAGGCGCGCGCTGTGATAGACTGTTTCAAACCGGCGGTCTCTAGGTACATTCCTTTGGTCAGAATAGAGGTTTAAACCCAAGAGGCGGTAAGGGTAACGAGGTGGCTAATGGCTGGCCAATGACTTGCTCGCAATACTGGCTGACACTCTGAGGCAATTCGTCCCGAACGTGGCACAGCAAGGCAAGATGGAAGCAGGCTTTGGTTAATGGACAATGTGATAGTAGCCGACCATATGTCTCTGCTGGAACGCACGGCGGCGGCAATGTGCTGGAGCTGTTGGCCTGATGATCTGATGCACGGACGTTGCCAGAGACGTTGGATGTCAGGAGATGGGGCAGAACACGCTCAGCTGTGTTGCGTCAATGCTCGTGAGAAGATTGGCGTGCAAGGAGCGGCAAGTCTTGCCTTGGCAAGGAGTGGCTGGCTCTAGGCAACATCTGGCTGAAACAAGGGCGCTCGTTCACGACCTTCACTCAATGCACCCAGAACTCGTCAAGTACAAGCAAAGGTTGGCGACGCTGAAACGGCAGAATGGTGAAGAAACCTCCTCATATTCTTCCAGAAGGGGGTATCAAAGCTCGCTTTTCCTCGCCAGCGAGAAATGATCCTTCCCGTATTTCTCGGGACCCGTTTCTTTCAGTGTCTGGCATCCGTTGTGGACTCAAGGTTTTCAAAGGCAAAGACTCTACGATTAATTGTTCCCGAGTAGATATGATTGGCTCAGGCTCATGTCCTAGCGACGCAGACGTGAAAACCTAGTCCAGCAACACGTCTTCGTGCCGGAGGAGACTGTGTCGACTATCGATTTCCAGCATTTTATCTCGATTCTCGGCAGCCCAACACTCCAACAGCACACTCCAACAGCACCCAGAGAGGACCTTGCTGTCGCTGAGCAATGACGATGTCTAGCGACGTCCTGCCCAAACCCTCTCGGATTAACATCTTATTCGAGTAAAAAACGCATTCCCCCGTCAAGCAAAGTTCGTACGACTCTTGTGTTGCCGACCTTTGCAGTGTCGTCACATTCAATTGTGTAAATTGGCATCAGCTCCGGCATCGAGAAAAGGCTTGATGAGAGAATCTTTGAGACATAGCAGTAATAACGCAGACTCGTACAATGGTGTCGTTCGCCGCAACCCTGGCCCGAAGTTGTCAAGGTGTAGCCCGTGAGGGAATAGCTGATTGACGTCGGCAATTCTATCGAGGTGTTCAGCTATTTCTGCTTCTTTCGAGTTTGTTTGAATCGAGCCGACTAGCCCGTATAATAGCGTCGCTTCGTCCCTCTTAACAGAGGAACTTTTGGTGGGGGGGGTGGTTTCACTTCCGTCAAGATGGAAGACCGCAATTTCTGACACAGGCTCTCGAGATCTCAAACTAGCGGATATTAAGTACCTTTACCGGAATTTCGGGAAAGAATAACGCTTTTTACGTTTGCAAAAGAACTTGGCCCAGCTCCTACGTAGAAGTGCCTGGAGTTGATCTGCTGAAGTCTCATTATATTGCGGTGTAGCTTTATTAGAATCAGGCTCCAGTCAGCAGTGCTAATCGTGTGAAGATCTGTGCGTCGAACAGCTCTACATTTCAATTTATATTCATTTTAAAGCGTTAAAAATAACTTTTGTCCTTCTTAGCCTCCTCCACCACCAACATCTCAAGTCTTTATAAGACGCGACCCGAAAGCAAGTTAGGAAACCCAGAGCACCATTAAACTACAAGATTTTCGAGGCAACACTTTCCAAATATTGGCCTTAACCTTAAACAAGCCGCCCGCATCAGTTGTCAACGACATTGCCAATCTCCACACATCCACTGCTTACGGTCGTAACTCTGGTTCTCGACCCAGCATCGCCTTAATCATAGTAAGAATACTCATACCCCACGGACATAATTCAGCCATCCTTTGACCTACCAACAGCTCGTTAATCAAGGTTCGCACCTTTTCTAGGTTGGCTTGGTAAGAACAGTTGCCAGCAGTATTGCGGCATGTACAAAAAACCTCCAAGGGAGACGTAAGAGGTAATACAGCATACACCCCCCCAGGTAACACCCGTACTACATTAACGGGAGGTAAAATACCGTTAGGTCGCTACTCTAAGACTCCTATAAGGGAGTGTCCTGATTGCCTATCTTACCCTATTTACTATTTATACTATGCTTCCACTTAATTACAGATTACCGTAAAATTGCCATAAGGTCTTATATGCCTGCCCTTGCTCCTATTTAAATGCCCTATATATGTATATATATACGCCTGCGGTCCTTCTACTTATAGTATAATTTCCACCCCAAAGGAACAGCGGGGCGGGTTTGGGCTGTTATAGAACTAGATGTCTTGTCCTAGGGCCCCAACCTAGGTCCCCTATATATACCCCCAGCCAAAGATATAGAGGAAAACGAAATACTGTACGGGTAAGTCTAGGCTATTGGGTAGGGTAGGGAATAAGAGGCTTAGTACAGACTTCCCGGGGCGCATACGGTTCGTTTATTCAGTTGCCGTGCCGTGTATAGGTGTCGATCGCAAAAAATAGGCCAGGAAAGGAGGATTCGTGTGTAGATTAAACTACGAAGAAAAGAGACTATATATACATGTAATAGGTGGCGAAGGCTGACGTCGACAATGACGACGTTACGTCATTGCCACCTCGATCGACAATAGGTGTCGTACAGTGTAGTAATATATGCCGTACGAGAGGAAGGGGAGACGCTAGAGGTAGATGCCATATTTTGAATGATTAATTAGAATATACGTAAAGACGTAGTAGCTGTGTCGAGTTCTCGTTAGGGCTCACCCTCCTGGCAAAAATTTTTTACGATACCACCATATCACCGCGCCCGCGCTGCGCTGCCGTACACGTCTCTGCGTTTGCTCTGGCAGTCTATTGACACGATCCTAATGGAACGCCGATAGCTGTTTGCCAGGTTCCCGGGCTTCACCGCGTGGAGGTGCAGAGGCCGATTTTCATGGAGCCCTTTAAGTAATTATGTCTTTATATACTATAGCCCTATACCTAGAGTATTAAGAGGCGGGGTACATTGTCGTAAAAGTCAAGTTAGATTTTAAACGGAATCTTCGCAGATTTGGACTAAATCCGACCTACTACCTATGTCTAACTTCTCGTAAAACAGAGCTACGATATCGCTATAACGTAGAGGCGATGGAGAAAACACGGAGCTTTTAGCTCGTAGTATTTTAGACGTTAGAGAAGTATATAAGGTATAGCAGTAAGGTAAAATTGCGATAAAAATTGCGACAAACTAGACGAAAACCGATCGACGAGTTTTAGATAAAATGCGACCGACTGCCTATATCTAATATTTTATATAATATAGCTACGACGTCGTTATTTAATGCATTAGATAGGGAAGCTAAAGAGCTCCCACTTCGTAGTATTTTAATAATAACTGGATGTTATAAAAGGGTCGAGATACGGCAGTGAAAAAGGTCATTTTTGGTGTATTTTGACGCTCCGATCTGGAGATAAAAAAGTCGCTATATACACCGAACACCCGCCTCTGGATTGGATTGGAGCTCCAGATTTACTCCGATCTAGAGCCCCAAGATCGCTTCTGAGCCCGGAACCGGACACTCCCTAAGTTAAAAAAAAATTATGAAGATATTTCCACCCTTAATAGCCAAACTTTTCCTTAGACCCCTGAACGTCTATAAAGGGTTTAAACTTGTCCCAGTTACATTAGAGAAGTTTCCTTCATTAAACTTTATTTGTATACGATCCGATCACACGTTGTAGATTCCTCTCACTCATCCACTCGCGCTAAGTCTCTTCGCTTTACGCCGGTCCTGCAAGCTTCTAGAAGCTCTTTCTCACTATAGAGTGTCAGTGTCATGTCTTCCAGTTCCTGCAGATCATATGGCTTCTCCGCGAATACATCACGCGCGGATCCCACGTATTCCACCACCTCAACCTTCTCGACCGCCCTGAACGGCTGGGTGATGCGCGCCACGAAGCCGACCAACGTTTCCTTTCTCGCAGGGTCCATCCTATGATTCAAATGCCAAGGCGAGCTCGCCAACCTGATATGCAGACGGAAGTATACGCTTTGGAGCGCCGGCAACCGGGCCGCTAATATGCTTAGGGCCGCCGCGACATGATTCACCGCCGAGTTTTCAGCCTCGGTAATCCCGGGTTCGTCAATCTCGAGCCTGCAGTGCAGCTGGATGTGCTTGATATATTTCCTCTCGAGCACGTCGAGCCAGTCGAGGAAGTAGTTTGGAGGGCAGAGGGTGCCTAGCGGCTTTGGACCAAAGTTTATCAAAACCGCGAAGTTGATGATAAAGTATTCCCCTAGATAACCGTGTGCTTCCTCGTAGAGCTTGCCGCCTGGGCGGAGGATCGGAGGATAGTCAGGCAGCGGGACAGTGACCACGGTGAGGGGGAGGCCTGGGGGAATCCAGCCCGTCTGCTCCCCCAGTTGGTCGAGAAGCTCATAGTAAATGAAATTCAGGCGGTTCTCGAGAGGAAGGTTGAATGAGGGAACTTGTGACGGCTGCGCCTGCCCCGTAGGGTTCATTTCAAACGGTGTCGATGTAAGCGATATACATATGAAAGATCCAACTTCCGATGCAGGTCTAAAACTTCAAAACCAGACTTCCAAGTAAAGGGGGTAAGCTCGAGACTCGCGAGTAACCGCGGGTAACCGCGGGTAATCGCAAGTAATTCCATCTTCTTATAGCAGCCAGTCTGCTCAACGCAAACTCGCGAAAAAGTCGGAACTACCACAAGAGGAAGTCAAAATGGTTCCAACGTCATAATAGCATTCAGCTATCTTTGCAAAACCTTGGTTTAAAAACGTTGGGCCGAAGAATAAATTTCCCCTAAATCTCTAGAAATTTATGACTTAAGATCTGATGTGGTAATGGACCGAAGAGGAAATCTGTTGTTGTACTTTTGACTAGACTGCCAGGCTGTTCTGCCAGGGGTTCAGACACCATGTCACAACGAGTAACCAACCAGGAAGGATCGGAGCAGCGGGATGGCAGCCGGTGAAGACTTGGCAAGCCATGCAGGTCTACCCGCTTACCATTCCGCATTATCTCCGTCATTATTTAAGAATCGACCCACTTTGCAGTTACCAAGGCATGTGATCGACTGCGTAATCAAGAGAAAAGAAAGAAGAAAGGAAAGGATTATGGATTATTCCGACGTTTAAGCTTGGTCGATTCGCTAATTCGGATTTCATCGCCGATGCCCTTCGCGCTGTCCATCATGCTTCCGCAGAGATGAGGTTCCTGTGCAACATCCAAACATTTAAAGCAAAGAAATTGCGTGCTTGCAATATGCCAGTGCACGGATCACCAGATGGGAAGGGATAATCTTTGTTTACTAAATATAGTCAGTTATCCCTTCGACTGGTGAAATTCGTCCTACGGTTATCGATAAGATCTAACCAATACAATTAATTGGATTAAGGCTCCATGACTAAATTTGCGTAGTTAGAAGCTATCGATTTTAATATATATATATTTAATCTTTAAAGTTAGGTCACTTAATAAAAAGGCTAATATTTTATCTATAAAATATATAGTGAATAAATCAGCTATATAAAGTCCTTATAGCTTTATAAGGTCTTTTTTAATTATAACTACTTCAACTTTTAAATCAGTAAAATTGAATATTGAGTTCATAAAGTTTATATTATTAGAAGTATAATTAAAAGATATAGTTAATTGATATATATTAGTTGAATTTATAAAGTAATACGCGTACTTTTGATTCTAGTATTTTGGTGTTCTACACACGGTCTAACTTTCATAGGACATCACCAGGGGAATGGATATGGGTTGAAATGTCAATACAGCCTATTCCCTGGTTCAGACAGCCACTAGCTTTCGAACGCCTATTCTAGTATACTGCAGGAAAGACCCCAATACGCCCACCATCAGAAATCTGCACGCTACCGTTAATATACGCACCACCTTTCCCAACCAAAAACAAAATGATTCCAGCAATGTCTTGTGCGCTGCCCTTTCGCCCGGTAGGTATCTCATCTGGCCCGTACTCATCCTTCACACCCGTGGTCATCGCCGAGTGAAATACTGTGCTCAAATTTAGGCCTCCAATCCCCAGAACCAGGAAGAAAGACGACCAAGAAAAAGTTGAACTCACGTCCCGGCACAATCACATTACTCCTAACCCCCCACTCCGCCAACATGGTCGCCAGCATCTTCCCTAGATGCGCCGCCGCCGCCTTACTGCCATTATACGCCAACCCGGCCGTCGCCCTGCGCATATAGCTGCTGACGCTCGCGACGGTGATGATCTGCGCCAAGCGCTCATCGTCCGCGTCGACGGCCTCAACGCCGCCCTCACCGAACCCCTCCCGCCGCCGCTGCCGCGCGTGGCCATGCGCGGCCACCCTGCCACCCTCCCACCCGCGGCGGCGGTTCGCGGCGTCCAGCAGCGGCAGGAAGGCGGCGGAGACGCCAACGACGGACGACGCGTTCGTGGCCATCGTGGCCGCCCACCCGTCCTAGTCCTTCAGCAGCACGCCCTGCAGCTCGGTGACGGTCTGCGCGTCGTTGAAGTCAGTGTGCACGGGCCCGATCATGCCCGCGTTGTTGATCAGCGCGTCGAAGCCTTTCTCGCGCTCGATCTGCGCGGCCGCGGCGGAGATGGAGGATGGGGAGGTCACATCGCATTCGATTGGGACGAGGACGCGGAAGCCTGAGCCTGGTGCGTCGGAGGAGGAGGGGCCGGTGCTGGGGGGGGTGGGGGGACGTCTCGAGGGTCTGGATGCCTTCGGCGAGGATGGAGCGGCGGCGGCCCAGGAGATAGATACTGTGGGCACCTGTCTGCCTGAGCGCGGCGGCCATGGCGAGGCCAATCCCTGGGGTGGTGCTGTCAGTCTTCCATTGCGGAACGTAGAGGAGACAGAGGATGGGAGTGAGGTGCTGGGGTGCTGGGGTAATTCTGGGACGGGGTCACACCACTGCCTCCGCCTGCAATGACCACGACCAGGCCTTTGGCGGAGAAGAGATTCGCGGGGTCAATTGGCGCTTGTACATCCAGATTTTGGTTTGTAGTGTTGGTGGGCAACTAATAATTATTTTCTCTGGGGCAGAATGAAAAATGTGTGGTTACTTTCAGCGTTATCGGCGTTTGAACTCCCGAACCGTGTGTTAAATTCGGGCCGATCGCCCTTTTGCTAGCTAGTCTTGCTAGACTTGGAATTGCACATTCATTGTCTCATAGATTGTTGTTCTGTTTATGGCTGTTAGTATATGGTCAATAATCGCAGTATTACTAGAAAATATGAATCAGAGCCAGAGCGATTGTCCAACAAGCGTTCAATTCCTACCGAGAGAACCTACATAGAGACGGTGCTTCTATGCTCGTTATCTTTCATTGATCCTGCAAGATTCCTGTACGGCAACCGTGCTTAACTCCAGAGAAGTGCAGAAATAGGGGGAAATATGCCCTGACAAAGACAGAAAGGGAGAAAAGGATAAACACAAAGGAACTGAGTATACCGCTCATGATACCTCACGCTTAATTCCGCTGGATTTGTTGAATGCTCATCTGTCAATTCATCGCTCGTTTCTCATTTCTCATCAATTACTATGTCAATCAAATAGAGCTAACGCCTCCGATAATCTTTAGACCCTGGGAGTCTGCAGAGTAAGCTAGAACGTATCGGCTGGGGTGCCACTGGAGATATGGCGCTGGGTGTGTTGTTTCGACCTGATAGACGTATTCACCGGTCTCTGTATGCGCAATCGACAGACCTGTCCCCTCGTCTGACCCACCAACAACATAACTACCGTCAAAGGAGAAATCGACGCTACGAACTGGACCGGTCATCTCCATCAGAGTGCGAACGCAAATCCAATCGTGTGTATCCCATAACGAAACTAGGGCGTCGCCACCACCGATTGCAAGGTGGGACCCACTCGGTGACATGGATAGTGTATAGCAAGACGAGGTATGTGCGTTAAGAGTGTGAAGGAGATCAAACGAGGGGTAACTCAGGATCTTTACACAACCTTCTCCTGTGGTGACGAAAAGATGCTTGCCGGCCCAACCAAAAATAGTTTGGTTGGTCTGAACATTTTGCCGGTGAGTGGATATCGGTGAGAGGGTGTCTCGCGAGATTGGAATTAACGTGTCATCCTATACACAGTCAAAACAGGTCAGCCAGGTGAAACTGGGAGCTAAGGTACATCCATATAACTTCATATATTTATTTGTGAAGTAGAAATAGAGGAGAAGTAGTTCATACTTTTTTGCCCACGATGATTTCCTTCCCATCCGGCTTCCAAGCTAGGGTGAATGCTTCTCCACCGACCTTCACCTCTCCAATACTAGCCTTCGTACGGACATCCCAAAATCGCACAGTCCCATCTGTTCCACAGCTAGCAAGCTCGGATTCGCTGACAGGGCTGAATGCGACACGTTCTACTCCACCCTGGTGACCACGCAGTTCGGTGGAGTTCTTCACATTAGTCTTCTCCGGATTCCAAATCCGCAACGTCCGGTCAGCAGCGCCGGTAGCAATCAGAGTGCCCGTGGAGTTCCAGCACAGGGTTTTGACATTGTGGGCGGCCGAGCTGCGTGGACTGTCGGTGTACGTAGAAGTTTTGAGCTTCGAGAAGGTTGACGCGAACGCAGATTTGGGCAAGGAGCGCGCGCGTGTTGGCGGCGCCATTTCAAGGTGACTGAAAGGATTGTGCAAATAGTCTAAGTCAAGAGCATTGGATCTAGTAGTCAAAGAAGCTCAAGGTTAGGAGTGGAAGTGTGCGACGAGTCTGAACAAAGATGGAAGTCTTTAGATGTCACAAGAGTCAGTCGGCAAGTTCCACTAGCAGATGAATGCAGGGCACCCATGTGGGGTGATCGCAACATTTACGAGTTGCTCACCCATCACATCTGCAAGATACTTCGCGTTCCATTCTTTGGCGGCAGCCCAGCTACTGGCACCTTTGCGGATAACGAACGGAAGATTTCTTGCGATATAGCGCATAACTTGGGTGGACTAGGCTCTTCTCTCAGCTTATCGCTTAACTCCTCTCCAAACCTTACTACTACCGTAACACGAGCACCCATCCTAATGCCAATCGCCCCCATACACGTTTAACATGCACTCTAATAGCAGTTGTATGCGCCCACCATGAACCGCCTTACCCGTTTCTTCCGCTCTGGCCTTCCTAACTTCCTTTACACTTATACAACTCTCCCCTCCGGCCAACGCCACCGCACTTATTTCGGCCTTATAGTACTCTACGCCAATACCACGCTTCTAGTGCACGTCTTCCTAACCTATATGTACACTATTAAGCCTACCTATGGCATTAGTATGGTGCCGACCATTAACCCGGTTGGGAATTGGATCCTTATTTCGAAACGGCATAGACGAGGGCGGCGCATTAGCGTAGGCGACCTGGTTTGCTTTAAGCATCCTCTGTTGGAAGGCGAGGGTGCAGTAAAGAGGGTGGTGGGCATGCCAGGTGATTTTGTGCTGTCTGGAACGCCAGGGGTAGGGGATAAGAGGATGGTGCAGGTAGGTAATAATCTTCTAAGCATTATAAGCCGGTTAAAGTGCTATTAATTTACAGAACCGTATCTTAATATAGCTAATAAATGTGGAATTATAGGTTCCGGAAGGCCACTGCTGGGTTACGGGAGACAATCAGATGCATTCGAGGGATTCGCGTTATTTTGGCCCTTTGCCACTAGCTCTAATTAGGGGCAAGGTCATTGCGCATGTACTACCTTTGTTGAAAATGGGATGGATAAATAATGGACTGCAGGAGCCGTGGGATCCGGATTCTGAGGACTTTTCGGAGGAGTAGAGTTGGATGGTTGTTTTATGAGAATACTACTGACACAGGAAAAACAGGCCCTTTACTCGTACTCTTTCAGATAGTTGATGTAAGATCCAAAGGCGCCGTTCGCCAAAGGTTTTTATTCCTTTGTAGAAATTAAGAAATACCTTCACGTATTTCCCACCCCCCCTTTCGTAAACAACATATGAATTACTTACACGTTTCATTTTACTCTTACTCTGATTTCTAAAAATTTAATCCGCAGAGATATTTTAATCATTAAAATGCCAAACTCTTTAAAAAGAACATGACCTGCGCAGATGAGCATCTTTTAAGCCTGCACAATATAAGTAGAGTGGCTACGTTTCTTTGGATTTATTTTATCAGAGTTAAGTAACAATTTATTTCCCATACGTTTTTTGAATTCCACTTACTTTTGCAGCTCAATTTTTCTCTTCCTCGCCTCGTACTCTTCTGGTACTCAGCTCCGTCAACTGTCTCCCCATCACGCTTCAAGCATAATGTGAAATATGCAGAAGAGTATGCCATCGCTAACGCCTACTGACGCACCCTCATTTAACGTGTTACGCGCAACCGTTTAATTTAATCCTCACTCGCCGAGTCGGAATCGGAATCGGAATCGGAATCAGTACATACGTACTGGTGGAACAGACCATGCCCCGATTACATCCCTCTTCGCGAGCTCATCATCAAATTTGCCAGATAGGCCACTATCGGTCGTGAAGTCTTCGGCCAGGTCCATCCACTCCTGACCCTCCTGCTCCATCTGCTACGCAGTCGGCTCGGCGTCACCACCTTTCTCAGCAATGCTCTTCGCGCCATCGCTGGCAGTCTGGTTCTGGCTTGCGCGATCACCCTTAATTATGGCGTTATAGACCCCAACCAGGGTCAACCAACCCGTTCTGTCCTGCCCCAGCTCCATTCGTTGCTTCTCCAGCTCCGCCCGTTCTTGCTCCAGTCCCTCCTTAGTATACGTATCAAACAAAGCGTCGCTGTCGTCGTTCTCACTGCCACTATCAGTGTCGCTCTCGGAATCCTGCTTCACTAGCTCTGCAGTCGGCTTGGCGTCCGCATCTTTCTTGGCAATGCTCTTCGCGCCATCACCCGCAGTCTAGTTCTGGCTCTCGCGCTTGCCCTTTCGGATCGCCTGGAAGACCGCAACATCCGTCTCCCAATTCTTCTCCTCCTGCTCCAGCTCCCTCGCCCACTGCTGCAGCCTCTCCACGGTAAGCAGCTCAGACTCCAAGTCAGAGTCAGAATCAGTCTCGGAATCCTCGGAATTCTCGGCCGCAACCGGCGCAGTCTCGTTCCTCACGCGGGTAGGTTACGCTGATGCGGTACTCTGTACAGCGCTCTGCTCGAGCTCGGTGGGCTGGTTCGCGACTGGCGCGATCTCGGATGCAGGAAGATCGCGGCCCAGATGCCGGCGGGGATGTCGGAACCTATCCCTGTTACGTACTCGGGGCCAAGGCTTTCCAAATCCTTTACGGGCGCCGCACGCTTGAGTGGTGCGTGCCCGACTGAGGCCGTGACCGGGTGCTGAGTAGCGGGATGCTGAGCAGCGGGACGTTGAACAGTGGATTGTCGAGCAGTGGGGTATTGAGTAGCGGAGTGTCGAGTTGGAACGTGCAAATTTCTGATAACAGATAGATCCAGGGGCTGCGCGGCGACCAAGTTCATATTGACCCCGTCCTTGAGATCGTAAAGCGCCAGGGGCTCGCGGGCTTCGGGCCCTTGGACTTTGTGTTCGTGGACTTCGTGCTCTTGGACTTCGTGCTGGTAGGCTTCGCGCTGGTCGTCTTCGCGCTTGTATGGCTCACGCTCGTGGGCTTCGCGGTCGCGAACATCGCGCACTTGTCCAGCGCGACTGACCCCGCAGAATTCAAGTTGTTCTCAGGAAAACCCAACGACACCCCAGGAAGCAACACAAAATCCTCAGGAAATATGCCCTGGCGCTTCCCCAGCTCCCCGGCTGCCCAGCAGCGTCCGAGTCCTGGTGGGAGGCCTTGTCCTCAGCCTTGTCCTCAGCCTTGTCCTCAGTCTTGTCCTCGGTCTTGTTCTCAGCCTTAGCCTCAGCCTTGGCCTGAGCATACGCAGCACCGGCAAGAGGCAGACTGACAATAGGCAAGAAAGGGCTCAGGGTAATTGCCGCAATTTCCCCGCCTTCAACACGGCAAATGACGGCAGCTTCCCTATCCTTTTCGCTGCCCAAGCGCTTTACCAGCGTCGTCGGCACCGGCTCCACCGGCACGATGTCGGAACCGCTGAGGATGTACGCGGTCGGGAGCGCGTCCATGTATGTCGAGATGGAGGCGGCGGCCGCGACCGCCGGCAGCGATGTCAGATTGAACGCCACCTGCGTTCTGTGGTAGCTCCCGCGGAAGTGCCCGCCCAGGATGGCGACACTGCCGTTCCCCAGCTGCTTCAGGGGACGGGTGATGGTCATGAGCGTGTAGAGGGGCGCGGCGGCGCGGCTCTCGAGCTCGGCGGCGGCCGTGGTGGCGACGTATTCGGTGCTGTAAGTTGAGGTTGTCGTGCTGCGCAGTGGTCCCAACGATGTATTCATAAGCTTTTTGGTAAATATTCACTCATAAGAATGCCAAGACTCTTTATTACAAGGGCATTTTTTTATCTATTCCCCAGTGCCTTAAAAGAACTACTATTGGAGTTTATAAGAGACACCTATAGGCGTGGTTGTGTTATTATACTTTTTTATTACGTCTTAGCATATCGTTGAGTATTCATAAGCTAACGATATTGTCATTGGGACCACCGTGCTACGCTGCACTTCGGTCGCCATGGTGGTTCTGTTGAGCGCAGCGGCGGAGGTCACGGAAGCCATGCCGTTAAGGGCGGCCAGGGAGGTGATGGAGGTCTTCATTGTTTTGGTGTTAGCAGGTCTATTTGCTAGTGGTGAAGATGAGTGTGAAGAAGCAAAAGCTTTCGATGGAGAGAAAGGAATGAAGGTTTTGGAGAATTCATGTATGCTTGTGTGAGAATTTTATCTAGAGTTTGTGATGACGGCTGTGTTGGATGCGCTCTGAGAATATCGAGTGCGCCTCATTTTTTTCTAGAGTCAAACCTGCGACTGAGCGCGATTTCTTGGTAGACTTGAGTACTAGGAAACACTGAGTGTAGAGTTGATATGTTATATTCACTACAGTCGGTGTTCAAGGAAGTATCAGAGCAATCAAAGAGAAAGAGCGGAAACATAAAGTTTTTACCGCCACTCAGCATTCGGCGGTGGGAACTATAAATGCCCCGTTTTATGTTTTATTTCCGATAAACTTCAGAGGCTCGTCTCGGCCCCGAAGCATTGACCGCCATCAGGGCGGATCTAATAATACCAGGGTGTAACGCCGGTAAATGCCAGCCCAGCATGGCTAGCTCATGCTCCTCATATGACAGTATTTTTTCAAGCCTTACAGAACATCGAATCCCTAGCAACTTCCATCATTCCAGCTCACCCAGCTCACCTCAGAGCTTCTGCAGCACTCCCCTTACACTTCCCTCAAGCACCACACTACCCCTAATCGGGATCTCCCCAATCCCCGTCGTCTCGCCGCTCCCATCCTTCAACCAGCGCTGCAATAAATCATTGCTCTCCTTTGGCTTAATATCCTTGCTCGCCGTGCCAACCGTAACATGCGCAACCGGATTCACTGACTCAAACGGCAAATCCGCACTCGCGCTACCATCCAGCCTTGCCACAATGCACATGACGTGGTTGTCCCAGACTAGGCGCTCGAGCTGCACATTGCATTTCCCAAGCTCGGGCTCACAATCCCCCTTGGGCCCTTGCTTCTCTATCATGGCGGCATAAAGCTTGCTAAGCTTGTCCCAGGCCTCTGGATGCTGGGCAATGGAGGCGCGATGGATCAGCGTAACGTGAAACTCCGGCTGGATGCGGCGCGTTTGCTGGAGCTGCCGGTAGAAGCGCGCGGTCATGGCGTCTTGGTCCTTGAAGATGGTTTCTAGGATGCCGTTGACGCGAGGGGTGGGGATGCGGACGGAGAAGTATTCGAGTTTAGGCCTTTTTGGCTTTGCGTTGCCACCCGATTGGGAATTGGAGGCGCCCGCTCGAGGTTGCTGCTGGTTTTGGCGCTGCTGGCTTTGCTGAGTGGTTTTGGCCCATTTCCCGCCGCCACGGCCTAGGTCCATCTTGATGGTTGGCGCGTATTCATTCATTGCAGCTTCAATCGCCGCGTCCATGTCGTCTCCGGTTGGCATGTCTTTGAAGAGTTTTGGGTAGTCTTGGTGCAGCTTCTCGACGATGACCTCCAAATTCTCTCGCGACGAGGCAGTGACGTCGAGGTCGATGACCAGATCGAAATTGTCGTCAGGCGCTTCACTGGTATCGACAGGCTGAAAGCGATGCATGAAACCTTCCATGATCTCAATGATCTCATCCCGCCCTTTTGAGCCAGCTTGGATAGTCTGATGATTGTCACCACGAGCAAGAACGCGTTCGCGGGTTGCTCGACGGATTGTGTCGTACTCAGCGCGATCGTGAACATAATGGAGTGCTACGAAACGCACTCCGGGAATAGATCTTGTGACATCGTCCATGATTTGCTGCCTCTCTCGTTTTTGGTGATTATTCCTATCAGCAATTACAACTGGATGGGGAGTCATCAGGGCACAAATTGCTTCGGCAAACTTCTGCGGACGTCGCTGGCGGGATTCGATATTGTCATTCTGAAAGTGACCCCATCCAAATAATTTGACTAGTGCGAGTGCTACTGTTGTCTTACCGCACCCAATGGTAGCCACCGGAACAAGAACGACGTTGTTGATAACATCTTTGGATTCCAATTCGCCGTTTTCCATCTCTTGACGAATGATGTCAGAACCTTTCAGACCTCGTTCTTGAAGGAAAGCATCTCGAAGGGCAATAATTCCATGATTCATATTATACTGCCTCGCGAGTCCAGGTTCCCGAGCAAATCGCCGTCGTGCATATGTGAGATACTCTTCCGTGATGGCCTTATGCTTCTTGAATTTGGGTGGTTTCCCTGCAATGATCGCTTTTGTGCACTCCCGCCACTGACGATACATCAAGTACGGTTCCTCGAACTTGAATTTGAAGAACCAATCGTGCCAGACGCCATCAGGTCCATCTCTTGCTTGACACCGAATGACAAAGCCCTCTGTATCGCGACCAGCGTACGACCCGCTCTCGGCAACCTGCTCCAGGAATGTCCTCGCCTTCTTGATATCATCCTCCATGACATACATCGTCTTCTTGAATCCCCACTCCTCAGCAAACTTATCCACAAGGTGTCCAGGGTATGTTGTGAACTCAGGAAGGTTGAGGTTGATACCATGTAAATAGAGACCAGCAGCCTCCAGATCGTATGCTAGGACGTGCTCCTCAAACGCATCATCGCACAGCTCGGCCACAGCCGTAGCGTTCATCTCCCTCAGTTTCCTAGCCAGCTCCTCCTTTGTCTTGCCCACACTCTTTAGATGCCTCTCGACCCAGCGCTCGCCCGCAATGGCATGGCTGAGCTCTGCATCTCCCCTCACACCGGTAGAGTGTTTGCTGCAAACAAGTAATGTCCCATCATCTAAGCCCGCAATGAATATGATGCACCCATTCTCTTTCACACTCAACTCATACGGTCCCCGCGTATGCTCCTCCACATTTCTCCACTCCGTCTTCCTAACCTCGTCTATGTTGAAGAACTTATCGTAGCCTCGGACGGCAATCTCGTCCTTCCCTTCAAGAGTGGTGTAGGTAAACAGACCTCGGGAATAGGTTGGAAGGTTATCCTTCTTGTAATCCCAGTCCTGCATCCGCCATGAATCGACAGAGCGGCCGGTGGGGAGCACGAAGGTGGATTTCTTGACCGAGAAGCCGCGCGAGCCCTGACCTTTTCTTTGGTGGGCGGAAAGGGCTTGGACAAATTGCTTGACCACATGCGGGTCTTGGGCACTGTATGGAGCGTTCTCACGATGAGCCATGGTGGTCCAGGATCGTATGTAGGGCAGAGTGGCGTAGAGGGGATATTTTCGGAGGAGGGAGGGGGTGCCTTGAAAATCGTAGTTAGAAGATGAGTAAGTGGGTTTTAGACTGGACGAAGGGAGTGGAAACAGTTCTTAAGCAAGCTCTCCATTCAGGCAGCTGCGGAATGTACTGTGACTCTGATCGAGGTGCAACCCATGCCCCCAGCACCCGTGCCTTGCTGCTCAGCCTTTTGTGAGTCAAGGCAGCGCCAGCCTTACAAAAAGTTCTGTGCTCCTCGCTTCGCGCCATTTCAGCCCTACGCCATGTGGGGGATCGTCGGAGATAAATTGTAGTCTCTTTGACGGGAAGTCATTGAAGCAAACAACAAGATCAGAGTTTTCCATTTTAACCCACTTCTAATCAATCACTTGAGGTATTTTCAAATATATTTCCCAGGTCAAAAGGAGTCACAATATCAGTAATCCTAAAACACTTTGGCCATTCAAGCATATACCACTACAAAGTCTTCAAAGCAATCGATGCTCAAGCCCCATTGCCATTGGCGTGTCCATCTCCAACCCCCATCTTCTTAACCCCGGCCAAAATATTCTCCACCTCATCCCTGTGCTTGCTAAAGTTATCCACAAGGTTATCCCTAATTACACTGGTTAGCGTTTACTCCATATCTCAAAGATCTCTGAGAATAGCAAACTACATACCACATCTTAGGCTCATGTTCATGCTTCTTCCCACTCGTCCATGCCCACTCAGTAATCGTAAACGGCCTGCTACTCTCAAACATAAACGCTACGGCGCCCTTGCTAATCCGCATCTCCGGCGGCGGCGCGGCGCTCGCAGCCTTGAACCCTTCATACGCAACGCCATGCGGCACCATCCCGCACTCGAAGCTGACGCCGCCGGGCTGGAACTCGTCGGAGCGGCCGGCATACTCGCCGTAGATGAGGCCCATGAGCTCGGACGCGACGTTGCGGTGGTAGTAGGGCGGGCGGTACGTGTGCGATGCAACGTCCCAGCGCGGGGAGAAGATCAGGAAGTCGGCGAGGGGCGCGGCGGGGTCGCGGGAGCGCGCGGTCAGAACGCAGAAGATGGACGGGTCGATGTGGTCGACGGAGATGGAGCCGACGTTGACGAATTTTGTGAGGTCATACTTGTAGGGGACCTAGATGGTGATGTCGGGTTAGCTGCTATAAGGCAGACAAATGTGATGGAAGGCCACTCACATAGTTCCCATGCCATGCTACAGCATCGAAAGGGGAGTGGTTCTGTGCTCTTGAAGAACTTGCCGCCGAGCTTGTAAACAATTTCCCACGGTTCATGCTCAATTTCATACTTTGCAACGGGGTGAAGGAAATCTCTCGCATTCGCCAATCCATTCGCACCCAACGGGCCCAATTCTGGGAGTTCAAAGTTCGTCCCCCAAATTTCTATGTAGATGGATTAGTAATGTTCCATTCTAGAACGAGTATGTGATCGTATACCCAGGATATATCCACGAGAGGGGCCGTCCGGTAAATTAACCTTGAACCTCTGCCCTCGCTGGACAACGCAGATTTCACCAGGCTGTACAAATAGCATCCCAAACTCTGTTTGGATATCGAGAGCGCCTTGCTGAGGAATAATTAAGAAGTCACCATCCGAGTTCACAGTCGCACGCTTGGTCATGCTCTTATTAGCTAGGTACACATGCGTGGCAAGGCCTTCACGGAGTGTCGGGTCTCCGGAACCAGCAATGGTCTTGAGGCCAGAAATGAAGTCTACATCGCCATCGCGGGGAATACCAAAGGGGAGCCAAGCGAGTTGGGTAGGAGAGAGGTGGACCCGTGGATTAATGGGCAGGAAGTTACTTTCAGTGTCTTTGTTATCCGGTAGCTCGGTCTACAATCTGCAGTTAGAAACCCTACATTCTCGTTCACTTTGTGTTGTTGTTTGAGGTTGACTGACAAAACCCTGGTGCGCCACAGCTGGTCTCGCTCTGTACAGCCATGCTTTCTTATTAAGATGCCTCGGGGCTACGAAAGCAGACGCAGTCATCTGCTCAGCATAAAGACCAAAACGAACGCATCTCGGACTATTTTGGCCCTTTGGGATAGTTCCTAACTAGTCGTTAGAAGATGCTATAGTCTCATGATTTTGACTTTTACATACCTGGCACAGCTTCTGACTCAAAACTTAATTTTTCTTAGCCGCCTTCATATCCATGTAATTGGGCGTGGGTGACATACATATTGTTGAAGCCTGGTTGATACTGCAAGGTAATCTCAACGTTGGAGCCCTAAGGCAACATCAGGTGTCCGTCAGCTTACTTACCTCATACGGATCATTCCTCCTCACACCAAAAGAAGGTATGCTACCATCTTTCTGAGTTTCTGCCCAATGGAAAATATTCTGATACTCTTTTGGGTCAGAAAGTTGGGCCGGCATATTGAAGGTGAGTAGAACTAAGATACGATAAGGCTAGCTTCTTTTGCTCAAAAGCCAACACAAAGTAACTGGGCTTGGTTATCCACAGTTTGAAGTACAGAATTTTGGAGTTAGATATTTAAAAGCAAGAGGATACCCCTCCCGAACTCTGCACTACCATATATAATATGTAAGGCCCTCATAGTGGTACATAGTGGCTCTGCCGTAGAAGAGAGCCGTGGGATCCTCGGTCAACGTCTCTAACAGGACTTTAAGATTCGGGCGACACCGGGTGACGCACAGAGGCTGAAAAACTCCTATAAACTATATACCCCTTATTACTTAATAAATCTTCTACAGAGCGTTTAAAAGCTTATAGATATTACTTTAATAATAGCTAATTATTTTAAATTATAAGAAACTTACTTTAGATAACTTATTACTTCTTAATTATATTAACAATCCTTTTATTAATTAATAAAGCAAAGGAGTACATTAGCTAATTATCTTATAGCCTTATAAAAGTTAAATATTTTTAAATTCTAAATCTAACTTCTTGTAACATGTCTCGCTCCACGTCGCTATATAGCTAAAAAGATAGACAGTGCTCGCGAATCTATCGCAACTGTTGCGAGATCCAAAATATGTACTCTTTTACAGGGTTAATTAGGTTAAGGGGACTAGATAACTAATTAAAATAGTTTATTAAGGTTAGAAAACTATAGAGATTTCTATTTATATAGTGTTAGGATTATATTTAAGGACGTGTACTCTTTTATCTAAATAGAAACCTTATAGTTAGTTATTTGCACTTATAGACGAGTTATCTTTTTTTAAACATTTTTTTTAATATATATAATACGAACCACAGTCCGATAACTGGACCTAGTCGTTGATACCTGGGATATAGGTTATAAGGGATTAGCGTAAAGTATATCATTGCACGAGGGTTTGACATTAGTGATATCAGCTTGCAGATGTGCGCTAATTTGATTATATGGTCTGAGCTTGCTAAGATAAGATTTATGAGATAAACAGGACAAGGGTAGTGTGCTTTCCGGTGGATCAATTCTGCCGATAGGAACATTTACCTTAGTATCTATTGGATCACTGACTAGGCGCGGTGTGGAACATATATAAGAGGCTAAATTCCGCGGTGGAGATGGCAATTAGAAGCTTCTTCAACTGCCGAAGCGGAGGGTATCTTATGCCGCTTATGGAAAACCTGGGGTTTTAGCATAAAAAGGCGGAGTGTGGTCTGAGAGGAACAGCCCGCGATTCAATTGCCGATTCGTGAATGCGACTAGCCGGGCTGGCGATGATGCGCCCACGGCTTGTAGATTTCCGCTTTCAGTCAGAATGGAAAGACCCGTGAAGCGATTATCTCGGGCCCAGAACTTCTTCCGAGGTTCAACCACATACACCTAAACCATTTTGGGCTTCATCTTCGTCAGAAGGTCTAGTTATGGGCTTCAGATTTCGGGTAGAGAGACACGGGGTGATTAGGCTAAATTACACCTTTCTACTCCCAAATCTATTAACCACCACAACGCTTAAAGCTATTTGCGGTAGCCAAATATTACTAAATTAACTGTGATTAACAAGACTGCGTCGTCAGATTTCCTAAATTTGAGCTCGTCGCATTGCTGCGTGCGTCGTTGCGTACGTAATAAAACTACAGCCCTTGATGTAAGCAGCTTGTGATTGGATGATCGTCTGAGCCCGGGATAATGAAGCGGCTTCGAGAACGTGCAACAGAAGGGTTGTAAGGTGTTACAATTTAATCTCGCCGTCAGCCATCCTGCCATCCTCTTCAGCCCTGCCAGCATCTTTATTGCGACCACAGATCGGAACTCGCCTGCAATCTGACATTGCTGCAGGTGAGGACTCCTTGCACCTGCATGTGTGCAAGAAATCAATACAAGATCCCATTACCGAGCACCGGTTTTCTATAGTTACCGTCTCGCGCCGCGCAGATCGCGGAAGCCAGAAATCCGATTCTTCCAAATACCGGATTTTGGTATGAGACATTTCGTACTCATCTCCAGAAGGATTACGAATGCCAAAACTTCTCAGACCACAACATTAAACTTCGACCTCAGCTTCAAGCAATACACTAAAAGCTGCTACCCTAAAGCGTTTATGCACATGGTGGATGCCACCTACCACACATGGTCGTGGTGGCGTCTGCTGTCCAAATCCGGCCCTGCGCATAATGCGGGGAAGACGGTTTTTGAAGAAGACCAAAAGCCACCGTCTCATCCAGTCCTAGCACATGCCAACCCTGGCGCAATATCCACAAGACAGGCTGAAGTAATCGGGATCATGAGGACGGCCATCCCCCCCTCAGACTGTAGTTAGCTCGAACGTCCGACTGAGCGACGAGTAGGTAAGGCTGCATCGGCAAGCCGACGGTGGCGGATATGTTACATTCTGAGAAGCCTGGGGCTTGGTCCACCACCGCATTGAGCATTGCATTAACGTCGCTCATAGCCTATCTAGGACGCCTTACGATCTGGATTTCGGATCGGACACGCCGGAGTAAACTGCGTGGGAGGGGTGCGGGACGCACACCCTCTCGAGATCCCATATTGACCGATCAGCGCGAGTTGATTGATAGGCTCCGTGCAAGTCCGGCGATGATATTGGGCTGGGTCAGCAAGACCAGTAAGTTGCAAGATTCACGCCCCAGCACGGCCAGACATGAGAGACAGATCATGTCATGAAATCATCACGAACATTGCCACGAACAAATCAAGATAGAAAAACCAGCATCGTGAAGCTTTGTGTGGATGACGAAGCAATGCTATGCTCACTCGAAATGACCCTACTCAGGCCCCCGGCGAAGGGTTTTTGCATTGATTATTATGATGTCGTAGGTAGTATTCTTTGTTTGACGCGCGGCGCACCTGGACCGTTACAGTGTCATACTGCTATACTTCGTATGCATACCAAAAAATTCAATAGCACTCGTACATTCTGCATATGCAAGCTCAATCATTCATCCAAGCTGCCACCCTATTCCCTCCGAAGCGGGCAGCAAACCGTAGTCCAGTCGAGCCCATGGGAAAATAGGAAACGAGATACCAGAGCAGGCAAATTAGCTGCGCGATGGACGAGACGAAAGTTAAAGGGGTGCTATGCAGCTGTAGCAATCACGCGGACGGACCATCAGTTAACACGAGCAATTGATAACGCGCTAGCGTGGGGAAAGTTTGAGAGGGAGACAGGGGTTCGAGCGGGATGGTTGTAGGGTTTATTGAATACAGGGATCTGCAAGCACTCACCCCGAGTGAAAAGTAGAGGGTCAGCGCAATGCTGCCAAAGTACGCGGCTGTGAACGGTAATCGAGGACCAGAGATTAGATGTTGCACTGGGATAATGTTTAGTAAAAGCGATAAGCCGTTAAGGGTTTGAAATGCGATTCATGGCTTACCATATTGGATGGGGCCCAGCATAACAGCCCACGAAACGAGGAAAAGGGCAGATCCCATTGTCCACCTGAGTTAGGCATTTCTATTAGCTTTGCTACAGCTCGACAGCTGACAACGATTGGAACAAGGCAAAGAGGGTAGTTGAGATTAGGTAGGCCCTGCTGCAGTGCCCCGAAGCTAGCAGACGCATGATCGATGGGTGGTGTGCCCCATGTCTAATGCGGAACGTGGCTAGAGAGGGTCATGATGTAAGAGTAGCGCCACGGGGGTACAGTTCCGCGTCCCGGGGCTCACAACTAGAAACGGAAATGCAGGAAATGCGAAGACTTACAGGATGGCAAACTTTCTCGGTTTAACCAGAAAAATGGGTGTGAACATCAATGCGAAGCACGTAGCAAACATTGCCAAGGCTGCAAGGTTGAGGCCGCCAAAGACGAGCAGCCGATCCCACCTACTCACTGCGAAGGAGCAAAAATAAGTAATTGTCAGCAACAGCTTTTGCTTGAAGATGCGCAGGCGGGTTGTACGGGTATATGCAAGCCTCATGCAGGCAGATGGAGAAACGCAGGAACTGCCATTCTGTCACAGTCGCTCCAAAGATCGGCCTCGCGCAGGTGCCAGGTGATGTCGCAGATAACGGTCTTGGGGAGACCAGGCTATTGGGTGGATAACTTACGCGCAAACCAGCCTTCCTCTTCCTCTCGTCTTGTCGGTGCTGGCAGGGGCGCCCCGGGGCCCTCTGTCGTAGGCAGCCTAACATAGCCACCGGAACTAAACGGGTTGAGAGACTGAAGCCTGTTCAAAATGGGTGTGGATGAAGAAGTGTTCACGGGGACGTCTGGATCTCTCCTGCTCCACCCTAAAGAGTTCATCGAGTCTCGAAAAGAGGCGGACGCCATCTTGAAATGTTCCAAACACCGTCTGCTCTACTTAGAGACAAGTTCCGCAGCGCGGACAACCTCAGGCCACCAGAGGGTGTTTTACAGTACAAGGGATGGAAGCCTGCTCCAAGCCCCGATGAAGCTCAATTGCGGCGTAGGTATACGGGAAGGCACTTGTGGTATGTTGGATGAAGCTTTTACTTGAGCCGCAGTAAGCGACACAGATAAAAGGACCCTGAGTGGTCGGCGGGCGGTCTGTAAGCGCAAATTCTGGTCCCAATACCAAAAGCGTGGCTCGAAGTGGTGTGCAAGACGGATAGCGGAGTTGACAAGCGGCGCAAGTTATGTGGAATAGCTGCACAACGGGAACGGAGGATTTCGTGCGGATGATCTCCACAGCGTAGTGGACTGCTTGAGGGCGAAGTGCCCAATGGCGGATGTCAGACAGGGTCTTAGACAGGTAGGGCCGGCGAAGGAGGCTTGTGATTAGGTTGAGGTACGACGGTTTCGAGAGCAGCCAGGCGCCGTCAACAAGCAGTGTAGCCTCGGCAGCGGGAGAACTGGGAAATGCGACGAGTGTTACTTGTGGCGTGCGCGATTGGCTGGGCGGCGGATCGAAGAGGGTGTGAGAGTGGGAGCAGGAAAGTGAGCTTAGGAGCTTGGGGGTGGAGAGCGCGATGAGTTTCCAAAGCGCGGTCGTGGTGCTTGGAGCGATCAGCGGGCAGTTCTGAGCCTAGCGGGCCGTCTTAGGCGCTGCGAAGGGGCAGAGTGTGGCGGCATCGCGCAACCCTGGAGCAACTTCTGGCACACATCGTAGCAAAAGATGTCCGAGGTTGGGCCAAGGCAAACCAAAAACGCGCATAATGATGCTGCCTCGAGCCTTTGGGAATGAGTCACATTACGCGCGCCCTTTGCGCGTCTGTTTGATCTGAGACCTGAGACCTCTCTATGCCCACGCCCACCTAACTGCGCCTGCAAGTGACCAGAGGCCGCCCTGTCCCGGCGGCTTAGGGAGGCCTGGCGGCATCGAAGTGAATGAGCCACAGCTTTGGTGAAGGAGCTGCGAAAATATATCTGTCTCCCGCGCTCCTCCGTCGACCAACCGTTCCCATCGCCCTTGTTCGTACATTGTACCTCAACCCATGTCAGTCCGTCAACCGTCGACCAGTCTACTCCGACCAAAGCATCCGCCGTTGCCAGTATACAGCTTGCCTCTGCAGAGCGTGGCGACCTGAATTCCCACCTTTTTGTGCTCAGCTACTACACATCGCGCTCGCGCATCGTGAGCCCTACCTGGCCGCTCGGCATCGCTGCTAATTCGCTGTCGGTTGGTTGGCGAGCGCATCCCACATTGCAACCTCTTCCACCGCCTTTGCCTTCGTACTTCTTCGGGCTGAACTGCCACAGACGCTCGCCGCCCTTCCTGATCTTCCTCTCCCTCTTCAGCCTCATCGCCTCTGTTACCTCTGCTTGAGCTGACAGACCGGGGCCCCGGCGCATCGATATATCACTACATATAGTCAGATCGAGCGTACCAACCAAACCACCCCGGACTCCCCGCCATTGTCACATATTTCCCTCGACGTCGCACAACCACCGCGACCCCTCCATTGAACGACTCAGCGACGGCTCGCTGGCCTGCGTCCGATCGTAAGCCTGCCCTGATCGCAGTAGCTCGTGTCGACAATTTACTCTCAAAGAAACGGCAAACCTGTCCCACCGCCCGGCCGTCATCTCGACCCTTCAGTCGTCCCGTTTGCTTCAAGCGACGAGAGAGGCACCTAGCCGGTGGCAATCCTCAGGGACCAATCCACTCCAAACCTTCTCTCGCTACGTGCGAGGCTGCACCTTGATTGCTAGTCGTCGAGGTTAGTTCACCTTTCCTTCTCTTCTCTCATTGAATCCGCCGGTGGTCTCGAAGCTTTAACAACCTCTACCTTCGCTGCACCTCCGTCCCACGACACCCGAGTACATGAAATAGCCTCAAACCGCCCATCTCAGGTCCGTGTGACCTGATTACCGACTGTTGTCATCGCCATTCTGCGTCTCACCGTCTCCACTTCACCGAGGTGCCTCGCAGCTGTTGTCCGTCTCTCCTCGCCTCTTAGCCCCGTTGTCCTGTGCCCACTTTAATGCAACCAACCTCTAAATCGCTGGACATTCGAACCTTTGTGGCATCGCCTTTGCTGACAGATTGCCTACATAGTTGGTCTCAGATCCGCGACCACGAGCGACGCACCTGACGGAGCACACATATTTGCCCTGCCTACCTACTTCCGCGCTACGGCCAATTGAACGCCATCCTCTGAGAATAGAAACAGCTTGTATCGTAGCACCCAGACTTTGCTACACCCTAACTTTACTGTGACCTACAGCTAGCGGAAGTTGCGAAATTTCGGGGTACATTCGTCCATTTGTCCCGTGCATGGTTCAATTGGGAACCAAATTGTTGGTCAGAGAGCACGAGCACCACAGCCTCTGAAACAAATTTGTGTCCGGTGAGCTTAAAAACTTCCTTGGGGTGAACTGCAGAGCGCAGCGATGATACAGGAAATGTGGACCTAACGCTTCTTATGCAGACGTCGGAGCAAACCCCGACGACCAAAGCCAGAATACCAAAGGCTTCGCCAGCATATTGTCAGGCTACCTAAGCGGAATACCAGTTTAGATTACCTTCTGTGCGCACACCCTCACAAACCCTCACTGCGAGCACTTATATGGTCACGAACGGGTCGCGTGCTGCAATCATCAATCTACTCTTACTACCGTGCATTCCGTAGTCACTCGGTTGGGTCGAAGAACAAGATCGTTTCAGATCGTTGAGACCGGGACCCAGCAGCGGGCCTCGGGCTCATATATTCACATTCCAAGGGCTACTGCAACCACCAACTAGTTATGCCAGTGTCCTGTAAGTCTTTATTCTGTGACATCCCTTCCGCCGCAGTCAACTTTATTGTCATGCGGCTGTCTCCGAGGACATTTCTATTTCTGTCGAAGCTTCTACCCTTATCTTTCAATACTTGTCGGAGCTTGGGGCCAAATTCTTAAATAGCACTTCGAATTATATCTCACGCACACTGTTGTTATTGAGAGGATGTTTTATCAAGGACTTTTGCTTACTACCTCTTCAGCTGACACAATATTCACAAACTATCCTTACACAAATCGGCCCCAGAAATCATACACAAAACCTGATCTTCGTCTAGAAACTATCTCGGACGACGGATTAGACGGCGGCTTTTTCAACAACGGCGGAAACATGGCTGGTAACGGATCTCCAGCACCTTTCATCAAGGAAGAGGTGGATGACATGCAATTCAACTCAAATCGCTATATGGGTCATAACGGATTCGACATGTCACAGCACTTCAATGGTCAGCAGTTCGGCAACTCGCATGAGAATGTTGGAGCTATCAATCCATCAGAGCTTACGATGAGTGGAAGTTTCTCGACAAACAACCAGTTTGGTGTATCCAACATGAGCTCCAGCTATCTTCAGGGTCATGCGAACATTCCGGACGATGAATTGGCCGACCTCGGTAACCTAGATCAGGTTGGCCAACCAGGATTTAATGGATTTGGTGATCAAGAAAACATGGGCCAAAACCAAGGCGGCTACTTCCACGGCTCTGCAAACGGTGGTCCAGCATCTATGAATCCGAACATAAACCAGATGTTCTCTAACACCCCGGATGATGCGCCGATTCAGAGTCCGTTTATGCACGCACACAACTTTGATTTCTCTCAATACCAATCAGCACCGCAACGAATGGCTTTCCAACACGGCATCCCTACAACAGCTAGCATGCAGAACGGTTCTGTTGATATGAATGCCCGCGCACGAGCTAAGATGCCGGGAATGAGCCGAAACGGATCTGATGGGCGTAGCCCAATGTCGCCAAAGACACCAGCCCTTGGCGTTAGTGGCCTTCGTCTTGGCACGCCGGACTCCGGCAGCTTTCCGTCACAACCAATCATGGCCAATCCAATGAATCACAGGCACCAGAAGAGCATGTCCAGCCAGTGGGATAATACACCCGGCAGTGCTCATTCATGGATCGATTCTCCAACACAATCCCCACATGCCGGGTCTTTGCATCACCAACAGATCTCAGAGGTCTTACAATCGGGAAAGCATGCCTCGTTACCTACAAAAGTCGACATTGGACAGTCACAGGATGCGAAGAAGCGTCGACGCCGAGAGTCTCACAACCTTGTTGAGCGTAGGCGTCGGGACAATATCAACGAGCGAATCCATGACCTATCAAGGCTAGTTCCACAGCACCGCCTTGAGGATGAGAAAGTGCGCAAGCATATCAACAACAACGGCCCTCTCTCGCCAACTCTTGCGGCTAGCGGCATGTCTCCTCCTCACGCTACATCGCTACTAGCGGGCGGTAGCGGGCGAAGAGCAGCTGGCAACATCACCCAAGGTTTACCTATTGAGGAGAAAGACAAGGGTCCTAACAAGGGCGATATCCTTAATGGTGCCGTTAGCTGGACTCGTGACCTAATGTGGTTCTTGTACAAGAAGATCCAAGAGACCGATGAAATGGGCGCACAACTCAAGCAGCTTACTGGTGAGGACTGGCCGAACGAGGAGACAGAAGAAGAACGCCGCATGCGCACCGAACTCGTAGATGCTGTCGAAAAGAACGGTGTTACGACTTTCAAATACTCACGCGGCCCTGGCTCTGGTCTACGCGTTCCTAAGCACACTAACGTTGCTGGTGATCCCCTCCACCAGATCTCCCCGCAGAGCCTTAGCCCAGCAATGCAGAGCGGTGGCAGCGGCGCTAACTCCGGTGGCAACGGCCAGCCGCAATTCTGGATCAACCAACACGGTGGAAGCAGCGGTGGCTCCTTCAGTCTGAAAGAAGAGGATGAGTACAACGGCATGGAAATGGGCTGATGCACACGCATTATCTCATAATACTACAAACGTATCCAACGCTCAACCTAACACGTCTTGCTGCTGCGACATTTGCGAGTTGATGATACCCCTGGCGATACCCCCTCATTGTCTGCATTTAGGACTTAGTTTGTTAGAGCGGGAAAGGAGAGAGAAGTCTAACGTATTTCAAATGTCTTGAATTACTTAGGCCTCGAGGGAAGGAACCCTGCATATGAATGCATTTTCTTTACGAATCTGTCTTCCACGACCATCAACGTTTCAAGGGCTCCTTCCTTGCAGTTGTCTTGGCTGGACTCCAAGCAGAGCTGCTCTCCGCGCATTGCATTCCATCTCCGGCGAATCTACTCCCTCATTTCTTCCCTATTCATCACTCCACGGCGACGTAGGCGTTCTCGGGCATATCAATACCGGGGGCCTCATCACCTATGCAAGGTTTTCTGGGCTACTCGGTTCGGCGTTGTATGATGCGGTTTCATATAAGCTATCTTTTATTCTTCGGTTACTGGACTTTATTTCTGGCAGGTAGCAATACAGTTGCCATGGGGGTTTAATTTCTTTCCTTGAGATCTTGATACTGTTCTGTTCTGGCTGAGGGATTGCTGTCTTCATTTCTTTTCATCTTTTTTCTTTCTCTTTTTGCTTATTTAGTGCGCGGCATTGCATGGCTTATGTGCTTGCTTCGGCCCGCCTTCCTTTTTCCACTAGTTAGTTTGCATATGAATGGGACTATTATGGTTTATTATTCGTCTTTCTTCCTCTCCCATTCGAGAAACAGACAACTCTCCACTTTTCGCAGTGCAGATGAGATTTGCGGGAGCGATTGACGTTCGATTCCAACGACGTACTGCCTTTTACGACAGCGACTGTTGGAGATGTCGCACATCTCTCGTTTTCTCGCGGATGCATGCGATTTATGAGCACACAAATTTCATTGTGGTTACTTTTGTTTCCCTCTTAAATCTTTTGCGTATTTCTGGTTGCATTTCTGAGCTTGCTTTCATATCACGGAATGGGTCTTGTGGATGTGAGGAGGGTTTGTTTGTTTGTTGCTGCTACTGGCTAGCTACGGGTTAATTTTTCTTCAATGAATTGCGTAAACCACCGCGCGGAGTGCTACGTTGTGCATCCTCGGTCGCGTTTCGTCGCGCGAGAGTTTTCCCTGATAAACATATGGCAGAGCCAACTAAGCATGTCGGCGCCGGCCGAAGCTGTGACCCTGTTGCTGTTGCTGCCGCTGTTATTGCTGCTGCGCCCCATAACCCAGAGAGTGTGCTTTTTTGCACTATCGACTTTCTGTCCGCCCAACTTGACATATCGATTTGTAGTAGCTGTACTCTTTCCCTGGCAGCCATCACCCTTGTCTCATAGAATCCATAACGGGCTCGGCATCTGCCGCCGGCTCTGGTTCCCCGCTACTGGGACGGTTGCGCGTTCCTTATGTTCTTCTTGTCTACGACGCGCCGCCTTTATTGTGTTTTTGTTGAGGAAGTTGTTGAGGACGCGGTGGAAGACGAAGGGATAGACGATGTAGCGGATGGATTGGACGCTGGATCTGGCTCGGCGAAGCCAAGGTTCTTGAACGAGTCAGGTGCCATGAGATTGCTGCGTCGAGCGTGCTCGTTAGCCCAGTCCTTTCAATGTGCCAATGGAGCCAGCGTTCAGCTGCATCCGGATCACCGTCGCTACAAAAGCGGTGTACGATCGAAACGGTGAAAGATATGGTGATGCGGATCCTGACAGCACGCAAGGAATACCCCTTACATACTGCCAAAACCGTCCCGATAACCGGGGACGCGGGTTGCAGAGAGGGTGGTATGACAAGCTGTGCTCAAGCAAGGGAGGTGTGGCTTGAGCGGAGGGGAAACGGTTTCATGTTTAAGATATAGGCTGATACGTACTGGTCCATTCGACACTGTAGGTAGGATTTAGAGAGCATCCGGCATTCTGTGTCGTTAGTACCGCGGTGCGAGCGCAGACAGCGCAGGTAGGATGTCATGATATCTTTGCATTCGCCTATAGAATGGAGGAAGCGTCAGCTGTAGTTATTCGGCTATATTGGGGTCTTAGGGGGTACATCGGTGGCTTATTGGTTCGATTTTCAAGGGAGAGACAGTATGAGTATGTTAGGATGAGGGAGCTGACCATCGTGATCAAGAGGAAAGGATCCGCGTTCGGGCCTGCAGATGGAATGGTATTAGCTGGGGGTTCATATTCGCTGATCCCAGTCTCAATTGGTAAATTCGAAGAACGCCAGAGGCTCAGAAGGGATCAAGATAATAAGAGAGTACGCAAGGTTAACAGTAGCGTGAGTGCTCCAGAAACGTACGGGATCGGCTTTTGAATTTTTTGGCGCCCTCCAGGGCCTCCGAATGCGCTCATGTCTTTCTTTTCTCTCTTTGCCTATAACAACGGCTTTTAGCTACTCAATTATGGTTGTTGCGCGCCCACTGCAGAATCCCGGAGTTGGATAGAGAAGTTTCAATGGCGTTGAGTTCAGATTAGAGTTGCCTCGGTGTACGTACGGTTGTGGCGTCGGAGAAAAAACCACGTGTGGATCGATCGATCTGGGGAACAACCTTGAGACGTCGCGATTGGGCTTACAGCTCGGCGAGGTCACGGAAAAACTCGGCAAGGTCACAAAGTTCAACAGGGTCAGAACCTTTCTGACCATGCTCAGCTTCTGACCCTGCTGAGTTTCTGCATATGCAGCGCATATATAAAATAATAAAATTTTTAATAAAATTTTATAGTGCTTAATAATTAACGGTATATAATAAATTGTGAATATTAAATAATGCGTGGCTTGCATATGCGGAGCATATGCACCCTACTAGCTACTATATAAAGTAAGCGAGCTAAGTCATTAAAACATGGACCGTGTATATGCGTCGCATATCTATAATAATAGTGGTTGCACTAAAACTTCTCTATAACACCGTAGCATATGCTATAAGTATATACTATATAGCCTATGTATAAGCGCTGTATATGCTAATATCTGGCTAGGGCAATATTAATATCTTAATTTTACTTTAGTATACGCTTAGCCTACGCTTATTATAAGCCTTACAATCGCAGACTTTGACAATCTGTAGGTAGCCAATGCCACCAACCCTAGCGCCTTTGGGTACTACTATAGTGAGTATATACTTTATATATGCCTAGAAGAAGTATATATTAATAAAAGTATATAGGCCTGATCCCTAACCTTAACCCTAACTAGGTAATACTAGGTTAGTTATAAAGAATGCGTATATAAAGTATATGCTTATAGTAAACAAAGTACGCGCCGCCGCAGCAGTAGTAGGTGGAAGGCGTATATAAATCTAGAGCTGTATACCTATAGCATATACTAACCTTATGCAGCCCTAGCTGTAACTGTTTAAGATAATGCAAATAGGTGCCAGAAAGGCTTTATGTAAAGAGTGTGTATATACTAAGCGTAAACTAGATCTACCTAACCCTGCCTCTATACTATCTGCTATTAACTCTATAGTATAGGTTGTATATCTACACCTTATATATAGCATATGCTGACAATAAATATAGCTGTGATATTGTAGTGAATAGCACGCAGATATGCGGCTGGGTCTTTACGGCCTAGCCTAGTGTATATTTCGCATATATATAGCATCTACGTACCACTAATAGAGTTATAGTACCGCCGCTATATCCGTAACGAGTACAGCGGTGCCTATATGTATTACTATATAGTTTACTAAAGGTATATACTTACTATATATAGTAACCAACCCTCCTACTACTAATATATTAGCTGCGGAGTTAATTATAGGGGAGAAGTATATGCCTAATATATACTATGTATATGCAACGCTAATATAACGCAGCGCCTTAAAGTATTTTATTTTCTCTAGTAGCTAGTAAGATACTAGGTACCTATATAAGCCTAGGTAGGTTATATATATACACTATATATACAGTACTAATACTATATATAGCCGTGGCCCTTTAGGGTTAAGAATTTTAGAGTATATAGACACCTACACTTTAATCGCGTATGCTTATTCTATACTTAGTATATATCTAGCCTAAGCTAACTAGATACAGTGCTTAAGACTAGGGGTTTACTACCTAATTCGGCAGGCAATTCTATCGCGAGGTAAGAGTACTAGTATCGCTTCTATATATACGCACTATACCCTAATATATCTATCTATCTATATATATATTTATTCCCCCTAAGTTTAATTTTAAACCTAAGGGTGCTTATAGGCCTAAGGGTAGCGTATATAAGGAATAAGTACGGCTACTACTAGAACTACTGCCTAATTTAGAAATAAACGCTCGTCTTTATATCTAGGGGACTGGCAAAGTCCGACTTTATATAGGCCCTATATATATATTACTAAAACCACTACTTAGTTATATTGCTAGCTTATACGCGTATATACTTCGTATATATAAACCCCTATTATCTTCTATTAACTATAGGTTAATATATGCTTATACTAGGCGTATACTAATAAGAGAGAAATAGCGCGTTAGCCTATCTACTCCCTCTACTGGCTTAAAACGCAGGGTTAGTATTTTACCTATATATATTTAGCATACGCTAACTATATACACAGCGCGGCCTAACCCCGCTAGGCGACTATGAGGAGTCCCCCTTGCTATCCACCCACCGCTAAAGAGGTAAGCTTATCTTATATATACCCTATATATATACAGCTAATATTTAGCACTAGTAAGCAAAAAGCTAATGGGCTGTTATAGTAGAGGTAAGAGCTCTAGCAAGTTTGGTTCCTTCTATTATATATATTATACTTATGCTCTATATAAGCCGCGGGCAGAACCCGCTACTTAACTTACCTTTATTGTATAAGTCCCAAGCTATAAAGTTTTGGTATATACTAGGCCTATACGCTGTATATATAGCATATAGTATGCATTATATATAGTTAGAGTTTTATTAGGGTTTATTTAGTAAGTAGGGTAGGTATATGCCTAATATAGGGCACGGGGCGATAGGCCTATATTAATTAATTAATTATTTATTATAGAACTCTATATAATACTTTCTATATATATACTATGTATATACGCCCTATATACTAATATTATACTCCTATACCTACTTTTTAAGCTTTACTAGTTCTTTTGCTTTATTATATACGTCTTTAGCTTATTTTAATTTATTAATTCGTTACTTTATATTTTCTATATATAGTATATATACCTCCTTTTCTAGCTCCTTTATAGATAGGTAAGACCTATACCTCTTGCCTATAGTCTGGGGTATTTAACTTCGCGATAGTAGTAGTAGCATCTTTGCTGTATATGTGTCATAGAGTAAGCACAAGCGGTAATAATATATAGCGAAGTAGGTATTATTAAGCTATATACATAAACTGCGTAATGAAGTCAAGACGTTGCGTAAGGAAAGAAGGTAGGGAAACGGGAAGAAAGGGCATATATCGTTAACTTAGTTGCTTAATTAATACGTATATAGGCAGAATAGGGTTCAGGTTATAGTCCTAGCAGAACTTAGCAGAATTTAGTAGAACTTGGCAGAATATGGCAGAATGCCGTAGATTGCCGTTAGATTGCCATTAGATTGCCGTTAGATTGCTATTTTATAGTTAGTCTCTAATTACTAAGTTAGTAAAAACAGGTAGACGTGTATAAGGTATTACGGGGGTATCCCGTGATAGTACCCCCCCTTTAAACTTAAGCTTCTGCGAGATAGGGCTATAGTAGTTCTAGGTAAAGTTTGTGAAAGTCTTCTGCGGCTTATATAAGTCCTATAGAGTTAACAGGTTCTTATAAGGACTCGGTAAAGCCTCTCCATTTTATAAAATATATATATTGGCGTTTCCGTTTATCGTACTTAATATCATTAATTCTTTTAATAAAGTACTCGTTCTTACCATCCACTTTAACTAGTAGGGGAGGGTCTTATATCTGTCTAGGCAGGGCGTTTAATACGGGGGCAGCAGGGCGGAGGACTGACGTATAGAATACGGGGTGGATTTTAACCGTATCAGGGAGCTTTAATTAGTAGGCATAAGGAGAGATAACCTTTTTAACCTTATAAGGGCCAGCGTTCTTCCAATTAAGTTTCTTAGTAGGTCGTTTTATGTTTAGATTTCTTATATCTAGCTAGACAAAATCACCAATTTGGTAGGCTGGTGCTAGGGTTTGTTTCTTATTCGCTGCGGCTTTATAGATAGATTAAGCCTATGTCATCTCATCGGTAAGGAACTATTGTAGTTCCTCTATCTTCTTTACGAATTTATTTGCTTCTGCGACTTATAAGGCGTAATAAGCGGGGTAAGGAATATTACTAAAGGGTTTAAAACCCATTTATGGGTACTGGCCGTAATTAGCTAGGAATGGGGAGACTTTTGTAGTTTCCGAGACGGAGTTATTTATAGTAAACTCAGCGAATACAAGCCAGTTAATCTAGTTATCCTATAAATATGACGTATATATCCAAATATACTATTCCATTATAGCATTTACGCGTTCCGTTTGGCCATCCGTTTCTAGGTAATATGTGGTAGATAATAGTGCTTTAATACGGAGTTAAGTAGTTAGTTCTTTCTAGAATGCCAAGATAAACTGGCTGCCTCTATTGGAGATAATCGTTTTAGGGAGTCTATAGAGTTTCTATATATGATCTAGGAATAGTTGGGTGACGGTAGGCGTTAATATATTAGGGCAGGCGATCAAGTGTCTTATTTTAGATAGTCGGTTTACAACTACTATAATGTTTGTGCAGCCTCTACTTTTAGGAAGGTTAATAACAAAGTCGATTAAGATATTCCTCCATCTTTAGTCCGGAACAGGCAGCGGCTTTAAAAAACCGTTATACGTCTTATGCGAGGCTTTAGCTTATTAGCAGGTGTAGCAGCTAGAGACGTACCTTTATGTTGTATTATGCATGTTCGGCTAATAATACTCCCGTTAGAGTAGTTCTAGGGTCTTTCCTTGGCCCAGGTGGCCGGCGACAGGTAGATCGTGTACGTGTTTAAGGAGTTTAAGCTTAAGCTCATTATAATTAGGGATAACTAGACGGTTCCGGTAATACAAGCGGTTTCCGCGGGCTTCGCATTTACTTAGAGAAATCTTTTTAAAGCATCTAATGCTATCTTACATTAGCTTAAGCGTCTTTTGGATAAACTTATTATTTAGGTATTCGTTAACTATAATCTGTTTAATTAATTAATCAGTTATTTCAAGGACGTGTACTGTAAGATCTTTAGTAGGAGGGTTAAATAGTTTAGGGCGAAGTAGGGTCTGATTTCGGTAAGAGCATGCTTCTTCTAAGGCTAGCGCGTCTTGCGAGCGTCGGGTTAGAGTATTAGGCTTCTGGCCTTAGACGCCTAGGCGGTATGTAATTAAGAATTAGAAATAAGATAGATATTCTAACTAGCGGGCCTAACGGTAACTTAGCTGTTTTATAGTTGTAAAGTACTGCAGGTTCTTATAGTCGCTAAGGACCTTAATTGGAAATCCAGCGCCTTCTAGTTCGGGTTGCTATTGTTTAAAATATCTAATAATGGCTAACAATTTCTTATCGTAGATCTCGTAGTTATATTTGGCTGGGCTTAGTCGTTTTAAAAAGTATGCTATGGGGTGTAATACTCCATCCTTATTATATTGAGATAGGATACCTCTAGTGACGTAGTCAGATAAGTCGGCTTCTATAACACTTATTCGGTTTAGGTCGAAGTGTTAGAGCACAGGCGCAGTAGTAAATATAACCTTTAGATAGGTAAAGGCCTTCTTGCATTCCTTATTAAAAATAAAGACTTTATCCTTTTAGGTTAGAGCTATAAGGGGTAAAACTAGGGCAGAGAAGTTATTAATAAACCGTTAGTAGAAATTAGCAAATCCTATAAAGGCTCTTACGTCCTTAACGTTCTTAGGTTCTTGCTAGTTTATAATTGCTTCGACTTTCTTTAGGTCTATTTATATACCATTTATAGAAATAAGGAGTTTAAGGTATAGGACTTCCGTTTTATAGAATTTACATTTATCTACATCTAATTATAGACCAGCTCCGTGCAGGGCTTATAGGACGAGGTCAACGTGTTTCCGATGTTCGGTTAGGTTATTACTATATATTAAGATATCGTCGATATAAGCAGTATAGAAGATGTCCAGGTAGGGGCGTAGGGTATTATTTACATAATGTTAAAACGAGCTCGGAGCATTTGCGAGGCCGAATAGCGTCACTAAGTATTTAAATAGTCTATACCGAGTACGAAATGCAGTAAGCTATTTATCTCCTTTTGCTATACGGAGGCGGTTAAATGCAAAGATAATATTAAGCTTTGTATAGTAGCGAGCCTTACTTAGTTGGTTTAGTGTCTCCTGTATTAATGGGATCAGATATCGGTTCTTAATAGTAACGGCGTTAAGAGCTTAGTAGTCTATATAGAAGCGTAGACCGCCGCCGGGTTTCTTAATAAAGATCACTAGTGCGGCTATAGGCGATAAGCTTGCTCTAATGAATCCTTTGCTTAGGTTCTTATCTAAATACTTTTATAGTACTTAGAGTTTGTTTTAGGATATTTCGTATAAGGGTCTAAATCTAGGCTGCTTTCCTTCTTTAAGTATAATTTTATGGTTATACGATTGGTGTTCTGGTAGCTTGTTAGCTTCCTTCCGTAAGAATGCCTCTAGGCGGTTATAGTACTCTACTGGTACCTTTATAGTAGGGTCGGTGTGCTTCTTCGGTACTAAGGCCTTCTTAATATCAGCTATAGTAACAGCAAAGATTGTATATTTAGGTTTCTTAGTAAGTTGCGCTAATAGAGTAGCTCTAATTATGCGGATATTTAGGGTACCGAGCTCGCTTGGATTGTCCATAGTTTCTTATTTAGGTTTAGGTTTAGTATTAGGTACGGAGTTAGTATTAGATTTGGGTTTGGGTTCTTTAAGAATCCTTTTTATAGTTAGATACTAGTCCTTCTAATATCTTCGTGTAGTAAGCTTAAGCTTCTGCCTATCTTTAGGCAGTATAGTGCTTAGGGCCAATTTGTAGAGTTTGGTGGAATTCCTGGGTTAGTGGAATCTAGTGGATTCCTTGGGCGTAGGGTGGACATTAGTAGAAATCTTGGGCTGGTGGATCTTAGCGGATTCCCTAGATTTTAGTTCGGGGTTAAGGCGGTGCGTTATATAACACTTCTACTTATAACGGGAGGCGGTAAATAGAAGCTTAAGGTTGTCCTAATTAATAGTTACCTTATATAGCTTTATCCAGGGTTGTTTAAGGATTACTGAGTAACCTAGGGTGGTAATAAAAAGCTTAATTAGTTCTTTGTAGTTTAGGTATTAGAGTCTTAGGGTTACTACGTAGGTAATATAGCCTAAGATAGTGCGTTTGCTATTAAATCCAAATACGTTAATATGCCGGTTAAGGGGGGTTAGGGTAAAACCATTATCTTACGCAAAGATCTTGTTAATAAATCCTATGCCGCTAGCTCCTATATTAATTAGGATTTGAGCGTTAGCCTATTAACTATTCTGCTGAAGATAACAGTCGATAGTTATACTACGGTCCTAAGAGTTAGAGTTTGTGACGTTAAATGCGTTTAATAAGATCCTGTGGCAGAGCTATTCTAGAGAGCGACTTAGCTCCGGGACCTTCCTTTTAGAGGTAATTAGGGTGGGGTTCTTATAGGACGTTGGCTGTAGCTTTATCCTTATAAATAGTGCTTATTAGACGTAGGGGTGGAACTAGATAAAGATTAGGGACGGTAACCAGAAGATTAATATGGTGAACGGCTACTAGTGCTGGCCGTTCGTAAATCGTTTCGGGGTATAGGGACGGAGTAGTAGTTTAAGAGGTGGGAGCTACTTCCACATTTAAAGTAGAGGCCTAGCTTAATGCGTTGTTTTTGTTTAGAGGACCCTAATAGGGCGTATCCTAGGGTTCTAGTATTAATATCTATGGCGTCGGGGTGCTTGGGTTAAGATAATAACTTAGTAGACGTTCGCGGGGTTGTTATATTATACTAATAAACGGGCTTTAGTGTAAGGCGTAGTATATCGTTATACCATTTGTTAATAACGTTTGCGTAGG
The DNA here is from genome assembly GCF_001692895.1 of Cenococcum geophilum 1.58. Taxonomy (NCBI): domain Eukaryota; kingdom Fungi; phylum Ascomycota; class Dothideomycetes; order Gloniales; family Gloniaceae; genus Cenococcum; species Cenococcum geophilum. Next base: position 541,618 of record NW_027137567.1, read on the forward strand.
CGTTAAGAGTTTCCGGGAGGTCTACGCCTATTAGGGAGGTTTTTAGTTTAGGGCTTAAGGACTTAATGAGGCTGTTAATTAGTGCGGAGTTATTCTAGCCTATTTTCTTTACGTAGCGGTTAAATTCGGAGAAGTATACTAGGAAACTTTTCTTTTCTTAAGTTATTTAGTTTATCTTTCTTTAAGCGGTGGCTTGGCGATTTAGGTTACTGTATATAGCTTTAAGAAGTATAACTAGGCTTTATACTAAGTTTGGTTAGAGAGGTTTAATAAGGTTAGCTACATCTTCTCCTAGTTAACTTAGGGCGTAATAGAGTTGGTTGGCTTCGGTTGGGTAGCGGTTAGTATTACCAGTTAGCTTATTCTTAAGCCGGCTTAAGAATAACTGAAGCTCTTATTATTTACTGGTGAATACTAGGGGGTCTAGTAGTTTCTTGGATCGTTTTAGTGCAGTAGTCGGTTCTATAGGATAAGTAACTACTACTAATTCGGGGCTTGCGTTCCGCGTATTTATCTCTAGAGATAGCGTTCGGTCTTAGGGCCTTAATATAGGCATCTTAAGGATACGGACTTCTTCTTAAAGTGCTTTAATTAATTGTTATTATCGTGCTTCTTGTTTAGCTTACTATTAAGTTAAAGTAGCTTAGTGCTATGCAAGGGCGTCCGTAAAGGACTTCTGTATACCTACTAATTGTTCTTAGAGTGCAGCTATAATAGCATCGGCCGTTGCGGGGGCTTTAGGGTCGTTCTGCATTTTCGGAGGGTAGTATAGGTTTTTAACGCAATGTAGTGTCACGGAGTGAGTATAAGCGGTGATAATATATAGCGAAGTAGGTATTATTAAGCTATATACATGAACTGCGTAATAAAGTTAAGACGTTGTATAAGGAAAGAAGGTAGGGAAACGGGAAGAAAGGGCATATATTGTTAACTTGGTTGCTTAGTTAACACGTATATAGGTAGAATAGGGTTCAGGTCGTGGTCCTGGCAGAACTTGGCAGAATTTAGTAGAACTTGGCAGAATATGGCAGAATGCCGTAGATTGCCGTTAGATTGCCATCAGATTGCCGTCAGATTGCCATTTTGCGGTTGGTCTCTAATTGCTAAGTCGGTGGAAACAGGTGGACGTGTGCAAGGTGTTACGGGGGTGTCCCGTAACAATATGCGGTGGATACGCGCGACGTATCCAATACTAATATAATATCGTTATTTACTATACTTATCTGCGAGATAATCTGGCTACTAAATATAGTAGGCTTAGGGGTATTAAATAGATTCTAAGAATTTTAAGGAAAATTTAGGCTAGGATTTTTAGCTTGCCGCTTAGCTAATTTCTGCTATTTCTACGCTGCTTAAGCTTAGTATATGCTTTATATATACGGTATATATATATATATTATTTCTATAGCTATACTACTATCCGCTTTAAGTTACTCTAATTTTTCCATATATTATCTATTCCCGTCTCTTTATATAGCTCTTATAGATTAAACATTTCTTATATATAAAGTTTAAGCCTATACTAAAATATTAGAATATATAGAGTATATATAGAGTATATACCGTTACTGTAGTACTGCGGTAAGCACGCATAATTTTTAACCAGTAAAGTTATTATTTTAAAAGTAACTACTTTTACCAATTCTAGTATGCTTCTGTATATACGCCCACTACTTATAAGGAACCTTTAACTTTTCCTTTATAAGCCTAGCTAGTATCTATAGTTTCTTCTTATTATTTATTTAAGACGTAAGCTCCGGATATAGTATATATATACTTTATATACACGCTATTAGTTTCTACTCTATCTCCGCTTCCTATATCTGCTCTATAATATATCTTACTTTATAAGTTTAAAAGCGCTTTATAAGTTTAAAAGCGCTTTATAAAGTTTTATTTAACGTATACTAGGCAAAATATAAGCATATACTAAAGGTGTTCGTCCTATTTACGGGATAAGTTAATTATATATAGGTAATCTCCAAAGCCTATATATTGTAAGTATATACCTAGTATATACAAAGTATATATAGAGCGTATACTTACCGCCAGCTTATTTCTTATATATATTAACTATAGTAGTACGAAGTCTAGTTCCGTAAATATATATAAATTATATAGATAATTGAGCAGTATTACCTAAAACCTTAAATACTAGCTAAAACATCTTTATATACGCAGCACGTATTTCTAGGTTAAGAAAGGCGTATACTTATACCTTAATTCCTATAAGTGTTTAGCTTATATATAGCATATATATAGCATAGGGTATATATATGTTTAGAATTCTTGTCCTATCCTATAATTAAGAATAAATTCGTTTTGCCTTAAACTATCTTAAATAATAGGTCCATTTTAATACATGTTACGCATTAAAATGCTTTAGCTTACGCATATATATAATATATAATAAGAAAATGCTTATTGTCAAAGTTATAAATTGCCTAAATCCATTACTTGGTGTTCTCTTTATATTAATTAATAGAGAACTCGTGTAGTATACCTACTACGCTTAGCCTCTATATATACTTAGCGTGTGTCTAACCTATACTCACCTATATATGCCGTCCCCTCTAGGAATTATAGCATCCTTTCCTTCCGAATTAGAGCAGTAATTTAATCCTTAATATTAAGACTACTATATACGGCACGTAGTGTCTGCGTTTTATACTTCCTATATAAAATATAGTACTATAGTAATAGGATAAATCGACCTATATAATAGTAAGTAGTTTTATTTGTATATACTATGCATATACGGAGTATATATATAGTAAGGCTTAGGACATCTACCTACTTTATTACTTTAACTACATTATTAGCAAAGTTGATTAGTAGCTTTATTAGATATAGTGGATAATATATATAGGAATTTCGTATAACGAGGTAAATATAAGGATACTGTGCTATATTAATAGGAATATAGCAGTCTAACTATACACCATATATTCAGCCTACTGGCCGTCGAAAACGGATTCTGCACCTGTACGTGGTGACGGCTACGAACCTGGGTCTTCGAAGTTCAGACCCAGAGCCAACGCAGAGACGTTGCACAGCGCGTGCAAGTAGGACCTGGTGGTTGTATGCGTCGTGGGGCGTAGTGAAAAGTTTTCGCATGGGATGGTGAGATCTCGAAAACCACTACTGACGGTACCCCTTCACAATACAGCTACTAGTTCTCCTATCAAGCACCTGTGTAATCCAACGTGGATAAACAGCTTTCGATAACATCCCCTTACCCCCAATGGAAAGCATCAACGACCTCACATTGACGAACGGGCAACGAGCGAACGAACGAGCAAATATACGGCCCCTCCTAACCCCCAGGGCGATCGCCCGCGGAGCATGCGGTTACTCGCCGTCTTACTACCAAATACTACCTAGCAGCCTGGATTACGACCCACGGTTTTCCCTGTCTCCTTTTAACGGAGTAGTGACCCTTAGAAAGGGCCTAGCTGGGGCCTAGGCACAAAAGATACCCAAATACACAATATTCCGCTTGCTTATCTATATTACGGTAGTTAGAACGGATGAATCCCCCTTACGCCTTCGATGGCTCTAGGGGGGGGGAGGCATGGCGTATACGGCAATGGTCTATAAGAGATAGCATACAGGGGATGGTCAAGATATGGGACACAATGAGACAATAAGACACAGCAATCGATTAGCANGGCCTAGCTGGGACGTAGTGAACCCCAGCTTTNATNAGCTAGAGAAGGAAGCAGTGGTTCCCAAGGAGTTCGAAACATCCAAGGAGGCAGGACGTAGCTGTAGGCCCGCAGGGCCGCTGCTACGGACGGACATGGCAAATCGGGGTTTTTCATCCTACTGAGGTGGCTTATAGGGTTTTTCCTCCCCCCCAGCAGCAAGGGTTTTTTCCCGTCAATATTACTTTTCCCTTGTGTACGGAGTAGTCTGCGTGGGGCTAGATAGCATCCGTATCAGACGTTAATCAAAGAAGAATTATTATTATTATTATATTCAGCCTACTACCCTACCTTGGCCTTACGGGTGGTTAAATCCTACGTCAGCTTAGTATATGCATAGCGTATACATAATATATATATTATATACCACAATATTTTCGCTTTAACGTTGCATATCTAATATAGGTATATTCTTGTTTAACTTCCTAAACTCTATATTTAACGAGTAACTAAAGGTATTAAATATCTACCTAGGCAGTTATTAATGATAAAGGCCAGGTAGTATGCTATAGTTTAGTATTACTACTGCTAGAATAACTAATAAACTCTACCTATATATAATAAGTATATATTGCGCATACGCCGGACATATACGTACTCTATGTTAAAAAAATATCGTTAATCTACTTTTACTATATACACGTTCTTATATACTAGGGTAGATATACTACCGCTATAATTATAAAACACTGTGGTAGTAGCTATATATTATAAGTATATACCTAATATATATAGATAATACTTACTTCTCTATGCTTTGCTTAAGCATTTTATTAATCTCTACTACCTAGTATAGACGACTACTACGCTTTTATAGGTCGTTAATTAATTTAAGCTTAACCCTATTATATGCTAAGCATATACTAAGTATATCCTTATTAGCGTACTCGCAGTATCTAATACTACTGTATTTAAACGCTTAGTGGAATACTTTTTTACTTTCCTAATTGTTTTTACTAAGAAGCTATAGTTATATAATCCTAGGGCTACCAGTTTAATAGAATGAGAATTAAATCTACTAGATATATAAATACAGCATATACTTTATATGTGTATTGCTTACCTTTAATATATACCAATTAATAACCTTACGTACTATTTTTTTATCTGCATCTATAAATAGCAGAGGTATTACTTTATAAATAAAGTATGCAATTCCTTTTTTTCTAGTTGCTAGATATTCTGGCATTATAATATAGTCTATTACCTCTTAGATAATAACTTAATGCTTACTATTAGAGCTAATAAGTGCTTTATAGTTTTAGAGTGTTCCCTAGCTATTTTAAGTATATATAGCTTATATATAAAGTTAGATATAGTTTTACCTTAAAGAGACCTATATAAAATAGAAGCCGCTATTACATACTATCTTAACCCTCGCCCTCCTTATCCTCCTCCTTACCCTCTTTATCTTTAATACCCTCTCCGCCGATTATATTATCTTAAGAACTATCATCTTCGTATTTAATATTAGGTAAGCTCTAAAATGCCTACGTATACTTAGCATATGCGTAGCATATAGTTATACATATTAACTAATAGGCCGTTTAACCATCCTGCTATACTCTCGTTTGCTTTAATATAGTTTTCACTTATTATTTGTATACTATAATACGCGTAAATATATATATATATATATGTGTATGTGTATGTATATATATATGTCCTATATGCCTGCGTATACATAGCATATGCCCTGGATATTTTGGTTTGTGCGGTCGCTTAAGTTAAATGTGGCTACCAATGCGTGTTCTGTATGGGTAAAAGTGTGACCCCGCCGACCTTTTTCCGGCGCTCCATCGGTGACCCCGTTCAGCTTTCGCCGACCCCCATCGGTGACCCTGTTCAACTTTTCCGTGACCCTGCTCAGCTGCACCCCGGACGTCGCGATTTGATGCACCCATGCAGGGTCCTTCAGCATGTCATCAATGAGCGAGGTATTTTTCTTTTACGGTGTTTATACCGGTAGGCCTCATTCAATCTAGCAAATATAGCACTTTCCAATAAACAGTAATCAGTTACCCCTGTGGGCTTCATACCTGGGCGATTGTAGAGTCGCTGGGGTCCAGTAACATTTCCGCCTTCTCAATGGAATGATATATTGTATCTCACTGAATTGCCTTGATGTCTAATCTCCATTCTATTCACAACAGCAATCAACTCCGAACGCCGTCCATGTCAAAGCTGTGGGTATCGCAAGCAGAGATGTTTACCCAATTGGACTCCTTTCTGAAAGCCAGGATACCCCTATTTTCAAAACGCCAAAGACACCATGTGAATGCATTCACCAATGTCTAACGGTAAGCAGCCAACCACCATCCTTGATTGTGCCGATGAGTGCGGCAACCCTCAGTCGCTTTAGTCCTTCGCGCACCGCAATGTCATCCAAAGCGTGTTTTCCGTCAAAATATCTCAGAAGCATTGGCCAGAGCTCCCTCAGATCTGGGTCGGCAAAAGAGGCGCCAATGCGCTCTAGCCAACGTGCTTCGATTGCATTGGCTTTTTGTGGGGATAATATAAGGCTCGGTTTGAAACTTGACGGAGAATGCGGCGATATTTCCATCGATGCTGCTTGAGAAGGCGAAAATGGTCCTGCTCCAGTAGGTGATACGATGCTAGGAGGGGCTGAAGGGCGATTAGATTGTGGTGAGGTAGTATTCGTTGAATATTTGAAATGTAATGGTGATGGTCTACGTGGTTGATTGTGTGTTTGCGGTGATGATCCCATGCCACTGTTGGAGGTTGGAGGCACAGCAGTACGACCGCTGCTAATACTCCCTGCATCTGAGGACGGACGCGCAGGCGAACGGTAGGGTATCAAGCGTGGAGAGAGAATTGTAGAAGCTTCCATTGCTTCTATATCATCGGTCTGTGGTGAACGATGTGCAGGTGTCGCTGGCCAATTATTAAATAGCAATGACATCCTCTTCCCATTCGTGCCGTCTCCATTTGAGATAGAACCATCAATTGATTCTTTATCTTCGCCCTGTCTAGCCGCCGCATTTTGCTCCGTTATCTTCATCACGGCTTCACGCTCCATAGTAGCCGCTACTTCTGCCTTGATTTCCGCTGATACTCTAACCCAAGCAAACGTCCTGAGCTGAGTAACCCATCCTCCTCGCATGAGCCAGGCTAGGATTTCCATGTATGCTTGCGTGTGGTCTCTGCTTGGAATATATGTTCCATAAGGCCTTGGCGGACCTGAGAGCCAATTTAACATCTTTGGCAACGAAGGGAATGTCGGAAAACGGGCTGCATATGCTGGAATTGCAGAAGCAAGAGCACGCATATCGGCATTTGGCGAGACAATATATGTATCTCGCTGGTGGAGAGGTGGAATTAAACGAGCTCGGCGCCAATAGACTAGATGGCCAGCGATATACTCGATGTCCTGTGCTAGAATTGAATGCCTGATAGAGAGCTTCTGGAGAGACTTCGTAGGCGTGACATTACGAATGTAGAAAGCAAGAGGCGTAGCACTCTCTTTAGCATCTCCTTCCAGCTCCTTGACAAGAGTTTCTGTGTCCTCAAGTAGAAGGAGGGCAGAATGCTGGGTAAAATTGGTGTCAGTCTCGTCGTCATCAACAACGTTAGCAGTAGTAAGCCACAATCCAGGACTCTGTGGCTCCATAGCTGTCGGGATATATGGCGTGGAAATAGTCTGTGGAATCTGAAAAGATGTATCAAAAGTGGCATCGAGGTGGACGCGGGCGATTTTACAATTCGATATAGAATCATAAATGATAGCAATCGATTTTGCTAACGGAGACATGGCTATGATCTCATGCCATGTTGTAGAAATCGAACGCCCTAGACTCATCATCATTCGGTGCTCTTATAGTATAAGGAGTAGATAATGCTAGCTAGAAAACTTACCGTTCTCTTTTGCTTTATTCTTCAATGCCAAAATCCGTTTCGACTCCTTCCATACGTAATCGAATCTTGCTTGCTCATATTTGAGTGCCTTGGCATACTTCCTGACCACATTTTCATACATCTCCTTGACTCGAAGCTGATACTCTAATGCTGGTGGATTGAGAACAAACACGACGTTAAACATGGTCATGTTTGGCCCAGAGCTACCAGTCGACACACTCTTGGTATCAGATCCGGCATCTGATCCTACGCCTAATGCAGCACCAGACATCAATCCATGTCCGTAGCCTGGCTCGAACCCCTCAGGGTATACAAATTGGGGTTCTTCTGGTTTTTTGATATCCAAAGCCTCGTCCGCACCATTGATCTTCAAAGTGGCAAGCGCTTCGGCCTCGTTCTTATCCGTCTTTTCCATCTCCATTTCCCACCGCTTGCCCTTCTTCCAGCCACCATCGTCCCTAACAAACATAGGAGCGCCAACAAACACAATGCCTTCCACGCCTACCTCGAAACGTCTCTTGTTGAATGATTTTCCGGGAGAGAGCATCTTCTCTAACGCGTCAGCTTTGAAGCCTAAAACCGTTTCCCAACCTGCGCCTGTCCCATCCTTCCTATCCTTTCCATTCCCTCCGCTTCCCTTCCGCGAATTGGGTCCTACACCATCTTCAGCACCACCGCTATCATCTTCATCAATACCTTCTGTACCTCGACCCCAAGCCCCACTAGGAACTGATCTTCCCCGCTCTCGATCCCAATAACTCGTGCCACCGCTTCCACCTGCCAGAGCTGATCCCCTGCCACTTCTTCCTGACGCCTTGCTCGCAATCTCGTCTTCATCGCCAGCGCCTTCATCTTCGTCGCTACTACTACCCCAATCGCTGCTACTGCTTCCAGTATCATCTGTTCCAGTCGATGTTGTTGCTCCGTACCAGGCAGGCGCTGCGCTAGCTGCCAGCGATGTGGCCGAAGGGGAGGACGGCGGGTAATGGAATACCAAGCGGGGGCCAAGGGAGCGCGATTTAGTTACCAAAAGGATTGTATGCAGGGTCGAGGAAGGGGGGAGTGGAGGATGCATAGCGTGGGGTGGTGGTTGTGCGATAGAAAAGATCCTAATTAGATTCGAAGCTCGTAGCAGCAACTGCCGCTTAGCTAAGCCTGCTCGCGGATGAGGGGGTTAGTGAACTCGAACAAGCAGCCATGGTGGGTATATTCGTGCAACATCTATAGCATGATGCTCGTGTGTCATGGAAGCTTGCCTGTAGCGGGGCAGGCAGGGGAGCATCAAAGCTTGTCCGCCGACTCCTCCACCTGACCAACACTACCTCTCCGAACTCCACATAGAGACACGCAACGGCTCCCCCATTCCCATGCAGCCTGAACCAACTGGAACTGCCATGGCACAATATTACTGTCACCCTGAAATAGAATACGACTAGATGAGTATATGCTTGCCAATGCGCCCGTTGAGCACCCAGACGTGGATATCATACACAAAGATACAGGACCAGCCATGCATCATCCATATCCCCGACCAAGCCTGATGATCGACTGCTTTGTTAAAAGAGTGTGTGCTTGGGGAATGTCTGTATACATACACGACCGAAACTAGAGCTATGGTCATTAGAGTAATCGATCTCCAATTCCAAAGAGCGATACGAGAAATACAATGTTTCTTCGCTAGAGTCAAATAGTCTACATTGTCGCGCTCTGCGTCGCGCGTCCATATCCATCCCTTCAATCAAGGCATCAGCTAAATTGAGGTTCATGTAATGGCTTATGTCTGCTGGCGTTATGTAGCACACGAAATTCGGCATAGCGCCAGCAGTGATAAATCATCCTCTGATGATATAGATCTTTTTGAACCGACCCAATATCGAGTTGATCCAAATCGCAAGGTAAAAGAACCTCCCCCACAGCCCTGGCCTGCCTGCTTTCAACCCCCTTCACATTCTTCTCATCACGGAGCCTTAATCCTATTGATATTATTGGGTAGTTCTTATCGATAACATATGGACGCAAATCGGCGTTCCAAGGGATACGTATATGTAGCATAACTATCACATATATTTAAGCACGCATCAAACCCTAGCCATGGTAGGAGATGGGAAAGCGAGATCTTTAATTAACTGGTTTTTAAGAAATCTACCTCTAAAAATGGTTGCTTTACGCCTTATTTTAAGGGTTAGGAAGTCTAAGGATAGAGAAAGCTTGTACTATTTTTCAGCTAAATACTTCCTGCCACCAACGCCACAAAAACAAGGGTCTGGCCGGTGTGGGTCGGTCACCCTCCCTACTAGCGTCGACAGCGTATAAAGAACCTTTTGCGCTGCCCAATGCAGGCTTAACTCACTCATGTGACTTAGCGGGGGTAGGTATACCGGTAGTTGGATTAGAACTCTCCAACTCACGCAAGATCAAATTTCTATATACGATTCTTATACTATGTCCGCGTACTGTTACTCTCCACTTTTACCAGGGCCTGGCAGTATTCGTTTGCTTCGCCTGATGCCACACAAAAACAAGACTGCCCCTATACAATGCCAGCTCGTCAACTACTCTCTACAGGAATCGGGCGGAGGGACTCATCTGTACGAGGCTTTATCCTACTTATGGGGCGATCCAAAAGAAACTCTGCCCATCTCAATAGACAAGCATAACTTGCCCGTCACGGTAAACCTTCACGCGGCGCTATCCTGTCTTCGAGATCGCCGTTTTGAAAGAATCATATGGGTAGATGCTGTTTGCATCAACCAAGCAAATGAGATAGAGAAAGGACACCAGCTTCACTCTATGGTGAAGATCTACGGCCAAGCAAATCGTGTAATCGTTTGGCTCGGAGAGGCGGCAGACAATAGCGATCAGGCGCTTGAAGACATACGTGTTGCTGCAGAAGATAAATTTACGAACTCATCGAACAACGAAAAGAGTCAGAAAGCAATCCTCAAACTACTTGAACGACCGTGGTTTCGGCGCACCTGGGTAAGAGAGAAGACGCTCAACAATATCCGCAGAGTTACTAAAGGTCGACCTAGATATTTCAGGAAATCGCCGCAGCTCGATATGTCCTGATCATGTGTGGTTCCACGACGATCGACGGATATGCGTTCTGCTTAGGCTTGAAATCATTAAATTGTTTCGATGAAGCTCACCCAAACTTGCAGAATTTGGTCGGTTCAGTAGCTCTCTCTATGATTCCTGCAAACCAGGTCAGAAAAGAGGCGACAGTCACCGCAGCCATGTTTGGGATGACGGATGACGGCTATGCGAGGATGCCAGCAGCCCCCGACAGGCAGATCAAGGACATAATGCAAGATCCTGGTACTGCTTCTCTAGTTGACGTAGACTTGGAGCCAAAATCACATCCAGAAGACTCCGATTCCGATACAAGTGTCAGCGGGATATCAATGTCTTCGGTTGCACCATATACAGCGCCTCCATCCTCACAGACTTCCATGGAAAGCAATTTGGTTGCCACAATCGCTTCCATCAGATTGTTTCGGGCATTTTGTGAGGATGAGGACCTTGCTCCCCTTTTACCAGTGGCATTCCAGAAAGTCGGTTACAATAGGATCGAGAGAATTCTCTCTCGGTTGCTGCAGAGGCTTTCAAAGGAGTTAAAGGACGAAGTAGCGACTCCAACTGACCATAACGCACATAACTTCTTCCGACACGAAATGCCTACCCTCCGTCAAAGGCTAATAGAAAGATTTGGCAAGGGAAAAGAAGTATATCAGCAGCTCGCCCAGCAAAAAGTGGAGCCAATACCATTAAAAAGATTCCTTTCTGACAATGATAAGGAGGATGTTCCCTGGGCCAGAGATTCGAAATCCGAGGAAGTAGAAGTAAACTCTAGTGAGGATGACGATGATGCAGGTATTCCTGGGTATGATGCCATGAGAAACTTCCTGGTCGGGGGACAGCCCTTTCGTAACTTCAAGACCCGACTGGAAAGTGTGGTTCATCCGCCACCCGATGGTCCAACGGCCGGAAATTTTACCGATGCCATTCTCGAAGGAAGTAGCACTGAGACCAAAGAGGGCATGCAAACAAGTCTACCCCGAGCCAGCACAATTCCAGACCAAGAGAATCTGGATATTGATATCGCTGATCAAAGTGATAATCCACCTAATCCTCGAGCTCTCGAAGCGATCCAGGAGATAGCATCAGACCCCACAGATAATGTAGCTGCTGAGACAGTACAAATTCCAACGGTAAGAACAACAGATGAACGATGCCCTCAAGCGCCAGATATCCAATACGATATCTTCTTTACGCGTCCAATAACTCCAACTCTTTTGGATCTCTGCAAGCGGCTCACTGAGCAAATTGCTGGCTGTCCTCTGTCATGGTGGCCTCTCGCTGAACCGGAGAAGGAACTAAAAACCGGCTATACTCGAGTATATTCCAAACGCTTTGTACGTTCCTTCACCTACTCGCAACTGAACCCCGCTAACACGGACTTGGAAAGCGTGGTACGCGTTTTCATGATGATATTCCATCCACCTTCGCGGACAAACTATTTCCACGACTTGCGACCAGTCGTGCTGCCGCACCGAAGCCGGAATGGTGGACATTCAAGCGAGAGGCTGTCGTCCTTAATGACACGACTCTGATGCGTCTCCTCTACATGTACCCCACATCTGTAAGAGGTAAGGATCAAGGACCAGGAGGTATGTTGCTAGCAAATTGAGGTGCTTCCATCCTAAAGGGATAATATTGAGCGTTGTTTACTAGACTGTAGATCGTACGCATACGCCCAATCGTCACGGAACAGTGCCGCCAAGGGAGGTACGTCTCAATCTGCCCACGGTAGTAGTTCATACCAAACCTCTAGTCAGACGGCGGGAGGTTCTTCCTCTGCAGGAGAGAACGAAAGCACTGGGCATGGCGGATCGAGGCTATCAGGCCAAAGCGAAAGAGGAGACGGCGATTTGGCAGGAGAAAGTGGCGATCCTGGAGGAGGTGGCGCGGCCAGAGGAGGACAGGGGAGCTTCTTAGGAGTCGCGGATCATCCTAGCGATCCGGGCACCATTTTCCTCTGCGCCGACGTCGGGTTGAACGAAACAACGCTCCGGACAATCACCCCGAGCATGACAGATAGCATGACCTTCAGACAACTGGGTAAGGCCTATCGCAGCCTGTCGTCCCAGTGGCGGTGGCGACGAGTCACCGGAATTAGATTCTACCGCGTGAGTCCCTATACACCAAAACCCAAAAACGCCAATCCTCTGAGCCCCTTTAACAAAGACAAAAGAGAAAAAGGAGGGCGGGGAACTCTTCTTTCGAGTTACGTTCCTAATGCTTACCTATCTCACGCAGTTCAAAAGCTTCCTGCACAAAGAGTCATTGGACCGCCATTACGTCCATCTACACAAAGACAAGGAGCGCTACCCTAGCGAGTCGGACCCGGAGTATATAGAGTATCGCTTCAACCCTCGACCATGGCCACCCGAGACACCGTACCCGGGGCATGAGATCTGCTGGTACTTTCTGCACCCCGAAGACTGTGGGACGTCGAAAGAGCTAAAAGAAATGTTACCTGTGCGCATCAAAGGGCCCAATGTAACGCGCCGTACGGCTTTCGGCATGTACATTGAGGAGCGGTACACATTCTGGGCGGTAATTGTGCCCACGATGGTCCTTGTGGTGTTTACCCTTAGTGCCACACTCTGGTTCCTGCCTGTGTGGCTAAAGGAGCACCCAGGGGATTTACAGAATGCAACTATACCCACGATGCTGGCTGTTAGTGTAGTGTCTATTTTCAGTAACTTTATGATTTCTCTCTTTGTTGTCCGGATAACGAATTTATGAATTTGGATAAGGAGAGACCGAGAGGACCTTTCGCGGGGTCGTGTCATTAAGGAACCAATCAATTACGCCGTCTTGCAATCGAAGGGCCCAAAGCGTACAAAAGATATAGGAAGACAGATATTTTGATCACACCCACCTTATCTACTACTAACCGTTCTTACTTAGTACGGGTGGATAACTCTGTCGATGGGAACTAGCAAAAATAGTCAAGATGGTGTACAATACAACAGTATAGCAAGTATTACCATCAAGATATCTGGGTTATAATGCAAGTTTTGGATATACACCGCATTCTCTAACTCATTTCTATACAAGATTATGCTGTTCTTTAACATTTCTACAATTACGTCTTGGAGCCCATATTCTGTTACATGTCCTCTAACTCAAGTTTGCCTACTGATGTTTTAGGCCGCTCTGCTAAAAACTAACTGTGATTAAACCTGCCTCCAACGAGGGTTACTTTCCCTATCTAGTTTGGCCTGTAGGAGTGTAGCTAGTGGCGAAGCAAGCGGGTAGGCTAGCAGGGAGGGCGGCCGACCCGCTCCGGCCATACCCTTGTTTTCGTGGCGTATAGAATATATATACGTACGTTTTCGTGGCGTGCACTCAGACATTTGAAAGTCTCTTAAAAAGGACACGTTGCCGATGGCAAGGCCGGTTCGGGTGCCCGTAATGAGGCACCCGAAAATTAATCAAATTTGGTTTAGCGGACGATGAACCCTAGTCTGGAGCGAGCAGCTGCAAAAAGCCAGCACTTGGTGTACCTACGGTATTAATAGGTACCTAAAGTAGGAGTACCTATAATTACGGGGAGCACCCATAATGGAAGGGAGCACCTAAACGGCGAAAAAGCATTTCATTCACTCATTTTAATACCCAACTCCCTCTCCACCCCAAATCAAGCCCAAACCGTGTCATAACCTAAGGCACACCAAGATTCCAACACGCCACGCCACATTATCTACAAAGCACCATTCATAATATCCCTCAACACGGGCCTAGATCCCAAAATCCCCCTCTTCCCCGCCATAACAACTTTCTGCGGACTCCGCCTCCCCGTCCTCGGCACATCCGGACTCGACTTCAGCGCCTGAGACCGCCTAGCCTTCCTGCTATAGCCATTCCCCACAATCTCGCCCAACGCCTTCCGCTTTGTCGGCGACGGCGAGGGACTAATCACAATAATCTCCTTCTTGCGCGAACTCGGCGTCAAGCTGAGCCTCTCCCCACTCCGTATGGTCGGCCTCTTCACACTCCACTGTGTGGCATCGGTCTGCGTGAGGCCGTCCTCGAAGGCATGGCCCTCGACGCTCTCGGGCGTCAGATCCATAACCCAGTCGTTGCCGCGACACAGCTCGATCAGATCCTTCAGCAGCTCGTTCGAGGCCAGCGTCTTCGCGCTGCCGACGATGACGAGCTTGGACCTTGCGCGGGTCAGCGCGACGTTGATCCGGCGTTGGTCTTTGAGCAGATCGCCGACGATACCATCGGTGTTGCTGCGTACGCAACTCACGAGGATGACTTCTTTGTCGCGCCCTTGGAATTTGTCGGCTGTGTGCAGCTCTACGGCTTGGCCGCTGTATTGGCCGCTGTTGAGTGTTTGGAGGGAGGACTTGAGAAGCGCGAGTTGGCTGCGGTAGAATGCCACAATGCCTACGTCGGTGGCGGGGACGCCGGAGTTGAGGAGAACAGTTGTAAGTTGCGTGATGAGACATGCTTCGTGGGTGTTGACGATGCGTGAGCCAGACGCGGATTCTAGTGCGGGACCGAGCAGGTCGGTGTTCAGAAAGATGACTTTGGATTCTGGTAATAAGGCACGGGAGAGCCAGCATGTAGGCAGTTCAGGGCCGGGACAAGCCAGGTGGAAAGGAGTTAACACGGACGTAGAGCGATGGTAGTAGTTGAGGCAGGCGATATTCGGGATAGCGAGACTTCGTGAGGCCACAGCCTCTGTACCGCACTTCAATCTCCCGGAATATATTAACATGTTTGAGAGAAGCATTACATCTGCGCACATGCGGTACTGATGCTCTAGCGTCACAACTGCTTGTGGATGCCGCTCGCTGAGTAGTTTAAAGAGTGATACGTCTAGCCCTTCAGCTGCAGCTTCCTTGTTTTGTACTAGAGGGGGCAGTTGAAAGTGGTCTCCGACGAGAACAAATGTCTTAGCCATACGGATCGGGCCTAAGCAGACAGGCAGTGTGATTTGAGAAGCTTCGTCAACGATACAGTAATCGAAGATTCGTCGGCTAAACAGTGGATGACCGATAGTGAGGCAAGTTGTTGCAACAACCGGTGGTGCTATCCATGATTTTTCAAGCTCTTCCACACTCTGCTTGGGTTCGACGGCTAATGTAGCAAAATCTCTGACTTCAGGGTGGATCTTTGAAGCAGCGCCAAGGCGCAAGATGCCAATGTTGTCATTGCGAATCTTGAGGAGAATATTATCGACGGCGGTATGTGTATAAGACGTCAGAAGTACGCTCTTACCCTTTGCAACAAGGGCGCGGATAATGTGTGCGATTGTTGTTGTTTTACCGGTACCTGGCATACCTAGAACGAGAGCGTAGTCTTGAGCTGACATGACCTTCTCAATCGCAGCCTTCTGATTTGAGTTCATTGACATCTGCGTTGAAGGAGTGGGAAGGGTGTAGGCGTTTGCGCTGGTCTTGAAGGCTGGTGCGTTTCCTTCGACAATGAGAGATCTAAGCTCCCTCGCTTTGAAGACGCTGTCGTCCATCATTTGGATCAAGTTATTACGAGCTGCCGCCATGCCATTGCTGAATTCGTCCTTGTCTAGGCGATAAAGTACTGGCTCTTCATCCTCTTGTGGCTGGGATTTCGCATGAGGGGAGCCCTCTTTGGAAACCTCCATTATGCCTGCGAATGCTTGGTTCTTTTCTGGGTCGAAGCCAAGCTGCTTGGTGCGGGCATTGTGTAGCCTCCTATCGACAGCAACGGTGATACAGCGCTTGCGGACGTTCGTAACGTACCCGTTTGCGAGAGCAAAATGCCCTTTCTCATCTGAGATGACGATAGGTTCTCCGGTGATTAGTTGTGATTCCACAAAAGAAAATCCTGGAGGTGGTTTTTGCTTGACAAAAGTATAACTGTAGCGGTTGATTTTGGATCCGTCATTGGTTTCGAATGTGGAGCCAGGTTCAAGAATAACGTTGGAAAAACATCGTCCCAATTTCTCTCGTTCGATACTGAGCATGGTCCACAGCTCTCTCCTGAATTTCATCATATCGGACTCCTCTTTTGTCAGCAACGTGTCCCATTTCCTCATGAACTCCTGATCAGAGGGCCTTAGGTAGCGGACAAGGTCGTCAAATCGCTCCTTTGCTTTCTTTGGCAAGATTTCCCCGGTGCCATCTTCAACGAGTTTATGATAGAGAAAACAAGACTCCTGAGCATAGCATTTATTACATTTATGGTCTTCTCTGAGCATCGGAGGCAACTCGAGTCTCTCTCGAACATAGCAGGCGAGCTCATTTCTTTTCATTACCATGTGGCGGATTTCGTGTCTTATAGCTGGTATGCGATTGATTTCGGACGTCTCAAGATAGTACAGAATACCATATGCGATTTCAACATCTGATGAGAAAGGTTAGAGGTGTTCAAAGTAAAGTATATAATTAACTTACCATATCGGTCAGACAAAAGTAAAGTGTACAGTGCTGTTTGGGCTCGATGCGATGAACTGGAACTATTTTTTCCTGTCTTGATTTCGAAGGGAACAGTAAGAACCCTCTCGCCTAAATCATCCTGCATGACTACTTGAACAGTTGCGTCAATGTTACCCTTCAGCCCATATTCAGGTGACCAAACATGTTCCTCAACGTCTAAGAGCTTATTTATGCTCATTATTGCCTGTCTGCCATTTCTATCCTTTACTATTGCATCTCTCTGATTTTCATGTTAGCATTGCATATGTGGAGGGAAGAAGGCACACCGACTTTTGGTTTGGCACGGACGAATATTTCGGCCCACGATTGCAACTCTGGGAGTTTGGATTTCAGGTGATCTAAAACTTGCTCGACAGAAGCACCAATCTCCAAAATAGTTTCAAATTTTCTTGGCAAAATATCCTGAATAGTGTTGTGGAGCCATTCAGAATCCCATCGGTTTGCCTTTAGAGCTTCTTGAAACAGTTCATGAAGAACAGTACCATAGAGCATTGGTGCATTAGCTCTGCTTGTTGCTTTTACACGATCCTGCAAGACGGCACGACGGAGACAAGAGAATGAGTCCGCGACAACTGTTGCAGAAATGAGATGATCCGGATGTAAGATGAGCATGCCGTTGGCATCATCGATGAGACATTGTCCAGTAGGCGTGAACTCGCCGATGACATGAACGAACGATCCTGGAGTGCACGGAGTGTCAAACCAAGACTGGCGAAGTGTTACAGCTTTAATCAATTTGGTCTTCTCCTGCTCAACAATCAAGACCTATTCAAAGAGTGAGAAATGATGAATTTTAAGGACCAAGGGCTAAGCAAACCTTCTCAGGATATTGATGGCCTCTATCGCTCTGATAATGGCCTTCAGTGACTAGAGTAACGAGATAACGTTGAATAGCCCGGGCGGTCCTTTGACTCTTCAATTACTTAGTCATATTCTTAGACGGACGAGATTGATAGATACATACAGGAGCTTGGCTAGCCGCACTTGCATTGTAAGCCTGCGTTGCCACAGCTTCAGCCGCAGCAAATTGTTCAACATCGATATCATCGCTACCAAACTCGTCATCGGAACATCCATTAGCGTCAAAATTTCCTACAGCCGCCGGTGCAGGTGTGTTTGGTAGTGAAATAACAGCCTTGGTCCTTGGAGAGCCTTGAGCTCTTGTCGGTGTTAATGCTGGTCTGCTATCGTACAGCGAGGCGAGGTTCTCTAGGTCTGCAGCGAAGTTATCCTCATCTCCAAGACCAAATTCATCATCACTGCCAATGGAATCATGCTTCATCGGCTGGGCTGTGATAGGTGGATTCTGAGTATTAAGATTTTGAATCGAGTTGACTGGAATGCCTGCGTCGACGGTCGCAGAGACATCAGCTGTACAATCTGCAATCTCAATAGCCTCGACCATATCCATATCAATATCGCCATCTCCAAATTCAGATGAATTTGTCGACTCTTCCTTTTCTATACTGCCATGCTCGTTGTCTGTGGTTGGCTCTCGAGGTTCCTTGGGGCTGAACGGCGGTTGGAAGTCTTCA
The DNA here is from genome assembly GCF_001692895.1 of Cenococcum geophilum 1.58. NCBI lineage: Eukaryota > Fungi > Ascomycota > Dothideomycetes > Gloniales > Gloniaceae > Cenococcum > Cenococcum geophilum. The sequence continues at coordinate 560,236 of NW_027137567.1, forward strand.
ACGTCTTTCATATGTCCATGTGCAAGTCTTTGTAAAGGAGATGCAGAAGGAGCCTCGTGAAAGTCTCCGGTTTCGGGCAAAGGGGAGGAGCTTGACGGAAGGCTTGACGCCTTTTGCTTGGGTGGTTTTGCGAGAGTCTCTTGTATCCTTTCGACAAGTAATCCAACTTTCGATAGCTTGGATTTCCCGTGCGGTTGTTCATCGGCGGTGCTTCGAACTCCGAAAACGTCCTCTCCATCCTCCCTGAATACACCTCTAGTTTTCCTCCTCTTCGTTGCTGACGTTGGCCATTCTAGCCCGCAGCTTGCCCATCGGCGGAGTCCACTTACACTTCCAGCAGTCGCTGATGAGTGTGGAGACGATTCGTTGATGAGACGCGCAAACGCAATACCCTTATTTGTCGTTGGAGTACCATTATTACCGGCATTTACAGTGTAACGATTCCATAATTCAGCTGCCGGATCCGCCTGAGGAGTCTTCAACATCTGTTGCATATTTTGGAGGTCAAATGACTCATTGGCAACTAAGGAGGGAGAGGACTCTGTTTGAGATGGCCCAAGCGGAGAAGAGCTCCTTGCACGCTTCTTGCTCCTCCGTGGTGCAGGCGTTGCCGTAGAATTGGAACTAGTGGGCGATTGTGCCATCTGCCAGCATAGTTGTTCTTCAGGAGATATATTGCGTGTCATAGCGCGTTTTGATCCATCTGAGTTCCCCACCAGGACCGCTAGCGGCAATCTTGTCGCTGGAGTCGAAGGAGGACATGCCTTTGATTGAGTGAGTTTAGGTGTTTGGTTCGTTTTTAGCGGAACAGAATCTCCTTGCGATTTTGGTATACCCTTTAAGTTTTCTGTTCCGAGCTCAATTAGCCGGTTCTCCTTGTCTGCATCGTTATCGTATTTGTCGGAAGCCGGTCTTCCCTCAATGAATTGGAAAGCTTTCAGTTTCGACTTGGTTTGGGTAGAAGCTGAGATCGGTGGGCCCGTCATGGTATCCTTTGTGGTATTGTTCGTTCGCGAAACATCGTTGGCACTGCGCGTTCGATGCCAATGTGGCCTTGCCTAACGAGTACCACACATTAGCATTTTAAAGTTAATAATATTTTTGGGGGAATCAGAAGTACTTTCGGCTTGGGGTCTTGATCAAAGAAAGACCTCTGACGACTTGACATAAGGATGCGGGGAGAACTAAAATGTCGCGTCTAGCTACCAAAATCTGAATGAGGATGGTCGTGATGATGCCGGTCGACGCGTCGGGAAGATGCCATTAACAACACGGTCGCGTGGCTTATCCGGGTGCCAAGAAATTCGGCATATCCCTTAACCCGTCAAAATTGGTCCTTCTCTTATCGATAAGAATTAGACCAATCGGAGTGGTTAGGTAAATAGTCGCACACCCCTAATTACTGCGCGCACACCCCCCAATTACTGCTCGCACACCCCCCCGAAACGGGCTTAGATCCTTCCACTTCAAGTTAGAATATCACGTGTGTTTGACTTGTTTACACCCAAATCGCGAAAACAACACCACGCGCCCATACCAAGAGCCTACAATTGTAGAGCGTCGTCGCGGTCGCGGTCGCGCGGCTGGCTGGCTCTACTGCTGGCTCTACAAATCGCATCAATAACTNCACNCAGCGGGAGCTCTTAGTATTCGAGCGAAATACTGGCTGCACTACCCGCGGGTGCCACGTGGGCACAAGTGTAGGCGCAGGTGTAGGCGCGGGCGCGGGCGCGGGTGTGCTCAGAGGCAATCTACAGATGTTTAAATAGAGACAGCAGCACCCAATCTAGTTCTTACAGCGTCTCGCAGAGCACTCCGTAGTCCTACCAGTTAACTTAGGACAATCTTGAAGATATTATATTTTAACACTTTGATTTTCGCGATTTGGGTGTAAATAAGTCAAACACACGTAATATTCTAACTTAAAGTGGAAGGATCTAAGCCTGTTTCGGGGGGGTGTGCGACTAGTAGTGGCCATATAAAATACCCAAACAATAATAGCGAATCTGTCGATCGGAAGTCCGTGCACCGATTGTAAGAAAAGAATGAAGACTCTGTCTATTGAATGTGGCTCTAATAGCCTCTATATATACATAGGAAAGGTGTAGGAAATGAGAACGAGAAGGGGGTAGGGGGGTGGCAACGGAAACAAGGGATAGGTGACCGAGTCAATGACCGAGTCAATGACTGAGTCAATGACTAAGTCAATGGGTGGTAGCTGAGTCGGTGATAAGATAACCTGATTCAGGTCGACAGAATCTTTATCGATAAAGATGGGCGCTGACGGGTTAGGGGATAGAAAACAGTTATGATAATCTACACAGAGACATATGTCGCCACAGACGGTTGTACGTCCTTCAAAGCTTTCTTAGGGCATGAATTGAAGGCTGGTGGCTTTCCTGACGTGTTCGTTTTACTGTCTGGAGAAAAGAAAATCTTGGGGCGTCTAAGCTTGGACCTCATCCCACGAGCTCCCACGCCTTCTTCCCCAGCTTTTGCTGTGTCTCGTGCAGCGGCGTGAAATAACTCTTCCTTCTTCCCCCCCGTAGTCGCATTCTTTCACTCTTTCACGTCCCGGGAAATAGCCAGCGCAATGTCTTCCGACAAGCCGCTCCCATTTGTATACCAGTTCGCGGCAGGTGAGTGGTTCAATTGCGAAAGAAAGCCAGAGACATGCTTACCCAACAATAGGTGCCGTGGCTGGTGTGTCTGAAGTAGGCCCATTATGACTCAGGATGAATACATGGAATGATATGCTGATATGCTGATATGCAAATGGCAACTAGATTTTGGTTATGTACGAAGGACTCCCTCGGCTTTGTGTATCCTAATACTAACACAATCGCAAGGTACCCGCTAGACGTCGTCAAGACCCGAGTGTAAGAAGCCCGAAATGCGCCGCAAATTGTAAAGGCTGAACATAGAACAGTCAACTTCAAACTGGCAAAGGTGTTGGGGAAGACAGCTACAATGGAATGGTTGATTGCTTCCGGAAGATTATTAGAAATGAAGGGTGCGAGATAGATTCAATACTTTTGTGGTGACTGGAGTCTAACAACCTTTTGTAGCTTCTCAAGGCTCTATCGTGGGATCAGTGCACCAATTATGATGGAAGCGCCTAAAAGGTAAGCCATTGCTCCAGGTCTTAATTACCGGCAACTGTAGGCTAACCTCCGCTTTAGAGCTACAAAGTTTGCCGCTAATGATGAATGGGGGAAATTCTATCGTAATGTGTTCGGCATAGCCAAAATGAACCAATCGCTCTCCATCCTCACCGGCGCAACCGCTGGTGCAACCGAATCCTTCGTCGTCGTGCCCTTCGAACTTGTCAAGATCCGGTTACAAGACAAGGCACAGGCACATAAATATACAGGCATGCTGGATTGTGTGCGCAAGATTATTACACAGGAGGGGCCTCTAACACTGTATCAGGGTCTGGAGAGCACCATGTGGAGGCATATCCTTTGGAACGCCGGATACTTCGGCTGCATCTTCCAGGTGCGAGCACTACTCCCTGCAGCCAAGGACAAGAAGGGTCAAATCTCCAACGATTTGGTGTCTGGTGCTATTGGTGGCACTGTCGGAACAATCCTGAATACACCAATGGATGTCGTCAAATCTCGCATTCAAAACTCTCCCAAGATTGCAGGCAGCGTGCGAAAGTACAATTGGGCATGGCCAGCACTTGGGACGGTTATGAAAGAGGAAGGTTTTGGTGCGCTCTACAAAGGCTTCTTACCTAAGGTCCTACGGCTGGGACCCGGAGGAGGTATTCTGCTCGTCGTGTTCACTGGGGTCATGGATTTTTTCAGGAAAATGCGTGGGGACTAGACTCCTCGCGGCTCGAGGATTGGTCACCTATGTTTTTTTAAAAGATCTAGTGGTTGTAAGGCGTAGAGTGTACACTTGCAAATCGCTGCAAGCATGTAAAAGTAAAACAAACCGATCTCATGTGACGTAGTAGTCACATAGAATTCTAACATAGACATACCTGGGGAGGCATAAGAAATTCTTACAAAGGCTAGTCCATCATCCTTCCTTAACTCGTAAGTCAGCGAGTGGTGATTTCGGTAGTGGAATGCTTGCATCGCCTGGACCAAGCATTCAGAGGTGATGCCACAATCCTCCACCAATCAATTTCGTCTGTTGTCTTAAGGTCGACGCCAGTAAGCCGTCTTAACTCCAGCCTGATATCTTGCATCGCTCGATTCATCGGGTTTCGCGAGGCTGTATTCGGTATTCAGCCTATCGACGATGAAAGGTCAGTCCAATAAATCACAGCTTTACTAGTCGATGTGACTTCATATGCTCCTCGCTGATCCCACGTTGCATAATCCCTCTTGACATCCGTAAGCTCATATCCCTCTGCTTCTCGGTCCAATTATCTAGATCCAAGATCCAGGGAGACGAACGAGGAACCCCATTAATACGACCTAGCTCAACATTTAGTTCGCCAGTTAGAAATATCTTTTCCGCAGCTACGTAAGGGCGGAGGATAAACCTAATTGTTAGAAACAGACTAATTAGAAGAAACCGAATAGTGTTACTCTAGAGGTCTAGTAGAAGCTTAAAACCAAGAAGAGCGACGAAACAACTAAGCGCGGTAAGGGTGAGCTTTCAATGTAAGACTATGGAGCATAAAGACTGCATATAGGGAACTTTGATTTTCGCGATTTTCGCTAAGTCCTACTATGGCGGTACCTTGTGTACGCAGATGTGACCAGGACGCCTCGCAAAACGACTTAAAATTTTGAAGTTCTCGCCTAGCAAAATTTCCCTATATGCAGTCTTTATGCTCCATGCTCTTACCAATAACTACACCGCCCCAATGCACGATTCGTCTGGGCCAGCGCCCTGCGTTGCTAGCGGCATGCAGATGATTTCTGGAAGTACTGTGGTATCCGGCCGAATTTTTGTAACTGCACCGTGCATGTTGGACTGCGCAGTGGCTTTGGTAAAAAATTTGTATGCCCCCTCTACGGCGGAGTAAAAACTGGCCGAAATTGGCACGTGCGTCAACACCAAAAATCTACTGTTTACATGTAGATTTCAACACCTTTTTGACAAAGAAATGGATCAGGGATCAATTCAGAAGATGTACGATTGGTATACTAAAAGACTATACAATTGCGAGCGCGCGGGAGGCCAAATGACGAGATATTAGCTATATAATATATATGATTTTTTGGTGTTGACGCACGCGCCAATTTCGGCCAGTTTTTACTCCGCCGTAGAGGCCTCCCCAAGCAGCTATTTATACTATATATTAGTAAATTAAGTTAATCTGTAGTAATAGGAAAGGGTAAGAGAAGGAAGGAAGGAAGAAGGTACATTATATTGTATATAAAATAGTATGTTGATTGGTGTATTGAATTGTCCATGCGCTGCAGGGAGCCCCTGCTGCAGACGCCACATTTACAAAAGTTTGTCCAGATACCATATTAATAGGTCGGCGCCAGTGCTCGACGCCAGTGCGCCCACCATCCTGAATTTTTTGTCGCCCTGACGTATCCGTCATATCTATCCGAGTCGTCTCTTCGGCCTTACTGAAGAAGTAAATAACATCCGTCAACCCTTTAATTCGAAGATAAAATTCTTGTGTAAAATATCATACAAACTGGGTCGGGGGCGTGGGGTGGGACCTACATGTCCAATAGAATATGGTACTTGTTAACAATATGAACAATAGAGAGGAAATATCACAACACCTAGATTAAAACATACCAAAGCCCTAGTTCAGCATGAGCAAGCTTCAGAAGTAGGCGCAGCAGCAAGCCCGCTTGATATTTTCACGCACTCTCTCCCACTCCCTTTTCTAGCACTCCCTAGCCCTCCCTGATCCTCCTAATCCTCCATTACCCACCCCGGCGCTGCTCATACCCCTAGCTTCCCTTACTTCTTTTCATTCTAATCCTCATTTTTAAATCATTTCTATTCTTTAAATATGGCAAATCCCCAGCTTTCCGCCGAATCCATCTTCAACATTCTCCTCAACATCTTTAATCTCATAATCAACATGGGGATGCTGTGGCAGTATACTAAGAAAAGTGCGCCTTACAGTACGATATCACCATCGTAATACGGAAAGATCTTTGCTAACTATCTGTCTCATCAGTACAACAAGCCCCAACGCCGCCAGGAGCTTAGCATTATAGACTCAACGCGATTCAAACCCCTTTGGGCAGACACCTTCGCGTCAAGTTGGAAGGGTGTCCATAGTTTACAATGTCGTGACGGAGTAACTGGCAAGGTTGAGGGAAGAATATACGATCAAAACGGCCATCATTTTTTTATACGTTCATTGTGTGAACTATTACGGAGATTGATACCTGCACCGTTGGCGTTCTTAGTGTTCTGTATTCGGCAACCAACAAATACCAAAATGTGAAATTTTGGCATTTGTTGGTTTCCTTCTCGTCGAATCAGGCGAACGGAACTAACAATAGCCAATAGCTAAACTGGCGTGAAAGTTTTCGTACTCATGTCTTTCCAATATGGCCGTAACTTTGTAACCATTTCTGCCTCCGGTACGTCAATCTCCACCCACCCAATACGCCTCATCCCACTGCCACCCAATCCACCAATACCCAAGCTCTTTCAACCACCACCGCACTCCCCTACGCAAACACATCTGTAGCATACCTCTCATTCCTGATCCCTTCAAACCACTCCTTCGCCTCTTCAACACTCTTCTCCTTCCCCATCTCCTTCGCCCTCTCCAGCATCATGCGCAACGCCACATCCTTAACCGCATCACCGACCTCGCTGCTCCCACAAACAAAGCACTTACCGCCCTTCTCAAACAACTCCACCACTTCCTTGCGCTCCGCCCACAGCCGATCTTGGACGTACTTGCACCCGTTCGTCTTGTCAGGCTCGCGGCTGTACGCACGCCGGACCTGCACCGCGCCCATGGCTTCCCAGCGCGCGAACTCGTCGGCGTAGAGGTCATCGCTATTCGGGGAGTGGCAGCCGAAGAAGAGGAGCGCAGGGGCGAGGACGCGCCCGGCGCCGAGCTGCGCGGCGCGTTCTTGGATGAAGCCGCGGAAAGGAGCGAGGCCTGGGTCTGACTGTTAATATATTTCCTCCGGCCCTTCATCCCCAAACTATGTGTAGAGGTTACAAGGGAGAAATGGGGGCGGAGCACTTACCTGTTCCGGCAGCGATGCAGATGACGGGCACATTCTCCGAGTCCTTGGGAAGGTGGAACGCCTGGTGTGAAAGGCGTACGGAGACATGAAGTTTGTCTCCCTTGGTGAGCTGAGATAGATAGCTTGATGCCACTCCGACGAAGCGACCTTGACCACTCATCGCAGGCTGGTCGAGGACGGAATAGGTCAGTGTGACGTGGGATGGGTTCCAGAGAGGAGACGAAGAAATTGAGTACTGGCGGACTCGCATAGGTGGCTGCATTTGCAGGAACGGGCCGAGTGGAAGAGAAACTGAGGGGAAACGTTCCAAGAGGTCTAAGACGGAGACGCGCCTCGCGCTGATTTCTTCGGTAAACGCGGCGCCAGAAAGGCGCGTGAGCTCGGATTTGATCGCTTCGTCTTTGGTGGCCTCTACCAGAGATAGAATGTTGCGCTTGCTTGCAGGCTGAGCAAGTTCGACATATGCCCCTAAGACGTCTGCAGCAGGAATTGGGAGATTAGTTGGTAACGTCGTGGGCCCAGCTGCTGCGATCGTCAACATGCTATCCCAAGCGAGACCAAAGTACTTCATAGCACGATGAACGTTCTCCTTTGGATTAAGAGGTAAGAGTGCAAGGTAGTCACCAGCCGAATATGTCATATCAGATGGCAGACTAATTTCGACATGTCTCTTCTCCGAGACTCCAGGAGCGGATAGAACTTTAGTGTTAACAACATGTGCTTCTCGTACATCTTGGCGTAAAGTAGACGAACGCGGAGATGAAACATCAACTTCAAGGCTTGATTCGAAAGCTCCTTCGGCAGGCATATCTGACTCTCCGTATTGCTTGACCATTGCAGGCCAGAAAACTTGGTCCTCCCAAGTCTCAAAGTCGGTGAAGATGTCTCCAGCTGCTGCATCTGCTGCCCCAAGCGGTGCAATTCTTTTAGCTCCTCGCTTCTCAAAGAGCTCATCCACAAGCTTAGGGATTTTGTGGAAGGTGTGTGCCCAATCATGATGCCCGCACCCGAAGACTGAGTACGATACATTCTCTAGCTCAGATCCTTTTAGGGCTTCAAGCCAGTTGACAAAATGTGCGGCATTATCAGCGGGTTGGCCTTCGTAGGACGCGGTAGCGATAAATATTGGCTTGCTAGTGGGTATGTTTTCCTTGGCAGAATCCAACGTATTCATTATCTCAGCATGGAAGCCATGGCTAGAAGCATCGCTCGCTAGCCTCTGGGCAAGGGCTTCACAAGTGCCAGTGTTGGACCCATAATAGATTGCCAATGGCTTTCCCTTTGCGGCAGACTTCTTGGTCGGTGCTAATTGTCCTGTAGGCTTTTTCGTTGTTTGCTGGGCACTAATTGATGTCGATGCCAGAGCCCGCTCAAGAGATGTTGGTGTAGCTTGGTGTCTCAGACGCGCTCGCATGTAGAAACCCTTGGGTTTGATGGTTAACGTCTGCTTCAACGCAAGTTGGTATGAAGGATCCTCAGCGGTAAAGTTGAAGTTCTGTAGAAGGATGGCAACCACTAGCAAAGCTTCCTGCCAGGCAAATGGCCTTCCAATGCAAGCACGGGCTCCGTTACCGAATGGCTTCCAGCAATTGGGAAATTCTTTGTTGAGTCGGTCAAATTCAGCGTCTAGCATCCTCTCAGGACGCCATGCCTCGGCGTCCTCGCCATACACCACCGGATCCCGGTGCACTTTTGGAAGGAAGGCAATGATCGGTTCGCCCTGTGCTAAATTGTTAGGGGCTAGCATTAACCTAGAGGTCTATCTTGAGTAATCTTGCCTTCGGAACCTCGTATTTGCCACCGATGATGGTATCCTCATGCGCTTGAAGAGCAATAGCAGGAGCCGTAGGGGTGAGCCGAAGTGTTTCTCTCAAAATCTATACGTGTAAGCACTTGATAGATGCGGAGTAAATACTCAGCATACCGCATTGATATATGGGATCTTGGAAAGCTGTTCAACAGTGATGGGTCCCTTTCCAATAACATTGTCTACCTCTTGTTGAGCCTTCTGATACGCGGCCGGATTTTTTAACAGGTAGTAAAACACGAAGGACAGAAGTCCCGATGTTGTTTCATGCCCAGCAATCAGAAAAGTGATCATGTTGTCTGTCACACTATCGTCACTCATTTTCTCTCCTGTTTTAGGATCCGTCCCGTTGAGCATCGCATTGAGACTGGCTGAAGTTAGCAATAGCCAGGCGAAAGAATCTATACTAGCAGGCTCTCACAGATCCTTTCTCTCTGTTGGATGTTCGCGTCTAGCTTTGATGACTTCATTACTTGTCCTTCTAAGAAGCTCAATATCTTCGCTATATTTTTGCTGAGCCTGTTGGTAGAACATCTGAGTAATGGCAGGACGTCGAGCTCGATCACCAGACTCTTTCAAGAAATCTGCCATCGCTTGGATGAATGGATGCATGGTTTCATAGTAGTATGAGTTGAATCGATAGTCCATTGCACATAGTGCGATAGTATCTAATGTCAGCCTAGTGAACTCGTCGGTAACCGGAATCACGTAATCTGGACCATGTCTAGCCCTAGATATCGAGTCAATATAGCTCAACGTATAACTAATTTAGAAGGATGTAAGTTTCATACCATTTCATAACTAGCTGAGTTGCGATGTCCTGTTGTCATTAGCCGCAAGTCCCAATCACGAGGAGGAGAATGGTCTCCCGAGACTTGAACGACTGGGAAAGGGCGTAGTAGTAACTGCATACATGCATTTCATCGAACATCCCTCTAATTGAAAGAGGGCCGAACGCAGGAATGAGGATTCGGTGAGCAATTCCTTTTGATTAAGTAAGCTTTCATTGCATGTATGGATATTAGGATCCCACATACCCCAATTCTTCTCTTGGGCTCCGTATGCAGTAAAGAGACCATCTGAATCAAGTTAGAATATCCTCTCGGATTCATCTAGGTCCCTGCTGTACCATGAACTCCATTTCGGACCTGCTCGAGACCTGCAGAAACGATCTTGCTGAATCTGCTTTCATCTGATACCTCGTTCATCAAGGCTTGTGAGCCAATGACTACCCTGCTGCTCCCTCCAAGAGAGAACCGGTAGATCGGCCCTGAGGATTGCTGTTAGTCTTATCCATAGGCAAACACTAGATAGCGCCAAAGCAAGATAGCCTTTAATAAATCATCTAGCACTTCTGCAGTCCCCTTAGCAAAGTAGAAGAACGAACCATATATATCAGCTAAATGAGAAAACGACTTGACAGGAAGTTCCGAGTCGATATCAGCAATGTTTCCAAGGAGTGGGAGCCCTGGGGGACTTGGGATAGGAACGGTCTCAGGCATCTTGGTAACTTTTGTCAATTCAAACACCCTAACAGAGGGCAGATTTATATCAATGAGAGGAATTCTCAAGTAGTTAAAGACGTAGTCAGTAATAGGCTCCTTCGCTGTGGCAAGAGTGGTGTGTCGGTTCGCCCGATCCGCCGAGTCCGTTTCGCGTGTTCGAAAATGCCTCGGTGAAGCCGTTGGACGAGGGGAGCTAAGAAGCTTTGGAGAAAAGCCAATTCTAGCAATACGCCAGGTTTTGTCTCGAATCTTGCTTCTGGATCGGAGCTATGATCACCGCTGCCTAGTTTGAGCGAAGTGATGTGCCCCACCAACGGGCCGTGCGCGGCGGTGGAAAAAACATGTGATAATCCTATTTATCCAAGGTGCTCGACTTCCCAAGAGCTTACTTTTTCAACATCTCGGAGCATAATAAATTTTCTATAACTACACATAGCCTTTGTTTGTGCTCATTAGTAGAAATAGCCGCAGTGGCTTTACGTGGCGCCAATACATATGATCTGCTGGCAGCTCGACAGCAAGAGACCCTTGACTGAGAGCCAATGACCATCTTGTCTTCTGTGTGCGATGACTAAGATATCTGAAGTATGGCTGTATCACATATTCTGATACGTGCGTAGCAGACTTAACTGTGCAGATCCATCCTTTTAGGTGATAAGCTACATCATCACGGTGATGGATTAGCGCTTTATTCTCATCACGTTCTCGCCATTATAGCGTCCGATATGACATCCCATCTATATTAGATGGAAACGTCGCCCCGTTTGCCTAATTCGTAGTTGATGCCTTATCTTTAGTGAACTCTCCTCACAACCAACTGATTCCCAGATGATCAGAGCAAGTAACGTAGTAGAGAGTATACGTTCAGATTGACTCTGCCTTTTTGGAATTTTCGCATAGTTCCAGGCCTCGAGGGCTAATGGCTCTGAAAGTCGTTGATATGCGGCAAATGTTCACTGGTGAAGATCTCGTGAAAGTTTCCTACTACTGCTGATTGTGATATGCTTTATGCTCTTAACGTAACCTGATACTCTTCTCGACCTGCATCAGACCTTGAGACCTTCCAGCGTAATAACGACCCACTCCATCATCTCATGCGGTGACAACTGCTCTTTCTCCTGCTCCTCATCGTACGTCAGACACCGCTCCACTACAGTTCTAAAGATTGACCCAGTCTTGGACCCCAATGCGGGTACTAGTCCTTGAATTATCTTCTCTTTAAAGATAGTGTGGCTGTACCTTGGCTTATAAATAACACGGATACTTTTCCAGAGCCCAATTTCAAGAAGGATGAGGCCTAGAGAGTATATATCGAAAGATTTGCGGTAGCTCTGTCGCCACATCCCAAGTGAGTCGGGGTGCCTGTATAGGTCCTGGCCGTCGCTGAATTTGGGGTCGGCCGTCATTTCTGAGAGGCCATCGGGCCGAGAGCTGTCGAAGCCAACAACGTAGGGAGAGGTGAGGTCGTGCTGCTCGGAGGATTTCATAGCCGGGTTCTCGAAAAAGAGAATGTTGGAGCTGCTGAAGGATTTGTGTAGCCAGTCTAGTGAGTGGAAGGACCAAAGAGCGACAGAGAGCGTGTGGGTGAGTTTGAAGCGGACGTCCAGATTTGGGGTTCTCTTTCCACCATCTTCAATGACGGCTGAGAGGGTCTCATAAGGAGGTATTGAGGCCGACGCTGCCTCTCCGCCGTATGGTGGTCTGATATGAATGATACCATATCGATTGTTTGCAGTGTCTTCGCTGTAACCAAGGCAATCTAGTGTGTGAAGGTCTGGATGCCGTGAAGAGCATGAGTGAAGCATCCGCGCAATATTATCAACTCTCTGATAGAGGTGGAGTCTTGCATCTAGGGTCATTTCCGGGTCCCAGTCTATCCAGTCAACAAGTATCGGCACATCTTCTGAGGCAGCCGTTCCCTTAGGGGCATTCAGTGGCCGCTGATAGACCGCTCGAACACGTCGCGAATCGGCCTTTTCGTTTGAATAGCCAGTCAACCTCCATATTGGGATTTTGAGTTCCGAAGATGAGAGGATCTTCTTCGAGGGCTCCTTTGCATCCAGATTTATCCGCAGCTGCTTCAAATGAGCAAGCGCGTTGAGTCCCGGGTACTTCCCACTAGCGGCCGACTCCAGCAATTCCAGATGCTCAATGTCGCGTTGGGCGGTAGACAATAATTCGTTGGTCCACGTCCGCTGGAGAGTGGCGACCCGAGAAGGTGGGAACAGTTTCTCCAGTCTGTCGTTATAATATCCAAGCTCTTGCAGAAAAGCATCGAATTTGTCTTTATCCGCAATGACCCATTTCGCCCTCAGCCCTGCCATGCCCATCTCCTTCTTGAGTTTACCGCTGAACGATGGGCTCGTTGGCTCCGCTGCCGTTTTCCACGCCGTGTACGCCTCTTTATCCACGCTTCCGGGAGCCTCCTCTTTGAGCCCGTATTTCCCTTGCAACTTATGGCAATCCAGGATGGTGGACAGCAGTTGCGTCAGTATATCCTTTGCCAAATCCCTTAACCCTTCCCACGCGGTCGCAGAAAGATGAGCCTCGAATTTCCCTTCCACAATCCCCCACTCGCGTCCCCAGACCCTAAATCGCATTTCCTCAATCTTAATCTTGCACACGATGCGCTCGCTGTCCTTCCCGAGGTTCTTCGCGCTCGAGAAGACATGATATCCCGTGATACAGCCATTGTAAATCTGGCCCAATATACCTACCGCGCCCACGATGCCGAGAGCGAGGCCTGCAACCTCCATTTTCTAGCCAATAGCTAATCTATCATGCTGCGCCTCGGTAGACACGGGACGTCAGCCATCGAAATAAGGCTCCAGAAAGGAAAATTAAAGATTGTACTGCGACGCAAAACGAGTAACGTATTGCGCTTCGGCCTGATCTGAAACGCGGGTGAAGGAGCTTTTCCTGGGTAGGCTTGCAGGCCGTGCGATGGCGCTGGAGCCAAGTTTATGAAAGGGTCGTCTGCAGCGACGATCGCCTCCAAAACGAAACACAGTCAGCCGCTCCTTCACTCCTCGTTGGCTGCTGCACAAGCAAGCCTAAGGGCGTAGCAAGATGAGCCACCTTTTGCAGGACTGAGACTACAAGACACGCTGACTCCCGATGTCGCGTGCGGGAGGCCAGGAACCAGCTCGTTCTCCTGCTCTTTGTACTTCTCTAGCCTGCTTCGTTACGGTTAAGAGTCCTCCTGGTGAGAGGATAGTTGTTTTTGGTCATGCTTCTACTCTCGCTATTTCCCGCGTTTGCCCTTCTCTCTTCAGTCGCCGGCGATCTTATTGGCAGCTTCCAACGATGTTGGCAGCAGTGTATCGACAATAGCAATCTAGGTTGTGGAGGATGGGATGTTCCATGTGAGCTCGATTTCACCCCCGCTCCCAGGAAAAAAGAAAGAAAATGCATGCGCTGTCAGAAAGCCAAGAACTATCCTAACACTCCAGCTCCCCAGGTATCTGCAAAGCTAGCAAAGGCACATTCCTCACTGATACTGTCTCCTGCGCGCGCTCCAGCTGCGACAGCAGCGATTGGGATGTCGACCTTTTCCTGGGGCCTCTCGAGCTCGCCTGCGATGTCGTTGGCCAGCGCATTCCCGACTCGGTCATCAGCAGTGCCCAGTGTGCAGCGACTGAAACTTCTCAGCCGAGCTCGAAGTCGGGGGCCACGCATGAGTCCAAGTCACACCACTCTCAGGCTGCTCAGACCACGGATTACATCACTGAGACGTACACTACGACCATAACGCAGACGACGACGAACAGCGCCGGCACGACCATCTACATCATCGTCCCGGTTATCGTCGAGCCGTCGACGGTTATATATGGAAAGACATCCACACTGACTGATAAAGGCGTTACCGCCAGTACCATAGTCTCCGAGAGCACCATCCTCGTGTCTCCCGTCCCCTCAAGCGGCGCCTCCGCCACCTCCTCAGCTGCAGCAGTAACATCAGTGGCCCAGCAAGCCGGCGGGGCTCAAAGCTCCACCTCTAGCTCCAAAAAGGCGTCGCAGACGAATAATAGTAATGGTAGTCCGTTTACAAACCCGCAGGCGGCGGCGAGTACGCAGTCGAGGTCGTGGCTGCTTGCCGCCGTGGGTCTTTTCGTTGCACTGTTCTAATTCTAAATTCGAGGCTTTGGGGTCTCTTTAAAACTTGAGGCATGCTGCATGGTTGGGGTTCAATGTTTCTTCGAGACATTGTATATATGGGATTAATGTCTGATACGCATATGGGGGACAATGGGATGGACCAATTCGGGAAAAGAATTTATATGAATTATCCACTAGTGGAATAAATTTCTATATTTCGGCCATACCTTAGTTCATGAAGAGAAATTGAGTAAAATTAGAGGGTTCAGATATCATCCTTCTGATATGACATTACCCTTTTGTTATGATATTCGAGAACAGAGTATCTACAGATGATTGCGCATTTAGAGTGATGTTGGTGCTTTAGTGACCTCGACGTGCTAATTGCGTGTGCTACAATTTCCCTGTGGCCCAAAATCTGTATGGAACTTCTGATTAGCATTGTTAACCCTATACGGTCATTAAGGACAAGGTTTAACTTTATGCTATTTCAGGGAATGTAAAACTAGCAATCACATGCGGTTGAAGGATGTAACTTGTTAGGCTCAACTTTTCAACCCTGAAACACAAACTGCATTGTGTCAAAAGATCAATATGACGAGAACCTGGGAACTGGCTAGCTTTAATAGCAGGTTGGACAATGTGTTGGAATTCTAATATTTTCGAAATCGTTGAAGGAGGGTGTGGTCAGATATGATCAAGCATATGAGTGATTCATGCAGTGGACAAGAGAAAAACGACGCTCTTAAGATAATTCGAAGGTCCTTCACATAGACTTAAAGGAGCCTTGTCATGAGCGAGACCCGCACAATTTCCTGAAGTTTGCCCCAAAAGTATTATGACTTTCAACGTAACGCCATGACGCGTCGGTATCAGGCTAGTTGCTAATTATGTGGAGTGTTGATCAAGGCGATCCCACCTCGTGGACTAGTAGGGGCCTCAACACAGCTGAATAAGTAATTTCGCATAAAACTGTCTCACAAAGGCTCGGCTTTCAAGCCAGAGATGGTACGGCGAGAGGATCTGAGTGGCGGAATAACCTTATGCTAACGCTGGACGCGCAAGAGGCTTCCACAGCATGAGAAGCTCTCGGAGGATCTACCCGATGGTGTGATGCACAGAATTGGAGATCCCTCTGTTCGTTGCAGAAGAAAATAGTATAGCTGTGACGAACTCGATAACCAGGATAGTGGATAAGGGGACGTTGAGAATGAAAGAAATATTAGGACAGGTGGCAAATCTTACTAGAAGTATCCAGGAAACGCTTCTGGATATTCATCTAGACAATATTGCAAAGGTTTCTCTTGAGTAAAAGCCGTCGATGACCGCCGGCGCTAAGCCATATGCGGCCCACGCAGGATTTTCAGCGCCCGAAACTACTGAGGCGGAGAGTGAGCCATGCTATTCTTAGCCGAACACCACGCAATTCGCTTTATTGCAACGGAACCTTGTGCGCATCTCGAGAGTGTGGCATAGCTACTAAATGTTCTAGAGATCATGCCATGTGAAAAGGGGTGGGTTTGTGAAGCGCTCTGCCTGTATCCAGAGAATTCGGCGCGACAAGAGACTCGAGAAACGGTTCTCTGGGAGACTGGTGCTCGAGCGTTCCCGCAGTAACGGTGGCTTGTTTTCATGCTGCATGTTGGATGGTTGGAAAACTATGAAACAACGCGAGGCGGGGGACGCTTAATTTTTTTTTTTTTGCTGGAGGCGGGACAGCCAGCCTCTCACCAATCCAGCCGTGCGATTTCTCGCACATCGAAAACGCATCCTTCTGCGAGGCGTAAGGACCTCCAAGAGCCCATTGCTAGGATGCATGGGATTACTGCAAAACCCAGTCTTTCGCGGCACAGGGCTGCGTTGCAACTCGTGGCCAGTGGATATGGCCAGGGGGGCGGGTTATGGTTGGTTGCGAAGGCGTCAGCGGCAGGGGTGGTTGCTCGGTGAGAAAGGTGGCGCAGGTTGCACGGGCCACAAATGAAAGGAGGCAGGACGGGAAGCTTGAGCTCTGATCATCCCCAGAAGCTTTTAAAGGCACACCTTGTGCCTCTGCAACCATCATCTCACTCCAAATTTGCTACTCATCATCACATAAGAAAGCCACCTGGTGCCCTTACTCTACTATCACTCAATTGAACTTCGTGAACTACTATCACTATAAGTAAACATATACCACTCACCCAATAACAATCCTCAACACCGTCGCCATGCGCGCCTCAATCTTCATCTCTGCCCCCATCTTCGCCATTGCGGCTCTTGCTCAGTCTGATTCCTCTGCTACTCCCGTAAGTTGCCTACCATCTCAACAATACCATCTCAACAATCACCTAATAATCATCTAGTCTACAGTCTCAACTGTCTCATATGACAACCCTTTCACGTCCTATCTCACGCAGACAAACTCCCTCGGCGTCATCACTGGCCAACCCGCCGTTGTCACCACTCAGCCTGACGTCGTTACAACCCAACCCGCTGTCGTGACCACGCAGCCGCTCCCAGCAACCCTCCCCGCTCTTGCCTCTGGCTTCAACACCATTCTTGTCGGCAACAGCATGAACCAGACCTCCACGATAGTCGTCTCCGTTGGTAACGCCACTACCTCTATCATCACCCCCGTATCCTCTACCCCCGCCAGCGGCAGCGCAGGCGCAACAGGTAGCGGAGCAGCTGCCTCCGGCGCATCTGGTGCGACTGGCACCGCTGCCTCTGCAAGCGCAACCCACACTGGTGCTGCATCGGCTCTCCAGGTCGCTAGCGGCGTGTTCGTGGGTGTTGGCGCGTTCGTCGCTGCGTTCTTGTAGACGCGTGTCTCTCCAAAGTTAAAGAATAGAAAAAAAAGAGTGTTAAATATCCGTACTTTACTTCTCCGATTGTCCATACTTACCACCAATCTTGCACGGGAAAATAACGGTCTGGGAAAACGACCAGGCAGGGAAATCTAGGAATTCTATGTCGCTTGAGCGTTGCATTGCCTGCGGGTTCGGGACTCGGGAACAAGGGTAGGAATCTGGATCTGGGTATCGCGCTGGCACGTTATAATTGTTAATTTATGGTTATGCTAGGTGGGATACGATATTTAATGGATAGCTTTGATGTTACGAGTGCTGTATGTAGGACCCGATGCCGCGCCTTAGAGCGATGGCCAAATCGAAAAAACAATTGATACAATATAACAAAAACATGCTTCTTACTTGCCGGTGATGTTAACTATATATTTCCTAGCTGTATTCTGGCTTTTCGCCTTGCGGTTTTTACGTGGAAAGTATGTAGCCACACGACGACGTATGGCTTCTCGATGCCACAGCAACACCTCAACTGAGAGTTGATGGTTGGATGCTCTCTTTTATTTCTTCTTTGCTGTTTCAAACTTAGTGTTTTGACAATATATTGATTATTGCTGCTGCCAGTCTCATTACCTTCGCTTTGCTAATCGTGCTCTTTCACTGTTCTATGCCGTGCCTAGTGTCGCTCTGTCATATCCATTCCAGTAAAGTCTAGATAGGTACACCTTAAGAGAACAACAACGATTCGTATGTCTCTAGAAGTTTAGACCAATAAGCTATTTTAGGTATCCTTAATTAGAATATTAGTACCATAAAGACCAAACTTCCACAACTTATCCCCTTTCACACATCTCACCTCCAACTATACACCTCACCCACTTGCCCTTGGCATCCCATTCTTCTTCCCCCACCCCCACACCTTGCCCTCCATATCCGGCCCAATAAACAACCACGCAAGACTCGTCACCCACCCAACCATGGTATCCCACACGATGTTATCCCTCGGACTCCCCTGCATCGCGCTAACCCGCATCAACTGACCCAACCAATTCGTCGCAACCATATAGTCCCCCCTCTCCAACCCCTTAATCGCCGCGATCGCAACCTCGTCCTCGCTCTGCCGCGGGTCCGACTCCTCCAGAATGCGCGTGACGTCGTGCTTGGTCTCTCCCTCGGCATCGTGGCCCGGTGACAGGATCGTGCCGGGGTAGATGGCGTGGATCTGCACGTCATAGGGCGCGGGCGGGACGCCGGTTTTCGAGGTGGCGGAGCGGCGCGCGCCGTTGTACAGGTTCAGCTCGGAGCGTAGCGAGTCGGCGAGCGAGCGCAGCGCCGCTTTGGACGCGCCGTACGTGCCGTAGCCGGCGATGTTACAGAAGGCGATGCTGGAGGAGGTCAGGACGAAGTGGCGGGGCGGCTCGGGGGCCTTCTTTGCGGGCGGGGCGGTGGCGGAGGACGAGGTGGTTGGTTTCGAGGTAGACGTTGTGCTGGTGGAGGGATATAGCCATGCTTTCAGCGTTGCGTGTGCGAGGTAGGTCGCTGCCCAGAAGTTGACGTCCATCTGCTGGCGCATGGTTTCGATCGAAGCGTCGAGGAAAAGAGAGGGGATGGCGGCGCCGGCGTTCGCCCAGACGATCTCGGGCGTCTGGCCATTATTCCAGGCTGTGGCTTCGGCGAGGATGCGGGCATTTTCGGCGGCGGAGGTTAGGTCCGCGCTGATGTAGTGGAAGCGTTGGGTTTGCGGTTTCACGGCTGCGGCCTCGTGGGTGTTAGTGGACTGCGGAGGGTGGAGTGAGGTTGCAAGTGAAAGGGGGGTCTACGGAGATATATTCGAGCGCAGCTTGGAGTTTCTTTACGTTGCGTGCTACAATTATGACATTGGCGCCCCTCTGGGCGAGAAGCTTGCCCAGACCTCTTCCCATGCCCGTTGAGCCTCCTGTGAGGATAACCGTCTGTGACAACAAGTTAGCAGAGCTCGGCGAGATTGGCGTCGTAAATTATTCCACCTACCCTCCCATCCACAGGGAAATGGTTCTTTCTCGAGAAGAACCCCATGATGTCAAGAGAGAGTACTGCAAGAAACACAAGCAAAGCAATTGAAGCCCAGAACAAACCTAAAGCCATGGAGTAAAGGAGAGATCTCACGCGCACTACAAGTAAACCCTAGGCTCATCTGCTAGAAATGAAGTCTGCGAAAGCTCCATGCCAAGCTGTTAGCGCCAATGGCCGAAATGGCTCACCGCCGGAACAGATGCGCCGGGCCGCCGCGAATAGCTTGAGCCGAAATTTTCCTGAGCACCTTGACGACCTCGATTAGAAATTTGCTGTGGTCATGGCGAAGAGAAAGGCGGGCGGTCAGCCTTATGGGCTGTCAAAGAGCAAGGATCAAGAGAAGCAGAACTCGAAGCTTAATATTAGCACTTACGAGGACGTTGCGGACTCAGAGGACGAATTCCATATCAACCAGGACAAGATTCTGCTAGATGAGGGGCCAGAGGCAAAGCGGAGGAGGAAATGGAGGGAGCGAGGTGAGACCCTCCGCTGAATTTTTGGCTTTAGTATCATTTACTAGCTTCTTGCAGACGAATTCCTTCAACCATCGGACGAGGAAGTCCTAGCGTATAGCAGTCCTGAAGACGAGGAAGAGCCAGATGTCGAAAATGACGATGACTTTGACGATGGCATGTCTGATAATTTGGAGGCTAAGAAGAATGCACAAACAGACGAAGAAGACGAGGAGATTGGTGGCTGGGGTCCGTCAAAGAAGGACTACTATAATGCGGATGCAATCGAGACCGAGCAGGATGCGCTGGATGAGGAAGCTGAGGCTCGGAGAATCCAGCAAAAACATTTACAAGGCATGACTGAAGCTGATTTCGGCTTTGACGAGAACGAATGGCTGGGACAAGAGGTAGAGGAAGAGGTCAAGGGTGTAGACGAGGCCGGTGACGTGGTTACTGAGGTTTTACCACAACTTCAAATCACGGATCAAATGGGTGCGGACGAACGTCTGAAGTTACTGAAGACAAGGTACCCCGAATTCGATCACTTGGCCAAGGAGTTTCTGCATCTACAATCTCTTCACGACGAGCTTTCACTTGCTGCCACTGCAGCGGAAAATATGCTACGATTACGGACAGGACGTAATGGCCATTCTAAGGACTCTTCGATGCATATTTCGCCTCCGATAGCGGTTGTCAAATATCAGGCACTTGCAGCTTATCTAGCAGCTATGGCTATGTATTTCGCCCTTCTCACTTCTACCTCTAACGAAGATGGATCCGCTGCCCTGGCAAAATCCCCCGTTGAGTTGCGAGATCATCCAGTCATGGAAGGTCTAGTCAAATGCCGGCAACTTTGGTCGAGAGTCAAGGATCTTCGTATTGCAGACCCCATTGTTGATCCGGCCAATGGTGGCGAGCTTACTGCTATCGAGGAAGAATCTGATGCAGTAGGCGAGATAATTCCGATAACGAAAACTACTGAGGAATCAAATGGCGAGAAACGGTTACGCAGGCCGAAGAAAACCAAAGCGCAGCGCGTTGCCGAGGCAGCACAGGCTGAAGCCGAAGCACAGCGTACTGAAAAGATGCGGAAGACGGAAGAAGAGCTTGCTACGCTTGCTTCTCTGACCGATAAAGCTGCACGTCGGAAGGTTGCCAAGCCTAAACGTATCAACGCTGCTGCCGACACCGGGAATGCAGACGATTCCGATTTCGGTGATGAAACTGAGCTCACAGCTCATGAATTAGCAGAGAAAGCGAGAAAGAAGAAGAGTCTGAGGTTCTACACTTCTCAGATTACCCAAAAGGTCATCAAACGTGGTGCAGCTGGGCGAGATGCAGGTGGTGATGCGGACATTCCTCATCGGGAGCGTTTACGAGACCGGCAGGCCAGACTTCAGGCTGAGGCTGAGAAGAGAGGTAATAAGAAGCAGGGACCCGGTGATGAACTTGGCGGTGAAAGTGACGAGGAAGACCGAAGGCAGGCGAGACAAATACGTGGCGATGAAGGGAGCGACGAGGATTATTATGACCTGGTTGCTGCAAGGACCAACAAGCGGAAATCGGACAAACAGGGACTTGCAGAAGCTTACGCACAAGCAGCTCGGGAAGGCGGCCGGGTGGTCGAATCGGAGAAAATTGGTGCAGACGGCAAGCGCGCGATTACCTACGCTATCCAGAAGAACAAGGGCCTGACGCCGAGGAGGAAGAAGGAAGTGCGAAATCCGAGGGTTAAGAAGAGACAGAAGTATGAGGAAAAGAAGAAAAAGCTGAAGAGTGTTAGACAGGTCTATTCAGGTGGAGAGGGCAGGGGCGGGTACAAGGGCGAGTTAACGGGCATCAAAAAGGGCTTGGTGAAGAGCGTGAAGCTGTAGATAGCGCATTGCCAGCTATTAAGAGCCTAACAGGGCCTGGGGACTTCGGGGCCGAAGAATGTCACACTATGCTGATTGATTCGCACATTATCTTAAGCACTCTTCTCAATGAGGCCAAAGAGACCGTGACTCTCGTGCTGCATCCCATCTGAAAAATGGGGGTTCTTTGAGGGCCCAATCAGCATGGCTGAATAGACGAATTGAATGACAAGTCAGCCTAGATTCCAGGTCGGCGTGTGGGGATCGGGCATGTGCATGGAGTCAGACTATGGGGATCGGCACGGGATCTTCGCCGATAGGATGAGGACGTCTCACGCTGCGTGGCGAAGTTTGAATGTCACGGTGGACGACAGAGCAGTAACGTCACAAGACGATGGCCTTCGCTTGCCAAATGATTTCGCCAGCTCGAAGCGCCCTCGCCGCCTAGAAACGCCAATTGATCTAATTAATTCAATTGAACCACCGCTGCAAAAACCGCCATCCCTAGCACCTGATTACCTTAAATTCCTGGGCACGCACACGATAATGAGCCTAGTTGACTCTGCTCCTGCGCCGTGGGCTTCACTGACTTCCTCATTACTCTTCTCAATTCTATTTAACTAGGTTCGCGGCCCTCTCTAATTACTGCTCCGGGGTTACAACACTCACTCTGACATACTTATGCGTTAATACAGCCCATTGACAGGTTGTCATACTTGTTGTTGCATTTTTCAGATGGAAGCACCACACGAGCCAATCATGGCCTCCTTACTCTCACACCTCACAGCCTTCACAGTGTGTTCTGAACACCCTGCCGTCATACTATTTCTTCGTCTTCTCCTCCTCGTAATTCCAATTTCAGTACTCTATCTCATCTATCGCGACTACAATGCCTTCAAATCACTCGGGCCAGGCGGCACTCCCTCAACACCTCTAGGCTACCTTAAAATCAAAGTCCTCGGCATGTTTGCTCTTGGCAATGTCTACAAGCCAGCATCAATTCCGTCTCACTTCCGTCCTCAATCTGGTTACCTGACCACGCTTCCCGAACGCGTTGGGGTCAGACCTCGAGTCACAGGTATCGCACCTCAACGCCAGCAGGACCAAACGTCTTCTCCAATAATCTTCAATGCTCTCTCCGAGGCACTGAGAGAATTGGCACAGCAGCCTAAAAATCAACTTACAGAGAAAACCTCATGTTTCGAAAAGCACAGCGCTGGACTGTTCGCTCTTACACCAATCACTCGCACATGCAGAGGCGAGGTCTGCCATGCACATCCTAGTGATGGCAGCTTGCATATGACACTACACCCGGCAGACGCGAAGTTAGTGCTCGAGAGAGGCTGGGGCGAACGACATCCATTAGCGAAGGGTGGATGGTTCCGGCGATTCGTACCGAGGGAATTCGTCATGATCTACGCACCACGAGATGAGAAAGAGATAGAGATTGTGGTAGAAATCGTCTGTGCGGCTGCCTGGTGGGTTAGTGGGATTAACGTTGGCACCATCACCGGGTTGGAGCTCAAAGACCAAAGACTACGGGATATTGATGTCGACGCCGAAGCTCAAGCGACATGCTGGGGATGTCGGAAGAGGCTGTGTCAGAGGGGGGACGTTGACCAGATGGTAGCCAAGGCGTGAATATGGAGGAACAACAGTGCTCATTGCACAGAATTGACATAAATTGATAGCATGGTCCTAAAATTGGACCGCGCCTAAAGAGCCGTGGTCGGGTGGGCTAAGATGAGAGTATTTTAGGGAGCTGGCAGATTGGTATTCAATACTGCTCTCCGAGAATAAGATGGCATAGTCTACAAACCATAGGATTAGCATAGTACTTTAGCATAAAAAATAGCAGATACCAAGTACAAATTAAATACTCGATTGCCTAGCCTAGTCAACATACGTCAATTCCCTGAGTCTATAATCAACTCAAAAATGGCACCATCCCAATCCTCCCTCAATCAATCAACCCTTCGCACCCTGCCTAACCCAATCCGCAAATTCCTTCCGCAGACCCTACGCAGACCCATGTTAGCCCAAATTCACGCAAGTCCCTTAGACGTGATTTTCATCCCATCGCAACTTCCCACTCCTTGAAAAACTCACCCTAACATCCAAAAATCCCCTTCGCTCCTCAAGCCCACGAAACGGATTCCCATTCCCATCTCCAGGTTCTCTCCGCTCATCCTTCTCCACCTTGCCCGCCCACACGCTCCATCGGATGGGTTTTAGAGCCGGCGCGGCGAGTACGACGCCGATGCAGACGATCAGCACGGCCACGAGCAGCTCGAGGATGATGTCGAGGGGGAGCTGCGCGGTGGGAGACGCGCTAGCGGTGGAGAGGCTAGCGTGTGTGCTGTGCAGGGAGGAGTGCTCGTGTGCGGAGTAGACGCTAGAAGGTAGTATAGTCAGTGGAAGGTTGAGAACGAAGATGGAAGAAAAGGTGCGGGGAGCAAGGCATGGGAGGGAGCGCATACGCGTGGGTTAGCAGGATTAGGCCGAGTGAGTTGATGGAGGTAGAGAGTAATATCATTTTGGAGACAGTTGGGGGGTGAGGTGGGTCGGTGGATGCTAGAGGTTTGTATGCGAAGTGAGGCCGGAGGTTTGGAGAGGAAGGCTTGTATGGTGGGCCATACTTACAGTCGCTTCGGAAAGAGACGATCAAATGTCAGAAACCATGATCAAAAATAGAAATTTGCCGAATCCTCACCTGTTTGAGCCCTTTTTCCGTACTCGCGCATGCCACCACCCATCCTCTTATTATTACCTTATATTTAAAGCCATGGGCAAACCTGCCTAGTCAACTGAACGGAAGTCGATTATACAAGCTCTAATTAACCTTGGCAACGACGATTTCTATATAGAAGTTAAGACCCGCGTTCCCTAACCTACTCTTTAATGCTAGAGGGTAAATTTAAGGAAATATAGCTAGATTAATCCACTAATTAAGGTAAGTAGTAGGCTACTACTGCCTATGGATAAGGCTCCAGATATATAACGTTAGGTATTATTAATATTAACTTATTAACGCGTACCTTAGTGTCAGACCGTAGAGACGCACCTGCCGTAACCGGCTTGGCGCAGGCGAGGCGCAGGCGAGGCGCCTACAAAACGTAGTCGCCCCGCACCTGAGAGCAGCAGAATTCAGTTCTACAAGTTCTACTTCATCAAGAATTAAATACCTATTGCATTCCGCTACTGTTGTTACGTTGCTACATACCTTAGGACCTTGGCGTCCTAAGGTATACTAATCTTTACGGTATAATCCTATACCGCTTCCCTACTATAGTTAAACTTATAGCTACCAGCGCCTTATCTAACGCTCTTCTAGGTAGACGGCGATAGAATTCTCTAGTAGTAATTTAAGATTATAACCTTCTTCTTAATAGCAATAGGAATAAAGTTAGGAAATAGATGCATTCCTATCATTTTAGGGCTGTTAAAAACTATAAGAATGCGTTTTAGCTTATATATATAACCGAAATAGAGCGCTTTAATAGTCGCTTATACTTCTACTACGTTAACAATAGAATTAATCCTTTAATTATTATGGTAGATCTAAGTAGAGTGCCCCCTGTTATTATAGAAGGATAGAGTTATATAGAGTTACCTAAAGAACTATGGGACAGAACTAAGTAAATAGAAAAACGCAAAAGAGCTATATCTAGAGGGTCTATATAGGTACTTATTGCTAGTAATAATAGGTACTTTATTATATTTACGACCAGCGTAAAAAAGAAGTCTTTTACCTATAGCGAATAGACTATTTTAATAGCTTTAATATCCACTAGAAGAGTATTAAAGGTAATTATTTAAAGGCGTCTAGGGTCTAAAGTACCCTAGATAAATTATTTAAAATAAAAGCTAATTAATAGATCTGCTTCTGCAAGCTAATTTCATTTAAAAACTATATTATAACTATTAAAAAGCTACCCTAAAAGGTCTAGAGGCTAATAGTATAAAGGGTACCCTAGAAGTCGCTAGTAGTAACCGTTAAATTATAAGTATCCTAAATTATTATCTAGTTGCTATTAAGGAAATATATAATAGGCTTATATAAATATAGCGCGTAGTATATAGGCAGGTTAAACTTATAGATAATGTCTTAATTAATAAGGTTAATTTAATACCTATTATTGTATAAAGTATATAGGCGGACTTTACCCTAGGGGGTATTAGTCGCAATATATACCACAATAAGTTTCTTTTTCCTTCTATATTAAGCCCTAGTTATTATTAAAAGAGATACACTACTAGGGCTTTAGGTTTTCCGAAAGCCAACTATTACGGCTTAAATAAATTAAAGCTTAAACAAATTGTTTATACTAACTTAATGGTATAGGCGAGTCGTGTCTAGGGGCACGAAATACGTATAGTATCGTATACTCTTTTAGACGGTAGTGACTGTCGATTCTATTAAGGTAGGCTACGTAGTCTATATACTAACGCACCTCCCCCCTAACTAGCTAGTGTTTTAGGAGTGCGCCAGACGCGTAAGCGAGTGGGTACACCGAACGCGTAAACGCGTAAGCACGCGGTTGGTACAACAGGTGCTGTAATTATACACAAATGCTATATTACAAAAATACTAAGCTAAGGAGAAGGAAAAGGGGTTGCTAGGACCGATGTAAATAAATATATAGGCCAGCCGCTAAGGCGCTAGTAGTAAACGAGCTAATTGTACGGAGGTGCGTTTCAAAAGTCTTCGCCGCCCCTTATTAGGCGGTCTTATGGGCGGTAGCCGCCCTAAGGTTGGTAGGGCAACGGGCTAGAAGCCGCCCAATGGCGCCTAAGGTCCCCCAGAACCGGCTTAGAATGCGCCCAACTTTCGGCTATATGCGGGCTCTTTAGGCTTAACCTAGGCAGGGCCGGCAAAGACTTTTGAAACGCACCTCCGTACGGTTGGCAGAATATGGCAGTATTGCAGCAGAATTTGGCAGGTGACGCGCCCCAGCGTCGTTACATTACCCCCCTTTTTAAAAAAAAGCCTGCTTTTAGGCTTGTTAGGGATAGAGCTAAACTAGACTACAAGACGTAAGATAAGGGAGGAAAGGAGAACGCGAGCGCGTCTGGGCTAAGTATATAGGACGTTAGTTATATAGACACTAAGATAAAAAGGGTAACCGCTAAAAGTCTCGGCAGGGATCTAACTAATTAGACAACTTGCCGGTTAAAGTTATTAGACATCTCCTCTTCGGCGCCGAAAAAACAGGCCGGAATGCGGCACCGTGCACTCATGCCTCAACACCACCAAATCTCATGCTTCAACGCCACAAAACAATACAATATGCATTCAATACTGGGTCATCTGCCCATTAGCTCTTCTACAATCATGCAGCCGCTTGGTGTAGCAGCTGTACATATACTGGANCATCTTGGGGGTGTAGTAATTTGTTGTTGTTATTTACATGAGGCTTGCGCACGGTGCCGCATTCCGGCCTGTTTTTTCGGCGCCGAAGAGACATCTAAAGTGTTAACGGTATTGGCAGAATTTGGTAGAATTTAGTAGACTTAGGGCCTTGGGGCGTTTTTGTCTCTATACTCTTCTATTCCATGCAACCCCCGCCCACTCCGAATGTCACCAGAATTCGAACACTAGCACAGTTCTTCTATCCTGCTTACACCCCTTCACTATGGAGTTCCAAACCGTGGCTGCATCCTACTCGCCTCTTGAGCGCCTTCCTCTACTTGCGCTCGAGCTGATCTGCGAGTACCTCTCACACAGCGGCTCCAGGCGTCGCAGCCTCTTTGCATTCTCACAAGTAAGCAAGCGCTGTTGTGCAGCAGCAAATAGAGAGCGCTTTGAACGGATCCTACTCGATACAGGAGATCAGCAGCAGATCGAACAGGCCCTCGCACGGTGGAGCTATATTCTCACCGTCGACGATCGGACGAGATATGTCCGCCGAGTAAAGATTATCGGAAGCATGATGATCGGTGCCGATGAACCGGAGCTTGGGTGGTCTGAGTACCATATAGGCTTTCGGAGAGGAGAACTCGAGGAGCAGGCCGATGAGAACGGTGAGGACATTCTTCTTGAAGAGGATGCTTTCTCCAGGCCAAAACATTTCGGAAGTTTTTGCGGGTCTGAGCCTAAATGCACAGAACAAAACAAAGCGAGATGCAACGAAGCATGGGGTCCAGTCGCGGGGTTCATCCCAACATTTCCAGGGCTCAAGGAACTCATCTGGGCATCCACCGATCAGATCCCGCGCTGCATTTTGGACACCCTGCACGGCAGTCTACCCAAAACCCGTCTTCATATGCACACCTTCAGTCTGCGCAGCCTATATCAAAAACTTGATCAGCTCCACGATATTGATCCCGACGAATATGCACTGGCCTCATCTCCAAATTTATCCAGCATATGTGCACCATCCACAACGTTTGACACCGATGGGAATCTAGACTATAACGAAGAAGCGGTGCAGCACATGACCGCGGGGATAGCACCAAATTTGCGATCCGTGACTATGTATATTCAGTCTGCAGGCAACTCCCCATATCTGCTAGCAGCCATCAAATCGGGACGACCGCCCTGGCGAGGATTCTTTGCGGGTAAAGAAGGTGTTACGCAGAAGTCACAGAGCAGCCTCGAAAGGCTTGCCTTTTACGGTACTTATCATGAACGACTTTCGACGTGGGCAGCCTACACCGACTTTTCGAAGTTGCGCTTTCTTGACCTACAGACCATTGTCCATGCTAAATATCTACAAGAACTCACCGAGATGGCGGAGCAAAGCATCTTTGCAAACCTTCAGACCCTATCTATTCGCTTGGGGTATGACAACGAGGAAATAGAGGAAAACGAACCTCTAACACGCTGGTCTACAAGGTTTTTCTCCGCTCTGCCTCATCTTAATGGACTTCACGTGCAGAACCCCATGATCAGGGCGACCACAACTGCTGTTCTGACACGACACGGTGCATCATTGAAGAAACTGCACTTGGGTAACATTGCCTCGCTTGAAGAGGTCCAAGAAGTTCACAACACCTGTCCAAATCTTCAAAATCTGCACGTAGGGGTGCGGCGATCAGCAGGGGACGAACGAGAGGTTTCCACATATAAAGCCTTGGGCTCCCTTCCGTGGCTGCAAACCCTCTCGCTCGATCTCCATTATACGTTCGACTTGACCGAAGAAGAGGAATCAGACAAAGGGAAGGTAGCCCAACAGATGCGCTCCGAGCTCACCAACGCAGCCATAGACGCCGAACTGGCGCAAGCCATCTTCCGCGTCATCTTCGCAGCCAACCGCGCGACGCGACAAGGTATAGTGCCTTCCTTCCAACACTTGACGGTGGAGGGTGCGGGCCACCACTATTGGGAAGTTGCCTTCTCAACGCTTACCGACTGGCTGGCACATAGCTGGTCATGCGAGCGCGAACGGGCAGATTCAGAGAGCGAAGATGTTCTTGTCCGAGAGCTTGGGGTGGAAAAGCGCAGGAGAAAAGACCTCAAGGCGAGTCTTGGTCGGTACATGGGGGATAACTTCAAGTGGTGTCGCGACGGGGAGCTGGTCAGACCAGCGTGGGAAGCGGTTTGGCCGGAGTCGGAGGGGAAGAGTGACTGGATTCAGACTTGGCACAGCGTGCCTCTGTTCCATGAGCCCTAAAGAGTCCCTACCGCCGTTTTCACTCATCCTTCCACTCAGAATCAAACGTCGTCCCATTCCGACCTCTGTCTCCGGTACATCCGACTTAATCTTATCAAGAAACTTCTCCACCGACTCAGCACGAGGTGACTATGGACGACAATCGGCCCAGATGATGGGTGCGGGAATCTGTTGTTATTTTTTCCTCCTTTGCTTTTTATTTTTCCTCTTCTCTGGATTCAGGGTAGGGAGTGTTGTCGGGGTCTTGCTTTCATATAGGCGTGTCTTACTCGAGATGTCTTCTGTGAACCGTCTAAATACTCTCAGTACAGCTATCTCCTTTTGTCAAAATCGCGTTGGCAATAGTTTCTTTTAGCGATGCCTGTAGTTGATTGGACAGAAGCGTTGGACCATAGCTACTGTGTAAAGTATTGGCGTTGACATTGCGTTACCATAGTTGGTTGTAGGTAGACGCTATATCATCGAGTTTTGATAGGTGGCGACCGGAACTGATCGTGAAAAGAAAAAACGGTATCTACCTAGGTAGGTAGAAGACGACGCGTATCGCCAAGATACTTCACGTGCTGCCGCCTATTTTACCCATCTACCTAGGTAGGTACTTGGTTCATAAGGGCTTGCTCCGCCCTTCACTTCCATCTCTGGCTAAGATCGATTTTATGGCGAATCACGTGCGACGGGTCATCGAAGGATCTGATCGACGTAGTCATACAGTTAGTCAGGGCGGTGGAGGGAGAAACAGGGCGACCCCGAGTTCGTTCCGCCCCGGATTCAATCTGAACGCGGTGGCGAGACATAAGACGAGAAAGCCGCTTCACTCGATCATACAGAATTGTTGCCGCTACTTTCAACCGCAGATTTTCCCCCTCCTCGCAATCTCGGAGGATTTCGATGACAATTGGTTTATCTGGGACGGCGAGTCGTATTGCCAGGTCTGTCACTCGCCCGTAATTTGGAAAGCTAGGGTACATTTCGTGCTTGAACTTCGAGAGCTCACAGAGATTGCTGGACTTCAGCATCTATATCCGCTGAATGTACAAGATTGTGGAATCTGTTTCCTGTTTCCTGTATCCTGCAATCATGAACCCCAACACTGAACTTACTGGAGACAGGGCACAGGAAACGGATATTGCTCCGAAAGGGCGCATATAAATATCTCCGTGCTGGTCAGGCATTCGATCAATCAGATCACCCGCATCGGTTCTTACCCTTGCCTTACTAATCTGCTAGCGACCACGACAACGCATCATGAAGCTCTATCTCCTCATGTTCGGACTGGGCCTTTCCCAGATCATTCCTTTCGATCAGACTCTGCCGATACTTACTGGACCTGTGGTTCAAGTCAAAACCGGATGGGAGCTGAGATATCGGTAAGGGCTGCCCTACTGTAATTGTTCCCTATCTAATCAGGCCAGGCTTTCCAATTTCAAAAACGCAAGCTGTGTAGCCACGCTTAGCTTCTATGACCCGAAGTTTCTGCCAATTTCGGCGGTAGCAAAACCCAAGAACTGTGCTGGAGATTCGTCAGCAAAAATCTCTATCCCACTCAGTGTCCCTAACGGCACCGCGGCCGTGCAATGGTAAGATCGCCACGGCTTGAACTGCGCACAAATTGATATGTCATTAGGCAGTGCTCTGGAGCTCAGGGCATTTCCGTGGATCTGATGGTAATCTCTGGCGGAATGGGTGACTACGAGGCCTTCTTGAATGACAGCGAACAAGCCACTATCATTGTGGAATGTCGAAACGGAACTGGCTCTGCCGCCGCGACCTGCCGTTCCCTCAATCCACGCGACGTACCTGAATCCCGACGTGATGAAGGTATCCGTCCTGCCGACAATGGAATTGGGATCCGTCCAAACTACCAACGTGAAGTCCATTCTGCCGATAACGGGATTAGAATCCGTCCAAACTACCGACATGAGATCCATTCCGCCGATAATGGAATTGGGATCCGTCCAAACTACCAACGTGAAGTCCATTCTGCCGATAACGGGATTAGAATCCGTCCAAACTACCGACATGAGATCCATTCCGCCGATAATGGAATTGGGATCCGTCCAAACGAGCAACCTTCGAGGAACGTGGGCGGGGGTGTTACCTACCGACGTGAATTCAATCCTGCCGATAATGGATATGAAACTCGGCTATCTGGTAGGTCGCGTTGGTGATGAGTCCATAGTTCAGGTTGGGTTCATCTGCAGCCTTTCATTCCTGGAGAAAATGTTTGCGTGGAGCCGGGCCAAGCCGCGGCGTGCGTTCTGAGTTCGGGCAGGCGACGTGAACGGGACGACATTACTTGTCGCGACGTACTCGCGGGCGTTATGCTCCTGTCCTGTGGTCTAAGAGCAGCCCGTGGCGGACCATGCTCCCTTCTTCGGAATCGGCAATTGTTGGGTTCACGTTGCCGAGAAGTCGCCGTTGGAGCTCCGCCGAAAACGCTATAAGCCGGACTGATTTCTTCCTCATGGTTCTCCCCAGCTCCACCATCAGTGGCGTTTGGNTTCTCATGCCTGTCCGAATCCAAGAAACGATCGACGCTCTCGGAAATCGCAGCAGCTCCTCGCCTGTCCTACGACGGTGTGTACCATCACCGCCATTCTCCACATCGATGGATTCGTTTAGAGACATGGCTGGGCTTCCAGCATCATCGCCATCGCTGCTACTGTCAAGAGGACCAAGAGTAGGCTCATTGCTGACCCCAGGATGGGAATCCGGGGCGTTAGAGGCCGACAGAGGCGTTGACTTGGCTGTGGATACGAGATCGAGCATGAGGCTCTCTGGTCGTTGCTCAGCCGAACCTCGCCGCTTCGCCGGACGAGGGTCTTCCAGCTCGGATTGTGGTGTGATATCTAGTCCTCCCGCCGGGGAGATGATCATAACGGCGGATGGGGCGCGCGTCCGTTTGCGTATTGATAACGGTCCGTTGGTGGCGCCGGCCTCGCCAGACAACGGTTCGTCCTCTGCCGGTGATATCTCTGTGTAAGACGTCGGAACAAGCTCCTTAGCTAGTGCTACGGCACTGCTCACCATGATGAACACCTTCCATGTCCTCCGGGGGAAGGGCGTGCATGTCAGCCGCATCGTCATCGCCATGCTGTTTGGTATGATTTCCTTAGTTGCCAGCAACCGCGTCACTAAAGTCCTAGTAGATAGACCATAGAAAGCAAAAGGATAGAAATAAACTATAAATAGGACAGGGACAGGCGTTAGGATTACTTATGATTTTATTTCGATTTTTCTACTATTTTCCTACCGTTTTCTCACTACCTAATAGTTGCTAGCAACCTAGTATTTACTAGGAAGCTGTAAATCCCTAGTCTAGGGATTTATAAACTACTAGGACATAGCTACTAGTACATGTTAAGCTGCCTAGAAAGGATTCGTGTATATAGAACTATAGCGCCATAGCCTAGAGGCTGCAT
The DNA here is from genome assembly GCF_001692895.1 of Cenococcum geophilum 1.58. Classification (NCBI taxonomy): domain Eukaryota; kingdom Fungi; phylum Ascomycota; class Dothideomycetes; order Gloniales; family Gloniaceae; genus Cenococcum; species Cenococcum geophilum. The sequence continues at coordinate 592,975 of NW_027137567.1, forward strand.
GCGCAGTATTGTACGTAGTATAATACAATGGATAAAAAAAAAAATTTAAAAAAAAAAGCAACTGTGTCGTAAGAGTCCTCTCGATGACCTGACGCTCTATTGCTAGGCTTGGCTTGCATTCTACTATGTTCTTTGCCGTGGCACCCTCTAAAAGGTAGGGGGATTCTATCGCTAGTTAGTAAGTCGCCACCACAATCCACTCGCATACCTACTTACACTGCGTCCATTAACTAATCTGTGTATAGCCGAGTTTGTCCTCGCAACGCTAGTAGCGTGGTCCGTTCTGTCAAGCGATTCCCGGCCAGACTGGTAATGCTCTCGTTTGTCAGGTGAGGGACCGACCTCAAGGTCATCGACCACGTCCACATCCGTATGTCAGCCCGGGTCCTATTGGAATCTAACTTTCAACAGGCGGATACTGCCTTGATCTAGCGAGTTGAAAGGGCCTGCAGCTCCAAATGGAGCAGGTACCTCCGGATCAAGAGAGCTTGTTGCATCGAAATCTGGCACCGGGAAAGCGTCGATATCGAGCCACCCTCCACAATCTGTCAAGGAGCCGACTTTAGAAAGGTTGTGCTCTACCATCTTGGTTTTCATCTTGGGCTTGGCCCTGGATTTCGGTTCAGGTTTAGGCGCTGAAGGATCGTATTGAATTATTTTTACACGAAGAAGCGAAGACGTTGATGCAAGAGTGCTGAACGAGGTGGCCATTTCGGCGGAGCAATTTGCTGACCTCTCTAGTCGTGAGGGGATCGAGGGTTGTGATTCCTTCTCCGGGCTGAGTCTTGCTTTATATGATTTTGCCAACACTACCCACTGTAAGTGGAAACCATGACGAGCCCGCATAAATGCCGCATCCAGAGCACAAACAGACGTCGTGGGCAGTGCAACGCGCTGTCTGCAAGGGGAGGGAGATGCAATTCGAAGCCCGTCGACATTAGCGTTTCCAACATAGCCGCATATCACACTCGTAGGCGGTGTAGGTGCTAAACTGTAATAGAACTCTGCCTTGCCCACCCAGCAATTGGTTGATAAATGGTCGTTCTAACCCGGTCGTGCGCATATTTTAGCTGTTCAAGGGTTAATATCACTTCGACCGAAGAATTAGCTGGCGATCGGCGGTTTCGATCACCGACCGCCCTCCTTGCCTAGGGCGACTCTATGCCAGGTAGTGCATGAATGACTAAAACTCGCCGGCGGCGCTCTGGGACGTAGGTGATTAGCCTGCGAGTGACACCAATCCCCTTACAGCATTCCCGACGCCATTTCCGCGCTGTTAGCCGCCGGTCCCCAGGTATCAAAACCCCGCCGGTTGCATTGCGATGTTACAGCAACGCCTGTATCTCATGGAAGACAGAGCATCTTGATGTAACGGTGATCCCGAATCGGACACTGAGGGGACCGAGTTCATGCGCTATGCGAGGTGAATAGCCACGTCACCGCTAGGGAACGGGGCCAGGAGCGGGCCATGGTAGCTGAGCGAGGGATTGGCCCACTGTATCGACCGAAGAAGCGGAGCACAGTCCAGGAGTATCAATTGCTAAGCCAATGGTGTGAGCGCCATGCATTCCTAGGGTAAGAGTGAGGCAGAGCAAGGTACATGCCACCGGCAAGTCCGGAGCAGGGGGGGACTGAGTTGCTGGTGTTGGCTGCACTAGGTAGGTACCTCGTCACTCAACCATACAACCACGGCTGCTACTGTCACAGGAGCAGCGAGCATCCCGCCAGAGGTTCTGCGGCTAGGAGCTTGCCAGAGTGGAAGGCGAAAGTGCGCGAGGGGATAGAAAGGGAGTAGGCTACGAAACGCGGATGTGTTCGCGAGTCGAAGATCAGCTTGAGTAGCAGCAGCAATCGTTGGCGGGTAGGGCAGTTAGACTGCGCATCCGGCGTAGAGGTGGAAATGACAGGAATGAGGCCGCGCAGGCCGTGCTGGATGAGAGTATCTGGCGCAGGCCAGGGGTTTACGGGCGGAGGGATGAGAGTAGAGAGAAAAGGTTGAGGAGAAGGGGAGAAAATGACGGCAGAGGGAGGGCATTTTATGGTGGTCGTTGAGGTCGATTGCCGGTTCGGGCGTAGCGCGCAAGGCTTAAGCGAGGCGGAACGGGGCGCGTCTGTCTGATTGTTAAAATTAGGCCACTGCTCGCCGACATCCCCTAAATGTTACCTCGGCAAGCTTAGACGCATAGAATTAATTAGCGGATATCGCTGACCTTTTTTGTCAAAAAGTTGATCCTATGGTCTAAGGGACTTTCGTAGGTTTTATTAAGCGATGCAACCTTGTTTGTATACAAAGCAGTCACCTTTTTTAATGAAATTGATCCACACCCCCACAATAGCTATTATCTTAAAAATACCATTAAATTGATCCGCAGAAGCAGCTCTATAATCGGTGGGTATATCTACTCTATGCGTCTTTATGATATATAGTAAAAAGCGCCGCCGAACGGACGATATGTTAATTAAATCGCCTACGGCCTACGGCTTACCCAAACAATAACCACCTAAGGACTTTAAGCTGCTCTGCATGTCTATAATACAAATATAAAATGTAATAGTTTTATTGATTTTATTGATTTTATTTAGCTGTTAAGTTTTTTAATTTATAAAGCGCAAGAAGCTGATCTTAAAAGTCCTATAGCCGTTATTCCTAGTCCGTTCTAAAACTCCTCTAAGTCTAATTATCTAACACCCAATGCGACTGCAGCTATTTTGACACCTTATTTAACTTTTCCCTCTCCACCTAATGGGTTTCGGCAGTAGTATATAATAAATTTACTTGGATATCTATAACTTGGTAATTAGCGCGTTATAGGGTTTTAGTAGGCGCTATATATCTCTTAGGCTATAATAGGTTCTCCAAAGTGGCTATTATAGATTTATATAAGTTTTATATATATTAGCTAGTGTTTAATAAAGTTATATACATTTCCGGAATTGCTAATAACGGTTTTTTAAATATAAAAATGATTATAAGACCTAAAAATACTTAAGTAACAAATATGATATATTCTAAAAGCCTAGGTTCTATTATATAATTAATTAACCCTAAGAAAAAAATATAAAATACTAGTGTTAAGTTATTTCAATATCCGCAACCTCTATAATGCAAATATTTTCGGATTTGCTTATAAGTATTACGGAACACGCTTAGATGTAATTCTGGCAAGATATAAAAGGAGAGACCCTCTATATTACTATTAAGCTAGAAATGGTACTTTCTATAAACGAGGTATGTTAGTTCTAAGTACTATATAATAGCGGCGCCGAAATTAATCTTATATAATATAATTTAACAAAAGAGTATAAGCTTATCCTGTTACTATAGTGGCGGAAACCTATTATAGGCTTCCTAGATAAACATTAAATTAAGCTATATAATGCCTATAAGCTTATAATATTAGTGGCCAATATATATAACTGTACTAAGATAGTTAATCTATAACCCTTTTAAGCGGCTAACTTTATAGACTATAACCTTATTTTTAGATACCCCTAGCGTATAAAAGTATATATTAAAATACGCTTTAAAATAGGAGCCTTTAAAGAGTAGAATAATAAAGAATTAGAAGAGTGTATATTACTAATAAGCTTAAAATATATCCTAAATAATATAGCTCTAGGCGAAATAGAATACGCTTTATACCTAAAGGAGTATTAAATCTAATCTTTATTTTATAATAAGATAGGCAAAAAGCCTAGTATAGGCAATAACCCTTTTATAATAGATATCCTATAGGGAACTACTAGATAGGTTATAGAGATACTATAAAAAGGCGGCAATCTTAAAGATTTTATAAAATACTTCTATTATTATAGGTTACTTTAGATTAAGTAATACGTAGAGAGTATACTACGGTACCTTAAACGCTGCGTTAAAGAATTCCCTACCCTCTGCTGGCTACTATATGCAACTATTTAACGTATAGTAGTAACTATATATAAATAACTACTATAGCGCGCAACGCTGCCTATAAGCGTCTTAAGGGAGCTTTAGGACCTACTTAATAATAATATAGAGGATAAATATAACCTTAATTTATTAAATATTCTATTAGGCCTAAAAAACTTATTAAAGGTATTTTTAGGTAGGCGAGCTAAAGTCCTTCTATAGAACTTAGAATATAATTATATAATTAATCTAAAGAAAGGTAAATAACTGTTAAGCCTTTTTATCTATAACCTCTCTTATAAAGGGCTTAAAATTCTATAGGAGTACCTTAATAGTTTACTAGAAAAGGGATAGATCTAGCTTAATAAGTTGCTAGCGGGTATACTAATCCTATTCGTCCTAAAACCAAATAAAACCAAATGGCTATATATAGACCATCGCGATCTTAATAAAATTATAGTTAAGAACCGTTACCTATTACCACTAGTTAGTAAAATACTAGATTAACTATTTAGGGCGAAGATCTTTATAAAACTAGATTATAAAATGCCTACTATAGGCTCTGTATTAAAGAAGGGGATAAGTAAAAGATCGCTTTTAAAACCTAATACGGCTACTTTAAGCATCTAATAATGCCTTTTGGGCTAGCTAATATGCCTATAATATTCTAATTATATATCTGCAGGGCTTTAAGGGGACTAGTTAACCGTATATATATTACCTATTTAAATAATATCCTAACCTACTTAAAAGATAAGAATTAGTATAAGTAATATATCCATAAAGTGCTAGAATATTTAAATAACTAGGGCCTCTATACTAAGGCATTAAAGTATATATTTAATATTAAGCAAGTAAAGTTTCTAGATTATATTATAATGCCTTTAGGCGTAGTTATGGACCTAGTGTAAGTATAGATAATTTAAGAGTAGCCAGAGTTAGAGAGCTATTAGAATACTTAAGTGTTCCTAGGCTTTGCTAATTTTTATAGTCGTTTTATTTATAACTGTTTAAATATTACTTAGTATCTATCTAACTATATTATAAAAGCTTTTTAAGACCTAGCCTAAGAAGCAAAAAAGCTTAAATATATAAAGAAAGAAAACTAAAAAGGGACTAACTAAATAGTATAAACTATAAATATGGCCTAAAAAGGTTTAGGAAGCCTTTTAGAAACTATATATAAGGTTTATAAAAGCTCTATTACTATAGTATTTTAACCTAAATTAGCTGTTAATAATTCTTAATAATATATTAAATTTTACCCTTATTAGTATTCTACTATAGCCTAATAGAGATCTAGACGCTACCTAACTTTACTAAAGACTAATAGCATTTTATAACAGAAAATTATAGTAGCCTAAAGTTAGGTATTATACCTACAATAAAGAACTACTAGCTATAGTTAACTACTTTAAGTAGTGGCAATATTACCTAAAGTATATAAGCTATACCACTTATATACTCTTATACTCTTATAATTTACGCTACTTTATAACTATAAAGGAGCTTATACCTTAATAAGCTAAATAGGCAGAGAAGTTTACGTAATTTAATTTTAAAATTAAATACAAACTAGGGGAAAATAACCCTATTAATAAACTATTATAATAGCTAGGTTATATTACGGAGTAAGTATAAGCGACGATAATATATAGTAAGGTAGATATTATTAAGCTATATATATAAACTGTATAAGGAGGTTAAGACATTATATAAGGAGGTTAAGACGTTATATAAGGAGAGAAAGTAGGAAAATGGGGAGAAAGAGTATATATTGTTAGCTTAGTTGCTTAGTTAATATATATATAGAGTAGAATAGGATTTAGGTAGTAGTCCTAGTAGAACTTAGTAGGATTTAGTAGAACTTAGTGGAATATAGCAGAATATAGCAGATTACCGTTAGATTGCCGCAAATTGCCGTCTTATAGTTAGCCTTTAATTACTAAGTTAGTAGAAATAAGTGGATGTATATAAGGTGTTACGGGGGTATCCCGTAATAGTACCCCCCTTTAAACTTAAGCTTCTACGAGATAGGGCTATAGTAGTTCTAGGTGGAGTTTATAAAAGTCTTTTGCGGCTTATATAAGTTCTATAGAGTTAATGGGTTCCCATAAAGGCTTAGTAAAGCCTCTTTATTTTATAAGGTATATATACTAGCGTTTCCGTTTATTATATTTAATATTATTAATTCTTTTAATAAAGTACTCGTTCTTACTATCTACTTTAACTAGTAGGGGAAGGTCTTATATCTGCCTAGGTAGGGCGTCTAATATGGGGGTAGTAGGGCGGAGGACTAATATATAAAATATGGGGCGGATTTTAACCGTATTGGGAAGCTTTAACTAGTAGGCGTAAGAGGAAACGACCTTCTTAACCTTATAAGAGCCAGCGTTTTTTTTTAATTAAGTTTCTTAGTAGAGTGTTTTATATTTAGGTTTCTTATATTTAGCTAGATAAAGTTACTAATTTAGTAGGCTAGTGCTAGGGTTTATTTCTTATTTACTACGGCTTTACAAACAAATTAGGCCTATATTATTTTATTAGTAAGGAACTATTATAGTTCCTCTATCTTCTTTATAAAGTTATTTACTTTTATAATTTATAAGGCGTAATAAGCGGGGTAAGGAATATTACTAAAAGGTTTAAAACCTATTTATAGATATTAGCTATAGTTAGCTAGAAATATGGAGACCTTTATAGTTTCTAAGACGGAATTATTTATAGTAAACTTAGCGAATATAAGCTAGTTAATTTAGTTATCTTATAAATATAACGTGTATATCCAAATATACTATTCTTGTCGGGAATATATTACGTGTGGTTATGTGTAGCCGCGGCACTAGCGTAGCGAGGAGCCTTAAGCTCCTCGCCCTCCCCCATTCCAATAAAGAAGCTTTATTAACCAACATCACTATAACCTACTTAAGTAGTCGTTATTGGTGAGTTACCCTATATAACTAACACTAATTAGTGGTTAAATATATAGTCAACTATAGAGCAGCTAGGTTTTCGAATAGAAGAGACAGTCTTATATAGGGGTGCTATATACGCTTATATGGAATGGATTCCGGTAATACTATACTACCTTAAACTTACGGAAAACTAGTAATAGAAGTGTCACTAAGTACTAGGAGATACTAAGTTGTATCTATTATATAGAATAACCATATTTACGAAGATTTAGTTAAGTACTTTAGGTTAGAAGTATTACTAAACCTACGGTCCTAAGTTAACGTCTAAAACGCGTCAAATAACGTCCAAAACGCGTTAAATAATATCTCGAATTGCCTACCTCTTAATAGCAAACTTACGAGATCCTATAAAACCGAAAATCCTACCTACCTTTAATGTATAACACCCCATTAATTCTATACCTACTATAGCGTTAACCTACCCAAAGAAGTATAAGAAAGATATTAACCTAAAGATATAGAATAAAGCTATAATTGACTTTATAAACGCTAAGTAATAGGACTTAAACGGATTCCTATTATACCGTATAGTATACTACAGAGACAGCAAATACAAGAATACTATGCTATAGTATTATATAAAGGAGGACTTTATTAAATAGATAAAGGAAATATAGGCTCTTACGAAGAAGGTTATTATATAAGACTTCCGTAACTTCCTTTAGGAGAATAAAATATTTGTCCCTATAGATAGGGGCATTATTAGAGATAATATTTAAGAGCATATTATTAATGCAGAAGAAGAGCATAAATAGACTCTATAAGAGATTAAGTACTAAAAGAAGCTTAACTTATGCTAGAATCTAAGTAATACACTATTAAAGACGCTTTAACCTCCGTAAAAACCTCCGTAAGAATCTCCGCAAGAATCTCCGCAAGAATCTCCGCAGCAACCTTCGCAAGAACCCCTGTAGCAACCTCCGCAGCAACCACTATAGATAACCTTAGGCTATTAAACACCTTAAGTTCCTTAAGCTGCCGTATCTCAACCCGTGCCTTAAGCTCTGTCCGTATAAGCTCCGTCTCCACAAGCTTTATCTATACAAGCTCTGTCCGCACAAGCTCCGTCCGCACAAGCTCTATCCGCGCAAGCTCCGTCCCACTTAAGCGCCAAAACATCTCCCCTAACCCCTACCGCGCCTGGATAACCGGCATAATAAGCCAAATCTGTAAACGATATCCTAACCCACCAGCAACTTCTATAGCAACTTCCGCAGTAACCTCTATAAGAATCTCTGTAGTAATATCTATAGTAATATCTGCAGCAATATCCGCAGCAATATCCGCAGTAACCTCCGCAATAACCTCTGTAAAAGCTTCCGCAAAAGCTTCTGTAAAAGCCTTTACAATAACCCAAATCTATAAATAGTATCTTTAATTAGCAGCAATAGTTACCTATTCCTCTATAAAGATTTTAAGACTCCTATGGTTCCTAAAGTAGCTATAGAGGTGGCTACTAGCATAATTTAGATAGGGAGTTCTTATAGAGGGTACCGTAAAAAGAAAGTAATATAAGGGGGAAGTGGTTAAAACGGCATAGTTATATTAGCAACGCTATAAGTATAAAAAAAGAACTGTTAGTATTTACGGCAGTTATAAACCTAATAACTGTTATAACTAATATACCTATAAACTAACCCTATAATAAGATTCCGTGCCGATCTGCCTACGGAACCGACCCTATACTAGCACCGTACTGCTATATACTATTAACAAACCGATAGCGCCGCTATACCTACTATTACGATACTAATTGCGCTAATACGCCTGCGATCTACCGACTAAATAATTATACCTATACGCCTACAATTAACTAACTGACTAATAAATAAGCTCTATACTTAACTACTATTACTACCGCCGCTGGTACTGTACTACCACCTAAATAGACTTTTGCTGCTTCCACCTATAGCTAAACTAATACCTTACTGCCTTCCTGCAGCACTATATTTATAAAAGAAGAATTGCCAAAAGCTTCTTATAGAACTTAGTAAGGTAGATAATAGTACTAGGGTATACTACCTGCGACATTCTACAGACCCTGACTTTAACTAGCTAATTAGGATTTTCCATCCCCAGGATAGAAAATTACTATTGGCTCGCTTACCACTAGCGCCTTAGCGGTCTTTATAAGATGTCCGCCTACTACTTCTAAATAATTCTTTCTCTTTTCTCTTCTTCTCCTTAGTTTAGTATTTTTACTAAATAGTAATCTATAAGCTTTAGTTTAGAGGCATTTATATAAGCCGCTATAAGAGGCAAATTTTCGGATAGCGAGACTTATATTACAATGGCAATAGTAAGTAAGAAGGATTAATATTTCTTATGCTAGTTAAGCGGTATTTTATATATAAATGGCAACTATAAAAGAAGAGTTGCTAGTGTCGGGAATATATTACGTGTGGTTACGTATAGCCGCGGCACTAGCGTGGCGAGGAGCCTTAAGCTCCTCGCCCTCTCCCATTCCAATAAAGAAGCTTTATTAACCAACATCACTGTAACCTACTCAAGTAGTTGTTATTGGTGAGTCACCCTATGTGACCAACAATTCTATTATAGTATTTATACGTTTTATTTAACTATCTATTTCTAGGTAGTATATAGTAAATAATAGTACTTTAATATAGAGTTAGGTAGTTAGTTCTTTTTAAAATATAGAGATAAACTAGCTGCCTCTATTAGAGATAATTATTTTAGAAAGTCTATAGAGTTTCTATACGTAGTTTAGAAATAGTTAAGCGATAGTAGGCGTTAATATATTGGGGTAGGCAATTAAGTGTCTTATTTTAGATAGTTGATCTATAACTACTATAATATTTATACAGGCTTTACTTATAGGGAGATTAATAATAAAGTTAATTAAAATATCCTTCTATCTTCGGTTTAGAATAGGTAGTGGCTTTAGAAGGCCGTTATACGTCTTATATAAAGCTTTGGCTCGTTAGTAAATATAGCAGCTAAAGACGTACCTTTATATTATATTATATATATTCAGCTAGTAGTATTCCTATTAGAGTAGCTCTAGTGTTTTTCCTTAGCCTAAGTGGCTGGCTACCGGTAGGTTATATACGTGTTTAAGGAGCTTAAGCTTAAGTTTATTATAATTAGGGATAACTAGACGGTTTTAGTAATATAGGAGGTTTCTATAAGCTTTATATTTACTTAGAAAGATCTTCTTAAAGCGTCTAACGCTATTATAGATTAGCTTAAGCGTCTCTTAGATAAACTTATTATTTAAGTATTCGTTAATTATAATCTGTTTAATTAATTAATTATTTTAAGGACGTGTACTATAAGGTCTTTAGTAGGAGGGTTAAATAGTTTAAGACGAAGTAGGGTTTAGTTTTAGTAAGAGCGCGCTTTTTTTTTGTGCTAGCGCGTTTTGCAAATATTAGGTTAAAGTATTAGGCTTTTAACTTTAAACGCCTAGGCGGTATATAATTAAGAATTAAAAATAGGATAGATATTTTAACTAGCGGGCCTAATAATAGCTTAGCTATTTTATGGTTATAAAGTACTATAAATTCTTATAGTCGCTAAGGACCTTAATTAGAAATCCGGTGCCTTCTAGTTTAGGTTACTATTATTTAAAATATTTAATAATAGCTAGTAACTCCTTATTATAAATCTTATAGTTATATTTAGCTAGGCTTAATTATTTTAAGTAGTATACTACGGGGTATAATACTTTATCTTCGTTATATTAAGACAGAATGCCTCTAGTAATATAGTTAGATAAGTTAGCCTCTATAATACTTATTTAGTTTAGGTTAAAGTATTAAAGTATAGGCGCGGTAGTAAATATAACCTTTAGATAAGTAAAGGCTTTTTTATATTCCTTATTAAAGATAAAGGCTTTATCCTTTTAGGTTAGAGCTATAAAGGGTAAAACTAGGGCAGAGAGGTTATTAATAAACTGTTAGTAGAAATTGGTAAATCCTATAAAGGCTCTTATATCCTTAACGTTTTTAGGGTTTTACCAGTTTATGATTACTTTAACTTTCTTTAGGTCTATTTATATGCCATTTATAAAAATAAGAAGCCTAAGGTATAGGACCTCTATTTTATAGAATTTATATTTATTTATATTTAATTATAAACTAGCTCTTTATAGGGCTTATAAAATAAGATTAACGTACTTTTAATATTCGGTTAGGTTATTACTATATATTAGGATGTTGTTAACATAAGTAGTATAGAAGATATTTAGGTAAGGACGTAGGGTATTATTTATATAATATTAGAATAAGCTTAGAGCGTTTATAAGGCTAAAGGGTATTACTAAGTACTTAAATAATCTATATTGAGTACGAAATGCAGTAAGCTATTTATCCCCTTTTATAATGCAAAGGCGGTTAAATATAGAGATAATATTAAGCTTTGTGTAAAAGCGAGCCTTACTTAGTTTATTTAGCGTCTTTTATATTAGCGGGATTAGATATTAGTTTTTAATAGTAACGGCGTTAAGAGCTTAGTAGTTTACGCAGAAGCGTAATCTACTGCTTAGTTTCTTAATAAAGATTACTAGTACGGCTATAGGTAAAGAGCTTACTCTAATAAATCCTTTACTTAGGTTCTTGTTTAGGTACTTCTATAGCACTTAGAGTTTATTTTAAAATATTTTATATAGGGGTCTAAATCCGGGCTGCTTCCCTTTTTTAAGTATAATCTTATAATCGTACGGTTGGTATTCTAGTAGCTTATTAACTTCCTTTTATAAAAATGCCTTTAGGCGGTTATAGTACTCTACTAATACCTTTATAGCAGGGTTAGTGTACTTCTTCAATATTAAAGCCTTTTTAATATTAGCTATAGTAATAGCGAAGATTATATATTTAGGTTTCTTAGCAAGTTATACTAATAGAGTAGCTCCAATTATGCGGATATCTAAGGTACTAAGTTTGCTTAAATCATCTGTAGTTTCTTATTTAGGTTTAGGTTTAGTATTAGGTACGGAGTTAATATTAAATTTAGGTTTGGGTTCTGTATAATTACAGCACCTGGTGTACGAACGCGTATTTACGCGTTCGTGCACCAACCACCTACGTGCTAACTAATCAGGGGGGAGGCGCGTCAGTATATAGACCACGTAGTCTACCTCAATAGAATCGACAGTCACCATCATCTAAAAGAGCATACGATACTACACGTATTTCGTGCCCCTGGATCTGACTCACTCGTGCCATTAAATTGGTACGAACACTGATCAGTGAGCGCGCACAGATCAGCAATCACTCGATACCTCCCCCGAGCGATACTCGACAGCGACCACCCGTTCAGACTCCTAGTACGACCTGCTGGAAGGTCGGAAGTCGGGGATTACGGACCATCACTAACTCTGTATACTTATTTAAGTCTTAGTACGGTTTACCGGAAGTATAATAGACGCGAATACAGACCTGTACGGAACCCCCTACCCTTAAACCTTAAACCCCTATCCCTACTACACCCTCTTTTAATACCTCCAACGTCTTTTTAGACCCCTTATAGAGACCCCCTACCCTTCTGCGAACCGTTACGGACTTGTTAATTACCCTTATAGACTGTTACGGAGACCTACCCCTTTGCGAACTACTACGGACCTGCCAAGACCCCTTACGGACACTTTTACCCTTCTACGAACCGCTATAGACATTAACCGCCTTTACGGACCACTACAAGACCTCTTTCACCCACTGCGTACTATACTATACTATAGTAGACCTAAGGAAGCAAGTCAATAAAGGCTAGGAAAAGTGGAGGCAGGAAGCCGACCTTACGTCTATACCTAACGTCAATAACTATATTAAATTCAAAGTTCTTAAATATAAATATTTCAAGCTTATAAACGTTGACCTATAGAAGTAATACTAGGAAGACTTTGCGGACTTTACGGAAACTATCTTTAAAGTATGCAACCCTACTACTATCCGTAACCTACGGACCCTCTTACATAACTAAGGTATATGGGTTAAAAGGAATAAACAAGTTACTATTATATAGTCCTTATACAACACAATATATAAAAAGGACTAAACGGAATAGACTAAAGAGGAAATCCTAGACCAGTTCCAAGAAATTAAGGAACTCTTTACTTCTTCTAAACTTAATATAATCACTAGCCTTATACCTAACCTACTTAACTAAATTCGTCCTATAAACCTAAGCAGTCTTAGAATTAATCTTACTGGCTAAAGTATACCTAGTACTTAAGTTACGGACCGCAATACCCCCGTAACCTAAAATACGGACTAAACCCCTTCTGTTATTTAAGTTATAGATCTATAAGCTATATATCCGTAAACTATATATCCGCAAGCTATATATCCGTAAGTTATAGATCTATAACCTACCTAAGTAAAGTCCTACGGTAAGGAGCTAGCAAACCTAGCTAAGCTCTATACCGACGAATCTAAGTACAGCGGTAAAAACGATAATTTTAACTTTAAACTAACTATCTTTATAAACCTTTGCCAAAAGGCTAATATTTCTAAACAAGAGTTCAGCTAAGCCTACTCTACTATGCTGCGCGGCCTAGTACTTAACTACTACTACACTAACCTCAAGAGCAAACCCCTTGGTGTTCCCTTTGATAAGCTATATAAAGCTACCCGTAACTACTTTAAAGGACCGAAATATAGGCGTGATATCTTTACCTAATAGAATGCGACCAAGCTACGGACCGTAATTAATAAGAACACTAAAAAATCGACTATAGAATGCCTATAAATTCTTATTAAAGACCTCTGGCACCTATAGCACGGCCTTAACGCCAAGCTTTAAATAGACGACTTCCTGTATAATAAACTTATTACGGCCTACTAGGAAGTAGAGCCCTATAAGTACGCCTATTATAAGCCTATAGACACTTTAGCTGGCCTTATTAATGATCTACGCTCCTCTATTATAACGTACGAAGTCTTAAACCCACTAGGCAGCACTTAAGCCTTTATTGCGGATATTTAATATCCGCAAATAGACTTAGACGTCTACTTTACGGACCGCCGCTACTACTAGTAGTACCCGCATTGACCAGGCTCTACCCGTAACCCCTATAATAACTCCCGTACAAAAATATACCCCTATAGACAAACTAGCTAGAAGTGCTTTATGTGCGGTAAGAAAGGATGTTAGTCTATAAAGTATACCTAGGAAGAACGTAATAAGTCTAAGAAGAGATTTAATAATCGGATTAACTAGTTTATCTTAGACTATAAAGGAGAGGAAGCGGAGGAGTCTCTTAACAAGTTAATAGAAGCCCTTATAATTGACTTTAACTTAGATATTTAGGAATAGGAGATCTTAGAGACGTTTCTAACTACTTATAGACCTTTTACGGACAACTAAGCCTTTAATATTACGACCGTATTAGCCAACCGTTCCTTTATACACTTAATTACACCCGAAAACTAGCCTATAAGTATACCCGTTAAACCTATTACGGATATTACGGACCGCGAACAGGACCTATTTGCATATATCACTATAGAACGCTATACCCCTAAAGAATTCTATAGTGTTATGATTAATATAGGTGCCTTTAAGAAATCTACTGTAGGTTACGGACAATACCTTGTATATAAGACCACCGTAAATAATAATACGGATATTAATACTATGCAAACTAGGGCCGTAAACGTCTAATTTGGCATTAGCTTAACCGCATTAATTAGATTAGTTAAAGTTAAGACTCTAATTAGCCTAGTTAACTTCCATATAGTAAAAGCGGACACCCCTTTCCTACTCTGCCTTGCGGATATGGATAGACTATAGGTCTACTATAACAATGTTATAGATACCCTAATTGGCCCTGTAACTGCCCTAAAAAGCAAGTATATCACCCTACTAATTACACGACGATTCGGACACCCGTTTCTTATATAGGGAGAAACTTTACGGACCTACATTTAGAAATCTTTTAACTATAACCCGTGCTACCTTACTAGTACTAAGATCTACCGCCTATACCGCCGTTTCGGCCACCTGTTAGCTAAAAAGCTGTATAAAGTCCTTAAACGCTTTAGATACGACAACATTAATAGGAAGGCAATTAACCACCTAACTAAATACTGCTCCTTTTGCCAGAAATACAGACGTTCCCTAGGCCGATTTAAGTTTACCCTTTATAAGGATCTTAACTTTAACTACTTAGTGTACGTAGATATTATATACATTAACGGCAGCCTAGTACTATATATAATTAATAAGGTAACCCGTTATTAAGCCGCCCGTTAGTTATAAAATATATCCGCAAAGTATACTTAGGATATTTTACGGACCTACTAGATTAACACGTACGTTAGACCCCCTAAGTATATTACCCACAACGCTAGTAGGAACTTTATTAGCAAGGAATTCTAGTAGTATGCTACGGCTATAGCTATATTAATAAAAGCTGTTCTAGTTAAGGCGTATTAGTCCATTAGACTTGTTAAGCGAGCTTACCTAGCCTTACGGAGAGCTTACTAGATTATTATAGATAAATGCAAGGACATCTAAAAGGAACTGGCTCTATAGATAGCCGTAAAAGCCATTAATAATACCGCTGGCCCTAACGGACTAGTACCTACCCTCTTAGTTTATAGAGCCTACCTAAGAATAAGTAACCTAGGCCCTTCTGCCCCGTCTATTACGGAACAAGCAGCTGCAATACGGAAGGTAATAGCCGAAATAGTTAAATTACGGGCTAAATAAACTATTAATAACGCCCTATACTACCGCAACGGACCTAATACAACCTTAGTATATAACCTCCCGCTTAACTCTGAAGTCCTTATATAGCGTGAAAGCGGCAGCTGGAATGGACCCTATTGTCTACTAGCCGTAGAAAACGAGACGTGCTGCGTATAGCTTCCTAGTGGGCCAACTAGCTTCAGAAGCATGTCCGTAAAACCCTACTTTCGGCCCAAAACTACCTATGACGTTAAGCCAGACGAACTAGAAGCAACCGCCGAACCAGACAAACCAGAAGCGACTGCCGAATTAGATAAACTAGAAGCACCCTTGCCTACCCTAGAAGTCCCTTAGAAACCCACTAAACCTACTAAATCTACTATAAAGCGTGGTCGAGGACGCCCCCGAAAGCACCCTATAACTAAGAACCCTATAATAGAGAATTACCTAACCTCCGCAGGAATATCCGCAAGGCAACCTTTACCTGTGGATATATCAGTTCTAGTATAGGAAACCCCGTTTACGGACTTATGACGTAAAGAGATTAACGGACTACTTAAAAAGGGTATCTTTGCGGTTATAATAGAGAAAGATGTTCCGCAAGGCGTCCGTATATTTAACTTATACTTTATTAACGAAATTAAGCACCCTAGTACTAATAAAGCTTTTGAAAAGTTAAGGCTTATTATATAAGCCTATAATGACTAGGGAAAAGACTTAGTCCTTACGCAATTACCTATAATTTAATGGGTCAGCCAACGGATTATACTTGTACTTATATCTGGACTATAGTAAACTAGACCCGTAGCCCTTTACTTATAGGATATCTCGCAAGCCTACGTGCAGTCTAATACCTACCTAAGTAGGGACATCTTTATACGACTACCGCTCAAGCTTAATCTATAACTAGGAACAATTTTATAGGTTGTAAAACCTCTATATGGAGTACCGGAAGCTAGAAACCATTAGTTTAAGATATACTACTAGCACCACGTTAGTAAACTTAAAATGGAACAGTTAACCTACGACCCCTACCTCCTATATAGCCCATCGAACGGCCTTGGTATTATTAGACTCTAAATAAATAATACCCTATTCCTAGCAGACTAGACCTTTACGGACGCTAAAGAAACTAAACTATAAAAGGCTAAGTTCTTAGTAAAGCCGTAAGAGTAGTTAACTAAGTAGAATCTAATTAAGTTTAATAGAGGCCTAATTATATAAAAGGGTAACCTAATTAAGCTGACTTAGGAACGCCAAGCTTAAAACCTAAAGCCCGTTATAGTAAAGCCTATAGACCTCACTAGCTCCCGCGAAGAGACCTATAAAACCGTAAATATAAAGGACTAATACGTTGCATAGCGTGCAAGAGGCGCCTATATTGCCACAGTCTGTCAACCTAAATCTGCCTACAATTTGTCCTTTATAGCCCAGGCAGTAGATCCGTAAAAAGAAAATATTAAGTAGCTTAATAAGCGCATTTAGTGGCAAATTAATAATGCAGTAAGGGGACTTATATTCGTACCACTAGACCTAAGTTCCCTTAGCTTACTGGCATTTACGGACGCCTCCTTTACTAATAATAGGGACCTATTATTGTAAATCGGCTTCGTAATTATACTTACGGACCGTAATTAGGACGCAAATATACTGTATTGGTCTTTAATTAAGTGCAAATAAATAACCTGCAGTGTACTAGCTTCTAAACTATATACACTAGCTTATGGTTTTAATATAGCAGCCGCAATTAAATTAACAGTTTAAAAGATTCTATAACTAGAGCAGTTACCCCTGGTTTTATATACTAATTTAAAGTCCCTCTATAACTGCCTAGTTAAACTAGGTACGATATAAGAGAAGAGGCTTATAGTTGACCTAATGTGCTTACATCAGGCCTATAAACGACGTGAAATTACGGAGGTTAAATGGATTAGCGGCGGAAACAACCTAGTAGACGCCATGACTAAGGCAAAGCCGTGTTAAGCCCTTAAAACCCTAATTAATATAAATAAGCTTAATCTAAAAGTTATAAAATAGGTGGAATAAGACTAACGGAGCACCTACGGTACATCTACGGCCTATTAGAAGGCCGTACGGTTTACTATACGGTCCATCCTACGGACCGTAAGCTATTAAATAATCGGCACAGGCAGATTGCCCCAAATTGCCCCAAATTGCCGCAAAAATTGCCCATATTACGGTACAGGTGGAAAATAGTGGACTCACGTAACCTGCCGAATTCTACAGGGTGGTTAAATTGACCAATCACGATTTTCCATCCCCGGGATAGAAAATCGCCATTAGCTCGCTTAGCACTAGCGCCTTAGCGGCCCTCAAGATCTAACCTACAGCCCGTCAAAAGGCCGTACGGTTTATTTTACGGACCGTAAGCAGGACTTACGGCCAGCTTAGGGCACCGTTTGGAAGGCAGCCCAGAAGGCACCTCAGGAGGGATTTCCTATGTATTTTCGTATGTGTTTTATGGTTCTATTAAGGCAATTACGGAGGCTGTACACAAGTGGTTTCATTTTCCAAGTACCGCCAGTGTATAATTACAGCACCTGGTGTACGAACGCGTATTTACGCGTTCGTGTACCAACCACCTACGTGCTAACTAATCAGGGGGGAGGCGCGTCAGTATATAGACCACGTAGTCTACCTCAATAGAATCGACAGTCACCATCATCCAAAAGAGCATACGATACTACACGTATTTCGTGCCCCTGGATCTAACTCACTCGTGCCATTAAATTGGTACGAACAGGTTCTTTAAGTATTCTTTTTATTATAGGGTACTAGTTTTTCTAGTAGTTTTATATGCTAAGCTTAAGCTTCTACTTAGTTTGGGGCGTTATAGTGCTTAATAATAACTTATAGAATTTAGTGGAATTTTTAGATCCTTAGTAGATGTTAGTAAAATTCTTATATTAGTGGAATTTGGTAGAATTCCTATACTAATAGAATTTGGTGGAAATCTTAGGCTAGTAGATTTTAGTAGATTTCCTAGATTTTAGTTTAGGGTTAGAGTAGTAAGTTATAAGGCACTTCTGTTTATAATAAGGGGCGGTAAATAAAAGCTTAAGGTTATCTTAATTAATAGTTATCTTATATAGCTTTATCTAGAGTTATTTAAGAATTATTAGGTAACTTAGGGTAGTAATAAAAAGCCTAATTAGTTCTTCGTGGTTTAGGTATTAAAGCCTTAGGTATACTATATAGGTAATTTAGCCTAAGACCGTGTATTTACTATTAAATCTAAATACGTTAATATGCCGGTCGAGGGGGGTTAGGGTAAAACTATTATCTTACGCGAAGATCTTATTAATAAATTCTATGCTACTAGCTCTTATATTAATTAGGACTTCAGTATTAGCCTATTAATTATTTTACTAAAGATAATAGTTAACCGTTATACTACAATCCTAAGAGTTGGGGTTTACGACATCTAAAGTATTTAATGAGATTCTATGGTATAGCTATTCTAGAGAGCGACTTAACTCTAAAACGCATCTTTTAGTAGTAAGCAGGAAGGGGTTCCTATAGGACGTTAGTTATAGCTTCGTCCTTATAAGTAATGCTTACTGGATATAAAGCTGGTGCTAGATAAAAATTGGAGACAGTAACTAGTAAATTAATGCAGTAAATAGGTGCTAGTGTTAGCCATTCGCAAGTTATTTTAGGACGTAGGTAAGGGGATAAGATAGTATTTTAAGATATAGTTATTACTTCTATACTTAAAGTAGAGGCTTAGCTTAATACGTCTTTCTTATTTAGAGAACCCTAGTAGGGCGTACTATAGGGTTATAGTGTTAATATCTATGTCGTTAGGGTGCTTAGGCTAAAACGATAACTCAGTAAATATTTATAGGGTTGCTGTATTATATTAGGGGGCGGGCTTTAGTATTAGGCGTAGTATATTATTATACCGTTTGTTAATAACGTTTACGTAGGTATTAAGGGCTCCTAGTAGGTACGCCTATTAGGGAGGTTTTTAGTTTAAGGCTTAGGGATTTAATAAGGCTGTTAACTAGTGTAAAGTTATTCTAGCTAGTTTCTTTTATATAATAGTTAAATTTAGAGAAGTATACTAGGAAACCTTTTGTTTCTTAGGCTATATAATTTATTTTTCTCTAAGTAGTAGCTTAGCGGTTTAGGTTACTATATATAGCTTTAAGAAGTATAATTAAGCTTTATACTAAGTTCGGCTAAAGAGGTTTAATAAAGTTAGCTGCCTTTTTTCTTAGTTAACTTAAGGCGTAACAAAGCTAGTTAGCTTTAGTTAAGTAGCGGTTAGCATTACTAGTTAGCTTATTTTTAAGCTAGCTTAGAAATAATTAGAGCTTTTATTATTTACTAGTAAATACTAGGGGATTTAGTAGTTATTTAGATTATTACAGTATAGTAGTTAGCTTAGGGTAAGAGACTATTATAGGTTCGGGGCTTACGTTCCGCGTATTTATCTCTAGAAATAGTATTTAGTCTTAAGGTCCTAGCGTAGGCATCTTAAGGGTACGGATTTCTTCTTAGAGGTTCTTAATTAATTGCTAGTATTATGCTTCTTATTCGGCTTATTATTAATTTAAAATAGCTTAGTTTTATATAAGGGCGTTTATAAAAGACTTTTATATCTCTGCTAATTATTCTTAGAGTATAGATATAATGCCGACGGCTATTATAGGAGTTTTAGGTTCGTTCTGCATATTAATAGTAGTATAAGTAGTTAACGCAACGTAGTATTATGGAGTAAGTATAAGCAACGATAATATATAGTAAGGTAGATATTATTAAGCTATATATATAAACTATATAAGGAGGTTAAAATGTTATATAAGGAGAGAAAGTAGGAATATAGGGAGAAAGAGTATATATTATTAGCTTAATTGCTTAGTTAATATATACACGGAGTAGAATAGGATTTAGGTAGTAGTCCTAGTAGAACTTAGTAGGATTTGGTAGAACTTAGTAGGATTTGGTAGAACTTAGTAGGACTTAGTAGAATATAGCAGATTGCTATTAGATTGCCGCAAATTGCCGTCTTATAGTCAGTTTCTAGTTGCTAAGTCGGTGGAAATAGGTGGACATGTATAAGGTATTACGGGGTTATCCCATAACAGGTTATACTAAAGGCTTTAAAATAGGAGACGGAAAATAGACAATAGATATCTTACTTCCTACGTTATAGAATAAGCTCTAGGTATAGAATGCTTAAGTACCTATAACTTTATATATTTAGTCTTAGGCGGTTTAAACCCTATTAGCTTTTACTAACATTCTAGCTAATACCCAGTCTATTACTAATAAGGGTTTAAATATACCTAGATAGGACGTCTCTAATATAAGTTCAGAATCTTATAAAACGTTACCTTTAATTACTAAGCTATTCCCTTAAACTAATAGTAAAGCTATAGAGTAATTGAAACTTACAGCCCTATAACTAAAGGACTTTAATTTTATAGCGGCCTTCCTAATATACGCGTACTAAGAATTTATACAATCTATAGTACTATCTAGTTTTATAGTTAGAGTAGTATAAGATAAAATTGCTTTCATTTAGGAATTATCTAAAAGGTTAATGGATTTTTTCTATAAGATGCGATAGAGAGATACCTTTTATATTATCTTTAATATAAAAGTAGATCGGAAACGTAACAGAAAGGAAGTTACTAAGCGCTACTATTAAAAACTAGATATAATAAGCCTACTGCGTAGATATAATAAAGATTAGGTACTATAAGAAGTGGGTTTATAATAGAAAATCCTTATAAAGAACTATAATAATCCTTTAGGCGGCTACTGGAGTTAAGCTAAAATAGTGGAATTACTTTAATATAAATACTATTAGCTAAAGCTTAAGCAGGAAGTAAAGAAGTATATTAACTATTATAAAAAGTGTTAAGTATATAAAATCCAAAGGCATAAGCTATAGGGTTTACTTAAATTAGTTTCTCCCGCTAGCAAAGTATAGCAATATTACGCTATAGATTTTATTACGGATCTTCCGCTATCTAAGGATAAGTAAGAACGAATATACAATTTAGTCCTCATACTTATTAATAGGGGTTTAAACGTCTTTATTAGCTAATACTAGTCGGATCTATGCTTCTATTTAAAGATAGGCTACCATTATAGTATAGCTTTCCATTTATAGACGGACAGGTAAGTGAAATGCTAAAACTAAGAACTGGAGTCTTACCTATAAATATATTTAAACTACTAGTAAGACAATTAGTATAAACTACTTCTATATATAGAATACGCTTATAACTTAAAGTAATATTTATTATATTAGTATACACTAATCTAGATTACCTATAGCGTTTAACTATTTAGATTTAATAGTATACTTAATAATTACTAGCTAAGGCTATATAATCAATTATAGAGCTCTATTAGGAAGTTTAAGGATATTTACTAAAAAGTATAAGGGTCCCTTAAGGTATAGGAGGAGTAATAGAAGTATGCGAAGTAAAGGCTATAAATTGCTTAATAATAGTAGAGACTTTAGTATAACCGCAAACACTAGGATAAGCATTGTAGAGTAGGCAATACGATTATATTACGTTTAATAAATATTAAAACCTATTAACTATTAAAAACGCTTAATATAAGATACTTATATCTCTTTAAATTAAGGAATAAATTAGTAAGCTAGCTTACCGTCTCTAACTATCTCTATCTATAGCCTATATATATTTAGTATTTTATATAAACCAACTAGAGTAATAATATAGACTACTACTAGAAAAGAACTTCCGTCTAGACCTAATTAAATACTCTAAAGTAATAGGCGAGCGGTATAAGGTTAAAGCTATACTATACTATACTAGAGTTCTATTAAGAATAAGCTTTAGTATAAAGTTAAATATGCTAGGCTAGACCGCTAAAAAGTCTATATAAGAACTAAAAGATCACCTTAATTATTACAAAGATATTCTAAAAGAATATTAGAACTAAGGTCTACAATCTACAAATCGCAGAAAGCGCTCTAATACTACGATATTATCGCAACCTATAGAGAAAGCTCGTAGCAGGCCGCAAGAGGCCCTAAAGAGTAAGAAGTAGCATCGGCAAAATATTGTCCCCTATTAATGGCCTCAATAATTAGTGGTTAACGCAATTGGCGCGCAGTTAAGGGCATTTAGCAACTCGACCGACTAGCCTATATCTTGCTTTTTTTTTTAAACACATAGCTTATATATAACCTACGCGCAATCTATATAATTAGCGATTTCATTAACTTACCTTTTTACTTATAAATTTTTTTTAAGTATTTTAAGTTATATATACTAGCGTCTATATATTGCTTAGCAGTATCTATCTTAGCAACGCACAATGCTAAGACCTTCTGCAATATTCGCGAATATTAAACGCAGTCACTACGTGGCTAATTCGCTTTTAATATTACTAAACTTATTATTATTTATTATTTATTCGTTTAAGAATTATTTTATAACGCTACTACCGCTTATAACTAACTGGGATATTTGTACGCGTGTATAATCCTAATGAGTAAACTTACCTAGACGTCCTACCTTAACTACACTATTGTCTATAACCGCTACACCTTCCTCTATTAGTCCTATAATGCCGTCTAAAGCTAATATACGCGCCGCTACCGTAAAAAAGTATAAAATTGCTAGAGAGTAAAGGGAACAAGCCTAAGATAAAAGGGAGATTTAGAAGTATAAGAAAGAGTATTAAGCCTACCTAGTAGAGGAGGCTCGCTAGTATAAATACCACTTAGCTTAAATGGTTTAATTATAGTTAGGCCTAGCTACTTTAGCCTTATAAGCTACCGTAACAGCTACTATAGCTAATATCCTTAGTAATCCTCTCCCTTCTAGCGTAAAGTTATTTAAACTCTACCTTCCTAGTATTATAAAAAGGGATTACCTAGATATTTTTAAGGGTACCTTTAATCTAGTAAACCTCGCCCGCCTTTAAGTCTATACCGCTTAAATTAAAATTACTAATAAGATATGGATTAAGAATGGTACTCTAGTTATAAGGAAGGTAAAGGTAAATAGGAAGCTATTTATAGATAAAGGCGTCTAGTTTAAAGGTTTTACTAACTATATAGTTATTACTGGCACCCTTTATATATGCCCGCTAGACCTTATCGCTAATATACTTCTCTAGATAAATATAATTCGTACCTTATTAACCTAGTATATCTAGGTAGGTTATATACTTAACTTAGCACTTAGCTATTATACCTTTATAATAACTAATGGCCGACTAAAGCTCGCTAATTGGTAAATACTAGCCTAGTATATAGCACTATACCTTATAATGTCTAATACTATTAGTTTTGCCGCCTTAAAAAGACCTAAGTTAGATACTTCCTATACCTCTAATACCTGCCGTAAGTTTAATAGTAGAGGCTGCGATAATATAGCTTGCAAATACCCGTATAAGTGCTTAAAGTATAGTAAAGATTACACTATATTATCTAAAGCTTGCGCCTAGGAATAGTAAGGCGAACCTTATAAAGTAGAGTCTAATAATAATAATAACTTTAATTATACGCCTAGAACCTAGGCCTAATAGGTTACTATTATTCCTTACCTTTATAAAGGTAAAGGCTCTCCACTACTCTTTATTACCCCTAAGGATTTTAGCGTAGTACTCCCTTCTATCTAACTACTTGGGCAATCTACTAGCTATCTTAGTAGGTATTTTAACCTATAGCTGCGAAATAGGAGCCAAATCTATTTCTACCCTAAGATTTTATAGGAACTATAACTCCTCTTAGGATAACGCCAACCTTATCTCTAAGAAGATAATATTAGACCTTAAAAAAGGACATATTAGAATCGCAATAGGGCCTATTATAGTTTTACCTCTTAGCCTAGTACTAAAATCAGATAGAGGATACTGCTGAATTTATAATCTCTCCTTTCTACTAGCATTTTTAGTTAATAATACAATTTTAGAAGAATATAGAGTACTAGTATATACTATAGTTACCGCTATTTAAGCCTATATTATTTCTATAGGTTATAGATATCTGCTACTTAAAAGAGATATTAAAGGCGCGCTTTATATAGTCCCCCTATCTTATAAGGTTAGAATATTAATAGGCTTCTTTTAGGAAGGTGTTACCTACTAAAAATACTACCTATCCTTTAGTCTTTGTCACAGTGCTATAATAAAGTAGACTAAATAACTACGTTATAGTATAAAGAGGGGAAGAAGGTAGAAAGGGGGTATTATATATAAATAGTAGGGCTAGCCGCTAAGTCACTAGTGGTGGGCCAGCTAATAGTAGAAAATAGTATAAAATAGTATAAAATAGTATGCGTTAGATTAGTGCCGTAACAGTACTCCTCTCCCCTAGATGGTTAGTCCCTAAACTAAATAGATAACTTAAAAATAGGCAGTATATAGGGTTGCCTATTTTTTACCGCAAAGATATTAGTTCCGCTTACCGCCCTTAACTAAGCTAATAGCGATTTTCTATGCCGGGCATAGAAAATCCTAATTAGTTAGTTTAGTAAGTAAGGTTGGCAGAACTCTATACCACCACCTAAATTAATCCGCGTGGCGTTTCTTAGCAAGAATTTAGCTAATTAGATAACTTTAACCGCTAGTTAAAGTTCTATAACATCTTAACTACTATAAATTTTAATACGGTGGTTGGCCGCGACCTTAGCGTAACTTTTCTTTATTTTATACCTAGTTTAGGGGTCTTAGCTTTTTAGGGTGTTGCTTATAGAAGCACTATACAGCTTATTTATAACCCTTTAGGTCTTCCTCTAGCTGCTAGGTTATATCCTTATAATATTTCTATTTAATCTTATAAGTTAGGCCCTAGGGGTCTTTATTATATATATTAAGGATTTTCTTAAACTCCCATTTGTCTTCTATATTGCCGTTATTATCTCTCTCTACTACTCGTCCTTATATATTACGGCGCTCTATAGTATTAATATTTGCTTAGCTAGAGATCTCTTTAGTAGCTTAGAGGCGGACCTTAGATATATTAAAGGATTTATTTACTTAGATATAGTTTAAGAGGTCTACTATAACTACCCCTTAGTATACTACGAGTATGGGGTACAGGCCGTCCCATTTATTATCCCATTTCTTTTTAAATCTATTTATCTTTATAATTTCTAAGCTAACTATAACTATATTACCTTTATAGAATAACACGCTCTTATTCCTACGGGTATTAGTATTATTTTTATAGCGTTACTATGAAATCTAGGCTAGGGCCTTAAGCTATATTAATATCCGCTTAAAGCGGTTAGCTATAGAGTCTACGCGGAAGAACTCCTTCTTTACTTATACTAATAGTATTAGTAGGTAAAGGCTAGTAGGCTTAATTTTAAGGTAAGGGTTAAAGCTATAGTTTACAAAAAACGGGGAGATACCTATACTCTTATTAACTTAGTTATTTATAGCAAACTTAGTAAGCGGTAGGTAGTTAACCTAGTTGTTTTATATAAAGCTAACAAAAGCATAAAGGTGTTTATTTATGGTAGCGTTAATAATTTTAGTTTAGCCGTCTATTTCTAGGTATTAGGCTAAGCTTAGTTATAAGGTTATCTTAAGGCGTTTACTTAGTTATTGCTAAAAGTTGCTAACAAATTATATGCCGCGATTAGAGATAATTGTACTTAGTATACTATAGAGCTTATATACATTATTAACAAAGCTATTAACTAGCTCCTTTATTAAGAGTCCTATTACTAAAACAAGGTATTATATTTTAGTTAGGCGGTCTATAATAATAAGGATATATTTATATGCCTTACTATAGCGTTAATATACCAGCAGCGTTATAATATAGTTAATTAAGATATCGGTTTACGGGCGGGCGGGTAATTTTAGTAGCTTTAGGAAACCGGGCGGGGCAGAATAGGGGGTCTTAGTGCGAAAGCATAGGGCATAGTTTTTAACAAAGGTAGCTATAAACTGGGAGATTCCTAGCCACTAGTATATTTAATTTAAGAGGTTAAGAGTTTTAATCTGGCTAGGGTAACTAATGGGGCCGCTATTATAAGAGTAATAGGTAACTTCTAGGTAGAGGTCTAGCCTAAGGGCGTTAGGGATAAAGAGGCGTTAGCGGAAGTAAATCTATCTATTAATAATACTGCATTCTAACTTATTATAATAGAGTAATTTCCTAATCTTCTTTAGCTAATGGCGAGCTTTCTAATTATATAGGGCCGCTACTATATCTTTTATAAGTTTATTCTCCTAGTATCTTAACTAAATTAACTTATCTAGTAACTTTTTAGCTATTTTAGGGTCTAAAGCGGCTATAAACTCTATGTTATTAGAATTATAGGACTTATATAGTAATTCTTTTAAGATTATAGGGTTAACTTTCTAGGGCGGTATAACGACTTAGGCTTAGTAGCGGAGGCGTTTATTATTAGCGTCCTTAGGCCTTATTCCTAGTAGCCAGCTTAGGGCATTAGGGAGCGTGGCTTTACTATTAGGTCTATATATAATTATAAAGTTAAACTATAAAAGGAACTCTGCCTACTAAACTTAGTATTAATTTAGCTGCTTAGTAGTTATAAACGTTTATAGGTTCTTATAGTCGGTAATAATTTTAAACGGCTCCTCAGTCCCTTATAGCTTAGGATTTTATTCCTCTAAAGCCTTAATAATAGCTAAGAGTTCTTTATTATAGATTTTGTAGTTATACTCTAGCGTAGAGTGCTTTACGGAGAAAAATATAACTAGTTTTAATTTTCCGTTATTATTATACTAGGAAAGGACTCCGCCAGAAGCCCAATTTAATACGTCTGTCTCTACTACTATTTTCTTTATATAGTTATAGTATACTAGTACTAGTGCTAAAGTAAAGGCTCCCTTAAGGGCCTTAAACGATTTAGCTTATTCTGGTCCCTATAGCCATCTAATATCCTTCTTTAGGAGTTTTATTATAGGTGTAGTAATAGCAAAGTAGCCTTAGATAAATTGTTAGTAGAAGTTCGCGAAGCCAAGAAATTATTATAGTTCTTTAATTAATGTCGGGTCCTTTTATTCCTATAAGGCCTATACCTTCTTAAGGTNTATAGTCATACTATTAGTTAAGATAATTAAGCTAAGGTATTTTATTTTAGTAAAGTAGAACTTAGACTTATTAATATTAATCTAAAGTCCAGCATTACTAAGTCTTTAGATAACTTTATTTATATACTTAGTGTACTTAGCGCGTGTTTTAGAAAAGATAAGGATATTATTAAGGTAGGCAGTATAGTAGTTGTTTAGGGCGTTATATAGAATATAGTTAATATAGTTTTAAAATATAGTAGGTGCGTTATAAAGGCTAAATAGTATAACTAGTATCTTATAGAGTCTAAACCAGGTAATAAATGCTATAAGCCACTTATAGCCCTTCGTAATCTAGATCCGGTTAAACACAGCAATTATATTAAGTTTAGTAAAGTACTTAGCACTATAAAGTGCGTTAAGTGTCTTGCGGATTAGTAGCAATAGGTACTAATTCTTAATAGTAACTGTGTTTAGGCCTTAGTAGTTATAGTAGATTCGCATACCGCCGCTAGGCTTAGTAGTAAGGAGGAGTGGTATAGTAGCTAGTAAGGTTAATTCGCGGATAAAACCCTTATCCAGCATCTTATTAATCCACTTCTTTACATACCTAAGTTTAGTAGGTAAAAGTAGTTTATTTTTATAGTATAGGGCCTAGTTTCTGGGGATAATCTTAATTATATAGCCCTATAGTTGGTAAGGGGGCAGCTTATCTATATTTTTAAAGAGGAAGTGCTTAATATATTTATAAAACTCCTTTAATAGGTGTTATAGAATGTCTTTGCGGGTTAATCCTGGTTTACTTTTTAGGAATTTTTTAATATTAGTGTTAACTACCTTCCGACGTAAAAGCTTAGGTTTAGTTTTTAGATTTATTTTAAGGAAGTTATAAAAATAGGGGGGAAGCACTTTACGGGCTTCCTTTATTATATAGTCGCCTTCTATTAGCCAGCAAAAAGACCTTTTTAATAGGTTTAGTACTTCTATTAAGCCTATAGGCAGCTCTTTAAGTAGCTATTAGTGCTTATTTTATTTAACTAGTTCTACTAGCTCCGCTATATAGATTCTTATTACCTTTACGTCTTTTTATCTATAGAACTGGGTAAAATTAATAGTATAAGTGTATTTAATATTATCTAGGTTAGGGCATGTCTAATTCTCTAGTGCTACGGCTAGGCTAGTATAGCTTAGTTAGCCTAGAGGGGCGGAAATAAGGCGGCGGCCCTATACGGTACGCGCGGGAGATGGGTATAAGGTTAGGTGTTATAGTAGTGCGGTTTCTATTATCTAGGTCTTAGTAGTTCTATAGCTAATCCTTACTATAACGCGAGCTATAGTATGCGTATATAGTATATAGCTTAGTTTCGGGTATTAGGCTAGGCGGTTAGGGTTTAAATAGTACCTAGGTTAGGGTTAGATTCTTAGTAGTAGCGGCGCGAAACAGACCTTCTTTCTAGGTCTTGGTAGGGCTAGCTAGCCTATTATTTTAGTCTTAAGTACTAGGGTAGTCTAGTCTTCTACTATCTCGTTTCTTTATAGCTATATAGGCTCCCCTTTATTAGGAACGTCTTTTACTATTAGGGCTTTATATATGGTCCTGGGCACTGGGCTTAATAGTGCTAAGTATCTATATAGGGCGTCCCTACTACCGTTGGTTATCTCCTACGGGAGGCAGTGCCTAAAGTAGTAGTCTAAGTTAAAGCGGATCTTAAGTTTCCTAAAGCTAGGATAGGGCTTATACTTCTAAAGCTAAGGCATACCTAGGATAATTAGGGTAGTAGGCGAGAGTTTAGTAATAAAAAAGAGCATAGCTTTAGTATAGAGGCCAATTAACATTCGGGCGGTAAAGTAGTTTATAATAAGTAAAGTTAGGATACTATCTGCAAGGTATAGTGGCCTAGGTACTAGCAGCTTCTTAGTTATAATATTATACTTTCTTATAATAGACTCTATATCGGTAAATACCATTATAGTGCTACCGGAGTCTACTAGGCTTACTATATTAATATAAACTTAGGGGTATAGGTTATGTAATAAGGATTAATTTCTTATTACTATTTGCGAATCTAAAATTAAGTAGCAGCTTACTAATAGAAAGGACTAATTAATCTAGTAATAAGGACCTAATCTTCTCGTCTTTCTCCTTATATAGTTTAGACCTTTAGACGCGACTTAGTCTAAGGGTTTACCTTTTAACAATTAGGGTATAGGGCTGTTTTAGTAGGGCAGTCCAGTATCCGTCTGGCTGGCGGTATTAGTCTTAGTCTTAGTTAGGGTATAGAAAGATAATACCTCGCTAATAATATAGCCGTATTCGTATTTGCTAGCGCGAAGTTATTAATACTAGGCGTTATTAATAGGTTAGGCTCCTATATAGGGTATAGTTTAGAATAACTAAGCTATAGGGTTAAAGGGGGGGGGGTTATCTACCGCGGCTATAATAGGCTCCGTGGTTGCCGCGTCTATAATAGACTCTACGGTCACCGCATCTGTAGTTATTAGTTTGCGTTATTTAACGGGGTAGTATTAGGACTAGGTTTACTATCTTAGCGGGGTTATAGGCGTTCTTTTGGTGGCTAGGTAGGCCATAGATAAGGTATAATCTATTATTAACGCGGCGCTTACGCTCTGTTATCGAACGCGGGCAATGGCTACAAAGCGTATATATTCGGGGAGTCTACAAGACGTTGTGCGATCGATCGTAAGGGTCGAGGGCGTAAGGAGGTGATATACCCTCACGTAGCTGATATAAGCTGTACGTAAAGTGTATGTAAAAGCACGGGGTTCTCTTATGGAGGCCCCTACGGTCAGGTTCCGTAATACTACCCCCCCTCCTATTAAGGCGGAGCTCCGGCGACGCTATAGTTGCTATATATATATAGGGGGAAATGCTTAGGGTATCTAGAAGAAGGAATATCGTTATAGGTATAACGGGCTTATATAGGTGCTTCTAACTTAAAGCTTATGGGTTACTACTATACGAAGGTACTAGGCTATAGAGGGGAAGGAGGCTGTTAGGGACTTAGTAAGGTGCGAGGGTATTGCTAAGGCGCTAGTAGCAAGCGAGTTAATAGCAATTTTCTATCCCGGGAATGGAAAATCCTAATTAGTTGGCTTCTCCTTAGCGTCTAGAATCTAACTAATTAGACAACTTTAACCGGCGGTTAAAGTTCCTTAACATCTTATTAGAGTAGTTATGTAACGGTAATATATAACGATTTAGCTGTGACGGCTCCTATAGGGGATTAGGTATAAAATCTCTACTTAGGCCTAGTTTCTATAGGTTTGCGTAGTGGAAATCGCTAATTAGATCTTTTGCGTTTTTAAAATCTTCCTATAGTTGCCATTCTGGCTAATCTATATTAAATCCTATATAGGTAGCTTTATAGTAGAGCCGCCGTCCTCTACCTTTACTAAAGTATTTAGAGTTAATAATTCGTTTAACGGTCCACTCCTTATAGTTCTCGTCTTTATTCTTATCTTAGATTAGTACCAATAGGGGTTTAGGCTATATTTATCCTAGTAGAGGGTTAGGCTAGTAAAGGTATAGTAGCTATAGGTAAAATACGGGTTATATTCCGCGGGTAGCTAAGGTAGGCGGGAGCTCTAGTTCGTATATAGCTCCTCTATTAATAACTCGTTTAATCTAGTAGGGGCTAAGGTTCTTATAATTAAGTGACTTTATAGGTCTCTATATGGAGATATTATATATATCTAATTATACCCAGTTACTAACACGTATTTTAGGTGGTGGTGTTCTATAGTAATTAGCGAAGTAAGCTTATTTTGCTTAGGCCCAGGCCATTTCTCCTTTATAGTAGTTAAGTAGGTCTTTTATACGGTCTGCATATTAATCGGCAAGTAGTATCTTAAGGCGTTTTCTATATAGCAGTTTCTTATTAATAAGCTCTGGTGGCTCTATACTAGATTGTAGGTAATATCCTTTATTCGCGAAGAACGGGGTAAGTCCTATAGTGGCTAAGACGTAGTTATTTGCTACAAATTTACCTAGCGGAAGGTAGTCTACCTAGTTGTCCTAACTATAGGCAACTACCTGTTGTAGGTACGCCTTTATACTAGCGTTAGCGTTTTCTAGTTATTTTATAGTTTTATAGTAAAAGGATATAGATATCTTAACGGAGATACTAAGGCGTTAGCAGATCCGCCTCTATACGTTAGAGTTAAATTACGTGCCTTAGTTAGACGTAATAGAGTTAGGTAACCTGTATAGTCGGTAAACTTTGCGGAGAAAGGCGTTGGCAACGTCGCTTACGGCTACGCCTTTAGTTAGGACGTAGTGGCGTTCTTTTATAAGTCGGCATATTATTATAAGAATGTTCTTATAGGTTCGGCTATGTCGTTTATAAGGTGGTAGGTTGATAACGAAATCTATAGCGATATCTGCCTATTATCATATAGGTACTAGTAAAGGGTGTAGCAGTCCTTAGTACTTTATATAAAATGCTTTAGTATATTTACAGCTATAGTAAGCGCTTATAAAGCGTTTAACTAAGTCTATTATTTTAGGCTAAAAGTAGTATCGGCTAAGAAGCTTATAGGTTTCTCCTTTACCTAGGTAGCCGCTTAATTAGAGGTCGTGGGCTATTTAGATTAGTTGCCGTTATAGGTCTTCTAAGTTAGGGATAAATAGACGGCCTCTATAATAGAGCCTATTCTCTTTTACTTTTAAGGCTGCTATATTAATCTAGCCTAAGCTTTAGAGGTTAGTAGGCAGTATACGGGTGCCGGCGATCTTTACGGCAATTAGTTAATACAGTAATAGGTTAATAGGGGTGTTATATGCTGCGGTAATAAGTTTGTTAATTTTGGGGGGTAACTCTAGTTCTATAGTATGAAGCTAAGGGGCGGTTAGCTCTATCTTGGGTAGTATACCTAAGGCTAAGTTTCGTGCTTTTAGGATTGTTTATCGTTAGAATTAATTATAAGGGTTATCTTCTAACTAAGAAAGGTCTTGCGAACGGCGTATTAGGCTATTAGGCTTAGTACCTTATACTCCTAGCCTATATATAATTTTAAAGTTAAAACCGGAGAGGAACTCGTTCTAACGTACTTGGCGTTAGTTTAGTTGTTTTATAGTTATAAAGTACTTAAGGTTGCGATAATCCGTAAGGACCTTAGTTAGCTAGTTAGGTTTTACTAAAAAGAGTTCCGGTTAGAATTCCTTAAACGCTTATATAATTATAAGGAGTTCCTTATTATAGATCTCGTAGTTATATTCTTATAGTGTAAGCTTAAACGAGTAGAATGCGACTAGGTAGAGAAAACCGTTATCACCTATCTAGGAGAGGACGCCCGCGTTAACGTGGTCTAAGGAGTTAGTTTTAAGATAGAGTTATCGTCCTGGTATAAAGTAAGCTAGGATAAGTACTTTAGTAAACGCATCTTTTAAGTCTTAGAACGCCTTTTTATATTTAGGTGTTTAGATAAAACGTAAATATATTTTTCTTCCTTTTGCAAAAAAGCCCTTTATTTGCATTATTGCTATAAGTAGTACTATAATATCCAAGAAGTTATATATAAATTTCCAATAGAAGTTAGCAAAACTAAAAAAGGCTTATACGTCCTTAATATAGGTAGGGGTTTGCTATTTAGTAATTATATATACTTTTTCGGGGTCTATACGGATACCCTTAGTAGTAACAATTAGTTTAAGGTATTTTACTTCTATAACTAAAAATTCGCACTTCTTTAAATTAATATAAAGTCCTACGTCTCTAAGGCGCTATAGGACCTTTTAAACGTGCTTAATATGCTTAAAAGGGTTATTACTATAAATAAGTATATCGTCCAGGTACGCGGAGTAGAAGTTGTTAAGGTAGTCCCGTAAGGCATTATTAATATAGCTTTAAAAGCTGCCTAGGCCGTTATATACGCTAAAAGGTATAATAGTATATTTAAATTGGCCAAAGCGCGATATAAATACGGTTTTTTATTTGTCACCTTCCCGTATTCAGAGGCGGTTAAAGGCGGCGATAATATTAAGTTTAGTATAAATTTTGGCTTAGCTAAGCCGTTTAAGGGTCTCGCGTATAAGCGGTATAGGGTATCGGTTCTTAATTGTAATAGTGTTAAGTCCTCTATAGTTAATATAGAATTAAATACCTCCTTTTAGCTTTTTAGTAAGGAGGATAGGAGCGGCTACTAGGGATATACTAAGATAAATAAACCCTTTATTAAGGTGCTCGTCGATATACTTTTTAATAGCTAGGAGTTTGTCTTTTAATATTAGGTAGGGTCTCTTATAGGGCGGCGTTTTTCCTTATTTAATATTAATGGTATAGTTGTTAGGTTAATATAGGGGNAGTATATNTACGCTCTTTTATAAGCATACGTTAATAAAGTTATAGTATCTCTTAGGGAGGAGCTTATAGAGTTCCTTGTTAGTAAGTCCTTTTTTAAGCTTTATAAACCTCTTAAAGTCTAAGGGTGAAAGTCCATAGAGTTCTGTATAGGCATTATTTTCTAAAAGGTTAACTATATCTATCCTATTACTATAAAGGACGTAGTCCTAATCTTTATTAAGCTTATATAGTTGTAATTAGGAGGCTACAGTAATAGTCTAGCCTTTCCTACGTGCTATATGGTAGAAGGCCGCGGCGCTTATATAGTGGCAGTTAGTTATAGGTGGGGTAATAAGGGTTTCCTTAGGTTAATATCCTGGGGAGTAGATAGAGGCGGCTAGGCTATGCCCTAGGCAAGTCTCTCTATAGTATTTAGAGTTAAAGGTTACTTCTCTCTTTTACCAGTTAATGGTGGGGTTGTATTATTTAAGCTAGTTTATTTTAAGGATAATAGGGTAGTTTACAAGTGGTATAATATAGGCCCAGAGCTCCTCCTAGTGTCCGTTTATATTTAGGTAGAGTTGTGCTATATAGGTAATCTTTTATATAGTATAACTACTATTAGCGAGTTATAGGGCGCGGGCTTTAGTAAGGGGTAAGGTAGGTAGGTTATAAGTACGCATAAATTAGGTATCTATAAATTTATTAGTAGCTTCACAGTTAATTATAGAATAGGTTTTATATTATTTCTTAGCGGTAGTTCCCTCTATAGGTAAGACTATTTACTTCCGTCCTTTTATTTTTACTAAGCTATTTATTAAGCAAGCCAATATATAGATCCCTCTATTGTCGGAGTGTCCTAACTTACGACTTAGGGCTAGGACTTTACGTTTTCCACTTCTGCGTCTAATTACTATATCTTCGTTTTATACAGTAGCGGCGCGTAATAATTATAGGGAGGTCTTTAGGTAAGGGTTTACAGTAGTAATCTAGTTTAGCTGTCGTTTAATTTTCCGTAGGGCTGCTACTATATCGTAAACGTTATTATAGTTATAGCTAGCAGCTGCGTAACTAAGACAATAAGTGACTTTTTTAAGGAGATCTTCCTAGTCTTTAGCGTCGTCTTAAATAAGGACTCTAGTATATTCCTAGAATTTAATATAGAACTTATTAAATAATTTAGTAGGACTTATCTTTAGGGCGCGTAGTTTAGCTTAACTACTAGCCACTAGGTTATAGTCGCGGTATATTTAATTAAGGTTATTAAGGACTTTTTAGTAGGACTGCTACTTTTAGGGACTACTAGTCTTCTATTAAGCGAAAAGCCTATTAAACGGGATGCCCTTTGTTTGTCTAATAATGTAGCCAATCTTAGTATCTTCTGTGGGGAAAAGGTAGGCGCTCTAGGTTAGTTTCTTACGGGTTTACATTTTCTAGTGGCTGTATTCCTTACGGTTACCCTTAAAGATTAGAGGATTAGGGTAGCGTATATTGGACCCTATAGTAGTAGTTTAGGTTCGATTGTTATGGCTTTTGTTGTCGCCGCTGCTATAGTAGGGGTTCCCGTTAGGTAAAGCTACTTAGCTCTAACCTTTTATTAAGCGTTAAGTAGGTAAGGTTGCCAGGGGTGTAGAGACTTAGGTGGCGTTATATATAGTAAAGAGGTATCTAGTATCGTTATAAATATGCTTATTAAGCTAAGATTGTAGGTATTTAATTATACCCTCTCTTTCGGTAACTATAGCAATAAGTATAATCTCGGCCTTCTTTAATTATTAGACGTCGTATTTAGACGCGCGGAGGTTATCTTTAATTTCTTAGCGTGTGTTGTTAGCGAGCGCCTTATAAGCTTATAGGTCTTAGATAATATTATAATCTTAAGTAGTACGCATCTTAGCTTATATAAGCTTTAGATAGTAATTCTATAAAAGGCAGTAGTATTTATTAGGTTTTTATACTACCATTTTTGTAAACATCTCGGTGTCTCGTATCTCGATCTCAATAGGTAGTAGCCCTTTAGCTTATTTATCCGTAGTTGTATAGTTAATAAAGGATAAGATATTGTTAATGTCCCCCTTATAGTCGTTATAGTCTTTTAAGCCACTAGGCTTCCCTTTAGGGGTTAAGGCTAGGGCTAATGAATTAAATCCTCCTAGGACTAATTGGTGTCGTGGTTTCGATATAGGTATTAGGTTGTTCTTTAAGTTTAATATAGTAGCTAGTAAGGAATTTCGTCTTACTATTGTTGATTCTTTAGGAGTACGAAGTGAGGTAACTTATAAACACGCTGCTTTTAGCAGCGTCTATGGTATTATAGAGACGTAGAATTGGTCGTAGGCTAAGCGTCGGTAAAGAAAAAGGCGCAACGTAATGTTACGGAACGCGGGCAATGGCTATAAAGCGTATGTATTCGGGGAGTCTACAAGACGTTACGCGATCGATCGTAAGGGTCGAGGGCGTAAGGAGGTGATATACCCTTGCGTAGCTGACATAAGCTATACGCGAAGTGTACGCGAGAGCACAGGGTTCTCCTATAGAGGCCCCTGCGGTTGGGTTCCGTGACACGCTCCGTGTTTAAAATTCTATTAAGGTCTATAGGTTTTTTAGTTACTATTAGGGTTAGGGTCAATATAGGGGCAGAGGCTTAGGCAGGTAGGCAGTAGTTAGTATTCTTCTTAAGGTTAGCTTAGTGTGTATAGTTTATAATGTTCTTAGTAAATATATTTATTTACTTACTCTAACCTATATAGTTACTGTTGTTAATTTTATAGGCAAGTCTAAGTACTAGCTCTTCCATCTTTAGAGAGATAAACTTTTAAAGTAGGTCTACCTTCTATTTATCTATCTTCTTAGCGCGGACTATTAACTTATTAAGCTCTCCCTTCTAGGACTAGTAATTACGCTCGCCCTAGGGGAAATGGTTAAGCTTATTTTTTGTAACCTAGGTTATATTAAGGACCTTATAGTAGGTAGTAAGGTCTTTAAGCATATTTTCCTTAGTAGGCTATTTCTACATAAATATGTTATTTAGGTTCTTATATATAAGCTCTAGGCCCTACTTAATAAACTTATAGGCTTTATCCTCTAGTATATCTAAAATATAAAGAATCTAGGACTAAACTATATTAAAGTAGTCCTAGTCCCGGTTAAAAACTCCCTTAATCTTAATATACTAGGTCTTAAAATTAGCTTATCGTTCTAGCGGGGTGCTTTTTCCACTAAATATTAGCGGGTCTTTAGATCTCCGTTTTTTCTGCTAGGTTACTACTATTATTATAGGGGTTAATTATTTTAGAACGGCGATAGTCTTTACTTAGGAGTTAATAGTTCCTATCTAGGAAGTAATAAGGGCACTAAGGTTTTTATTAGCTTTTTTATTAGCGGTGTTTATATTATATATATACTGTAGTTCTACTTTAATGTTATTAAGGAACTCGTTGGTATAGTTAATAAGGGTAAGGTAAGCTTTACTAGGCTTAAAGGTCTTAGGGTATAGTAGGGAGCGGCGGATTATCTACGTAATATTAGGGTATATTTCTATAAAGAGGTCTATAAAAACATTGCGGGGGTTCTAGGTTTTGGCTATTTTGGCGTTATTAGTGTCGCCTATCTAGGCGCTAGGTGAAAACTAAGGATCATTTTAGGACTATACTAGGGACGTATTAGTTTTAGCAAAGGCGCGCGTAGGTTATAATTACTCTAGGGCGGAGGTTAATTGGCTAGGGTATAAGGAATTAGTAATCGCGATAGGGCGCAAATTAAAGATACTATAAACTGTTATAGTGCTATAATAAAGTAGACTAAATAACTACGTTGTGGTATAAAGAGGGGAAGAAGGTGGAAAGGGGGTATTATATATAAATAGTAGGGCTGGCCGCTAAGTCACTAGTAGTGGGCTAGCTAATAGTATAAAATAGTATGTATTAGGTCAGTGCCGTAATAGTCTTTAAACTGCGCTACTTAGGGAGTGTTCGGTTGCAAAACCTTCAGATTGAATCTGAACTGAAAGTCCGGCAGAAAGAACGCGTTCCTTCCTAATTTGTCACGCGTTTGTGGCTTTGTAATCGCACGGACGTGTGCAATCTGAAGCCTTTATATTGAAATAGAATCTGAACCTGGAGCCTCGAGCTCCAGATTGAAATGACGCTAAGAGCTCCATTTCAGAAGCTGTATACGGTAAAGTTGCCAATATTTTAGCGTGCTATTCTGGCGTTTTGCGAGCGGTGAGAGGAACATCAAAATTTTGAGGCTGTGCAGACGAAATCACTCCGAATCAACAGTATCTGAACTGAATCTGAGGCCTCCAGATTGCAACCGAACACTCCCTTATATTTAACCTCTTCGCAAAAGGCCTATACTAGATACTCTATTTATAACTGCCTTATAAGGTAAAATACTACCTAAATAACTTTATCTTTATCCTTACTAACCTAAACAACTTAGCAGCTATTACCTAGACTTATATCTCTGTTATTAACTCCCTAAGTATCCCTTAAAATAGCTCTAAGGACATAATAGGAACTATTATTAAGGTTTTAGGATATACTATTAATACCATATAAATATAAACGCGATTATCGCTATAGAAATAATTACGCGCTATTAAGAAAGTTACTACCACACTTTAATACGGCTTATTATTGTTCCCTTAAGCCTAATAGCTTATAGGCTACCTTATATAGTACGCCTATATAATTAGACTTAGTTAATCTTACTCTAAATCCCTTTAGATCTTTATTACTGCTTAGCTAAAGACTTTAAAAAACAAGTATAAACCTAGGCAATTTAGCACTAAGTTGCGAAGTAACTTATATATCTAGCTTAACCTACTTACTATAAGTAATGGGGTATTGTTCTTTACGACGTTAAGCGTGCCTATATTTATCTCTTTACTAATACCTCTACCTAGTTTAGGTTTGGCGGCTTTTACTTTTTAAGGAACTTAAATATAAGGATAACTAGTAGTAGTATATAGCTAACCTCCCTTAATCTTAGGTGTTTAGTATATTACCCAAGCCTAGTTAATAAGTAGACTATATTAATCCAAAAGAGATACATACTATTACCTATATATTTAATCTATGGTCTACTAACTAGCAGTATAGCGCGCTATCCATTTATACTAATAGTATAGTAGTTTACTAGGGTATTAAGAAGACTATTATCTATAGTATAGTAAATAAATTGCTCCGTAAGATTATGCTAGCTGCTGTAGCTTATAATATTATAATATCCGTAAAGTAGATCCTAGGTAATTTAAACAGCTTAACTAATACACTATCTTAATTCTAGGCCGCGGCTATTTATTAGTTCTGCCTATACTAGGCCCTTAATTTATTACTACTAAAGCTAATAAGTTTTTAATAGGTGCCATAAACCTAACCAACTACTTATAACCGCCTATAAACTTTAAAGATAATATTAATACGCTATCTAACCTCTATGCGCTCCTTCTCTGGCACCACCTTACGCCAGTAACCCATAAAAACTATTTCTTAGTAGTTAATAGCTGGGAGTTATACTGCGCACTTAAAGGAGTCTCCCCCTACCTATCTAAGCCGCGTAAACTAGGCAAATGGATTGCCTACTATGTGTTTAGTACCTCCTAGCTATAGATAGGTAGGCTTAAGGCCGAAACCTTATAAGCCTATATCTCCGTAATTCGCTTACGCTATATAGATTATAGTATCTTAATTATAGTATTTAAGGATCCTATAGTACATTAATTACTTACTAGAGCAGCTGCTATTTCTCCCTTAATAAAAAAGGATAAGTAACCTATTACTAGGGACATTTTAGCCTAGGTAGTAATACACGGCCTATTACTACTAGATATTAACACTAATACTATATTTACCCTTATATTTGCTAGATTTCTATAAATAGGCGAAATTATATATACTATGGCGGAGCTTAAAAACCAAATAACCTTTTTAGTAAAAAAGGCCACCCGATATAATATCACCTTTATACCTAGTAGAATAATATTCCGCCTTAAATGGAGTAAAGCTAACAAGTAATACTGGGGCGTTAACATTACTATCGCGGCGGTAGGCGGCCTATTATACCCAGTTTCTGCTATAATAAAGCTATTTAATAGGGACCCTTAACCCCTTAACTCTCCCTTATTTAGTCTTAATAGCAAACCCTTTACCTCTTTAGGGGTTTATAAGATCCTTTCCTTTTATCTAGTAGCTGCTAGGATTAACCTAAGTAGCTACTTAAACCACTTTTTCCACTAGGGCGCTGCCCAGTTTGCTAAAGATTTAGGGTGTTTATATTAGCAAATTTAGCAACTAGGTTAGTAGTTATTAGAAGCCTTTTATTTATATATTAAAACTAAAACCACTAACCTCTATTGCCTTAACTCTTATTTCTAATATAGTATACCGCTCTTAGCGTAAGGATTATTAGGTAGTAGGTTAAGATATTAAAATAGCCGCTAAGGCTCTAGTAGTAAGCGAGCTAATAGTGATTTTCTATACCGGGCATGGAAAATCCTAATTAGTTAGCTTATTACTTAGGGTCTATAGAATATGGCAGAATATAATAATATAGCAGAATATAACAGAATATGGTAATATTTTATTGGGTATAAGAGCTTCGCTTAGGGATATCTAGCCGCTTTAGGGTAAATCCTTAGCAGATTTAAGTGCTAGGTACTAGTAAAACTGTTAAGAACTAGCCCTAAAGCGACCTTATAGCCCTACGCCTCCTAATTATATAAAAATTAAATATCCCCTTACGTAACTGCGATAGATAGATAGTATATAATATAATATAATATAACTTCTCTAGGTAAACTTTTTATAAAGAGAATTATTATATATTAATTTTTTAATATATTATTGGGGGGCTTACTAAAGCCTAGGCAAAATAAGCAAAATATAGAAAATTAAAGAATCTATTAAACTAGCTATTAAGTCGTATATTAAATTAGTTAGTAATATAGACTACGCGTAGGCTATATATTAAATGCGTTAAATACGCTAACAATATTAATAATGTCAACGATATTAAAAATAGGCATTTAGTAGGCAATTAACGTAATTAATAGTATTTGATTTTTAAACTACCTATTAAGTAAATATCGGCCTGCGAATATATTCCTAATAAAGTTAAATTAGATATAGTATAAATAAGCTCCGGAAAATATATAAGGATTCGAGCTATTACCTAAGGCAGGATATATTATTTACTCTTTATATATATAATATAGAATTTAATAGAGTATTTTGCTAAAATTGTATTCCCATTAATTAGTCTATACTAGAAATAGTATTTCTATAGGCTTATAAGCTCTTTTTAAAAGCCTTATAAGCCCTTTTAAGCACCTAATTAAGGTTCTTAATTGCTACTATATATAGTGTCGGGAATATATCACATGTGGTTACGTATAGCCGCGGCACTAGCGTGGCGAGGAGCCTTAAGCTCCTCGCCCTCCCTCATTCCAATCAATAAGCTTTATTAACCAACATCACTGTAACCCTACTTAAGTAGTCATTATTAGTGAGTTACCCTATATAACTAATACTGATTAGTGGTTAAATATACAGTTAACTATAAAGTAGCTAGGTTTTTAAATAGAAGAGACAGTCTTATATAGGGGTGCTATATACGCTTATATAGAATAGATCCCGGCGATACTATACTACCTTAAACTTACGGAAAACTAGTAATAGAAGTATTACTAAGTACTAAGAGATACTAAGTTGCGTTTATTATATAGAACAATCGCGTTTATAAAGATTTAGTTAAGTACTTTAGGTTAGAAGTGTTACTAAACCTAGGGTCCTAAGTTAACGTCTAAAACGCGTTAAACGACGTCTAAAACGCGTTAAATAACATCTTAAATTGCCTACCTCTTAATAGCAAACCTACGAGATCCTACCTACCTTTAACGTACGACACCCCGTTAATTCTATACCTACTATAGCGTTAACCTACCTAAAGAAGTATAAGGAAGATATTAACCTAAAGATATAGAATAAAGCTATAATTAACCTTATAAACGCTAATAAANAANACTTANATAGATTTTTATTANACCGTATAGCATATTATAANGANAGTAAATATAATAATACCGCGCTATAGGAATGTATAAAGGAGGACTTTATTAAATAGATAAAGGAAATATAGGCTCTTGCGAAGAAGGTTATTGTATAAAACTTCTATAACTTCCTTTAGGGGAATAGAGTATTTATCCCTATAGATAGGGGCATTATTAGAGATAATATTTAGGAGTATATTATTAACGTAAAAAAAGAGCACAAATAGACTCCACAAGAGATTAAGCACTAGAAGAAGCTTAACTTACGCTAGAATCCAAGTAATATACTATTAGAGACGCTTTAACCTTCGTAAGAACCTCCATAAGAATCTCTATAAGAATCTCCGTAAGAACCTCCGCAGCAACCTTTACAAAAACCCCTATAGCAACCTCTACAGCAACCACTATAGATAACCTCAGGCTATTAAATACCTTAAGTTCCTTAAGCTGCCGTATCTTAACCTATGCTATAAGCTCCGTCCGTATAAGCTCCGTCTCTATAAGCTCTGTCCGCATAAGCTCCGTCCGCACAAGCTCCGTCTATATAAGCTCTGTCCGCACAAGCTCCGTCCGCACAAGCTCCGTCCGCACAAGCTCTGTCCGCGTAAGCTCCGTCCCACTTAAGCGCTAAGACGTCTCCCCTAACCCCTATTGTGCCTAAATAACCGGCATAATAAGCTAAATCTGTAAACGATATCCTAACCTACTAGTAACTTCCGTAGCAACTTCCGCAGTAACCTCTATAAGAATCTCTATAGTAATATCCGAAGCAATATCCGTAGCAATATCCGCAGTAATATCCGCAGTAATATCCGCAGTAACCTCCGTAGCAACCTCCGCAAAAGCTTCTGCAAAAGCTTCTGTAAAAGCCTTTATAACAACCTAGATCTACAAATAGTATCTTTAATTAGTAGTAATAGTTACCTATTCCTCTATAAAGATTCTAAAACTTCTACGGTTTCTAAAGTAGCTATAGAGGTAGCTACTAGCGTGATTTAGATAGGGAGTTCTTATAAAGGGTACCGTGAAAAGAGAGTAATATAAGGGGGAAGCGGTTAGAACGGCATAGTTATGC
This sequence comes from Cenococcum geophilum 1.58, assembly GCF_001692895.1. Lineage (NCBI taxonomy): Eukaryota > Fungi > Ascomycota > Dothideomycetes > Gloniales > Gloniaceae > Cenococcum > Cenococcum geophilum. The sequence continues at coordinate 635,936 of NW_027137567.1, forward strand.
TAGTAATGCTATAAGCGTAAAAAAAGAACTATTAGTATCTATAGTAGTTATAAACCTAATAACTATTATAACTAATATACCTGCGAACTAACCCTATAATAAGATCCCGTACTAATCTGCCTACGAAACCAACCCTATACTAGCACCGTACTGCTATATACTATTAACAAACCGACAGCGCCGCTATGCCTACTATTATAATACTAATCGCGCTAATACGCCTGCAATCTACCGACCGAATAATTATACCTATACGCCTATAATTAACCAACCGACTAATAAACAAGCTCTATACTTAACTACTATTATTACCGCCGCTAGTACCGTACTACTACCTAAATAGACTTTTACTGCTTCCACCTGCAGCTAAATTAATACCTTACTACCTTCCTATAGCACTATATCCATAAAAAAAGAATTACTAGAAGCTTTTTATGGAACTTAGTAAGGTAGATAACGGTACTAGGGTATACTACCTATAATATTCTATAGACCCTAACTTCAACTAGCTAATTAGGATTTTCTATCCCCGGGATAGAAAATCGCTATTGGCTCGCTTACTACTAGCGCCTTAGCGGCCTTTGCAAGATGTCCGCCTACTACTTTTAAACAATTCTTTCTCCTTTCTCTTCTTCTCCTTAGTTTAGTATTTTTACTAAATAGTAATCTATAAGCTTTGGTTTAGAGGTATTTATACGAGCCGCTATAAGAGGCAAATTTTCGGACAGCGAGACTTATATTACAATGGCAATAGTAAGTAAGAAGGATTAATATTTCTTACGCTAGTTAAGCGGTATTTTATATATAAATGGCAACTATAAAAGAAGAGTTGCTAGTGTCGGGAATATATTACGTGTGGTTACGTGTAGCCGCGGCACTAGCGTAGCGAGGAGCCTTAAGCTCCTCGCCCTCCCTTATTCCAATTAATAAGCTTTATTAACCAACATTACTGTAACCCTACTCGAGTAGTCGTTATTAGTAAGTCACTCTGTGTGACCAATATATAGTTTTGCTTTGCAGCCCTAAATACTTATTATTAATACTAGGTCGTTACTTACCCTCCTCTTCCTTATAAAGTAGATAAGCTAATATTTATTTAGTGCAAATTTAACGCCGTGTTATTTTACCTATATAACCCACCAATTATATACTTAATTTAGCCTAGTATAGTTTTCTATTACTATATCTCCCTATATAATTAGGTTTATATCGTCTATAAATCCTAAAGCTACTATTTCTTAGTTACTATTAAATATCTTTAGTAGCTTAGATATAAAGAATAGGAATAAGATTAGTAATAGAGGTAATCCTTATAGGATACCTATAGGTATTAAAATTATTTTACTTTTAAAGCCCTTAAATACTATTTTAATAGTACGGCCTAGTAGAAAGGCTTAGGTAAAATTAATTATCTAGTTTAGTAGGCCCTTCTTTCTTACAATTTATAGGAGTCTTTTATATAATATATAGTTAAAGGCTCCGCTTATATATAGGCTTAGTATAAATACTATATAGCCTAGGCGGGCTTACTACGCTACTTAAACGCTAGAGGTACTTAGGGAGAGTACTAAAAGAGTTAATCGCTTCTTTCTTACGCCTATTTATATCTATAGTAGTAGCCCTTACTCCTCTATAGCCACTTATATATTTTTTACTACTATCTTTTCTAGGAGTTTTTCTAGTGTATTTTTAAGGGTAACTAGTTAGTAACTCCCTAGGAAGAAGTAGTTATTTTTATTTACCTTTTATAGGATAACTATTATTATTTCTTTATAGTATTCTAGTAGCTTACCTTTAAGGAGGTAGGTAGGTATAATATTTGCTAGTTATTTATATCAACTTAATAATACAAGTGAGTTATATCCCGGGGCATGAAATACGTATAGTATTATATGCTCTTTAGGATAGTGGTAACTGTCGATTCTATTAAGGTAGACTATGTGGTCTATATACTGACGCGCCTCCCCCTAATTAGTTAGCACCTAAGTGGTTGGTGCACCAAACGCGTAACCACGCGTTTGGTGTACCACGTGCTGTAATTATATACTGGCGGTACTTGGAAATAACTCAATTGTATCTAACCTCCGTAATCGCTTTAATGGAGCCGTAAAATACAAAAGAAATACATAGGAAATTCCTCCTGAGGTGCCTTCTGGGCTGCCTTCCAAACGGTGCTCTAAGCTGGTTGTAAGTCCTACTTGCGGTTCGTAAAGTAGACCGTACGGCCTTCTAACGGGCCGTAAATGAACCGTAAGTGCTCCGTTAGTCTCGTTCCACCCATTCTATAACCCTTAGGTTGAGCTTATTTATGTTAATTAGGGTTTTAAGAGCTTAGCACGGCTTTGCCTTAGTTATAGCGTCTACTAGGTTGTCTTCGGTGCTGATCTATTTAACCTCCGTAATCTTACGTCGTTTATAGGCCTAACGTAAGCACATTAGGTTGACTATAAGCCTCTTCTCCTATGTCGTACCTAGTTTGACTAGGCAGTCGTAGAGGGACTTTAAATTGGTGTATAAAACCAGGGGTAGCTGCTCCAATTATAGGATCTTCTAGATTATTAATTTGATTGCGGCTGCTATATTAAAGCTATAGGCTAGTGCATATAGTTTAGAAGCTAGTACGCTGTGGGTTACTCGTTTGTATTTAATTAAAGACTAATACAGTATATTTGCGTCCTAATTACAGTCCGTAAGTATAATTATAAAGCTAATTTGCGATAATAGGTCCCTATTATTGGCAAAGGAGGCGTCTATAAATACCATTACGCTAAGGGAATTTAGGTCCAGTGGTATAAAAGTAAGTCCTCTTATTACATTATTAATTTGCCACTAAATACGCTTATTTAGCTACTTAATATCTTCCTTTTGCGGATCTATTACCTAGGCCGTAAAGGATAAGTTATAGGCAGATTTGGGTTGACAGACTATAGCAATATAGGCGCCTCTTGCACGCTATGCGACGTATTAGTCCTTTATATTTATGGTCTTGTAGGTCTCTCCGCGGGAACTAGTAAGGTCTATAGGCTTTACTATAACAAGCCTTAGGTTTTAAGTTTGGCGTTCCTAAGTTAGCTAGATTAGGTTACCCTTTTATATAATTAAGCCTCTATTAAACTTAACTAGGGTCTGCTTAGTTAACTGCTTTTGCGGCTTTACTAGGAACTTGGCCTTTTATAATTTATTCTCTTTAGCGTCCGCAAAAGTCCGGTTCGCTATAAAGAGGGTATTGTCTGTTTAGAGTCCAATAATACTAAGGCCGTTTAATAGTGTGTATAAAAGGCAGGGGTTGTAGGTTAACTATTCCGTTTTAAGTTTACAGATGTGATGCTGGTGGTATATCTTAAACTAGTAGTTTTTAGCTTCTAGTACTCTGTAAAGGGGTTTTATAACCTGTAAAATTGTTTTTAGTTATAAGTTAAGCTTAAGGGGTGGTTGTATAAAGATATCCCTACTTAGGTAGGTATTGGATTGTATATAGGCTTATAAGATGTCCCGTAAGTAGAGGGCTATAGGCTTAGTTTGCTATAGTCTAGGCGTAAGTGCAAGTATAATCCGTTAACTAACTCATTAAATTATAGGCGATTGTGTAAGAACTAAGTTCTTTCCCTAGTTATTATAGGCTTATATAATAAGCCTTAACTTCTTAAAGGCTTTATTAGTATTAGGGTGCTTAATCTTGTTAATAAAGCGTAAGTTAAATATACGGACGCCTTGCGGAACATCTTTCTCTATTATAACCGTAAAGACGCCCTTCTTAAGTAGTCCGTTGATTTCTTTGCGTTGTAAGTCCGTAAAAGGGGTTTCCTGTACTAGAACTAATATATCCGTAGGCGGAGATTACTTTGCGGATGTGCCTGCGGAGGTTAGGTGGTTCTCTATTATAGGGTTCTCCGTTATAGGGTGCTTTTAGAGGCGTCCTTAGCTACGCTTTATAGTAGGTTTAGTAGGTTTATAGGGGACTTCTAGAGTAGGTAGGGGTGTTTTTAGTTCGTCTGGTTCGGTGGGTGCTTCCAGTTTATCTAGTTTAACGGTATAGGTATTTTTGGACTAAAAATAGGGTTTTATAGACGTGCTTCTGAAGTTGGTCGGTCCGCTAGGGAGTTATATATAACACGTTTCGTCTTCTATAGCTAGTAAACGGTAAGGTCCAGTTTAATTGCCGCTCTTACGCCATATAAGGACTTTAGAATTAAGCGGGAGGTTATAAACTAAAGTTGTGTTAGGTCCGTTGCGGTAATATAGAGCGCTGTTAACGGCTTATTTGGCCCGTAATTTAACTATTTCGGCCATTACCTTCCGTATTGCAGCTGCTCGTTCCGTAATGGATAGGGCAGTAGGGCCTAGGTTGCTTATTTTTGGGTAGGCTCTATAAACTAAGAGGGTAGGTACTAGTCCGTTAGGGCTAGCGGTGTCGTTAATAGCTTTTATGGCTATCTGTAAAGCTAGTTCCTTTTAGATATCCTTATACTCGTCTGTAATAATCTAGTAAGCTCTTTATAGGGCTAGGTAAGCTTACTTAATAAGCCTAATAGACTAGTACGCCTTAACTAGAACGGCTTTTATTGAAATAGCTATAGCTATAGCGTACTGTTGGAATTCCTTGCTAATAAAGTTCCTACTAGCGTCGTGGGTAATATACTTAAGAAGTCTAAGATATATATTAATCCAGCAGGTCCGTAAAATGTCCTAAATATATTTTATGGATATATTTTATAACTAACGGGCGGCTTAATAGCGGGTTGCCTTGTTAATTATATATAATACTGGACTGCCGTTAATATATATAATGTCCATGTATACTAAGTAGTTGAAGTTAAGGTCCTTATAAAGGGTGAACTTAAATCTGCCTAGGGAACGTCCGTATTTCTGGCAAAAAGAGTAATATTTGGTTAGGTAGTTAATTACCTTCCTATTAACATTATTGTGTCTAGAGCGTTTAAGGACTCTATATAGCTTTTTGGCTAATAGGTAGCTAAAGCGGCGGTACAGTTAGTGGATTTTAGTACTAGTAAGGTAGCACGGGTTATAGTTAAAAGATTCCTAAATGTAGGTCTGTAAAGTCTCTCCCTATATAAGGAACGGGGGCCGTCGAAAACGGATTCTGCACCTATACGTGGTGACGGCTACAAACTTAGGTCTTTAAAGTTCAGACCTAGAGCTAACGCAGAGACATTGTATAGCGCGTGCAAGTAGGACCTAGTGGTTGTGTGCGTCGTAGGGCGTAGTGAAAAGTTTTCACATAGGATGGTGAGATCTCGAAAACCACTACTGACGGTACCCCTTTATAATACAGCCACTAGTTTTCCTACTAAGCACCTATATAATCTAACGTGGATAAACAGCTTTTAAAAGCATCCCCTAGCCCTTAATAGAAAGCATTAATAACCTTATATTAACGGACGAATGAGCGTATAAGCGAACGAACGAACGAGTAAATATACGGCCCCTCTTAACCCCTAGGGCAGTCGCCCGCGGAGCATACAGTTACTCGCCGTTTTCAACTACCAAATACTACCTAGCAGCTTGGATTGCGACCCATGGTTTTCCCTATCTCCTTTTAACGGAGTAGTGACCCTTAGAGAGGGCCTAGCTGGGGCCTAGGTATAAAAGATACCTAAATATACATAATATCCCGCTTGCTTATTAGTATTACGGTGGTTAGAATGGATGAATCCCCCTTATGCCTTTAATGGCTCTAGGGGGGGGGGAGGCAAGGCGTATATAGCAGTGGTTTATATAAGAGATAGTATATAGGGGATGGGCAAGATATAGGATATAAAGAGATAATAAGACACAGTAATTGATTAGTAAGGCCTAGCTAGGACGTAGTGAACCCTAGCTTTAATAAGCTAGAGAAGGAAGTAGTAGTTTCTAAGGAGTTTAAAATATCTAAGGAGGAGGACGTGCAGTAGGCCCGTAGGGCCGCTGCTACGTGCAAACATGGCAAATCGGGGTTTTTTATCCTACTGAGGCTGCTTATAGGGTTTTTCCTCCCCCAACTGCAGGGTTTTCTTTATGTAAATTACAAGTTTTCCCCCCTGTGACGGAGTAGTCTGCGTGGGCTAAGATAGGATCCGTATTAGACGTTAATTAAAGAACTACTACTATATAAGGAACGGGTGTCTAAATTGTTGTATAATTGGCAGGGTGATATGCTTACTTCCTAGGGCAGTTATGGGGCTAATTATGGTGTCCGTAATATTATTATAGTAAACTTATAACCTATCTATGTCCGTAAGATAGAGTAGAAAAGGGGTATCCGCTTTTATTACGTGGAAGTTAACTAGGCTAATTAGGGTCTTAACTGCTACTAATCTAATTAATGTAGTTAAGCCGATGCCGAATTAGACGTTTACGGCCCTAGTTTGCATAGTATTAATATCCGTATTGTTATTTGTAGTGGTTTTATATATAAGGTATTGTCCGTAACCTATAGTAGATTTCTTAGAGGCACCTATATCAATTATAACGCCGTAGAATTCTTTGGGGGTGTAGCGTTTAGTAGTAATATATGCAAATGGGTCCTATTCGCGGTCCGTGACGTCTATAATGGGTCTAACGGGTGTATTTACGGGCTAGTTTTTGGGTGTAATTAAGTGTATAAAGGAGCGGTTAGCTAATACGGTCGTAATATTAAAGGCTTAGCTGTCTATAAAAGGTCTAAAAGTAGTTAGGAACGTCTCTAAGGTCTCCTATTCCTAAGTATTTAAGTTAAAGTTAATTATAAGGGCTTCTATTAACTTATTAGGAGGCTCTTCCGCTTCTTTTCCTTTATATTCTAAAATAAACTGGTTAATATAGTTATTAAGTCTCTTTTTGGACTTAGCATGTTTTTCCTAGGTATACTTTATAGACTAATATCCTTCCTTACCGCACATAAAGCACTTTTGGCTGGTTTGTTTATAGGGGTATACTTTTGTATAAGAGTTACTATAGGGGTTACGGGTAGGACCTAGTCGATGCGGGTGCTGCTAGCGGTAGCGGCGGTCCGTAAAGTAGGCGTCTAAGTTAGTTTGCGGGTTTTGCAGGTCCGTAATAAAGGCTTAGGTACTATTTGGCGGGTTTAAGACTTTATACGTTATAATAAAGGACCGTAAATCATTAATAAGACCAGCTATAGTGTCTGCGGGCTTATAGTAGGCGTATTTACAGGGTTCTACTTCCTAGTAAGCTGTAATAAGCTTATTGTATAGGAAGTCGTCCGTTTAAAGCTTAATGTTAAGGCCGTGCTGTAGGTGCCGGAGGTCTTTAATAAGAATTTGCAGGCACTCTATAGTCGACTTTTTGGTATTCTTATTAATTATGGTCCGTAACTTAATTGCATTCTATTGGGTAAGGATATTACGCCTATATTCTGGCTCTTTAAAGTAGTTATATATAGCTTTGTATAGCTTATTAAAGGAGACACTAAGGGGGTTGCTTTTAAGGTTAGTATAGTAGTGGTTAAGGGCTAGGCCGCGTAGTATAGTGGAATAGGCTTGGCTGAATTCCTGTTTAGGAATATTAGCCTTCTAATAGAGGTCTATAAAGATAGTGAGTTTGAAGTTAAAGTTATTGTTTTTACTGCTATACTTGGATTTGTTGGTATAGAGCTTAGCTAAGTTGGCTAGTTCCTTACCGTAGGTCTTTACTTAAGTGGGTTATAGATCTGTGACTTAGGCGGTTTACGGATCTATAGCTTAGGTAATAGGAGGGTTTTAGTCCGTATTTTAGTTTATAGGGGTATTATAGTCCGTAATTTAGGTTACGGGGGTATTATAGTCCGTAACTTAAGTACTAGGTATGCTTTAGCCCATAAAATTAATTTTAAAATTGCTTGGGTTTATAGGACAAATTTAGTTAAGTAGGTTAGGTATAAGGCTAGCGATACTATTAAGTTTAGGAGAAGTAAAGAGTTTATTAGTAACTTTAACCTAGTCTAGGATTTCCTCTTTGGTCTATTCTATTTAGTCCTCCTTTTGTATTGTGTTATATAAGGACCATATAATAGTAACTCGTTTATCCTTTTTAACCTATATACCTTAGTGACGTAAAAGGGTTTATAGGTTATGGATAGTAGTAGGGTTATAAGTCTTAAGAATATCTTCCGTAAAGTCCGTAAAGTCTTCTTTGTATTACTTTTATAGGTCGTTATTTATAAGCTTAAAATATCCATATTTAAGGATTTTATACTTAATATAGTTGTCGACGTCAGCTATAGACGTAAGGTCGACTCCTTGTCTTTATTTCTCTTGACCTTTATTAATCTACTTACTTGTGTCTGCCATACTATATAGTATAGTACGTAGTGGGTGGTAGTAGCTTGTAACGGGTGGGGGAGGTCTTATAACGGTCCGTAAAATTAATTAAAGGGTCCGTAATAGTTCGAGAGGTCTTATAATAGTCCGTAACGGCGATTAATAGGTCCGTAATAGTTTGTAGGGGGGTAGGGGGTTTCTATAAAAGGTCCGGAGGGGTTTAAGGTTTAAGGGGTTAAGGATAGGGGGTTCCGTAAGGGTCTGTATTCGCGTTTATAAACTTCTGGTAAACCGTACTAAGACTTAAATAAGTATATAGAGTTAGTGATAGTTCCGTAATCCCTGGCTTCCGACTTTCTAGCAGGTTGTACTAGGAGTCTAAACGGGTGGTCGCTGTTGTATATCGCTTAGGGGGAGGTATTAAGTAATTGCTAATCTGTGCGCGCTTACTAATTAGTGTTTATATTAACTTAATAATATAAGTGAGTTATATTCCGGGGCACGAAATACGTATAGTATTATATGCTCTTTGGGATAGTGGTAACTGTCGATTCTATTGAGGTAGACTACGTGGTCTATATACTAACGCGCCTCCCCCTAATTAGTTAGCACCTAAGTAGTTGGTGCACCAAACGCGTAACCACGCGTTTGGTGTACCACGTGCTGTAATTATACACTAGTAATATTATTACAGCTTCTAATATAGCTTTAACTGCCTTATTAAAAATTCTATCTAGCCCGGCTACTTTACTAGTAGGGAGTTTCCGTATAGTTTCCTTTATTTCCTTTATTAAGACTATTTAGCTTATTTCTAAAGGTAGGGGGTAGTCTTAACTATTAATATCCTATAAGTCCGCCTAATGCTCACTTAAAGAATTTCTCTACTAGTATTTTTTTTCCCTATTATTATTTATATACTAGTCTTATTCTATTTAATAGAGTATAGGTAAATAAGGGTCTTCTAACGTTTCCCCTATAGCTCTTTTACTCCACTTTAATATATACTAAAGGCTTTAGTTATATAGTTTAGTAGGGTTTAAGGTAATTTCCTTTAGGAACTAGCGCCAGCTATTTCTATTCTCCTTCTATATTATCTTCTTAAGCCTATTCTTTAGGGCCTTATAGCTCTAGTAGTAGTAGGCCTTACCTATTACGCTATATTATTGCCTTACCCTACTTATATCTATAAGTAGCTATACTGCCTCTAGCAGCTATCTACGTCAGGAAAACGGGAGAGTGGTAGGGGCTAGCTAGGGGCTAGCCCGGGGCTAGCCTGGGGTCATTTCCGCTAGATCCGCTGATCTGCTCATGTACACTTTTTTACGCTAGCCTAGGGCCACTTTAGCAACCTTATATCTTAAAATTATAATATTTCCTATGACCATAATAGTTACAATATTTCCCACGACTGCAATATTTATAATATTTCCCGCGACTGCAATAGTTGCAATATTTCCCATAACTGCAATATTTACAATATTTCCCACAACTGCAATAGTCGCAATATTTCCCACGACTGCAATAGTCGCAATATTTCCCACGACTGTAATAGTCGCAATATTTTCCACGACTGCAATAGTTGTAATATTTCCTATGACTGCAATATTTGCAATATTTCCCATGACTGCAATAGTCGTAATATTTTCCTTGACTGCAATAGTTGCAATATTTCCTACGGCTGTAATAATTACAATATTTTCCACGACTGTAATAGTCGCAATATTTTTAACAACTATAATAGTTATAATATTTCCTACAACTGTAATAGTCGTAATATTTTCTATGACTGTAATAGTTGTAATATTTTATATAACTATAATAGTTGCAATATTTATAATGTTTCCTATAATTGCAATAGTTGCAATATTTCCCATGGCCATAATAGTTGCAATATTTCTTATAACTACAATAGTTATAATATTTCCCACGACTATAATACTATAACTGCAATAATCGCAATATTTTTTATAACTGTAATAATTATAATATTTTATATATAAAAAAAAATTATTATATAATAATTAGAAAGAAAGTAAAATATTATCTATATACCTTAAGGAAGTAACTATATATCTAGGTCGTTATCTTTAGGCAATCTTAGCCTTATTTTAATATTCTTATTTCCCTTTTATTACACAAACTCTAAAAATATATTAAATCTGCTATTATCTAGTAGCTTTTCCCTCTTTCTAAGAGTATACTAAAGAAAATCTTCTTTTTTAACGCCTAGTAAGTTTCGTAGTCTATTTAGTGTTATTATATATAGTATATTAAGTATATATAGTTTATTATTTAAGTTATAGTACTAAGTAACCCTAAAGTAAGAAGCCTTATAGTTTTAGGTAGGTGGGCTGTCTATAGTTATTAGCGGCGAAGAGACTAAGGTTAAGCATAAAGTGCCCTAGTTAAGTTATTAATGTAATATTTAGAAATGTGCTTTTGCTTACCCTTTAATCTAAACCTAAATTTTTACTTCTTACTAGCGTTACCTTATCCGTATAAGCAAAAGAGGAAGAACTAGTAGGCCCTAAGTTATTGCTGCTAGAGATAGGAAAGCCATCTATTACTAAGAACTTAAACTCGTGCTGGGTTATATATAGCTTAAGCTTATTTAGATTATTAGTATTGTCTGCGTATAGATTATATACTATATATATATTATTAACTAGGTTACTAGTTTTATATATCTGCTTCTAAATAAGACTAGCTATTACCTATAGTAGTTTAGCCTTTCTATTAGAAGCTTACGCGTCCTATATCTTCTAAATTTAATAGTACGTTGCTTTATAAATTAGTATCTTATAATATATATATAGATTAGAGTATTACTTATACCGTTTAGTTCTCCTATTATATCTACCTTAACTATTTACTATAGACCTCCCTCTTTATATTTAGTAAGTGCATATTAAATATAAGTAGTAATTAGTACAACAGTATAAGCCAAAAGTAGGTGGAAATACTTGGATATCTAAGGATGTAAAGCTAGGCCTTTTAAGTTCGGGTTAAAAAAGTATTAAGTAATACACTTAATAATTATAGGTGCTATAAATCGTTATTTCCCCTTTTATTATTAGTAGGTAAACTTTAAGAGTATATAATAGGGCTTATAAGCTTTAGATATACGCATGCAAATACGTTATCTTTAAGTAGTTAAAAGACTAGAGCTTAGGTATCCAGTATATTAAAGAACGGATAATATATATATATAACTACATAAACATTACTTAGAATATAAAATCTAAAGTTGCCAACGCAGTTAAATAACTATAGTTTTGCGATATATACTATGTTAATATTACTTTAAATATTGCTAGTAGGAGGTATAGATTTTAGAGACTTGCCCTATAAGCTTCTTTTAGTTCGGGTAGAGGCTAAATATTATTAAATATACGCCCCTAATTATTTAAACTAGCCTTTCACTAAGCATTAATAATTAGTGCGTTTAGGCCCGACTTCTATCTTTCTAGCTATAAAGAGAGCCTGTAAAAAGGATTAAAGTGGCCTATTATAACTATAGCCTATATAAGTAGCTTAGTATAAGCTAGTATAGGTGCGTATATAGGTATAGAGTTAAACTTGGCCCGCTGTTGTACTCCCTGCTAGAGTAGTTCTGGTTTATATCTTAATCGTTTTATATTGTTAGTGCTTCCGTCCTTAGTAGTGCTTAGTTAATAATGGCGTTTATTAGGCAATATATTACAATAACCCTATGTATATAGGTAAATAGTTAATCTATATACTAGGTATATAGGCCTTACTGTTTTCTAAACCAATGACTTAGAATAGGTAGTAGATTTAAGCTTATACTAAGTTATATTAGTCCTACGGCGAGTGTCTTAAGGGTGATAGGGGTATAGTAGAATCTTATTACTATCGGATTTGTCCTTAGGCATACGCTAGTCTTTTTAAGCTTGCTAATACTATAGGCTCTATCTTGTTAGCTATATAGTACTACTATAAAGTGGATATAAGTTATACCTAGCTGCTAGACGCTGCAATAACCTATATATTAAATAATTTGGCTATGGTAAAGAATAGTGTTGGTTTAATATATTGGTGTTAAAGATGTATTTAATAGCCTATGAAAAGAGTACTAATGTAGATTGTTAATAAGAGAGAGAAGAAAAGTAAAAATTGTAAAGGGGCTCTTTAATTTTAAGACTTACTTACTTAGGTTAAGCTATCTAGTATATCTAGCTGAGCTAGCATATATGCGCAACCGTGCATATATCGACACTATATTAGAAATATTAGGTATATAAAATGTAGCATAGTACGCGGGATAGTTAGTATAATACAAATATAACATTAGGCCCTTAGTTTTTTTTTCTTAGGCTAGATAAAGGTCTTCCGTTTTTACTTTAACTTATTGCTTACTAATTCTACTTTATATATAGAAACCGTTGGCCTAAGTATACCACTAATTTCCTATATAGATGCCCTTAAACCCCTAGGCCTAAAACGGTTCCTTTTTAACTCTAGTTATATTCCTAATAGCTTTAACAATAAATTACTTATAACGGCTTATAGTGTAATAGTTTTAATATATATAGGTATAGTGGCCGGGTATAATATGCCTATTTAAATGCGTTAGAATATTTCTAATATTACTAAAATTACTCGTATAATCTATCTTACCTTAGTCTTTATATCTTACTATAAAATAAAAACGATTAAGTCCTTTAGTATATATTTTATCTATAGCAGCCCTCTAGGTCTGTTTAGTAAGAACTTTTATCTCCCTTCCTCGGCTATTATAATAGAAAATTCCATATTTTATAGAATTAAAGCTAATATCTTCTAAGAGTACACTAGTAAATAGACTAAAGTTTAGATTAGTTAACGTAATCTTATTATCTAGTATACTACTGGCCGTAAAGTATCTGCAACTATATAGCATTTCCCAGCTATCTTCTTTGCAGACTACTTTAGTTTGCACTGTCCTAAATATAAGGCTGTTCCGAGCAACCAACTCTAGGTCTTCTTTGCTTAGCTGGCGTATATTAGTTAATTTAAAACGATACGCAACAGACTTAATTTATACTAAGGTTGTTACTTTATCTAACACTTGACGCTTTTAATTGTTGTTATATTTTTAGGTAATTACGGATAGATACCTACTCTGCCAAGGTTCTGGTATGCCTATAAAAACGGTAAGAAATAATTTAATTATATTACGAAATACCTAATTAAGTCTTAACCGGTTCCCGACCTTATTTAGTTATAAACTAAGTATTTAAATGTCTGTAAGTCCCTGTTCTATAGTAGAATAAATATCGCTATATAATATTTTATTAATTTTTAGGCCTAGGTAGATAAACTTTACTAACCAGTTCTTTATTGCGTAGGCCTTATATACTAAAGAAAGCGACATAAGTTTGGATTGCTGTTCTATTTACGCTTAAATGCCTAGTATAGTGCTGTTGATTATTATTGGGTTGTTTATAGTAGTTGTTATAATTAAGTGTAAGGGAAAAGGAGTTATATAGCGGCTAAACCTAAATAGGTATATCTACTGATTATTTGCAATATTCGCAATATATTATATTTATTACTTCTTTTATAATATTTATATATATGCAATAACCGTAATATCTTTATTATATATACTTAGAGCTAGGTATTATAAAATATATTATAATTAGTATACTATAAAGGTAGTGCCTACTTAGCTAGTAGTACTAATTAAGCTAATTAAGTATATAGAAGAAACCGTTTATTCCCTACTATATAGCCTTGCTAATAGAACCCGGTTCTAATATATATTAAGCAATCTTAAGTAATAAGGTACTAGAAAGGTGCTTCTTTTTAATATAATGCTTTAGCGCTCTAGAGAAAGCGCCTAGTATAAAGATCTTATATTTCTTAGCCTGCTGCTAAATATATACCTCTATATTAACCTTATTAGATATAGCCCTAATATCTATAACTTTATCTTCTAGCTGTCCAATTTTATAGGCACGTCTAAATACCTAAGCTTTAACCGTAGGCAGTGGCTATAGCTTAAATATAAACACCTTACTTATTCTAATTAGAGTATATACTTTAGATATAAGACCGGTAGTTAATATAAGGAATTTTAAAGTGGGGTTGTTTTCGAATTCTTTAATAATGCTCTCTCTCTCTTTTATTTTAAGCTTACTATTAACTAATTTATAGCTACCTAATCCGTACCTATTACGAAGATACTAATCTAGCATTAGAATATAAAAATATTGCTTTAAGAATAGATAAAATATACTAGATAAATAATAAAGGCGGCTACTAGGAATACTGTAAAGACGACTAACTTCTTAGGATAACCTTTATAGTTAGTCCCTAGCTAAATAAGAACTGTCTTTAAGGCATTTATTTTTGGACTTAAAGCTATAATAGAACGCAGTTCTCGCTTAAATATAGACTACTTGGGGTTCTTGTAATAGTTAAGCGTATAACCTTTATTTTTATTTTCTTCTAAATATAAGCTAGTAAAAGGCACATTAAAATCTTTGCCTTTATTTTTCTAGAGTTATAGCTCTAAAAAGTCCGTAAAGATTTAAAGCTTGTAGGTAAATGCTAAGCTAGACTAATATAGTTTTGTAGGTTTTTAATTAGCGTTTAAACCTTTCCGCTTCCACTTGGCTAGTTTCCTCTTATATACTGTATTAATCTCTTTCTTTAGTTCGTCTATAGCCTTATTTAATTACTTTAAGACCTCGCCTATATACTTAACATAAATATTCTAGTCCACTTTTTATACGTTAATTTTAATTAATGGTTTATTATTAAACTATTGTATATTTATAGAGCGCCCGATTATAAATTACGAAACAATATTGCAAAAACTGTTAATAATGGCCCCTATTTCTTTCTTAGCCTTCTTTAATAGCTTAGCTTTTATTTAAACTATCTTATTTATTTTTGCCTATAGCATACGGATATTAGGACTAAGTAGTAGGTTATAATCAGGCTTTTCTGCCCATTCTTTATCCCGCCCTATTACTAAGGTTTATAGAAATGTAGTAAGATTACTAGGGCTAGTGCCTGCTGGGGTGCCCAAATATCCCTAGAGATAGATATTATTCGGTAAAGCCTAAATCGCGAGCTGTCTAGTTATGGTCCATAACTGAGTTTGGCTGTTCTTAGTAGTATAAAACTTATTAAAAAATATATGGAGCTATACTACTGCGTTTAATTAATAGTATACCCTAGGTAGAATCTCGCCTAGTAAGTATAGGAATCGTTATTTCTAGCATCTAATGGTTGTAGCGACAATAAAGTGGGATAAGTTAGTAGGAGAATTATATAATATATTGTCCGGGTTATCCGGGTTAGGCTCTATATAGCTAAGAAGGAATTTAAAGTTACCTTTCCGGCACTTCTAGGCCGTTTTCGCGTAGTTGCTATATATGATTTAAAACTAAATATCCGTGGTGCCCTTATTCTTACCCATATTCTTACACATTATAGTTAAGTAATTTTCGCTAAATACTAGCTTAATATTCTTTTTCTATGCCAATAGAGCTTTAGGTAGTGCTATTATAAGCATTAGGCCATTAAGTCTTTTAAATACGGAGTATGGATTTTTGTCAATATATATACACTAAATTAGTAGGCTACCCTATAAGGGGCATTATATATTCTTAGCTTCCCTGGCAGAACAAGTAAGATATAATCTATCTTTTTTTGCTTAGGAATTCTAAACAGCCTGTTAATTAATAATAATTTATTTATTTAATAGATAAGTAAGAATTGCGGTAACTATCTTACCTAAGCCTATCTAGTCCGCGTATACACCGCTGTTAACGTTATATTTTTTGTTTACGGTCTAGTAATAGGCGGTAATTAGTTAACATTTTTTCGCTCTAAAGGATTTTGTAACCGGCTATAGTGGCAATAGAAGGCTATCTATGTTAAGGTTAGCGTTAGAATTAAGACAGAGGCATCTACATGCCTCTAACTATAGAGTTTTATTAATATATTCGCACTCCTTTTTTATTACCTAATTAAAACCAGAATTTAAGCTAAAAAAAATTAGTTTTAAATTAAGAGAGTATCTATATTAGATATATTAGAGATATATACATGTATATATATCTAAAGAACGTAGTATTAGGATTATTTCCTTCCTTATTATCTATATAGTCCTTAAAGTCGTTTTTAGCCTTATTACCTACATTAAGAAGGGGATCATCATCATCTTTATTATTACTACTATTATTAGACAACACTTCTATAACGTTTATTACATTTATTCCGTTTCTTTTAACCTATATAATCTTCTTAATTTTATAGAGTTCTGTAATATCCGCCGACGCTAATAGCGGAGGTAGTTAACTATTAGAAGCATCCTTATCGCCCTACTTAGAGGTTCCGCCTATTACAATATCCTTTCCGCCAATAGTAGTGGTCTTAGCAACACTAGGCACAGGCTAGTTGCTATTATTAGGAACACTAGTATAAATTAAAGGCAAGTTAGTTAGGGTGGCGTTATTACTAAAACTAGTAGATATTTTAGTAACGACTAATTTCTGGATATTAGTCTAAGGCATTATTAGCGTAGAAGCTATACTGTTTAGGTTTGGAAATAGGTCTAATATAGTCTATCTATTTAATTAGGATATAGCTAGATTTAAATATTAGCAATATACTAAAAGAGCTGCAATACTTATAATATAAAGCACTTACGTAGAGGTTGGACTTCCAGCTTTAGCATCTATAAGCTAGAGTTTATGGCATCGCTAATTGCAGTAGCTAACTCTTCTTTATTCCTAATAGGGCCGAAGCTATCCTATAAACACTTAGTATTAAAGTTAATGGGATAAAACGCGCTATTAGATATAGTGGCTTTTAATATAAGCTTATCCCAAGATAAACTATCCAGCGTCTAATTAGTGGACCTATAAAACTTATCTTTTATAATAGCTTAGAGACGAAACTAAGTAATAGCAGTATTAGAACTATGAGATATATATATAGTGCACGCTAACAGGGTTACGTTACTTTTAATATAGTATAGTAAGATCCCGGCATAAAGGTTAGCTTTAGGTATTTCCGGTTTTACTTAATAATGCTTTTTATAACCTTTCCGGTTTTTGTTTAGGCGTAGAGGAATTAAGTCTAAGTTATCTTCTAGATCTATTAATAGAGTTAGCCTCTTTTAACTTAGCGGTTCCGATTTTACTCTTAATTTATTTAACTTTATCCTTATAATAAGTACTAAGTAGCTTCTCCCCGCAAATGTTTAATTAGGATACTACTTAAAGGCGTTGATCTTAGCAAGTGTAATTACTTTTACATTACTATAAATCTCGGTTTAGCGGTATTATTCGGCCTTAAAATATCTATATTTATTAAGTATCTTTTAAAGGTAGGCCTTAGCCGCATATAGCCTAGATATATTAATTGCTAAACCCTAACGGACTATTACGTCTAATAGCTAGACAATAGCTAAGGCGTATTAGACAGGATGCGGGTATAAGGGTTTATTATTAGTAATAGGCTATACTTTAGGACCTACAATAGCGGGTTAGTATAAATAGTAAAAGGATAGACTAGCTTGGCTTTAATGGCCTACGTAGTTTAACTTACTAAGCTCACTTTCCTAAGAAGCTATTATGAAAAATCTCCTCTTAATAATATCCGGTGTAAGAAGATATACTAAAATAAAAAAAGTTAAGACGGTGGACTTATAATGGAAGATATAAGGTAAAAAAAATCTACTAACTATATAGGTAAACAACCAACAACTAAGAAGGTAAATCAATTTAAGAATTAAACTAAAATAAAATAAATAGTTATTGCGCGTAATATTAGCAATATTAGGCTAGGTATAACAGATTAAATAAAAATAATTAAAATATTATATATATTTGCGTGGATCTAGTGGCATACCCTAGATTAGGGATTTTAGGGAAGTAAAACCTATTAGTGCTAAGTATAGCTAGGATGCAAGAAGGTAATAAGTTAAGCCTACAATTATTATAGATATAAGATGCCTTAAGTATATGACGCAGTATATTAGTATTTGCAATATTGCAAAATATATTAATATAATAGTCTAGTGGTATGCCCTAGGTTAGGGATTAAGGGAACTAGAACTTAGGTAGTGCTACTAAAAGGCGGGAACTAAGGTTATAATATTACAACTATTGCATATATAGCATGCCTTAGGTATGTAATATAGCACGCTAATATCTACGATATTATAAACCGTACTAATGTATGGGTCTAGTGCTATGCCCTAGAGCTAGGTAGTGCTACTAAAAGGCGGGAACCAAGGTTATAATATTGCGACTATTATATATATAGTATGCCTTAGGTATACAATACAGCACGCTAATATTTATAATATTGCAAATCGTACTAATGTATAGGTCTAGTGCTATGCCCTAGAGCTAGGTGGTACTATTAAGAGCAGAAACTAAGGTTGTAATATTACAACTATTACATATATAGCATGCCTTGGGTATACGATATAGCACGCTAATATTTATAATATTATAAATCGTACTAACGTATAGGTCTAGTGCTATGCCCTAGAGCTAGGTAGTGCTACTAAGAGCAGGAACTAAGGTTGCGAAGAGGCGATATTGCGACTATTACATATATAGCATACCCTAAGTATACGAATTAGTATAAAGATATTTATAATATTGCAAACTATACATCCACCTATCTATTACCTACTCTCTATATTAGAATAAATTTCCCCTTACCTTAACTATATACTAGCCCTTAACCTATTTTAAGGTAAACGTCGTAATAGTACGTATACTGGTAAGGAGTTATAGATATCTTACGCTAATTAGTTATTATAGATAAATGAAAAGCTGGGGTATATAACCACCCTAGCTAAGCGCACTAAGCGTCCCTATGTTAAAAAGGTGTTACTAAAGAACGGAGATAGAACTATAAAGCCAGCTTTAAAGCCGCGAAAGAAGAAGGCGGCGGATAGTTGCTAGAAGGGGATTAAAGGGTTTCTAATTAAGCAAGAGAAGAATAGTAAGGCAGCTAAAGCTATAAAGACAGTTTAGCTACCTCTTAAGAAGCCTTTACTAACCCATTCTATTCTATTAGCCGTTGGAAATGCCGCCATATATAGTCTAGAGAGAACTAAGTTAAATAAAAATAGTGCTACGGAGATAGCTGTTACGGAAACTAGAAAACCATAAAAGGGGGACCTCTTTAATATTATAAGTCAGATAATTAGTCGTATAAAGAAGAAGTAAAATACTTTATAGACTATATTAGCTACTAATTACTAGAATATAGAGAGTCTAAAGACTAATATTAAGGAACTTTAAAAAGCTAAGAAGGCTTAGAATATATCTATCGTTAATCTAATCTAAGACGCCTAAGTAACAAAGCAGGACTATAACTTTAAGGTTATAAAACTATATTCGCACTAACTGAAGCGCATAATAATATAAATTAGAGAAAGGCAATATTTTAAGAGCTTTTAGCGAAATATAAGGCATTAGATGCGACAGTCTTATCTTATTTAAGATTAGTTGATTATTAGCATAATAAGTCTACTACAACGTCTAAAAAGTTAATTAAATTTATGTAAGAATTAGAGGCTATAAAGAGCATATAAAAGTCAATAGAGGATTTTTAGACGCTTAAGCGCAACTAACTAAAGGCGGAGCTAGATTATATAAAGACAGCCTAATTAGCCCTAAAAATCCGTTTTATAAAGGAGCGCGATAAGTTAAAAGCAGAAATTAAACAGATTAAGAAATTGCCGCTAGAACTAGTTACGCTAAAGCATAAGTAAGACTAGCTTAATACTAAGTTTAAGGACTTAAAAGAGTCTAAGATAGTTAAACTAGACGCTATAAACCAAAGACTTAATAGTATCTAGAAAAACCTTATCTATAGATAGCTCTTTAAAGTCGCAAGTAACGTTGGCAACTACGCTGGTTTAATAGCTAATAATTATTATAGAGAGGTTGGCCGAGTAATTAAGAAGCTAAAGAGTAAGTTATAGAACGGCGGTCTAACGAAAATCTGATAGGGGGTCAGTAAGGAGCTTTTAAGGTAATTATAACGGCAAATGCCTAAAATTAAGATAGGATAGGGCTTTTACTCTATATATTTGCTATCCTAGTTATTTAAAGGATCTTAGGTAGGCGGCGCATGACGTAGAAATTTAATTAAGGTTGCGTAAGTAGTATAAAGAGCTATTAAAAATGAAATAAACTCACTATTACGTGGGTTTAGGGTGTACACGAGGTCGCAGAAACCATAACTCTAGCGGTAAACAAGATTTTAAATATTACACGTATAGCATATGACGCACGTTAATATTTATAATATTGCCAATATTATTGGAGGCCTTTTAAACGGCGTTAAAGACTATATTATCCCGTATAAACCCATAAATTTAAAGGCCTATACCCGCTAACAAAAGCACTAAAATTGAGCGCTATTAACGTTTTATTAATAGGTTATTAATAAAAACTCTATAAATAGGATCTTTAAAGTTTAACACCACGCCAAGCATTATAGCCTTCCTACAGTAACAGAGCAACCCCTAAATTCTCCTAGTGCTTGACGCTAAGTCTTATTATATCACCGCCAAGTCTTATAAGCCTTATTATATCGTCGCCAAGTCTTATAAGCCTTATTACATCATTGTTAAGTCTTATTATATCGTTACCGAGCCACCTAGCCAGATTAAGCAATTAGATATCGCGAGTGCAACTTTTAAGCATAGTAGGTGCAATTCTCATCTATAGCGTATTAAAAACAATAAAAAGAAGGTTATTTATTATAAAATCACGTATTAGCAAAGGCTTCAAATTATAAATATTATATTTTTAATTAAATCTTAAGGCCTAATTTTATAAGTTACGCTTCTTATTATATATATATATATATTAGAGATAACTATTTTTAATCTTATTAGGCTAGCTTTAAATAGCAGCAATTATATTACTTACCGTATCACTATACCGCAAGGATTTTTAGTTATAATCTTATAAATTTAATTAAAATATAATTCTTATAATTAAGCATTTCTATATATAATACTATGCCAAGGATCACGATACAGATTGCCTAGATATAGCTTTACTACAATGCAACGGCTCTACACCAATTGATTAATCTACGGCTTTAAAATCTATAATACTAAAAATAAGCTCTAAGCTACTAATTTTACACTAGCAGAACGAAACTTAGCAAGAGATTTAAGCAGTAAAGTTACTATTAAGAGTTACTATCCGGATCCTGGCTGGTAGAAGTAAGAGGCCTTAGTAGGCCTTAGTATTAAAGTCATTAATAATAACTTTATCCCTCTTAATCTGGATCTAGCTGGCTATAAGATAGCAGGTATTCTCGCTATATTTATATCTAAGAGATTAAATAAAGAGTGGGATGTAAGAATATTGCGCTTATTGCAAATATAACATACTAGGCGTATTATAAATGCGATTATAGGGAATATGGTAAACATAATTAATTTCTATAGATTACATTTGCGAGTAGGCCTAAGTTCAGTAAAAATAGTCTTTAAGGCATCTATATTTGGGCTCATCTATATAGAAGAGTCTGACTTACTGTAAAGGATTAAATTATTAAGGTTCTTATAACGGCCAAGGGTATAATTTTATTTATTATTGTCTTAATAAGTATATAGGTGTAATAGGCATATTAAAACCTTAACCTTTGTCCTTTTAATTATACTATCCTAAAAAACTGGCATAGATATAAAGGCTTTCTATAATACCACACTAAGCTAATATTATTCTATAGTTCCGTATTATAGTTTTAACACTTTATATAATTAGCTAACTAATTTCTTACTATATAGTAGCTTAAACTTTATTTTAAGGTTAAAAGTGGCCTTATTTATCTGCTTTACAGTAAAGGGATTATAAGTAGTATAGGAGTTCCAGTTAGTTCGCGTTGCTTTAATCTAAATAAGCAGTTCCTTAATAAACCACTTTATCTTCATTAAATATCTAATAACAAACTAGGGGATAATATTATAGAAGCTGTTTATAACCTCTTACATTTTCTTCCTAGCATCTTTAGTTAGCTTTACTTTTGTCCTAACTATTTTATTAACACTTCCCTACAGTATAAAGACATTAGGGCCGAGTAGTAAATTATAACTAGGTTTACTCTCCCATTTATTACCCTACCTTATTAATAGAGTTTCCAAAAAGGCGCCGAGATTACCAGAAATAGCGCCTCTTAGAGTACTAGAATATTACTAAACAAGGGCATTATCTAATTAGCTAATTTTTGCGGACCTACCAATCAACTACCAGCTTTAAGTTAAGCGCTTCTTAATATAATAGAATTGGACAAGATATACATAGTGCTATACAATAGGGCATTTCGGACTTTATAGTCTATGCTATTTTATACCTAGTAGACTTAAGAGATTTTTTTTAATACTTTAATATTATAGTAATAACAAAATCCAGATAAGCTAATAAGTGGGGTATAATATTTAACGTTAGGGGTATCTACATTAAGAATAACATTGCTTTTATAGTACTTAAGAATATTAAAGAGGAACTTGCAGTTTATTTTATTATAGTTGTTATAGATTAGCCGAAACTAAATATCCCTTCTACTATTTATATCTATAGATTTGCGTATATCCTTAATACGTTAATAGCTAAGCCCTACTTTTATATCGTTTACCTAGGCTAATAAACGTCTAGGTAGCGCTACAAGAAGCGTTAGTCCATTAACTCTTTAAATTTAGAATATAGATTCTTATTAATATAGGTATACTGCCTTTATAATCTATCCCATAAAGAGCATTCCGCGCTTTTAGCTTTCCCTCTAGAATAAGTAAAATATAATCTATACTTTTTGCTTAGAAATCCTAAATAGCCTATTTATTAACATCAATTAATTAGTTTAGTAGATGGGTAAGAATTATAGTTACTGTCTTACCTAAGCCCATCTAGTTAGCGCGTATACCGCTATTAATATTGTCTTCTTTAAATATAATCTAACAATAGGCGGCAATTAGTTAACATTTTTTCTCCCTAAAGGATTTTATAACCGGCTATAGTGGTAATAAAAGGCTACCTGCGTTAAAGTTAGTATTAGGATTAAAACGGAGGCATCTATATACCTCCGGTTATAGATTTTCGTTAATATACTTATATTCTTTCCTTATTACTTAGTTAAAGCCAAGATTTAAACTAAATGAATATTAGTTTTAAATTTAGAGAGCGTCTATATTAGATATATTGGAGATATATAGACGTACATACATTAAAAAAACGTGGCATTAAAATTACTAATATCCCTTTTATTCTTATAGTCTATAAAGTTGTTTTTAGCGCTATTACCTTTACCAGGGAGGAAAGCGCTATTATCTTCATTATTACTACTATTAGTAAACTCCACGTCTATAGCGTCGTCTAGAGTTATTATATTATTTTTTAATCATACCATCTTTTTAATCCCGCACGGCTTAGGGGTATCTACTAACACTAGTGGCAGAGATAGCTGACTTCTAGAAGTATCCATATTGTCCTTTTTAGATCACAGTATTATTTTCGCTGATAGTAGTAATTTTAGCAATACTAGCCGTAAACTAATCGCTATTTTTGGGAATATAGGTGGGGATTAACAGCGGGTTAGTTAGGGTGGCATTATTACCAGAATTAGTAGATATTTTAATAGCGACTAGTTTCTAAACACCGGTTTAAGGCGTTATTAGTATAGAAGTTATGCTATCTAGGGTTAGAAATAGGCTAGCTGTAACCTATATATTTAATAAGGATATAACTAGATTTAAATATTAATAATATACTATAAGAGCTAAAATACCTATAATATAAAGCACTTATATAGAAGTCGGACTTCCGGCTTTAGCATTTATAAACTAAAGTTTATAGCGTCGCTAATTGCAATAGCTAGCTTTTTCCTATATTAAATAGGACCATAGCTATTATAAGGGCGCTTAGTATTAAAGCCTATAGGCCAAATCTTACTACTAGGTGCGATGGCTATTAATATAAGCTCGTCCCAGTATAGGCTAACTAGTATCCAGTAGGCGGACTTATAAGGCTTCTACTTTATAATAGATCGGAGATAAGACTAAGTAATGATATAAGTAGTACTAGAATATATTGTTATAGAGTAAACTTATAGAGTCACTTTACTCTTAATAAAGTGCGGTAAGATCTCACTTGGGGCGTTAGCCGGAGGTGCTTTTAATTTATTATAGTAATGCTTCTCTATAAGCTCTAGTGTTCTAAACTAGCGAGAAGGCACTAGGTCGGAATTATTCCTATTACCTATAAATAGTATTGCCCTCTTTTAGCTTGCTAATTCTAGTCTTACTCCTCCTACTATTTTAATTTTCGCTCTATAATAGTGCCGAGCAGCTCCTCTCTATAAATAACTAGATAGGATACTACTTAAAGGCGGCAATTATTAAACGCTAACGCTTCTACATTACTGCATATCCTATACTTAACGTATTCTCTAGCGCGAACACAATTATAAGTGCTAGGTATATTCCTAACTTAGTTTTAACTTCCCTATAGTATTGCCGCCTTAAGTTCTAATCTCTTAGGGTTTATCTTATAGGATAATTAGATAGCAGTCTCGGCGTCTTAGATAGTATTTATATAAAAGGGCAGAACCCTAACAGCAGGTTAAAATATAGATTCTAGAATGATTAATTAGCGCGATTAGTAAATAGGCGGACTAGTATAGCACTAATAGACTAAGATATACAACTTGCTAAACTTAAATATAAGAAAGGATATAATACAAAAACTACCGCTAGTGAAATATTTTACGAGTTGCTTATAATATAGTAAGAAATACAATATAGAAAAGAGAAGGTTAAGGAGGGTTAAATATTATAGAAGTAAATAACTAGAGGCCAGATTCGTAACGGTAAGGTAAATTAATTTTATAAATAAGTATAGAGATAAAAGTAAAAGTACACAACCCTAGATATTGGCAATATTGCGAAAACGTATAATCGCTTAAGGGTAGAGGTGTTTTATAATTGGGATCCTAGGAAAATATAATCATTATATAGAAAATATAAATCAAAAGCTTAGGTAGAGGATTTAGATATTATAGATAATGTATATATTCTATTCCTTAGGTATACGGCGTAATATTTAAATAACTGTAATATTGTGGAATCTTATAGTTGCGGGGAGCTAAGTATATGCCCTAGATCTAGGATTAAAGGGAAGTAAAACCTATTAATGCTAAGTGCAGCTAGGATATAAAAAGGTAATAAGTTAAGCCTATAATTATTGCAGATATAAGATGCCTTAAGTATACGATATAATACGGTAGTATTTGTAATATTGCAAAATATATTAATATAATAGTCTAGTGGTATGCCCTAGGTTAGGGATTAAAGGAACTAGAACTTAGATAGTACTGCTAAGAGGCAGGAACCAAGGTTGTAATATTATAACTATTGCATATATAGTATGCCTTAGGTATACGATACGGCACGCTAATATTTATAATATTATAAATTATATTAACGTATGGGTCTAGTGCTATGCCCTAGAGCTAGGTAGTGCCGCTAAGAGGTAGGAACTAAGGTTATAATATTACAACTATTGTATATATAGTATGCCTTAGGTATATAATACAGCACGCCAATATTTATAATATTGCAAATCATACTAACGTATAGGTCTAGTGCTATGCCCNAGAGCTAGGTGGTGCCGCTAAGAGGTAGGAACTAAGGTTGTAATATTACAACTATTGCATATATAGTATGCCTTAAGTATGCGATATAGTACGCTAATATTTGCAATATTACAAATTATACTAACGTATAGGTCTGGTGCTATGCCCTAGAGCTAGGTAGTAGTGCTAAGAGGTAGGAACCAAGGTTATAATATTGCGACTATTATATATATAGTATGCCTTAGGTATACGATATAGCACGCTAATATTTATAATATTGTAAATTGTACCAACGCACGGGTCTGGTGCTATGCCCCAAAGCCAGGTAGTACTGCTAAGAGGTAGGAACTAAGGTTGCAATATTGCGACTATTATATATATAGCATACAATATAACACGCTAATATTTGCGATATTGCAAACCGTACTAACGCGCGGGTCTAGTGTATGCCCTAGAGCTAGGTAGTGCTGCTAAGAGGTAAGAAATAAGGATACAAGGAGGCGATATTATAACTATTGTATATAGTATGCCCTAGGTATATAATACAGCATATTAATATTTGCAATATTACAAACCGAACTAATGTATAGGTTTGGCAGTGTGTATTAGAACTAAAATCGTAAGAAATTAAAATCTAGTAATATTAATAGGAGATAATTTTAAGGTTAGTGGTTTACAAGAGTTAAATATCCGCAATATTACAGATATTGCATTTTTAGGTGTCTTATTATTGGCGGATTATATAATACCTTATAAACTCCACGCGTAAGCAGTTTATAAAAAATCCTCTATATATATCTACTCCACTCCTTACTAACTATAAAGCTAGAAATAATAATATTATATCTGCTTAATATATTACTACCCTAGTATAAGAGTAAGTTAAGCATTAATAAGCCGTAAACACTAGCTAAATCTATAATAGTTACCGTATACTTTATAGACAGAAGATATAGCTAATGCCGTATAATCCTACGTTCTACTAGCGGCGCGGAACGTTATAAAATAAAATATAAACGTAAGGATGAAATCTAAAGGTAAAGCAACCCCTAGAAAAGGTGTAGACGTAGGGATAAGAATAAACCGGTCCGATTTAACCATTAAACTATTAATGACGGATTTAATAACACACTAAAAATCGCTAACCGTAACTAATAAATATCTTCCGAAGACGAGGGCTTTATATTACGTAATAATGATATAGCAATTATTACTGCTAATAGGATATCTACCCCACTGTTAAACGACTAGGCTATATACTGTAAGGTACCTACTATAGAGACCTCTATTAACTAACCAAAACCCCCCCTATAAGAGAGAGGATTGTTATTAACTGCGACATCTATTAGGATAGAAGGCTATATAAAGGTTACCAGAAAAGGTGCTAGTAAACTAGTATAATACTATACGACTAAAGATAAGATGTAGCTATATTAGCAATGCCCTAATCTACCTAATGACGCCGGAACCAAATTCTACCCATTTTAAAGTAAAGCGGAGTATATACTTACCCTATTCTTTGTCCAAGAAAAAGTATCATAGGGGGCTATTAATCGATTTCTATGAGACCCCTAGCTTACTCCGCTACTACAAAATTAAATATCTATAAAGAACTTAAACGACTTATTTTAGAGATATAATTAATTAAACTAGGGTATTATACCTAAAAAATAAAAAGAATATACGTTATAAGTTAATAAAGGAAAGGATTTAATAGAATAAACTAAATACTATATTTAATATAGAAGTATTATATAGGTACTACGGTTCTTACTAGGTCACCAGCCATTCGCCCCAAATCTTATATACGCCCCAGTTTAACTATTTAACGACAATAATTTACGGATATATATAGAAGTTTACACTAGTAACCGTTAGTGGCACTAATAGGACCAGCTTCCACCGGGCGCTACTATAGTGCCGCTAGTTATTACGACTAATAAGACCTTACTATCTAAATAAGGTGAAATAATAATATATCTAGTATACGCTTCGGTATTTAACTTAAATAGCTAAACTCGCCATATACAGAAACGCCCGGGTATAGTATTACTTGGGTTTATTCCTATTACAAAGGGGTAGGTTAAATTAGAAGTATACCATACTGTAATAGAACTTATGTTAGCCCATAAGTGCTTTAAGCCACCTACCCGTATATTACTAACTGATGGCATTTTAAGCGCTAGAAACGATTTTAAAGACTAGTATTTATATTGCCTATATAGACGGAAAGATAAAAGTATATTACCCTATTATCTCATTAATAATAGCGGACTATGAGGAGCAAGTCGTAATTATAGGTGTAAAGAATCTTCGACAATATACTATATGCTAGATACCGCCCAACTAGCGAGGAAATCTCTAGGCTAAATAGAAGTTCTATAATTATATAAGCACAAGACAACAAATAGAGCTCCAATTTAGAAGGAATATTAAACAGTCGGACAATGCTTAGGTTTACCCACGACAAAACTTTACCTAGAAGCATTACTTAGTAAATATTCATACCTATATAACTCCTAATATACTATACCAGCTTATAAAAGGGACAGCAACTAACCTAATTAACTAGACTAAGAATCTCTTACTTAAAAATATAAAACTATGGCGATTAAAAGGGTAACTAAAGTGGTAGGGTTTAACCAAAAACTATATTAATGCCGTGCTAAATAAATAATTTAGTTAAATACCGGAATTTGTTAGTATAAAACAGTTTAAAGAGTTTATATCAGTTAGTTAATAGACGGGCTATCTCCAGAAGGATATAATGCGATAGCTTATAGTAGTACTGGCACCCCTTATACCAAAGGAATATATAGGAGCAATGCTATATACTTAAGCAGTCTCGGACTTTATAATACTTACACAATACGCTTTATATAACGATAATACTATTAGGTATATAGAACATACACTCTATATTATAGACTAAATAAAAACCGCCTTCTCTAGATTTCGCCCATTACACCATATAATATAGGAACGGCACTTTAATATTCTAAAGCTTCACGCTCTTACCTACTACCCCTACTATATCTATAAGATAGATAGCCTTACTAGTATAGACGTTAAGCATAATAAGGTTATGTATAAACTTTTAGTAAAGGCATTTTTTAACCGTATAAATAAGCGCTCTAACTATTAGGAGCAATTGCTTCATTATAATACCCAGTACCTCCAAATAATGGTAATAGAAGAACTCCGTATACTTAAAGTAACAAAACCTTTATCGCCAGCAGACATTGCTAAGGTAGTTTACGCTACAACCCCGATATAACTAGTAGACCTAACTAATATAGGCTGGTTTATTAACTAGGACAACAGATATATAGCAAAAGAAGCTAGTATCCTAATTAAAATATGGCGCTAGGTATATTAAGTTAAAAACAAAATAGGGCTTTCTGGTTTTATTAAAGCATTAGCTATATTTTTATAAGAGAATTATAATAAGTAGGATAGAACCTCTACTATTAATATTTAAATGGATTATAGAGAAGAGGATTCTTCTAAAGTAGGCTTATACTTTATATACATCTATAACTTAGTCTAATATTAAAAGCGGGATAAAAAGAGCCTAGACTCTATAGCTAAAGAGTTTATCTAATGCGTATATAATTAGTAGAGCTAAGGTAAATAGAGACGAGACCATATATAGGTGCAAGAGTATACGCAAACTACCACTTCTAGGCAGATATACCCTCTTAGCGGTATACTTCCTAAAAAGGCTTAACTAATTATTACAGTTATAGACAAAGAAAGGTTAAACTTATAGGGCAGGTGGCTTTAATATATAGGTATTTTAGTTAACCTACTTCGTCTTAAAGATATAGGCCGCGTAAACGATTTTCATGGTATAGTGGAGGTAGAGCCATAGCAGCAATCTCTTATAAAATACCAATAAAGTATTAGTGGACGTCGTATTTATAACCTTTCATTAGTACTCCGTAGCGCGTATATAGTGCTATTAAAGCTTAGGTCAGAGCCCTAAAGCTTTTTTATTAATCCTTAGGTTGATTTTAATCAGTTTAATACATTATATAATAAAGATTTTCTTTTAAAAGGTAAAGAATAAGATAAAGACCACGCATTAGGAAATAGAGGTTCCTTTATAGGTAAGGCGCGCTCGCTTCCCCACCCCAGTTTGGCCAAGACCCAACCTCAACCTCGACCATAAAAGGCCTTCTCCCTCGCTGCTTTTGCCCTTATGCTCCATCTCCTCTTTTCTTTCCCGCTACTGTGCTACCTCAGACTCTAGCTGTTAGCCGTAAGGCATTTTCCATCCCCTTAGCGTCTATGTAGGTGCTCTGCCCACCTTCCCTAATCTCTATATATTTTATACTAACGATTACCTAACGCTGTAACTCTTTAGCCTTTTCCATAAAACATATTTATACTCTCTCCTAGTATTAACGCATGCTTCGGTCCTACTATATTCCTCCTTTCTTTTCTCCTCTTTCCTCTCCTCCTGCCCACATCCCCTACCGGAATAACATTTCCGTTTATCCTCTTCTTTACCTCCGCCTTTAGCAATATCTTAGGCGTAACTATAATATGCGACTTAATCCCTATTAAAACAGCTATAAATAGCTATAAGGCTATACCGAGAACCGCCTAGTAATAGATTATATGGGTTATAGCTACTGCGAGCTGCGGGACGCGTCAGGTAGTATTACATTATAGCGTTATAATAAAGGCAAAGCTGGACGCTGAAGTAGATCCTTAGCAAAACTATAGGCTAATGCTAGTTACTTAGCTTAGTTAAAGCTGCGCTGCTAGAAGCTAAAAGCCTTCGCCCTCCTTAATACCTTCTTAACCTAGACCTAGACCTTACTTTTCCCTAATAATTAGAGGATTGTATTGCGATTAAAAAAGCCGCCGGGCTTTAGTTTAATCTAGCCCCCTATTTAGCTAAGGAGGCACGGGTTATATAGAAACATCCTTTATATAGACCTAAGACTTATAAGGCGGAATCTAGGGGTAAACGGCCTATTTGGTAGCATAGCCTGGCTTTTAGTAGAGCTAGTGTTATAATCCTGCTCTTAGCTAACAAATACTAGAGAAAAATTCGCGTATTTAATCTCCTAACGGAGACGGACTTTATGCAGTGGCTGTATTAGCTAAAAGGGCCGAGATGGATACAGGCGTAATTACCTAATCTACTCGCGCTATCTGCCCCCTTATGTTATTTATAATATCCGGCTATAGGTAAAAATAAAAGTAAGGCTTTTGCGCATATTTAGAAGGTTAAGTAGCGGCTGTAAGCTCTATAGAGTATAACTAAGGAAGTTCCTTAGATCTAGGGGAGAGATTTAAGGATACCCTTATTACTTAGAGTGTCTTTTAATGCTTATAGTAAAATTATAGCACGCCCTTTACCTATTTAATACTAGGAATTATAGTCTCGCGGAGGATCTAGCGCAGAGGATCCAGCTTACTGGCATATTAGGGTAGAAAACGGACACATTAGCGCTAGCCCTAACTCTAAGGAATAAGGGTAGAGAAGGCACTTCGCCACCAACCTCCTTAATAGGGAGGCTTAGTGTAATGCCCCTGTTAGAGGCAGAATGTGCTAGCTTAGTTAGTTGGGTCTTAATCGCAGTTTCCTAATAGGCGTTAATTTTATAATAGTTTAAGCCTATATAAACCTTTATACGTTATAAACGGTAATTGCTAACAGAGCGTAGATTATACGTTTTAATTCGCTATTAAGCTAGTGGGGTTATTTTAATATAAATACTGCGGATATAAGCTAGTAGTAAAGAGGGAACTAGCATAGACTTAAAAGCCCAGCGTGACCTATCCTTTAGGGCTATTAGAAAGGCATAAGGTAATAACAATTCTAACAACAATAGCGGCAGCAATAGTAGCATCTTTTTAACCTCTTTGCTTTTATTCAGAAATTTTACTTAATAATATTAATTTCTATACCGCACCCCCTAAAAAACTAAGGGTATCTTAGCATTATACAATTATAGCCCCTGAGAAAATTACGAGCAGTAAACCCGAAAAGAGAAATAGGGGAGTACCTTTTTTTCCCCTAAAAAGTCAAGAAGTACGGGAAGCTTAGGCACTTAATGGTATATTATCCTACCTAGGGCCTTAATTTGGAGATCCCGTCTAATAAAGCGCCTGTAGACCCTATATATAATTACAAAAAAGCTTATAACAAGTATTATAAAAATGACGAGGATGGTAAAGATAACGAGGAAGATTTCTATAGGGATAAAAATAATAGTTAAGTCCCTAGGGGAAGTAGTTAAGGTAATTATCCCAACAATTACTCTACCACTCTCCCTCTTTCCCTAGCAGTTCTAAATATATAGTTTTAATAACTAGTAGCAAATCCAATAGTTATTAAAGGCGATATAATTAATCTAGACTTAGAAACTAAGGGTGATAAAGCTAGTAACGCTAATGACAAAGCTAATGAAGTTAACAAGGCTGGTGAAGCCGATAACCAACCAATATCCCATAAATTAGGTATATACATCCCCTTTAATTTACGATGGCCTTGTCTAATAATTAGTAGATAATAGGAATAACGGCAGTAATAAGGATAATGAAGATAATAAGGAGCTGCCTTTATTAAAAGCGCTAAAAGAGGAGGTACGCGTACCTACATACAATCTTACTATACCCTTAACGCTAAACGGCAATTAAACGGATAATTTAGCTAAGGGGCGTTATATTAGAACTGCTCCGTAGTTTAGGCAGAAGTTTAGGACATTAGTAGCTGCCAGTTAAAAGTCTTTAGGAGCTAAGAAGTTAAAAAAGCGGAGGTTTAATTAGCTTAAGCAACTAGATAACACTAATTATATTTCTAATACTTCCGTTAGTAAGGGTAGCAAGAGCCTACAACCTAGGAAGTAATAAAGATTACTAGCTTCCTAGAGGACCTCGCCTTCTAGCCCTCCTACCTTTAACCTTAGCGGTAGCAATAACTGTATTAAGGAGCGAGCGACCTCTGCTATGCGGCCTACTAGCCCTTTACTTTAGCAATCTTCGTCTTTCTATAATATTAGACCGCCATAAGACAATCTTAACGATTTTGTCAATAGCTCGGCTGAAGAATACAATTATAACGATAATAATGAGGACGGTAAGAACGTTATAGATAAAGGCAAGGCCGAGAACTACAACAACAGAAGCGACGACAGCGGCGATACGGATAATGACGGCGCTAGGGACGGCGACAGTAGCGATGGCAATAGCAGCGATGGCAACAGTAGCGATAGCGATAAGGGCAATGAGGCCCACGGGTGTACAGGGCGACAAGGATCGCTAGCGCCCGTTAGTAGTAAATCGAAACCAAAGTATACTGCAAAGTATCGTCTTTAGCGGTCTCACCCGTAGTAAGCAGTATCCACTCCACGGCCCACCAGCCCTTTGCTTTAGGAGCCTACCCTTCTCTACAGCATTAAGCCGCTGTATAAGGAGGCTAGCAATCGTACTTATAATAAGGACAAGGACGGTAATAGCGGTGGCGTCTCTAACAACTAGAGTGACGTTTTAAACCTAGAGCCTACTATAAAGCGTCATACTAAAACTAAAAAGGACAAAATTAATAAAATAAGCTTGGATGATAAATAGGAGATTAACAATATTCTAGGGGAAAGAATAACTAAGTTAGGGCGCGAATATAAGGTGGCTTAGATGCCTACCTAGGTCTATAAGAGCGGGCTTTTAAATTCTAAAAGTGCCCTTAAGTCTTACTAAAGACGCGTTCGGTAAGCCAAAGCCGGATTATTATAGGTATATTCTTTTTCTAAAGTTGCGAAAGTAAAGGGTAGAGTTGCTATACAGAAGGGACGGGACTAGAGCTTGGGCGTATTCTTATATTTTAGTTAGTAGTAGTTCTTTTACTAATTAAGGTAACAATTAGTAATACTACCCTTTATATACTAGAAAATAAACGAAACCGGGTTTACTAGGCCATTATATTAATAGGTAGTATCTATATAGTTATAGTGTCTGCATTTTCTTCTACTTTAGTTATATTTATACGCTATATTGCGGCAAGCCTACCATCTCTAAAAGGACTCCCTTATAGGCAATGACCTTAACGCATAAATGTTCCTAATATTATACTTAAAATGATGAGAGAGGATGCTATTAATAGTCCTCTTTTTAGCGCTTGGCACCTAATTTATATTAGCTGCAGATAGACTTATATAGAGTTTAAAGACGAAATTTATTGCTTTGCATTTTCTTAAGCATCTTAATTCTTCCAAAGGTCTATTTAGGTAGGAAATTTCACGCCACGATTCCGCGATATATTCACTATATTATTCACCTCTTTTTCTAATCCTAGATAGTAAAATCTAGCAGTTAAAAAGGTAGATCTATCTAATACCCAAAACGCGGCTATAAGAGGTTTATAATTATTCTTAGGAACCCCGTAGTTAAAGATAATCCAAACATATTTTACCACTTTTGTAATTAAATGCTATATAGGCTTTATATCTACCGTAGTATTAGCAAAACCAAGCATTTACTTAAAGAATGTATAAATTAACTCTATATCCACCTAATTAGTATCCGACTAATAAGAGTTAAGTAGAGCTGGGTAAGTAGTAATAAGAACTTAAATTAGGGGCGATATAGTATATAGTGTCGTATACGCGACAGTCGAAGCTATAGTTGTGTTTAAGAAGGTCTTGCGACTCTGGAGTAGGGTAGGTATATTTATAACAACTCTTTACCCAATCTGGGGTTCCTCTAATTTACGTAACATTATTATCCGTGTATTATCCGCTATAGCCGTTTATTTCCTCTTAGACGTCTTAATCTATACAGCCACAGCCTATAAAATAGTAGGTGCGTATAAGACACATAAAGCAGTCAGTATTAAGGTTATAATAAATAAAATATATATATAAGTTTAACTATTTCTTAAGTTGGAGCTAGATTAAATA
The DNA here is from genome assembly GCF_001692895.1 of Cenococcum geophilum 1.58. Taxonomy (NCBI): domain Eukaryota; kingdom Fungi; phylum Ascomycota; class Dothideomycetes; order Gloniales; family Gloniaceae; genus Cenococcum; species Cenococcum geophilum. The sequence continues at coordinate 670,725 of NW_027137567.1, forward strand.
AATAATTGGCTAGCTAAGGCTCTAAAATATTTAACTTTATTGCCTTATATTGAGGTGGTTAGTTCTATACCTTTGGCTATATATTTACTCCCAACTCCGGGGTCTTATATATTTAGCTTCCTATAAAGCCTTACCCTATAGTTATGTCCTATAAGGCACTAGATATATTTAGCGCGGTATTTAATAAAGATAAAGGCCTTATAAAGTTTGCCTTAGCCTTTTATATCCCGCGTTAGTGTGTTTTAAATAAAGACCGCTGTATATAAAACACTATTAATTATCTAGCCCATTCCGCTTTCGGCTTAACGCGTTTATATTTAGTAGCTTTATAGGCCCATTATATTACAAGTATCCACCCTAAGAAAACCAGTAAGCCGTTTTAGCATTTGCTTTTATATAGATGTAAGGCAGCGGCTAGCGTTAAAGAGAATTTGGGCATAAAATAAGGAGGTTTACTTAACGAGTATTTATTATAATTAAGGACTATAATAAGTGCCGGTTAAAGGCATATAACTTAGTACGGTAAGCGGATAGGCACGTGGGCGGTTCTTAGCTAGAATAACTTGTTTTCCCAAAACGCCTTAAATGGAAGGCAATCATATAAGGGCTATATAGAAAGGTCTATAAAAGCATCACTTTTTTAAGGGCGGTAAGTAAGAGCCACTTATATTACCACTTACAACGCTATAGACTTCGGAGGATGCAAGGCTGAAACTATATTAGCCACCTCTAGTTATATAATACAACCTCACTAAGCGGTAATCCGAATATGAAGTTACGTATTAATAATTAAATTAACTCGCGTATACGACGTAAAGGCGTATAAAATGGCTATAGGGATTTAGTTTTTAATTAATTTACCCTATAAATAAGAACGAGCTATAAGAATCCAATTCCTAAAGATTAGCTGAGAGGCTATATATATCTAGTAACTCCAATCCCCTAGACTACGGCCAATATAAGCTAAAATACGCGTTATAGTAGATGCCTTACCTATTCTCCTACTTAGCTAGTGGCCTCGTTATACACATAACGGTTTATACTAGAAAGTTTTTAATAATAGGGCCAGGCAGGGCCACAGCCCAGCCTATAAGGTAGCCGCTTAGCGGTTCTTTTATATAAACTTCCTATCAGGCACTAACGGGCTAAGTAGCTATATACTTATTAACTTCAGTAACACATATATTCCCTTATAGCCTTCCTTTAACTCTTCTTTGCTAATAGCTCGCGAGGTAGTTCCGTAAAGTCGCTCTATATTTAAGCTTATAATCTACTACTTTCACGCTCTGCTTTATTTAAAGCCACTTAGAAGTTATATTTTCGCAGTTATTAAGGTAAATATTAACTAGGCTATCCTATCCTTAGCTAACAGGCTATAAGTCTTTACGCGAATTATAGCCTTCCTTCCCCTTAACACGCTTACTTTACCTACGCCTTATTCTAACTTTTAAGATCCTCGCTTAATTTTAAAATTTAAAGCTTACCTTCCTTAGCTTTAACAAATATATTCGGCCTAGGGGAATTCTATTAACATCTAGTCGGTCTGCCCTTAACATATAACACACTATTATAAATCTTCAATTATATACTAGGAGGTATATATATTTATTTAAAACACTTTATATCCCTTTAACGCTAATTTATAGCTATATTTAGGCTAGAGCTAAAGCGCTTAAAGGGGAGGAGGAATATATAGACGGCAAACTCTTTAAGGGAGTAGATCATGCCAGAAAGATAATAGGGAGAGGCGAGTTAATTTAGATCTATAATCCCAAAGAAGATATAAGCTCCCCACCGTACTAAAAATATGAAGACGACTTTAAAGATAGGGAAAAGGTCGTTTCTGCTAAATACAAAGTTCGCGTAATAGAAGCTACTATAAAGTTTACACCCATCTTAAGTTAAATTTCTTAACTAGTTCTATTCCCTTCTCGCCGCCAACCATTAAAGTAATGGATATATCTTAGCTCCGGTTCTTAGGCGCCAACACATTTATACAGTCTATCGTTAATCTTCCTCCTAGGTTATATTCCCATTTCCACTAATAGCTACTTTAGATTGCATTAGATATAAGGTTGCCTAAGAGTAACATTTAACTAATTAGTGCTTCTAAATATCTGTATTTAATTTCTATAGTAAATATTCTTAGTAATACCTTACGCATAATAAAAAATTCTTGCTTACGCCTTCCTATGAGTATTGCGCCTATATCTAGGCTATAGGCTTAAATATTAACTATTAGTTATTTTCCATAACGTAGTAGTAAGGCTCAGCATACCTAGCGCTAACTGCTTAGCCTATTAAGTATCTTCTTTAATACGTCTTCGTTTCCTTAGTTGTATTAGAATGGCTTTTAGGCTTAATTAACTATTAAAAGCTAGCGAATAATTAACTTCTTACTAATGCTCACTTTAGATCTACCTAACCTTTAAGAAATATATGGTATTCTTAAGATTATGCGAATAATTTTTCGACTTAAAAGATGTGTAGGATCTCTCCTATCTTTAAAGGCTACACCTTTACTTCATTAGGCTCTATCTCCTTAATAAGGTGGTTGAAAATATGATTCTGTATATAGCCTGCTGTCCAAACAGAAAGTACAAAGGCTGCTGCCTAAGAAATTAACCCGTTAGGATTTAACTCCTAAATAAGCTCACATCTTATACACATCTGCTTATTCCTTAAGGTAATCCATCTAGGATTAAGGGCAGAGTCTTTTAGGCCTTCGAATATTAATATAATATTTTTCCTAAAAGCTATTATACTCCTAAGTTATTTATTTTTAATTATACTTTTCCTAGTTACCTTAGCTTGTGATAGGAATTTCCCACCTTCCTTACGAATTTACTCTATACGTCCTTCCTCTAGGCATTTAATTTATTCTACAACTTTTACTACAGCCTCTTAAAGCCTACTATTTAAGGCTTTAAGACTGCAGTACTGCTCCTTAGATTAGCAGGCTTTAATATTGCAGATACTTTCCGCTATTGACTCGGCTTTTTGGACAAGAGATTCTAGACAAGATATAATAGTAGACATTGTTAATAATATAGTGGGCCTAAAAACTTTAAGGGGTTAAGAATTCCAAAAGGTGCTTATAATCTTTATAAGATGGATTAAGGGCTTAAGGGCTTAAGGGCTTATATGGTTTAAGAGTACAGGCTAACCTAGCGCCAAGCCCAGGACATACAAGGCTAATTTATTAGGTGGTAACTTTAAAACTTGCAACCAGAGTTATATAGCCACTTTTATAAGATCTGCACCTTTCCTAAGCGCCTACTAAAGGAATTTTTCTGCACCATCCTTGCCTTCTATTAATTAAAGACGTCCATCTAGCTCCTACGCATCAACTAAGACTAAAACTAAGATCCCGCTATACACAGCCTTACTCTATTCCCACAGCTATAGCAGGAGCATACCTCAAGCCTATTACTAGGCTTAGTCTCCACCACGCCGTAAGGATATCAGTATTATTTAGCGTTTACTCTAATACCTACCACTAGGATTTCGCATCCAAACCATTAGCGATATCTTAACAGGCAGCCCCCCTCCCTATAACTATACCGAGTGGAGCCTTTTACCGCGTTAAAATAATACTAATATCTATCTAGCGTCTCCTAGGATTAATAAGGGAAGGCCGTATAGCTAGAGGGGTACAGTAAATATTCGTGGCATAGCTGCATCGCTAGGTATAAAAGAAGGCGGATCTTTTAAAGAAACAATACCGTCTATACTTAGCCCCTCACTCTAACTTTACACTTTAGATTAGTGTTATATTACTAAAGCTTTATAGAGTAATAATGCTAATTACACCTAAGCCCGTTACACTATCGCCTTTACTACCTTATAACAGTATAAACACTCCCCCCAGTAGCCTAAGCCAAACGCATCCGCATTATGGGCAGTCAGCATAAGATCTTATAGTTAAAATGCTTGCAGCCATATTAAAGATAGTCTAAGCGGCCCTACCTTCTCTACCTCCTCTACCTCCTTAACCTCCCCATACAAGTTTAGGGGTTAAAGAGATACCCAAAGTAAGAGGTTCTAAGGTTGAAGTTAAGGTATTAAATAAGATGTATACTCGCGAAACCCCTAAAATACACTTGGAAATATGCTAATATAGCGTCTACTATAGCTAGAATAAACAAAGCTACTAATATAAGACTATAGAGACTTCGCCGGATACGTTAAGTAAGCGTAATATATATAATTAGTATATTTATATCCTTCGGAAGAAAATTAGTCTGTCTCTTAGGTGCCTTCAAACATATTAACTTAGATACTGACTTTAAGCTAAAAAAGGACAAGAAAGACTGCAGTATATACCTAGGCATAAATTTAGGAGAAGTAAGAGACGCCTTACAGGTAGTGCTAAATAGCGTACAAGCCATCTCCCTTCGGGAAGACAAGCCTATAGTAAGTAGACCTTTTTACAAATGTAGCTTATTCTAATTTAACTTCTAGATTCCTATAAACCTCATATTTAATTTCCTACCTTAGTTAAAAACACACTAGGAGAGTCTTTCTCCCGACTTAATTAGCGCTAAGCACCTTTAGGGGTTACTAAGATTCCTTAAAGACCATTTCGCGCCTATAACTAATAGTCTCCTACCGCTTCTAGATTATAGCGAAATTAATTTTAATCTCCTTTAGGCCTTATTTAAACCAAATACGCACATCCTTACGATTTGCGAAGGCTCGAATTAACTAAGATGCCTTATATATAATTTAGGCAACTTTAAAACCTTACTTTTTAGCAAAAAGAGCTTCAAACTTAACTGTCACTATTTCAGCTATAATAGAAAGGCGTTTAGCGAGGTAAAAACCACCCTCTCTATTCCGGAATTCCGTTCAACTATAAAAATTACGTCTCTTAAGGTATTTCCGCTAAAGCGTCATAAAAAACAAGCCGAGATAAAGTAGGATCTTATTAGCAATGGCCGGAAGTTTGTGTCTTTAAGAGGCATTAACCACCATAAATATAAAGGGATCGCCTTTTTCTAAACCAAAGATGGCCCGTTAAGATTTTCTATAAGCGGTCGCATTATAGTAGACGCAATAGCATTTTATTATCAAAATGCTAACTATAGTAAGCAGCCAATCGTTACAGATATATACGGAATTGGCGTATACGATTAAGGGACCAATTCGCAAGGCAACGTAAAGAATTAGGGTTTAGTTCCTAAGAAGATAGAAGATAATAAGTACCTAATCTGTCCACCAACAGCCCTAGCCTTTAGTTTGGCTAACAAAAAATAGGATTAGGCTTTTTATACTTTTTTTCTAGAGCTAGCGAATTATATATACTAATACAAGCACTAATAGGTGAATTTGCCGTCGCTAATATTAAGGACATTAAATAGAATCCCTTGGCATTTAAGTCACTCGCAATTAAGGAGGATAAGAAAATAGTACTTTAAGGACTTATAAAGAGCTACCAGTTTAGGTCCGGGGAATTAAAGTTTAATAATATAATTAAAGGGAAGGGGAAAGGCCTAGTCTTCTTACTATAGTAAGTTTTCTAGTAAGGTATTAGCTATTTTAAAGGCTAACCGTTTCAGTGGCCCACCTAAGGTAGGAAAGACATTAACAGCTAAAGCACTTGCCGAATCTTAGAGGAGACCCCTCTATATAGTGTGTTCCCCTTTATAAGTGTATCTATATACCAGTCTAACTATAAGAAGGCTTATGCGGGAGACCTTAATATAGATCCAGCCCATTTAGAACAAAACCTAGCTCTAATAGTTAAAAACATTCACCGCTAGAGCGCTGTCCTTTTTCTAGATAAGGCCGATGTCTTTCTTATAGAAAGAACTTTAAATAATGTTTAACGTAATAGCCTAGTATCCATCTTTCTATAATAGATGGAGTATTTCTAAGGCATTATGTTTTTTACAACAAATAGGATTACCGTATTTAATACAGCTATATAGAGCAAAATATATCTTACACTTAAATATAACGAGCTAAAAAAACTAGTAAGAGAGTAGGTATAGAAGGACTTCCTAAAGCAAGCTAATACTACTACTAATATCTCTAAAAGGGATATAGAGCGGCTTTTAGACCATCAATTAAACGGAAGATAGGTAAGGCAATATTTAAGTAAAAGTTTTAAGCCCGGCGCTAATATACTGTATTAAATTAAGAACACCATACAAATTAGCTACGGCTTAGCTAAAAGTAAGGGGGAGAAACTTATATATAAGCATTTAGATAAGGCTCTTACGTTAAATAAAGATTTTAAAAGTAACTTTAAAGGTGCTGGATTAGTTAAAAATATGAACTCGTATACATAAATTCGCTTATATACATATAACATCAAATGTCTTATAGATCTCATAGCTGGTAACATTATTACTTATTACTTTCTTAAAATTACTTACTTACTCCTATAATAATAAGGCCTATGCGGTAAGCTGTGGCGTAAGCAAATCGCTTATAGATCTAGGAACAAGAGAACGGAAGCTATAGGGCATTGGTTCCTGTAGGGGAGTAGAAGATATAAGCGTTAGTTCCTGTAAGGAATTAAAAGCTATAAGGCGACGAAGAAAGCGGGTAATAATCCCTATAGAGAACCGCAAGCTATACAAGATTAGTTTCCGTAAGGGAGCGGAAGAAATCGCCATTAGTTCCTATACGGCAGTAAAAGCCGTACAAGAGTAGAAGCTATAGGGTATAGTTCTTATAGGGTAGTAGAAAATACGGTTACTATATATAGGAACGGAATTTATAGGGGATTTGTTCTGTAGTAAATCTAAAAATAGAAGAACGGAAGCCATAGGGCATTAGTTCCCGTAGGGGAGAGGAAAACATAGCTATAGGCTCCCGTAGGGGAGTAAAAGCCGTATAGGAATATAAGCCGCAGGGGATTGGTTCCCGTAGGGCGGTAAAATATATAGGCATTAGCACCCATAGGGGATTTATTAGCGTAGGGGATTTATTGCCGTAGGGGATTTGTTACCGCAGGGGAGTAAATCCCATAGGGGAGTGGATCCTATAGGGGATTTGTTAGAGTAGGGGATCGGATCCTGTAGGGGATTATTAGGAGTAGGGGATTAGTTCCCATAGGGCGGCGAAATATATAGGCATTAGCTCCTGTAGGGGATTTATTTAAATAGGGGACTTATTTAAGTAGGGGATTAGTTAGAAGATAGGATTAATTCTCCTACGGCCTCTATTTAGGCGGCACAAGGCGGCTTCTAATAGGCTAGGGAGTAGATTATATGTTTTATGGAAACATAAAGCCTATATAGGATAGTGGGGTATAGGGACCTAATAATCTGGCGGAAGATTGGGTTATCCGCTTTCCTAGGTTTATTTAGCCCTAGCAACTCGCCCTACGCTATTTCACATATATTTCGACCAAGGCTGCTCCCTAGCCTTAGCCGCCTAAATCTTTACTTATATAATAGAAGAGCAAAAAACAATAAAATATTATTCTATCTTCTCCGCTAGCACCTTTAGCTATTAAGCATTTTGCTAACCCATTCCTCCCCAAACTTAAATTCCTAAATAGTTTCTACCTCTTCCGTAACCTTCTCGCTAATGTCCTTCTATTTATTAATCCCCTCTTCTCCCTTCTCTATTTATAACCCCTTAGTAGTTATAATATCCAGTTAATATCCCGCCCACGCACCCCTATAAAGCGGTAGTTTACGCAGCACGCTCCTATCTGGGTTACTACTCCAACAAATCCTTAATAGGACAACTTCGCCAAACCCTAACCCCTTAATTAGCGGGCCTTTTACAAGACCTGGTTTAAGAGCTATAGCATTAGCTTTAACAAACTCCCTTATTATAAGATCCCTTAATACCTACTCCTTACTAGGTGGGAAAAACTGTTCTAGCTTTAGAGAGGCTAATACAAGTACTTATAAGCGTTCTGGTTCTAAAAAAGCTTTTAAATTTTTTTCTACCATCTTGGATAGACGTGTCATGTCCTCTTAACTAAATATCCTAAAATGGAAGCGAATATTTGACCAGAATAACATAGGCCCTAATACTTTAGCGATGTCGTTATAGCGTACTTATGCAAGTTCGTAGAGATTTACGGGTCCGTTAGACACGTATAATACCCACATACCGCCATCCTTATAATTATTATCCGAGTCTAAACCGGCCTAAAGTTCTTCCATTTCATCGGTAGTAAGGAGACCTATAGGGTTATCTAGGGGCTTAGCGGAGGTGTAAGAGCTAATACAGATTAAGGCTTTATCTACTAGTAGACAAAGGCTAAATAGGATTTTTTGTTTGAGTTCTTGCCGACCAATACACTAGAAATAAAGATCTACTAATAAGAGGTAGAAAATATCCGCATAGTCGTTAAGGAAGGAGAATATCCTATAGTGGATTTTAATAAAAAGAGATATAAATAGCGCGCAGGTCGACCTAAGGTAGATATATTAGAATAAATAGATTTAACTATTAATAGGGCCTACCTAGTATTAAGAAAAGCTTAACTACTAGAATTCTTAATCTAATCGGTAACTAGGACTGCTAGTTATATTATAATAATGCCTACGGACCTATTAAATAGGTACTCTCTAAGTTTATTAAAGGAATAAAAGATGGTACGGTTATAAGGCATTATAATATACCAGTCCTACCCTATTTCCCCTTGCTAGCTAGCTAATAGAGAGCCTTTAGTACGCTTAAGGGGACATTAATAGAAGTTTAAGTAGAAACAGAATTAAGGGTCGTGCGACAATAGGTCAATTAATAGGGCGAGTTGCTAGAGAAACCACGCGGCACAACCCAATTTAATTAAATATTAAAATATAAGACTTACTATAAAGCCATCTACTCCGCCAATACCTTTGGATCCTTCCTTACTTCCTAAAGCACCTCCTTCATCTAGGAAGGAAAGTTTTTATCCATTCCCTTTCGCCTCCCACCGCCTAGAAATACTACTCTCCGCAATCTATTAACCTAAGGGATTAGTGGCTGATAGTACGGCGAAAAGTTGTCTTCTGCAGTCTTAAGAAAATCCCCTTTATTAGTTACTCTTCCCTTTTTTAGGTCAGCCAACTTTACAGTATTTTTATAGTTCCAGCACTTAAACTTAGTTAGACTAACACCTTTACTTAACCCGTTATAGTGCACGTAAATCCAGAATAGCACCTAAAAGAACGATTTGAAATTATGCCAGGCTAAGTATTTCTCGCCTAGGAGCACTCCTATAGCTATAAACGCTCTTATACTAGTCTTGCCTTATACTTTTAAAACTCCTTCCTACTACTCTTTAATTACGAGATCGAGATCGATTAAGAATAACGGCTAGGAAGGATTATCCTCTTCCTTATTCATTAAAACGTTGCCCATTAAAACGTTACATTAGAGGATGCTAGCTTTTGTATATAAAGACTTATACCCTATAATGCCACCCTTTAATGCAGTAAGCAATAAAACCCAAAACCTTGCCTTATAAAGAGGCTTATCATAATCACGAGTAATAACGCGCCAGTGCACTTGATTCTACTTAATAGGGTGCTTTAAAGAGCCTAAACACGTGCGCTTACTAGGCGGTAGCTCGGTACAGCTAGAAGATCTCTTTCTATTAAAACTTCAGCCTTTCCTTATACTGATTTGCACTCCACCTAGTATTGGAGGCATCATTAAGCTTTCTAGCTTATAGTTTATGGCACTTATAATATCCAGCCCCTTGCGAATATTATAGATGTTATTATCTTATCCACTAACGCGAATAGTCTTATGGTGATAGTACCTAGCCATATTAACCACTTCTTTCTCCATCGCTTTACACAGCAGTTCGCCTTCTTCCTTACGCTCTAGGTACTGCCACGAGTCTTTAATAACAAGAGGTATCTTAGAGGTGTCACCCTTATAGTGCGCTTTCTAGCAAATTATCGCCTGACCGGCAATGCAGGGTGCCCGCTTTATAAGTTCGTCAAAAATAAGACGCTCAGTCTGATTATTGCGCACGACCTTAATATATCATTTACCGTCCGATATTAAAATAGTAGGGTCAAACCCAAGCTACTCTTCATTTATTAAAAGAAACCCTAATATCGCCGAGGTAAATTATAGTCCGTCTTTATTAATATTAAATAATAATAATGCGATGCCTCCTACCCGGTTATACTCCTATAGCCGCATAATAGATCTATAGAGGGTAAAGCCTAGGACAAAGCGACGAGTGTCCTAAGTGGCGAAGACTTCTCTTATGTATTTTCCCAAATTAAACTATACCTACGAGGCTATATCGGTATTTAGATTACTCTTTAGCTCTCCTAGCACAAGTATATACAACTAATGGTATTAAGAGCTTTCGCTAGCTATTAGATTATCTATAAAACCAATATCTAGCTTTCGCTTTACTGTAGACCCTTATAAGGGCTGCTTAGTATATACAATAAGCGTTTATCGTGTCTTTAGGGCGGACCCGTGCTCCTCTACAAAGCCCAAAAATAATTTAATTAGGTTATTAAACCACACCAGGACATTATCTTGCTTTACACTTTTAGGCCAGTCACGCCAGCTGCCCTCGGCGTATAGTAGATTGTCCCCTTCCTTACATTTCTTAAAAACGGCAGCGCTTACCTCTTTAAGACCTTCTACTCCCCTAAAGAATGCTTTATATAAGCCAGAAATCCCCATATAAAGAGGGCCTAGCTCCTCCTTTAGAACATAATCTACGTATTCCCTACGTTTGGACGAGTTAGTAAAGCTGCTTGTATTACGCAGATATAGAGTTTAAACATGGAGTGGCAGCGGTTAAAATAGGGGGGTAGACTCTATAACAGTAGCGTACACCTTTTCCCAAATAACCTCGTCAGATTTAATGCGGAGGATCGTATTTAGAAGAGGCAGGAACCACTTAATGTCGAAGTCATTAGAACCGACCGCTAAATTAAGTCTTAATAGATTAACAAAAAGGCTTTTGTTGCCACTATTAGATAGCAATAAATAAGAAGCGTAAAGGCCCTATAGAGCTAGTATTAGATTAAGTAAAATATTCTTTAGTTCTATAAGCGTTAGATAAAAACTTATAATAGGTATATTAGCAATTACCTTTATTACCTATCTAGTATAATAAGTCCAAAGAGCTAGAGATATCTAGATCCTAACAAGCCAAGTTAAATAAATCGCGAAAGTCATTTAGTCCTTCTCCAATAGGTTTCGTTTTGATTATCCCTAATCTAGAGAGATTCGCTATTGTGGGCAAACGCGCCAAAAGCTACATTAGGAGGGCCGACGTGGCAGGCGGGTAGGTAGGCGGGAAGAGTAGATTAAAGGTGCTAGTATATAAGGACGGTATAATAGCAGATAAGTGCAGGGAGGTCGAGAACACATTAGTGGCGTCTTGTAATAAGGAAATAACCAGGGAGAAAAGTGTAAGGAAGAAAGCAAGGTGCGAGCAAACACAAGAATTAAAAATTAGGCGTGAAAAAGTTAAGCCAACCCAACGCTCAGACTAAGGCTTTATAGGGCTTAGTCAAATACTAAGCCATAATAGGTAGGTAGCGTTTTCTGGTCTATAACTAGTTATACTTATCGGTTTTAGTTTGTTCCGCGACACATAAGGCTCTAATATAGCGAAGCTCTTATATAGCGAGGCTAAAGGGGCGCCTAAGAACGCTAACAAACAATTACTAGTCCTAAAACGAGCTAAATCTAACATACTAAATACGGATATAGTTAACCTCTTTTCACAGCGGTTAATTGACCTATTTCCTGAAAACAGGTTCTAGTTCCTAGAACTAGATCTAGTATACACAGACTCCCCCTCTACTAGTATATATTATAAGGGAAACGCATCGTTATTACTATCTCCTTAGCAACGCCTTACTTATTCCCTTTAGAATATAACCCTCGCCAGTGTCTATTTTATATAGGTGACGAGCGTTTATCTCTATTTATTTACACCAGATGCAAAAATCCCCTATAATATACCCCTTGGAATTAAACTAAATTGATAGTAATTCCCTCCTAAGTTGGTTAGGTTTTAATATATCTTATTAGCTCTGGGGTATTACAGACCTTATTGCTTCTTTAAGAGAAGCTAACCGTAACAAGTATTATAGTAAAGGTCGTCCTATTGATTATGGCATATAGCTACAAACTTCGCCGTCTTCTACTTATTATATTAACGGTATATAAAACTAGTAGACAAAGCAAGCCAATATAATATCCATTTACTTCACAGTTTGTATTACTTTACCACTTTAAACAAGGGCGGCACTATATTTTAGTTACTAGGTTCCCGAAGGATACTAGTGATATTAGTGTCTTAAGAGGGCTCTAAAGCCATTTTCTTTATAAGAGGATGTATAGATAAAATATACTAAATCTTAGAGGGCAGTAGGAGTATAAATACCGCTCCTTACGTTCTTATAACGCTAAGGCCGAAGAGCGGAAATTCTCAGGCACGACTAAATTGTAATTATATTAAAGCTTGTCCATAACCTAGGCTCTAAGGCGTATATCCTTCTCCAATATATCCTGCAGCGCTTAGTATTTGTTTAGTAATATACAAATACACTTTTAAGTGTTGTCCCATAATCGGCCTTAGTAGTGCAGTTATATAAGGCTAAGTAGGCGGCGAATACGGTGAAAAAGAGGTCGTAGAGAAGAGGCGATAAGGACTATGGCCAGTAGAGAGATTTATAAAGGTGTTGCTAGGTTTTCAAGTACCAAAAGAGTTAGGCTCTCTCGCGGTAATAGGAGGAAGCTTAGCTAATATAGCAAATTGCAATAATGCGCTGCCGGTGTTTATAACATTATTTAAATAATAAGTCTTTTCTTTATAGAGGACTAAATGAGTTATAGGCCGGCTGACTTATCGCTACTAAGCATATAAAGGTGGAGAACTTATAAAAGTCCTTCCTACCTTGTGCACATACCTACCTCATATACACATTTTTCTTTCCTTAATAATAATTTAATGCCTTAATAAAAAATTTTAAAATTTAAATATATTATACTTATAAGTATAGAAAATAAGTAATTGAACTTTTTTTTAAAAAATATTTAATAGCCACTAAGTTACCTATCCATTTGGCTTTTTTTAAATAGCTAATAACTTAATAAATACATTTTTTTTCTAAAAAAAAAGCTCCTATATTAATTCCCAAAGTTTTCTAGTATAATATATGAAAAATCTAAGCTATTTTATAGTTGCGTTAAAAAGTTTTAAAAACAGATTTTTTTAGTGGGAGATTTAGTGTGGCCGTACACGAAGTAGGAGCGTGTACAAGGTAGAAAGGACTTCTAAGCTTACTATAAGCGAGTCTCTTAACTTCAATCCAATATACAAAAACTTGTCTATATACGCAAACGATAACGAGATATTCTTAACATAGAAGTAACTAGATAGAAATAAAACACCAAGCTAAGAAAATCCTAATTAACGCCTTAATTCTTAATGCCGAAAGACAAGAATATAATTGCAAAAATCTTCCTTATAAGAAATTTCTTATACCTTAGACCTCTTAGGATCTCTATCTACGGTGGGATCCACCTTTCTCTTACGTACCCTTCTCCTTAATATCTCTTCTAATAAATCCTCTAATGCCTTTCCTGGTTAATCTCCTTACTTATAAGGTTTGCCCCTCTTAGCTATCTCTATTATAACATCTTTAAGTAATTTATATATCTTAGCATGACGGCGAAAGAGACGGGGATTCTCAGCATAGTATAATGCAAGTCTATTTAGTGGTATATCCACGGCTAAAACCCAAGTAGGATACCAGCATATTACTACAATAGGGCCAAACATAGATACGAATGATTTATAACTAAGGCTTTAGAGACATCTTAAGTCCTTTATTATAAAACAAGAAGGTAACTACGAAACAAGATACTTTAGTTATCTACGCAAAATCATGGCATCGGAAATCGTTAATATTTTAAATAAGGGAGATGCAACTCCAAGAAACGTTATAAGATTAGCTAAGCTATTCCCTGCTTACTTATTAGTATTACTAAATAAATATAAGTGTTTTATAAACATACCTAAAGGCACCAGCAAACCTTTAATATAAACCTCTTTTGGTTAAAGTAAGTCTATTTTAGCCTCGCCATAGCTCTCCATTAGCTCAGGTAAGACTGTCTTAGTTTCGCTACAGCCTTCTAGGCTCTTAAGGTAATTAGCGTACATTTCCGTATCTTCTTATATATCACCCTCTATATTGTCGTCAATTTTATAAGAGTTAACCTTATTAGGTATTTAAGTAGGTGTATAAGGCATCTGTTTCTGCATAGGGTTAAAAAGCTACAATTGTTTCTTCTCCCTGCTGGCAGATGCTATGTCTTTATTATTAATACGATTCTAAAATAATTTAAGGTTTCTAGCAAGTTAACAAACAGGTATATTATCTTTGGGGCGATAGCATATCGTAATATTTCTATAAGTACTAATTAAGGACCTATAGGTTATATTAGCAATATATCTAAGCTTAGTTAAGGTAATATATATAATATCTGGTATTCTTATAAAGATAGTAAGGGATATATAGTTAAGAGGTTAGATTTAAAGGTGAGTTAAATTAATGGTATATAAGAGCTAGGAGTACAACGTTTATATTCCATTTCTCTCTTAGGGCGGAGTTAGGATAAAAGGTAGAAAGGAAAGGCGGAGTATACTAGCCGCTCTTTTCCACTTTATGTGGTATTTATAGTACAATATTTAGTAGCTGTGATTACTTTTAGCTCATATATCGTCTGCGCCCGAGACTATAGGCGCCTAAAGTGATCTACAAGTAAAGCATTAAGTGAGGCATTATTAGGGGTAGCCATTAGCTAAGCTGTTACTGAATTTAAACGGCTAACAATTCCCAATAGACGCTATATGCCTTAGTAGGGTTTAGAGGCGTTTATATAAAGTTGTAAACTAAAACTGGAAGTTAATAATAACCCCTAATAACGCCTCTCTTAGCAGGAATAGCATTATATAATCTACTTCCGACGCCTATCCTTCCCAGGGCAAGACACTGCCTAAGTAGTAGACTTATCCTAGCCAGTTAATCTTATATATTAACCCCCTATCTGTAGCAAAGGAGCTATTAATACCTCCAGGGTAGTTTAATTAGCATTCTAGCTAAGCCCTTTATAAGCGCTCCGCCTTATATAGGCGGTAATCAACTCCTATTAATCTGCCTTATATTAGGGGAGATCTTTTACTTAAAGCGCTAGGCAGCCGGTACTTAGAGGTTTATAGGCTTATTCTATATCCTAATAACATTAACTACAATTTCTCCTTAAGTGGTATCTATAACCCCAAGTACCTATAAGCGCAGCGTCCCTAAATTGTTAGCTAGTAAGTAAACGTTTATAGATAGAGAAACCGACTTTAAAGACGACGGCAACGTAGAGGCGTTAGCTAGTTTAGAAAGTGACTTTAGTAATGAAGATTAAGAATAAAACGCAGAGATATTATATGACGGAGAAAATGGTTTTAGTACTGAAGATCAAGAAATAGGGGCAGATAGTAATAAAGAGATATTAAGCAATAAGGCTATATAGGCGACAGTTAGATACGGTGGCCTTAGCTTTATAGTCTTAAATCTATAAGTATAGGATATAAATATAAAGAAGATTTCTAATAAAAGCTAGTAAAAGGGTTAAAACTTTAGCCTCTTTTTATTTAGCCTATCACGAAACGAAATAATATTTCACCATTCCTACTAGAGTCTTTGCCCGCTTGACTTATAGTGAGCTATAAAGTATTCGCGATAATCTATGCTTTTACTCAAATAAATTTATTTACTACCTTGAAAGCAATAATAGAAGGTAAATCTATACTAACGACCTAGAATTTTTTAAATTTCTTATAGACCAGGGACGCATACCACGTTAGTAACTATTAGTTATATTTAAGACTACGGTACTTATAGATTTATATCTTAAGGATATAAACATATTTTTTTATAATGTTTTCTTTTTATTTAAATCATTTCTCTACTTATAGTACACAGCGGTTATTCATCTATTCTAGTGTAGTGGGGAGGGGTAGTTAGGTTACGCAAGGGGGCTTAAACTTGTGGCTACGCTTATAGGGCTATTTACGTAGAAACTTCTCCAAGTATATATAAGGGGTCTTTATCTAGGAACTTCTTCAATATTTCTAGATCTGGAACTTATATATTTCTTTTTTTTATAGTTCTAGTATTTTCCTAACATTTACTTCTTATTTACATACTAGACATTAATAGAGGGCGCTAGGTTAAATTACCCTACTTATACAATCACTCTGCTTATATAATCACTCTACTCGCACGATCACCTAGCTCGTACGATTACCTAGTTTACACAATCACCTAGCTTACACAATTACCCAGCTCGCACAATCACCCAGTTTGCACAATCGCCCAGCTCGCACAATCACCTAGCTTGTAGGATTGCCCAGCTCCTATAAGCACTATGCTCACACGGTCACCTAGCTCGCACGATCACCTAGCTTATAAAATCGGCCAGCTCCCACGAGCATCCAGCTTACACGATCACCCAGTTCGCACAATCACCTAGCTTATACAATCACCTAGCTCACAGGATTGCCTAGCTCCCACAAGCACTATACTCGCACAATCACCTAGCTCGTAGGATCGCCTAGCTCCTATAAGTATCCAGCTCACATAATCGCCTAGCTCGTAGGATTAAAGCCGCGAAGTTATTAAACCTATTAATACCCTATTTACACGCTAGGCATTAATTAGAGGGCGCTAAGTTAAATTACTCTACTCGCACAATCACCTAGCTTGTAGGATCCCCAGCTTCTACAAGCCCCTAGCTCCTACAACCTCCTAGCTTATAGAACCGAAGCCATAGCCGCTAAATCCGTTAAGATCCTAGCTATATATTTAGAGGACGCTATACCTAACTACCTAGCTCGCTCTTTTTATAGAATTCCTTAATTAATTAATAGTACCTATTCGGAAAATGTTTCCTAATGTTTTCCCATAACATAAATCTCTTATTACGCAATTCCACGAGGAGATCCTCTTCCTTAACTATCCATGCCGGCTCTTTAGCGCGAAGAAGATTGCTATAATAGCGCTAATATATACCCGGTGTTCTCCCCTATAGGGTTTTTATAATATTATCCTATAATAAAACTAAAAGCGATACTTAGTGACCTAGCTCTATAAGGATTTAATCTTCGTAAAATATCTATATAGTTTAAGACTAGGGCTCCCATAAGGCTAGGACCCGAAAATATAAACTACTTATACCTTAGGTCAATAAAGCACCCTATATAATTCCACTAATATTAGTCCAGTTTATATAAATAAGGGCTCATTTTATAGCTCTATACTAGAGCTATAAAATAGGTCTCTATTAGTAAAATATAGAGCTATATTAGTGGGGCTATAGGGGGTATATTGTTTTAATAGTGGTGGGGAATACGCGGGCTTACTCCGGCACAAGTTTATAATATTTCGGCAAGAACAGTATTAGCAGGGCCTTAAATTCCATTCCAACTTTTAAGCACCTAGTTATTAAAGAAAGTCTACTATAGGGAAACGAATATACATTACATAGCTAGATTAGTACGAATTTCCCATCTATTAGCATATAATCCTTAATGGTTTTAAGGACTTCTTTACACTGCTTACCCTCTATATAACTAATAAACGCAAAACTGCATCTTAGTGACTACCTATTTCTTTCGGCCTCATCTAACGCATACGCAATAACCACCTTTAGTGATAGATACTGGACTATCCTTATCTCCTCTTTGCCCTCATTTATTCTAGTCTGCACTATATATATAAAAAAATGCTAGCGCTTTAGAGAATTATCATAATATCTATCCACTACTCTATTAAGCGTAAATACTAGCCTATCTTTATCCTTAGAAATTCCCGTTAGTATCTACTCGCTAGTAGGGCTACGGATTATATTAATATACTTTAGGAGTTCAGGGTCATCCAATAACTGGCGGACGATCTTTATACTATAACGTCTATATCCTAATACCACTTCAAGTCCATGCCTTTAGCAATTATTAAAATAAGATTTTGCCGTTATAAGAAACCTGTTAACAAAATCCTTATAGCTGTTAGTTTTCTTCTATAAAAACGTAAACTAGTTACTTATATAAACTTCCGAATGCTTAAATGCTCTAGTTAAACTAAAAGCAGTTAGCTAAATAATATTATCTCTAACTAGTGCTTCTATGGCTAAACTAAAAACGGTTGGCTAAAGGATGTAATCCCTAACTAGTACTACTAGAGTAAGGCAAGGTAATATCTTAGTCTTATTATCTTTAACCGTTAGGGATTTAAGAGGTAATAATTGCGTAGGGGTTAAAGATATACTTAGTTCCCCCTTAAAGTAGTCTTAAATAAGCCTATCCTCCACTCTAAAGCATATAGAGAGGGTACTAATATCACTAGGGTAGGTTAGGTCCTTATTAGCATTCGTAGAAGAGGGAAAGGGCTAGCTTAACATGTTAACACTAAAAGGAGTTACCGTCACTCTAATACCGTTGGGAGAGTTAAGCTTAGGAAGTATTTATTTCTTATTAACATCTACTAAAAAGTAGGGAAGATGGGACTGAACGCTTATCATTATATCATCAACACTAGAGTTAAGCTTAGTAGGTATTGGTTCCTTATTAATATCTACTAAAGTAGAAGGGTAAAGATAGGGCTAGATGTTACTCGTTATATTATTAACATAAGAGTTGGTAATATTCTCGTTAGCCTTATCTAATAATAAGTCTCTAGTATATATAATTCGCCTTTAGTTACTTATAGAGCTAGTTGCCTAATAGTTCAGAGTTACCATAGGAAGTTATTAATAGATTTTCGTTGCCGGTTATAGAAGGGAAGTATTTATAGGAAATAGAAATGGGGTGTATTAAGTAAGTATTTATATGAGGAAAGTACGGCAGAGCTGCTGGTACTAAGCGGCTTCCTATACAGGGCTACCTAAATCCCCCACAAGCCAAAGTATATAGCGTGTACGCCTATAGCTAAATCTAAACACGCTAATAACTTAGAAATACTGTAAAAGTCTATATATAAGGTTTATTATTGGTTGCACTTATATCTAAATACCTTATTATATCCTAAGGGAACGGCTCAGCGTTTAAATGCGATAGGGCCAAATAGAAGCAAATAGTAAGGCTTGCTCCTATAGTTCTCAGAGCTTAAAGAATTATACTAAGACGGTCGGCCTATATAGGACATTTTACTCTTAATTTTGTGGTGGAGACTTAGCGACTAAAAGAGCAAATACCCTGCATTTTTAGGTACTACTTATATAGGTAGTAGTATTATAGGGCACAAATTTGCACAAGGCATAGCTGCGTTAATTAGGGTAAGATACGCTGCTAATTTCGTAAGGCGAGACAGGCACTGCTTATATTAGGCTTTAATTCAAGCGCCTATCTTTAATAATCCATACAGCTACACCCCTACACGCACCACCCGCCACTTATTTTTATATATTATCTTATATAGGATCCCACGGGAGCCCCTAAATAGGTTTATTGGTTAATTCCCCTTAGGATTTCTTATTCTCTAAAACTAAAACATAACTTAATAAAAACGTGCTGGTTATAATATTTATATTAAAACTAACCAGTAGCACTTCTGATAGCTTTTAACATACGCCAGCTTATAGCCTTCTAGTTTACTTTATTTAACCCATTACCTTTTAGTTTCTTATTTACGCGTTCCAAAATTTTTTGCCTTTTAGATAAATTCATATCATTCCAGCCGCGCCCTAAGCTAATAATACTTCTAGCTTCCTTATTCGTAAATTTCTGCTAATCCTTATTAAAAAAGGCGCCTTAGCCTAGGCCTATATACTTACCAGGAAACGCTACTACTACTCTAGGTCATGCTGAACTGCATCCTATACCTGCTTTACAGTAGCATTAGCCCTAATGTCTATTATACGTAGTAGTGTTTAAAAATGGGTATTAGTGAAATTACTAGGTCCTAATATATCGTGGCGAAGCGGGGTTTCATAAATAGAGAATTTTAAGTTATTTAAGTGTCTTGGCTAACGCCACCAAAATCACCCCTACTAGTTTGGTTTTATAAGACTAGTCCTCCTACCTTCCCTAGGATCGCACTAACTATTTAGCTAAACGCCGCCGGTTCTGGCAGCCGCGCCGAACGCAGCCCACCTAATACTTCTACCATATCACGGAATATATAGAAGAACTATGTAAAGTTATGATTTAGGTAGCCCCTGGCTAATATATTAGATCTTTCTCTCACTAATAGCCCTAGGGTTGCTGCGAGGAGTTAAAGCGCTAGAAGTTACTTACTATAGCTAATCCGCTATATTATAAAAGTAAAAGGAGCCAGGGCTCCTAGGTATAATAGCTAAGTCAATAATAACAGTTACATTTTCCCCAGTTATTAGAAGGATAATTTATTTCGTAAATTACAAAACCTTTCTAACGCTCCGCATAAGCCAGAAAAATAATTTACTTATAGAGTAAAAGATTACCTTTATACTATTTTCCAATACTAAAAATAGAACTCTTAATAAAATATAATTATAAAAATGGCCAATGCAAGGCCTGCGTACCTATATTATATATTAGTAAACTAATAGCTAAAATTAGGAGAGGCTTTGTATATTAAAATTGACCTTACAGCCTTAATTTCCGTCTTAGTGGTTTGCGCTGCTATCCCAATTATACCCATATACCCGCAACCTAATAGCCAAGCCAGAAATGCGTATTTAGAGCGATCCTGTTAAAGCTATAATCGCAAATACCAACCAAGAATGATACTAGCGTAATAAAGTTAGACGTGCTAGACCTTAAAATCTTTAACTAATATTTCGGAGAGGTATATTACCTAGAAGAAAATAATAAGTAAGCAGAAAAGGGCACTATATAACGCTATTTTAATAATAAAAGGGTTCGGATGCTATAAAAACCAAGTAGTTGCGATGAGGAAGAGGGTAAAGTAAGTAAATCTGCTAACGGGAGCCATAATCCCAAATATCTAAGAAAATGGAAAAGAATAAGGATAAAAGTAGAAGCAGGGTAGCTTATAATGATATTGTTTCTTAGAAATAAGGCGGGCTATATAAACGCCATATTATCACCGCTAAATAACTTAACTAAGCGGCTTCCTAATGAGTTGTTGCCCCAACCTCAGGCAACAAATAACTAAAGAAGGCACTCAGGGCGTGTGGGGGTTAGTTACCTTCTCTATTCTATTACTAGATCGAGTATTTAATACTATTTATAATTTTAGGTAATACTAAATAGAAAAAGAGAAGAGTATAAATCTTTTATTTCAGCTAGTAACTTACAAGTTTTCTACATCCTTATACCCCGCATTAATCTTCGTCTCCTAGCTGTACGCTTATAGTGCGGCGCTATAGTTCACAAGCACTAAAATTGTATAGATACTCTACCGGACCTTCTATTAACTTGGTCTTAATATTAAACCTAAAGTGTCTTAGAATAGGCTGGCTTGCTAGTATAGTTAATACCTATATCTTCTTTCCCTCTTCATCCTGCTTTTTTACTACTATTTTAATAAGTGTTCTGCCCAGACCAGACTTTTGATAAAACTTATGTACAGTAAGAGTAGAGATTTTCATTAGGCAATCTTGGGAGTACCTAGCACAAAATTAGCTATACCCCTAGGCCTATAACTTAAGAACCATACTAATGCCCCTTAGCATAAGTTTGTTCCTTATAAAACTTAATATTATCTAGGTTTTTATCTTAACGTAGATTTTCGATACCCTTTAGGAGGCTATTAAAAATACCTTCGTTTTATTAGCTTGCAAACTTATACTAGATAGATAGTAGTACTATATAAATATCCCCCTCTAGCAGTAGCTAAGGTTCTAGGCCACTTATAATAAGGACGCCAGAAATTATAGTTTCGCTAATTAATACTGTTAAATCTTGCCTGGCCTATAGCGACTTAACTACCTTAGCTTCGTTTTTATTGTATAGGCTTTCTATACTATAAACCCTTAAGGTAGAACTAAGAAACGTATTAATAAGATCAACTGCGTAGGAGTTATATATGTTTATTAAGAATTCTTTAAAATATAGTCTCCAAATCTTAAAAAATGGGGAGGTTTTAAAAGCTAAAATAATAACATAGGTTGCTTAAAATACGTCTATATGCGTAAGCAGTTGGATTTAATAAGTAGCCATTATAGAAGAGAGCGAAGAAAAGTAAAATTGGTAGCAGAAGGAGGAATACCCTTAAAAGATATATGGAGAAGTCATAATATTAATTAGACGAGACTATTAGGACCATCGCGGATATAATAGCTATAGCCCCTACTCCAACCAATAGAATTAGGTTCTTTAGTATTACTATTCCACCCTTCCTTTAGATAGCATCTAGTAAAGGATTCTGTACGGCAGGTATAGCTAAGAATTATCGCCGCATGTATTATGCTAATTCATCATTATACATTTTGTGTCTGCTTAGTGTTACCTAATACTTGACCTTTAGAAACGTATGTATGTAAGCCTAACGCTGCTAAATACCATTAGATGCAAAGATAAGGTGCTAAGGCGAAAGATATAGTTTTCTAAGCTAGATACAAATAACTACTATTAAGGGTCTATAGTGGATAAACGCGGCCTCCACTTTAAAACATTCTCTATACCTTTCTCTTTAATATAGTCCTCTAAGCCTTGGAGATTCCTCTAAATTATAGTCTGCAATTTAATTAGAATAGATACCGTATAAGAAATATTAAACGTACTTAAAACGTATATGCGTTAGAGTGGTTACACATTAATTTAAGGAAAGTGGTTAAATAGATAATATCCCGTACTTATTACCCTTTAGTTTTTCTATAAAGAGCACTAAGGAACTCCTGTTAAGACTTAAAAAAGGAATGAATTAAGGAGTAAAAGAGTTTATCCACAGTCCTCTTATCTAGGTAAATACAGAGAATTTCACTTAATATTAAATTATCAAGTATTTAAGCGACTTATCGGTATTTTAGGCAGTTAGGATTTCCTAGACCCATACCTACTGTTTATTAATCTTTTAGGCCTATAGTAATTTAAACCTCCAATAGGCCAGTGCTAAGACACGACTTTAGAGGTTCCGTTTGCTGGCCTTATATACCCTTAAGTTAGTAAGTACTAGAATATAAAGAAGTTTTAAGCTTAGTAGTTGATCTAGGACGACTTTCTAATATAATTAAAGACGCCTTTTCTAGATCTATACCGGCGTATAATAAGGCACTTACTCCTAGGCTAAGGTCAGTAATTAATACACTATAGCTCAAATCTCGATCCTAGCTGCTAGTGATGGTTATAAGAGGCTGCTAAATATACTAGTCTAAGACTAATAGGGTCTAGCGAATTACGGCTTAAAAGAGCAAGCTAATTGTTAAAGAAGTAGCACCTATATTAAAGAATAAAGTGGCCGTAAATAGCTAGCAGAAATAGGGCAGACTAGGAAATAGTTTAAAAGGAGCGGTAAAAATAGCGAAGTTAAGGAAGTAATAAATAAAAGCTGTAGAAGAACGCGATAAGGCAACTAGTAAAGTGGATGGTGAAGGCAATTATATATCCCTAGCGTGACGGGGCGAAATTAGCTTTATATATTACTCATCTCTATCCTATACCCTTAAGATTTAAAGCATTCTTAGGTTTATTAAGGCGTTTTAGCCTTTAATTCTTACGGGACGCATTATCGCATTATTAAAAAGAAATTGACGGGAGCTTCTAAACTTTACGGCAGCGGGTAAGCTATATCTAATTAACTAGGGAGACGGCTATATATCCTTACTTCAATCAGCTATTTAGTTTTCCATTATAGATCTTTAGAGGAGCATAAGTTATAGTAGTAAAGTTTAGTATAGTGTGGCGTCTTAGGGGTAATAAGGCGAGGGGCCAATATACACCAAGCTAAAATTGCAGGGGTATTATCGTTGCGATTATAATAATAATTCCCTGCAACGTTTCCTGCTTCTCTTACTCTTATACCCTATTACCTTCTTTTTTTAGTTTAACTAACCTATAGGATTATAAATGCCTCTCTACTTTAGCAGTGTAGTAAAATAGATTTTAACACTATGGTAATTCTATTCCGTGGCCTTTCCCTTCCTAAGGCTGATTATTATTTACTATAGGATAGAGAAGCAGTCTTTCCTAGTACACTATTATAGCTCGCTCGCACCGTCCGTCCTTATTACACCGTAGGTTTACCTTCTATTACTCCTCTCCTAAGGGATACTTATAGATAATAGTTATTGTTAAATAAAATCAAGCTGTTTACGTAATTCCTATATTCTACTAATGAAGGCGAAGCGGTGAAAGCCTATAAAAGAGTAGTAGATAAAATTCTGGAGGCCTTACCCACCAACTATAGAGAGGCGCTTAGCTTAAATAAAACCCTAACGGTCTTAGGCCCCTAAAACACCCTAGCAATCCTAAAAGCCGCGAAAGCCGCGAAAGCCCTAAAAGCCGCAAAAGCCCTAAAAGCCCCGAAAGCCCTAAAAGCTATAAAAGCCCTAAAAGCCGCGAAAGCCCTAGAGGCCTTAACAACCCCTATAGATCCAGAGACCAAAAAAGCCATAGTTAAATTTATTTTATTATTCCGGATTCTTAAAAGATAAGGAACCCTACCTCCTAATAGAAGCCTAGACCTACTTCACAGAGGAAGCCCTAAAAAACGCTAGAATTTATTGCCGGCAGCTATAAAGCGACTAGTTACAGTTTACACAAAAATTTAGTCTCTAAATAATTGTGAATTAGAATAGTTCCTTAAGCTTTATAATCTAGCTAAGGGCGGATTATTTAAAGCTCTTTAGGAACTATATATTAAACCAATAGGAGCTAATAACTGGGTAATAATTTGTAACCTAGCTAATGTCCTTAACGTAGGCAAAAATGCAGTTAGTTATAGGTTAATAAAGTCTGTTCTGTCTAAGACGCTAGATAATAAGGTAGAGTAATTAAAGAAAGAAGGTTATAAGCCTAAAAAGGGCTAATAATTTAGAGCTTTAGCACGGGAGATAGCCTATCTATTAGGAGGAGAGCGCCTTAAACTAAACAATATTGCTAGCTAAAAATGGAGTCGTCTTAAACCTAAAATACTTATTAGTCTTTACAACCTAGATTCCAGTATAATATTAGTTTTTAATTACCTCTATTAAATTAACGACTGACCTATAATAGTATTAAAAGGCATATAGCACCCAAAGAATTCGATATATTAATTACTTAGATAGAAATACAACTATAGTGCCAGAAATGGATGGAATTATCTCCTTTAGCAAGGAACCTAAAGGATATATATCTCTATTATACTAATACTAACTCTATAAGTTAGCCTAAAGCCAGCAGCGCCATCTAAAGCCCTAAGGGTATAAAAAGATTAGCTACTACTAAGCAGTCTAATACTAAACGTACTAGGTGTAAGTTATCTAAAATAAATAGTCCGTAAGCCGTCCCTAATAAAAGTTCCGATTAAATATTTCTAATGTCTTTAAGGGACCAATATAGCATAGCTAATCTTTATTTAGACCCTCCTAAAATACTATTACCTTTTAAATCTACCTTAATCCCTAAGATCTACTCGTACCCTTTAGAAATCCCTCTTAACCTAAGCCATTACTTGACCCCTAGGATGTCCTTCTCTTTTAAACCTACCTTAATTCCTTCTAATATAAACCTGGACTATTACTTAAATTCTAAAGTACCTCCCCCTTTTAAACCTCTATTAATTCCTAAAATCTATTTAGATCCTCTGTTAATTCCTCTCGATTTAAATTCTAATCTCTAGCCAATTACTCCGCTAGCTACTACAGTAATAAATAACTAGCTTAATTTGTACCCTATATTTCTATATATAGCAAGCCTTAACCTAAACCAGAATTCACAATATAGCACTCCCCGCATATTTTAATATCATTCCTACTCTACTTCCAAGGAACCTACGGCCTTAAACAGCTCCTGTGAGGCTATGGCCTTAAACGGCTCCTATAAGGCTGCGGCCTTAGACGGCTCCTATAAAGCTACAGCCGTATAGACCTATAGAGATATGTGAGTATGTCTACCCCCCTTCCCTACAAAGTGTTGAGGCGTATTATTAAGTGCGCCCATTATATTGCCGCTCTAAAGTTTAGGGTATTTATATTTCGTAGAAATCTTAAACCCCAGCAAACCGTTATCTGAACTTAGCGGGCCAAATACTAATATTACTATAGCCTTTACCGTGCTATCCCCGGGGTTCGCCCAGATTTCCTTATTTATATTGTTATAATATACTAGATATTGTTTTTTAACGGAGACTGCGTCTTTAGTAGTGTAGAGGATTTTAATAGCGTGCTACCTAGCGACTTTCTAAATATTTTTTATTAGCATACTACTGATCTACCTGGCGTTAGAAATACCTTAACATATAGTGAAATATAAGGTGACGTTGCTTTACTATTAGGTATTTTATAGAAGGGGAAGTCCTCCTTTTAGGAGGATAAGGATTAGCTCTATGCTGATAGAAAGGCGCACAAGTAATCTAAATATCTGCTATCCATACTAGAAGCTATTTATAGTGCGGACATAATAAGTCTAAGAAAGATATAAGTAATGGACGCATTAGTAAATAGATATAAAGACCCTTTAAAGGGGCTGATTTTTCTTTAGCAGGGCTAATTTTTAGTAGGGTTGATTTCCGGTCAGGTAGGGCCTATATAACACCGCCCGTTCCTAAAAACCGTTATCGCACTAATATACGCCTAAGCATTAACGCGCCTTATAGAAGAGGTACGGGCGACTTATAGAAATTGTCTTAATATTTATAGGTGAAGAGAATGTGCTATAGGGCGCATATAAATATATATCCTTTGGTTCTATATAAAGAGGCCACTAAACCTTTACTCCCGTCATTATCCTCACCTAGCACTTTTACCTTAAGAATAAGATTATAATAAAACTGCTGGAAATTACAAAGGACAATTTGATTCTTAGACTAGATTGTCCTTCCGTTTCTCCTTAAGATTTCCTATAAGGCTTTAATAAACCTAGTACAGATTATAACGGTATTGAGGTAAAAGATACTATATACCCTTTAGTTATATTAGTCTAATAGTTCTATAGGTTAAAGATATTTTTGCCCTCTACTATATACGGCAGTACTAGCAATATAGCCCACACCTATATTATGGCGAACGTGTCTTTTTAGGGATATTTAATTTTGATGGTTTAGTAGTTAAACGTATGGTATTCTTGGGTAATCTCGTATATATAAAAGGCGGGCTAGAAATAATTAAATAGGTGGAACATAAGGTAGAGGATGGGAATAATTAGCTTTAGATAAAAAATGCTTTATCTTCTTAAAAATTCTTTAAATGGGTCTCCTTTAATAACTAACTTAAGCGGGTTAAGGTAAATATTATAAATAATATAGCTTTTTATAAGTTAACAGTTTTATAGGTCTTAGATATAATTAGTTTCCGCCCTACTTTAAGCGCTTCCCCCCTATATAGGAGACGGTTTACCCTACTTAGGATTTTTCTTTTAAATGGGTCGCAGAAGCTAGGTAAAATGCTATTAGATATAGTTAAAAAGATAAAAAACGGAGAGGAAGCCATAGAATAGGTAAAGCGTGAGCTGTAGCGTTATAAGGACGAAGACTTAGCCGGGCAGATATTGTCTTTAAGTTTTACTTAGCTAATGCAAGAGCTACCTTTATAAGGAGGATCTTAAAACGTAGAATCTAATATTACTAAATAGAGTTAGTCACGTAAGCAGGTTTCTAACAATAGTTCTAAAAGAGTCCTCTATATGCGTTTCCTGCTTACATAAGCAGACATCCTTTGTTCCGTTTTTAGTCAGTCTCTATAGCAGACACTTCGGTTTCCGTACTAATATAGGCCTATATTAAGGCCTATATTTGTTATAGTTAGATTCTAGATTTATATTTATTCCTTCTAATATTATTTAGTTCATTAGGTTATAAGCCTAGGTTACTACTAAGCGCTACGGTTTAGCTGTTTTTAAAAAGTTTAGAAGATTAATATCTTACCACGGGTTACATTAAGTCATATCTTACTATTCTACATTATTTGACGCCTTACTACAGGCCGTATTAAAGGTTACCACACCTACGTACTAAAGCCATTTTTTTATCGAATTTATTTATTTATGTATTGCTATGGGTAAAGACCATCTAGGTATTTAACGCCTTAAGAACAACGGTCTAAATTGGCACCAATATTGGACGTAGCTCTGCGCGTACCTACCTTATTAATATAAAATTTAGAGTTAACCCACACCCTAGTTACCTATAAAAATGCTAGAGACTTTAATACCTTAACTTTAATTCTTTGTGGAGGACTAAGCAGGTTATAGGGCGGCTAACTCATTGCTACTAAGCATATGAAGGTAGAGGACTTATAAGCTTAACTTTAATTTAACGTATATATAAACGACAACGAAATACTCTTAACATGGAAGTAACTAGATAGAAAAACAATACTAAGCCAAGGAAATCCTAATTAACGCCTTAATTCTTAACGCCAGAAAATAAGAATATAATTGCGAAAATCTTTTCTTATAAGAAATTTCTCATTTCTTTAGCTTCTTAGAGGCTCCATCTATAGTATAATCCACCTTTCTTTTACGTGTCCCTCTCCTTAATAGATCTTCTAAATAATTATCTAGCGCCTCTCCTGGTTGGTTTCTTTGCTTATATAGTTTACCCCTTTAAGCTATCTCTATTATAACATCTTTAAGCGGTTTATATATCCTAGCATAACAACGGAGGTAACGCGGGTTCTTAGTATAGTATAATATAAGTTTCTTATGCGGTATACCCGCGGGTAAAACCCAGGTAGGATACT
Source organism: Cenococcum geophilum 1.58 (assembly GCF_001692895.1). NCBI lineage: Eukaryota > Fungi > Ascomycota > Dothideomycetes > Gloniales > Gloniaceae > Cenococcum > Cenococcum geophilum. The sequence continues at coordinate 699,498 of NW_027137567.1, forward strand.
AGCATACTACTACAATAGGACCATATATAGATACAACTAATCTATATCTAGGGTTTCGGAGACGCTTTAAGTCCTCTATTATATAGCAAGTTGGCAACTACAACAAGAGATACTATATAGGCGTCTAATTAATTGTATAGGCGTTTGGTTAATTAATCGTATAAATATTTATACGGGCGATTATATAGACGTTTATAGAGCCATTCGTAGAGCCGTTTATAGAGCCGTTCGTAGAGACAGTTATATAGCAATTGACCATATAGGCGGTTATACGGCCGATTGCAAAACCTTCCTAGTATATTAGTGCTGCGTATTAGTAGAGCTTTAGAGCTCTATATAGGGCTTTAAGTAAAGCTTTAAGCGGGGCTTCAAGCAAAGCTTTAAAGGGGAGACCCCCTTAAACCCCTGCGCACAGCGTACTCCATTTACTATATAGCCAGTTAGATAAAATAAAGGCAAATTACGTAAAGTAAAGGTAAGTAATTGCCTATATTATAAGCGAGCAGGTCCCTAAAATCTTAAAGCTTCGTAAGATTATCAGCATTCTATATATTCCACCCAATATTCGCTAGACTACGATTCCCATACGCGATACAATTATTAAAATATCTTCAGCCGTACCGGGCTACCGTGGTGGCATATTAGCTATAACGGCACTTAATTACAATAGAGAAGCGATAATATCTAATTGCCTTTCCGGCGATATACAGTTCATAGAAGGTGGAAAGGAAGCTTTAAAGCAATTAAATAAAGAGGTTAAGGAACTTAATAAAGCCAACTGGGCTGCTAGGCCCTCCCTTATAGTTTAATTAGTATCCTAGGCTCTGCCAATGCTTGCGGCAGCTATAGTACTTCCGTAAAGGAAATAATTTAAGTTTATATAGAGGAACCACACTACTTAAATTGCTTAATTTCGTTTAGAGAATATAAGATCTCGTACGGCTTATATAATGGTCTAGCGATTTGCTATTATTCTATAACTAAGCCTAAAGCCCTTCCCGCCTTGTGCCTTTACGTTCGCCTATACTTACAACCCCCACTAAAATTAAACCCCCCTCTCTACGCTCTCTTCTCCCAGCCTTGCTAAAATACCTAGTATAAATGTACTTCTTTCGTAACAAAGATAGAAAGGCTATATAGAAGTAGTCTTTTAAAACCCAATGCTTAATTTTGTGAACTATATAAGCATAGCTGATCTTACGAGCTGGGTAATCGTGCGGGTTATATTAGCACATAGTTAAGGAAAAAGTGGAATAGTGTAATTGGCGGGCCGGTACGCAGGAACATAATACTATTTAACTTTACTTAATATGGCTTGGAGGAGTGTAGAGCCTTAACCTAAGCCACGGGAATACGTCCTCTAACTAAGCCTTTATTATATAACCACTAACTACTTCTAGGCGCTGCGGCCGCATACCCTACCACTTACCCTTCCTGGAACTTTAGAAGTTATACTAGTCCTTAGTTAAGCGACTGACGTTTAAAGCTCTAACTAACCAGCTAAATCTGTTATAGATTAGACAAAGCTAATAACGACTTCTTAATATATATATAGAGGCTCTAGAGCTATGTTTAATAAAGCAGAGTTCTTATTCTTAATCGTCCTGTTTGACACCAAATTACTCCCTTAAATATTGCTTAAGATATAGTCGAAACTAGAGAAACATGCCATCCAAGAGTATTCCGTTTAGCTTAGCGCGGCTTATAGACAGCGAGAGATATAGCAACTTAAAACTTATATACTAGGGGCTGGAGTTTAAAGTCTATAAAGCGATTATATACACCTAATCTCCTGTACTTGCAGCTGCCTATAATAGAGGCTTTTAGGTAAAAGCTAACCAAATATCTAATAGAATTGACCTTAACTAACTAACTAACGGGTAGGAGGCGGCGACTAATATTATAAATATTAACGAGTTCGATTCCGGTACCGTTAAGAGGATAATCCAATTTATATATAAGAGGGACTATAAGAATAGTAAGGAGGAGTAAGGATCTAATATTGATAACGCCGATGCCTCATTGCTATCTAAACTAGATAATAGCGGTGGCGATAATAAAGACACAACGATACGGCCGACGACGGCCTATATCACACTTCGTCACGTCCATATTAATGCAATTGCCGATTACTATAATATACCACAGCTAAAAGAGCTTACGAATATAAAAATCCAACACATTCTAGGAACCAGCTGGTCCGCAGGTAGGTTTCCTAATATTATTAAGGATGTCTTTAGCTTAATAGGCGACTTAGCATTATATAATATAATTACCTTAATAGCGGCCGAGTATATCGAAGAGCTTGTTAAACTTAAGGACTTTGTAAAGCTAGATATTATAAGCGATTTCACTATCGGCATTGTACGGACAGCGATTACCGCATCTAAGGACATAGAGGAAAATTTTATGCTAAAACTTTAAGCTGTTTAATCTCGGCTATAATAAACAGAATTACTGCTTTAATTCGCCAAGGTAAGGTATGCCGCGGCTAAGCGTAAAAGCGAAAACATTAATAACTATCTTAATACCCTCTGCACGACTAGGACCTGTTATAATATTAGTTATAAAGCCGAGTTTATATGTTATATTAAGGACAGCAGTCATCTATCTAACCCTAATTACCCTTATATACTTCGTTGCAAAAGGTGCAAGCATTATACATAAGTAAAGATATATAGCTTAGGAGATCGGCTTAGATAGGAAGTTATTATATAATACTTCTCTTCCTTTCTCTGTTTGGGTTGATTTAAGAAATTCGAATATATATCTTGTCCATAGTCGGTCCGTTAAATATTATATAGTAACTATATTATCTATCTCCTATTAGCCTCCCCTCCCCTTACCTTACCCCTTACCCTACCCTTTATCTTATCCTTCACCTTACCCTTACCCTTACCCTTACCTATTACCCCTTGCCCCCCTAAACAAATTACAAAATCCCAGTCATTACATCTATTCTATTAAATACTGGAATAGGATTAGATAATAATAGACTAAAATGAAATAAAAAGTGGTAAAGAATAATAAGATAAGCGCGTAATAACTAGGAAAAGGTCCTATATATACTAAGTACATAGTTCTAAAGATGCATTTTATGCTTAAGGGTTACTTTACAAATATTGCACTTAATTTTACCCTACTGTAGGAGTTTAGAGAGATACGTTTGTCAGAAATGCTTTATAAGAGTAGCTAAAGTATAGAACTTGTGTGTGCGCTTGCTAATTACAAGATTTTTATTCCCAAGGTAGATGAAGCATATTTTTAGTCTTTTCTCCTTATATAAGGATAACTTTGCCCTCTTTAGCGCTTTAGCAGCTTCTAAAATCTCAGTATTTTCTTTAATCTTAACTTTGCCAAGGGCGACATCTATCCTAGACTGTCTCTGGTAATAATTCCACCGATATGCTCTACCTTCCTTAATATTACAGTAATCTACAACCGCATTAATGGTATTATTATATCTGCGTATCTTATCTTCTAGTAATACACCAGGAAGCGTTATAATCGCTTGGATAAGGCGTTTATGTTTAACTAATCTATCATTACTAGATTTTAAGGTTACTTTAATATCCTCGCTGAATTTATCCCTAGAAAGTTGCCGCTTAATATTAATTATAGCTTGTTTATTGTCCTAATTCTTCTTAATATTTTCTAATAGCGTATTTCTCTGACGTTGCCTTTTATTTATAATTTCTTAGCTAAGTTTTTAGTATTCTATGCTTCCTGCGGTTTTACGCTTAAGGCTAAGCTTTAGCTTATTTTGAATTTTAATTAAGATATAAATACGCGGGTTCTCGTTTACTAATAAGGATTGTTTTATTATTAGGTGCTATAGCCGCTGCGGGTTAATTGATTGGCTTATTTAGTATACCGCTTTTATTAACTTTTCTTAAGGCTCTAAGCCTTAAACAATTGCCTATATATCTACGCTAATACGCCGTAGAAGGTAGTGCTTTAGGAATGTTTAAGCGTCGGCGTGCTGCATTATTAGGTTCCGGAGGGCGTTACTTACGTTACCTAGGTAGTATAGGCGTTAGAAAGGTTTTAGTAGAACTAGCTCTATATAATAGAACTTATTATTCTCGTTAAATGCCTTGCCTACGCCGTAATAGAGACTATATAGGCGCGCAACCTACTAAAATTCTATAATTGCGCCAAGGTCCTTAATCTAGGGTAAAAGAGTTAAGTATAGTAAAGGCTGGTCGAGTAAGACCTTGTGGCCGTAGGGGTTTTTAATTAATTGCTGAAATACGGGGATATTATCTAGGTTTGAACGGAGTGGTAGCGGCAACTTATTACGCCTAGGCTTAATATATAGCTTACTAAGCTGCTCTACGGACGTTAGATTAGGGGGTGTAAAAGCTTAATTAGTAAAGAGAAGGCCTAGGAGAAAGACGTGAGGGCTAAGAATAAGTAAAGGGTTAAAGATAATCTCAGGAATTGGGAAAGTATTACTAGTTCTTTATAAGCGTAAGGTAAGAGGAATAGGGTAGAAAGAGAACGTACGCTTCTTTTATGCTAAGATATTCCTTAGTAAATTTAAATATAAACTTAAGCATAATCTTGTAAGGCCCGCCTTCTGGGTCGCAAATAAGTGTGACCTTTATATATCGGTAGTATAGATTAAGAAGAGCTTTAGGTTGGCTTATAGTGCAAAAGCCTAGCTATAGTAAGAAATGGACTTGTATCTGATGTTGTCTAACTATATATCTCTTTTTTATTATAACTAAGTTAGTTTTAAGAACTAGGGCGAGATTCTTTATATCTATAATAGTCTTTTCTTGCTTTTTCTTGCTTAAGCTATGTTTCTTAGCCAGTTTCCGAAGTACCTAAGAAAGATATCTTAGCTCCGCCTTACCTTACTAGGTTAAAGGGTTAACTAGGAACGTAATTACCTTATATATTTAGCGGTTTAGTTTACTAGGAATTTTCCTACTAGTCGCTTTCTTATATATAAGGCGATAGTACTTCTAGTATAAGCTAAGCGAGCTAAAAGCCTTTGTCCCGCGCCGTTTTCTACCCCCTTTTCCTCGTTTTTAGTTTAGAAACTAGTTAAAGAAGCTATAAAGGAGCCAAAGTGAGAGGACATGGTATGTTTTCTTAGGGTCTTTTCTTATATAGGTATAGTATCTAGAAATTATTAGCTCTCCGCTAAGTTAGGCCTAAGAGGAAGCCGTTAAATAGGTTATTACTTACTAATACTAGTGCTCTTCAATGCGGTTAAGGAGATTCTTACTACTATTAGTATAGTCCTATGTCGTGAAATTGGATTCCTTGAACTCTTCTAACTGTTTAAGGTAGTATTTTGGTGGATGGTCTTAATCCTTATAAAGCTATGCTTAAGCGGGCGCTTTATAAGTATTATTAGATCTAGCAATATTACCAGCGTTAGATCTAGCAATGCTATTAGTGTTAAATCCAGCAATGCTATTAGCGTTATAGTTAATGCCACTATCGGTATTGCAGTCGGCGTCGCAGTCGGCGTCACTATTGGTATTACTGTCGGCGTTACTATTGGCATCACTGTTAGTATTACTGTCGAAGACAGTTAGTTTTATCCCGTAGCTGTCACCATCGCTGTCCGTGTCCATATACTTATTATCAGTAACACTAGATAATAAGCTGCGATCTAATAATTAAGCGCGCCGCATTCTAGGGAGCTAGAAGAGAACTTAGGGTAATAACGGCGGGAAGGATATAAAGAGTAATATAGGGTTAAGGAGATAGGAGGGTAGAGAATAAGAGAAATGGGGCCTAGATTAAATGGATTAGAGGTGGGAGCTATAGAGTATATATAGCTTCGGCGCCAGGCGTATGGAAGGATTATAATTTACCTGTTAAAAAGCGAGGGGCATAGGGTGGTAAGTAAGAGGCTTAACGTTAGACCAGCAAGCAAGAGGCTTAGGGCGGCGGGGAGTTTTAGCAACGTGACCTCTAAAAACGGCGATAGAACCCTCCAAAACCGGCAGTCAGATCTCCATTTTCTTTTTTAATAGAGTAAACAAGCTGCTAATAAATATGTAAAGAGTTAGAGCTATAAATAAAAAGCATAGTTATAAATATAGATTTTAATGAAAGTAATATATATAATATCTGCGATAAATGCAATAATAGTAATAATATCTATTTTATAGCTATAAGCTGGCTTATTACTGCAATATATATAGTATTGCGCTCTTTTAGCCATGGCCATTTAAGAATTATAATAGCTTTAGGCTTTGGCGAATATGGCGGAAAGCTAGCCCTAGGCCCTAAAAACGCTTTTAGCAGAACTAAATTTCCTACGTTACTCCCCGTTTTCCTAACATAAAGCCTACTAGGAGGCCTTTAGGATTTTAATACCCTAATGGCAAAAAATGCAATAATAGTGATAATATTTATTTTATAGCCATAAGCTAGCGTATAGCTCTAGGGGGTCAGCTAATATAGCAGAAAGCTAGCCCTAGGCTCTAGGGGGTTAGCTAATATAGCGGAAAGCTAGCCCTAGGCCCTAAAAACACATTTAGCGAAACCAAATTTCCTACACCACTTCCCGTTTTCCTGACGTATACTAGGTATATTTACTAAGCTAGGCTTTTAAACAGTATTCTTCTAAGTAGTTACTTACAGTTCTCTAGATATTCTTTAGCGTTACCTCTAGTATTATTACTAGTCTATTAGTAATTTCCTAAGAGTATTTTTCTTAGTTAAGTTTTTATATAGCGTATCTCTAGCGAGTTTATTATACTAGGGCGTTAATATTAAGGGCTATCCGTATAGGTTTATAGTCTGCAGTAATTACCTATATATTCTTTAGCCCGCAGAATACTAGCTAGTCTATAAGTGCTTCTTATATTAATATTAGGTCAATTATACCCTCTTAGGTCCCTCTTTTTTAAGTTAATTTACTAATTAGGGTAGTTAAGGCAAGGCCTTACGTTTCTAGTTTGTTAAGTAGGTATATTGCCTATACCTCTACTATAGCCTATTATCTTCCCTATACTATATAGTATATATTAAAGTCCCTTAGGACTATTACTTCGCCTTCTACTATATTAATAGTATATTATAGTAGTCTCTATATAGTTATCTAGGGTTTATTATCTCTTAAATTATAAATATTAATTATACTAATTTAGCCTCTATCTATAGCTATTTATAATTTAGCTATATTAGGGCTAATAATATAGTAGCTCCACGCCTATATATTAATGTATTAGCCAATTAGGAAGTATATATAGGTAGCTAGGTCTAGTTTATATAAAAGGTAATATCCTTTTAGTTAGTATATTTTATAGGGTTGCTTATTATATACTAGTTCCTATAGGGCTATTATCTAGTATTTTTCTAGGTTTAAGCTATTAAATAAAGGGCGAGTTACTTTGTAGTTTAAGTGTCCGCAGTTATATTATACTATTATTAACCCTTTTATAACTTATCTAGTAACTTATAAGCGTCTTATCTAGAGCCGCTATAATTAGAATTCTCTGCTAAGATAGGTCCCTAGCTATATTAGTACTATCCTATAGTTATTCTACGTCCCATTTTACTGCTAGTTAGATAAATACTACCCCTACTAGAGTGGGTACCTTAACTCTCTTCTATTATATAACTATCTAACTACTATTATTTACCCTACTTATCTCCTTCTCCTTATACGCGTTTCTTTATAATATAGCTATAATCTAGTAAATCTAGGCTTATCTTTCCCTAGTAGCTTTTAGGTATACCTAATAGGTTTTATATACCGTCTTCTACTATACTCTATTTTTTTTATACCGCAATTTACATATCCAGCTCTATTATCCTTACGGCAGTCCCTAGCATTATAGATATCTATATACTCTCCGCATCTTACCTACCTTCTATATAAGCTCTAGGTATATCCCTACTATTAGCATCTACAGTATCGTCAGATTTAGACTCTATAGTAGTATAATTAGGCTTTATACTAAAGACTATTTATAACTCCTCCCTTATAAGCTAGTATTACTTATATCTCTTAGGTTAAGAGGCTAATCATTAAAGTACTATATATTTTAACCCTTTAGAACCTTAGTAATTTCCCTATATATATTATACGCTCTTTATTAGGCTATATAACCCTAATTATAATAATTCCTAAAGCTAGTTTTTTTTATAGCTTCTATAATCCTCTAAATAAGCTATATATTTATAGAACCTCGCCTACTTTCTATTAGCGACTCAGTCAATTAAGGTATAGGCACGGCAAAAGGGACGCGCAAGCCTATACAATTAAATTGTCTATAAACGAGAATCTAAAGCTAGGGAAAGGAAAGGAGAAGAAGAGCAGCGCCGTTTAATATTTTATAAGATCTTTACGTCACGTAACCGCAATATACAGCAATCTATAGCAACTTACTAGTATATAGTTTTGCTAAGTCCTACTAGTACTATAATATTACCCCCCCCTCTAAAAAAGCCTACCCTTAGGCTTTGTTATTAGAAGTCTTAGTAAGAGAATCTAACTAATTAGATAACTTTAACCGCCGGTTAAAGTTCCTAGACATCTTAAGACCTTATATAACTAAGAAATTTCTAGGGCGTTTTTATCCTTATCATCAGGATTTTTTTTTTTGGGCACGTTGTTGCAAACGAAAATCGGGGTCTGCAAAACCTGCGTAAGTCGCAATTTTGGCAATTTGCGGCGACTCGCAGCAATTTGCTACAAACACATAGGCTACCTACGTAGCAAATTGCTGCAAATCGCCGCAAACTACCAAAATTGCGACTTACGCAGGTTTTGCAGACCCCGATTTTCGCTTGCAACAACGTGCCTAAAAAAAATTTTCCTAATACAGAGGCTCTGCACGAGGCTCTACACAAAGCTCTGCATGAGGCTTTACACAAAGCTCTGCATGAGGCTTTACACAAAGCTCTGCACGAGGCTTTACACAAAGCTCTGCACGAGGCTTTACACAAAGCTCTGCACGAAGCTCTACACGAAGCTCTACACGAAGCTCTATACGAAGCTCTGCGCGAAGCTCTACACGAAGCTTTGCACGAGGCTCTACACGAGGCTCTACACAAAGCTCTGCGTACAGAGGCTCTGCACGAGACTCTACACGAAGTTCTGCACGAATTCGTGCACGAAGCTCTGCACGAAGCTCTACACGAAGCTCTACACGAAGCTCTACACGAAGCTCTACACGAAGCTCTACACGAAGGCTCTGTACGAAGCTCTGCACGAAGCTCTACACAAAGCTCTACACGGAAGCTCTACACGAAGCTCTACACGAAGCTTCTACACGAAGCTTTGCACGAAGGCTCTACACGAGGCTCTACACAAAGCTCTGCATATAGAGGCTCTGCACGAGGCTCTGCCACGAAGCTCTACACGAAGCTCTACACAAGGCTCTGCACGAAGCTCTACACGAAGCTCTGCACAAAGCTCTATATGAAAGCTCTACACGAAGCTCTGCATAAAGCTCTACGAAGCTCTACACGAAGCTCTACACAAAGCCTTTGTGTGTGCGCGGCGACACACTACTATCGGGTCCCCGCTATATTCCCGATAGCCTCTACCACGTGCCTCTGCCCAAGTATACCCCCTATATACACCTAGGTAGCCACCTCCATTTTTTACCCTTCCTTACATCCTCCCTACCTAGGAAGACACCAGAACGACAGCCAGCAGACGACCGTCGCCGGAGCCAGACGACCGTCGCCAGAGCTAGACGACCGTCAGAGCCAGACGACCGTCGTCATCGCCACACGACCGTCGCCAGAGCCACACGACAACCGTTCGAACGACCAGCCAGCGAACACGATAAACGATTCGATCGATCGATCGAATCAAGGTGACATAGACAGGTAGGCACAGACAGGTAGGCACAGATAGGTAGGCATAGACGGGTAGGTATAGACGGACGGACAGACAGACAGGTAGGTAGGTAGGCAGGCAGGTAGGCAGGCAGGTAGGCAGGTAGGTAGGTAGGCAGGCAGGCAGGCAGGCAGGCAGGCAGGCAGGCAGGTAGGTAGGTAGATGATTTAGAGCCTCTGCGAGAGGCTTCCCCCTTAACGCCCAAAGTAGATAGCTCTACATTTTATATAGTTATAATATAAATATATTTAAAAGTATATTATAGAAATCTATGGGAATATGTGATAATTTGGTTATTATATAATATAATTATAATTTATATAGTTACGATTTGTACAGTTTTTACAATTCGTACAGTTTATACAATTCGTACGGTTTGTACAATTCGTACGGTTTGTATAATTCGTACAGTTTTTATAATTTGTACAGTTTGCGCGCTATTTATTTATAGGGTAGCGTTTTGCTGCAATTTATTTATAGGGGTAGCATTTTGCCGCAATTTGCTATCAGGTGCTGCGATTTTGTTGCAAAACGTGCGTTTTGCGCAAATTGCTATCGACCATATCCACCTGCCGCAAACCGCAACAACGAGCCCCAAAAAAAATTTCCTGATGATGTTCTTCTGGTAGCTTATTATCTTTATTATACTAGCATTCTATCTACTTATCTAGGTACTTTAGCGGTCTGGGTTTATTAGGGTAACAGCTATAAAACTCCTAAAGCTTATAGGGGCTACCTATAAAGTTCTATATAGGGTACTAAGTGGGGTCCAGGTTATATCCTTTCCAACTAATATAATACTTTAATATTCCTTTTACAAGTTTACAAGCTAGTATTTCTTTAATTTCCCATTTATTATTGTTATTAACTTAAATTAGTAAAGGAGGTTTATTCTTTTATCCAGGTAGTAGGTTATTTATAGCTTTTTATAGCTTATCCGGTAAGAAGATAGGGTAAACTTTAATTAAGTCTGGGAGCTTAACCTTATATAAGTTGCCTACTTTATTAAGAATCTTATACAGTCCTACTATCTTATAGTCCAGCTTACGGCTAGGCCGTTCTATTTTTTAGTTCTTTATTATAACCTAGACCATATTACCTATAGTAAAGTCAGGCTCGCGCCTATGCTTATTTACCTACTATTCTATTAATTTTTAAGCCTTTTTTAGGTTTATATAGGCTACTTTCCAGGCTTCTTTTAAGCGCTTAGCGTACTACTAGGCTTCCTTATAAGATAGTTTTTTACGTACGGTCTAGGGCCCTTTTAGTCTTTCCTAGTTAAAGCTTATACAGAGTAGGTAACCCATTTCTAGTTAAATAGGGGCAAATCCAGTAGAGTTATGGGGTAGGGTGGCTTAGGCGTAGTCTATTAAGGGTAATAGTTCGGCCTAGTTATTCTAAAAGTAGTTAATAAAAGGCCAAAGTCTCTGGTCTAAGTATTAATTTATAATCTCCGTTTAACCGTCTATCTAGGGGTAATATATTATAGAAAGCTTTAGCTTAATACCTAGGATTTAGGTAAACTTATTCCAAAAGGCTAATATAAACTGCGGCCTATAGTCGGATATAATAGTGTCTAGTAGTCTATAAATTTAGTAGACGTAGTAGATATACAGTAAGGCCGCCTCTTTAGCATTAATATTCTTATAATAGGGAATTAAGAACGGGCGCTTACTAAAGCGGTTAACTAGGATTATAACCATATTATATCTGTTACGGTTTAGAGGTAGCTTATAAAAGTCTATAGAAACATATTATTAGGGGCGGTTAGGTATTAGGAGGGGTTTTAATAGTCCTAGGGTCTTATCTTGTGGAATTATGGACCTATAGCAGTTATTACAGTTCCGTATATAGCGGTTAATATCTATAATTATTCCGGGCCAGTAGTAGCGGTCGCCAATAATCTTATAGGTCTTATTTTTTTAGGGTAGGCTATAAAGACCTAGATATATACTTTAGCAATAAGCCAAGTCTATAAGTTCTGTTCCTCTACTACCACTAGCCGTTCGCAGTACTTAAGTAGTCCACTTTTAAGGGACTATAGGCTAGAAACATTCTTTGCCTTTTTATAGTACTCCTATAGAGAAGGGGCCGTATAGTTTACCTGCAGTAGTTTATTAATAAGGTCTAGTTTTATAGAGTTAATAGGGCATATCTTAGCATCTAAAGAGTCTGTATTTAGTTCTACCCGTATTTAGGAGTTAAAGTACTCTAGTTATAGTAGCGCTTAGGTCTATAATAAGATCTTTACAGCTATCTAATTATTTATATCCTGTTTACGCCTTATAAGAGCGTTTACACAGTTAGTGGCGCCTAGCCTATATATAATTAGGAGGTTAAACTAAGATAGGGTATCTACCTAGCGCGCCTATTAGGCCGTAAGGGCCTTTATTATTATAAAATATTCTAAGGCCTTATAATTAAAAACTACCTAAATAGACTTAGGGGTGCCTTCTAGTTAGGCTCGCTAGTGCTAAAAGCTAGAGATAATAGCCAGCATTTCTTTATTATAAATTAGGTAATTTAGCTTAGTATCTACTATAGTCTTTAAATAGTAAGCAATAAGGTGCTATTCACTGTCTATCTACTTTTAGAAGTAAACACCAGCTATAACACTATCTAAGGCATTAGTTTCTAGCATTAAGGGCCATTTTAGGTTAAAGTAGGCAAGTAAGGGAGTAGAGACCAGTTGTTTCTTAAGCTCGTTAAAGGCCTACCTATATATAGTGTTAAAGTAAAAGGGCCAGTCCTTGTGGGTAAGTAGGCTTAGTGGCTAGGTAATTCTGCTATAGTTTTTAATAAAGCGTTAGTAGAAGTTATAGAACCCTAAGAATAACTATACCCCCTTTATAGTCCTTAGGGGTACCTATTAATTAATTATAGCCGTTTTTTCTAGGTCTACCTTAATCCCGTTTATACTAATAATAAACCCTAAGTACTTTATACGCTTAATACTAAATTTTAACTTCTTAATATTGGCTTAAAGGCTAGCTTCCTAAAGCCGTTATAGGACTTTATAGACATGCTCTTTATATTCTAGTTTATTTTTAGAGTAGATTATAATATTATCTAGGTATACTATACAGAAGTTATTAAGGTAGTTAAATAGTACATTATTCATATATTATTGGTATATAGCTAGTCTATTAGTTAATCTAAAAGGCAGTACTTTATATTTATACATTCTATAATGGGTCTAAAATATAGTAAGGTTTTCTAATTTAGGGTCCATCCTAATTTAGTAAAAAGCCTAGCGGATATTAAGCTTCGTAAAGATCTTAGCTCTACTTATTTAGGCTAAAGTCTTATTAAGTAAAGGTAGTGGGTAGTAGTCTTTAAGGGTTAAATTATTAAGCTTGCGGTAGTCGATATGGAAATAAAGTCCTTTATTTAGCTTTTTAGTAAAGAAAATAGGTAAGTTAAAAGGGGCTTAACTAGGCTCAATAAAGCCCTTATCTAGGTTATTAATAAGATACTACTTTATAGCCTATAATTTGGTAGTAAATTACTATTAGACGGGGCTATAACTAAGGGTAACCACCTTATCCGGCTTAATTTTAATCTTATAGTTATATGGTCGGTAAGGCGAGAATATATTAAACGCTGCTTTAGAGAAAGTGTTTTTAAATTTCTAGTATTAATGGGGCAGTTTTTGTTCTACTAGCTTTTTATCTATAAGCTTACCTTTCCCTTAGGCTAGAGCTTCTTTCTCTTTAATTATTTAATTAATTTCGTATAAGCTAGTTATAAAGGTAACGGTATTAGGCTAAACTAGGTTTTAGTAGAATCCTATAGCGCCAATATAGCAAATATTAACTAGTAGGAGGTCCGTAGGTTTTTTACTAGATATTTATTAGGCCGTATTTTGCGGTATAGGGTTTATAGTCTTCCTTAGCTTACGTTCCATTTTTTATAAGTTGTCCTTTTAGTCTATTAGTTTAGTGTGTCGTCTAATATCCCTAGCCTTCCTTTATAGCTATATAGGGCCTAAGTTCTCTATTAGGGACTTAGCTAGGCCACTACTAACTTCCTAAGTCTCTAGTGCGGGTAGTGTAACACTAGCAGTTTAGGGGCGGTGTAGTATATAGATCCGTTGCGGATTAAGCTATATATCCTTCTTAAAAGCCTAGTCCTTACGCGTTGCATTAGCCTAGTAAATAGTGTTTATCTACGGCCGTATAAGGTTTTCTATTATAATACTAATCTCTTTTATAAAGGAAGGCGTTAGGGGTATAGTTTTAGGCTAGATAAGCTGCCTATTCCGTATATTAAGCTATAAGCCTAAATAGGCTAGCTATTTTCTTCCTAAGATTATATTATAGCTTCTAAGGTCCATAATAAGGAAGGGGACGTTATACTACCTTTGTCCGTTAACGCGGAGGTAGATTTACAAGATAGTTAAAATCGGTAGCCCTATTTATCCGTTATAACCGCAAATAGGGATTAGTTTAGGCAGTTCTTTAAGGGGTACATTTAAAAAGTCAGCTAGTTTTATAGCGCACTTTATATTAATTAAGGTAAAGGTATTTACTCCTAAGTTAGCTAAAGTAAAGGTTAAAACTTAATATTTATTATAGAATAAAGTATAAGGGATAGTGCAGCTTTTTCTACTAATTAGCTAACCCAGATTAACATATAACATATTAATCCCTTTTAACCCTAGAAAGGAGTCTTCCTCTAGGGTTCCTCTTTTTCTAGCTCTACACTATCCTCCTAAATTAATAGGACCTTATTTATCTTTACCTTTATTAGGTAGTTCCTTATAGGGTAGCCTATTTAACTATATAAAAAGTAAGCTTCTTAATTACTAAGGGCCTATATATAGGGGTCGCTATATATAGGCCGGGTGTATACTAGGCCTATAGTAGGGGTAGCTATATAGCTAGCTGCTAGGTTAACTATAGAAGTTACTAATTATACTAGGGCACTATAGGCTATACTCGCAGTACTTACGGCCTGGTTTATAAGGTTTTTAGTTTTTAGCTAATTAGCGCGTGCCTTAGTTTATAGCTAGGCAATAGTCTATAAGTTCCCTTAACGTCTATACTATAGTATAAGCTAGTAATACGGCCCGCTATAGGTCCAGGGTAAGCTTATTAAAGAGGTCTAGTAGTAAATCTTCTTAAGAAATCTAGGCCTATCTAGCCAGGTATAGAAAGCGGGTTTAAAAGGCCAAAAAGGTCTCCGTTATTTTTATATTTAGGCTTTTATAGCTAAGGTAGGCGTTCTATACTTTAAAAGGGTCTTTATAAATAGAAGGTAAGTGTTTAATTATTTCTTCTTTAAAGATATAGGGGTTTATTAAGTCTTTAGTATATTACAGGCGTAAATACGTCTAGGTATCTTTGCCAGTACGGCTAAAGATATAGGCCATTCTAGCTTAGGCGTTAGGGAAGTGGTCTATATTAACTTTAATCTTATCCTATAATTAAAGCTTCTAATTATTAAATATAGGGTTAGTTCTGTTTATAAGTAGCAGGGGATCCGCAACCTTTACTAACCGCTTTAGTGCTATATAGGCCTTAGTAGATCTACTAAGGCGCTAGAATAGGGCCTAAAGGACTATAGCAAGTCTTTAGTTATTTAATAATAACTTATTATTAGATATAGGGGTATCTCTAGCTTTAAGCAGCTCTNNNAGTTNTTTAATTTNNGTATTAGNAGCNNCAAGCTCCGCCTANNGGGTTAAAACGTTAATTATTTCTTTATCTAAAGTATTTAAGGGTCCTATAGCTGCTTTCCCTACTGCTGTGTTTCGTAGCATAGTAGTAGGGGTATTGGGTAATTCTAGGTAATTTATTTAAGGGTTCTGGTCTGTGTATATCTTATAGGTCCTTTTCTTAGGGTTCTATTCTATTCTTTTAGGTCCTGTCCTTATAGTCCTAGTAATATCCTTAGGGCCCTATTCTATATTCTTATAAATATATTTAAGTTCCTTTTTAAGAAGAAAGAGTAGAGAGAGCTTTAGATAATATTAGCGACTTAGTTAATTAAGATATGGGCACGGCAAAAGGGACGCGCAAGCCTATATAATTGGATTGTCTATAAACGAGAATCTAAAGCTAGAGAAAGGAAAGGAGAAGAAGAGTAGCGCCGTTCGATGTTTTATAAGATCTTTGTGTTACGTAACCGCAATATACAGCAATCTGTAGCAACTTGCTAGTGCGTAATTCTACTAAATCCTATTAGTGCCGTAACACTTTCTACTTATATATTAAGGGGTACTTCTATAACTTAACTAGGTAGTTCTAGTAGAGGATTTTATACTTAGAAGTATCTCCCTAGGTAATTATCCAATCCTTTACCTGCTAGTTAGGGAGTATAACCTTTATATCTCCACTATATAGGACCCTTACTACCACTACCCTTAGTATATATACTCTAATTAATATAAGAATCTATTTTAGTTCTATGCCTACTACCTTTAATATTCTAATACTAATTATAGCTCTAACTAGTGCTACGCTAGGTATATACTAGAGAGTCGCCGGTTAGGCGTTTGTAGTAATATTAGCCTATAATAGCTTAACTACCTATACTACTAAAATTCCCTATAATTTTATAGCATCCTTAATACTTTAAGCCTATCCTCTACTACGTTTTAGTTCCTATTATACTTTATCTAAAGCTCCTAGGCGATTTAGCCTACTTATTAAGCTACCCGCACTACCCTTATATATAGGTATACATCTTCTCCTTTTCCTAAATCTTCCTTAATATCTTTTAGGAGTTCTATAAGTTTTTACTATCTTTAGTTACTACCCTTCAGTTATTACAGGTGCGTCGCCCCCTATTAGATTTATTATAGTATCGCGATTTTCTATACAGCGTCTATTCTTTAAGTCTACTACGACCCTTTTATATCGTGTAGGCTTTCTAGCTATGCTATATATATTAGTTCCAGGATATAATATGCTGTAGATTTAATTAGAGATAGTTATTTCTTTATTAGAGGATTAGTAGGCATATTCTGCTATTATAGCGGCTGCTACTATATATAAGAACTAATCCTAAATTCTATAAGTCTAAACTATAAATGCCTAATCTAAAAGCCACTATACCTTATTCCTAGGAGGAGTAGGATTAATATCTATTAACTTACTAAATAATAGCTAATAAGAATAAGATCCCTTTATAGAGATATAAGTAGGTTAAAAAAAATTGGGGTAGGCTAATAAGGTATAGCTAGAGCAATAATTCTTAAACGCTTAACACTAATATTAGGCCTAAACTAGTACTAATAAAGCTCTTAAGGTATAAGCTTATAGTTAATAAAGACGTACTTAAGTATAAAATAAATAGAGATATTAGCTAGCTAGTATAGTCTAGAACTACTAAGACCTTACTATAATAACTATTAGTTACCTATCCGCTTAGTACCTAAGGGGTAACCTACCTAATAGTATATTATATTATGCTTATTAGAAACTTAGCGTATATATATAAACTCCTTTCTATAGTATATAACGACCTTCTTTTTATTACCCCTATCTCTTACCCTATCCTTAGTATACTAGTCTTACTTTTATATTAGGCGTTATTAGCTAGCCTATTAAAAGTTATAGGTAGTATAAATAGCTATAGTATAGTCTTAAATTTAACCTAGGTAATATAGTAATTAAAAATATTAAAGAAATATTGCTACTAAGGCCTAAGCTATTAAAGCTTAAAGTTAGTAATAGAAAACTACCTACGGATAAAAAAGCTTACCTTAACGCAACTACCGCTTTTAGTACGTAAATACTAATTATAAAAACTAAAAGTATTAAACTTTATATAATAATAATTCATTGCTTAACGTCTGATTCGGATCCCTATTAGGCCCACGCGGACTACTCCTTATTTATATGTGGGGAGAAAACTCTATTTAAGAAAAATGAGAAAACCCCGTGATCCATCTCCCCGCCTTTTGGGACTCGCCTACTTAGCGCCTGTGAGTCGCCTATGGTGCTCTACTACCTTACTGTTTAACCTCCTTGGGAACTACTGCTGCTGTAATAAGCCTACGGACGCGCTAGTATTATAAACTATTACTCTACTACTGTAGAGTTACTAGGGGGCACCTGCTGCTCGCCCCCTTGCCTTCTATTACCATTTCCCTTATAACCTAGAACTAATTTAGCATATTTTAACTAATAAGCCACTAGGTGACCGCCTTAAGGCCTTTTTATATTAAGAGTAGTGTATTATAGTTCTCTATGCTAGCTACTAAGAGCATTATTTCTTAATTGGTGCGTAGGGGGCATAGCAGTATTACGTGTTTTGGTGTTTATCTTAGCCAGCCACATTCGCATCTCGGGCTACCTACTGGGATACCCACCCAGTAAAGCCAATCTTTTAGTCCTATTATTCCTATTCTTAAGAGTGTTACTATTATGTTTTCTGCCTTTATTAGGCCTTCTTGGAGCCCTTAGGTATTTACCCCCTATAGCGTTAACTATGCTATAGCTTAGGTTTGTCTTACCTAAGTCAGCCTCTGTACCTTTAACTCCCATTTACCTCTCTAGCGTTGGTCCAACTAGTATTGTATTACGGTAGATAGTTTCCTAGCGTTCTTGTGTGTTCTACTTTAGCTCCTTTCTCTGTCTTGCTGTTATCTTTGCTGACCTCTTATACGTCTCCCTTCCTCCTCTATATAGGCCTAGGCCCTAAAGCGGCACTATTCTTCTTTTGCTTTTTTTACCTGTTTCTCTAATATCTCTTCCCTACTTTAGGGTTATTGGTTTGTTCTCCTACGGGGCACCCTAGGGTCCCTTTATAGTTTACTTAGGCGTATCTTAATGTACTTTATAACATTAGAGTTACGTTTATTTTACGTCCTTTATATTGCAGCGGCTTTAATATGTAACTGTAGGGGGGGAATATTAGATTCCTTCTTAAGCAGTGCTGTGGCCGTTCGCTTGTACCCGCCTGTGATACTCTAAAGGTAGGCTATTTGGACCTTTTAAAGTGGTTTAAGGAGTAATTTAGGGGGGCCCTTTTTAGTTTCTCTAATGGCCCAAATACTGGATCCATATGTTATGGTTGGCCGGACGACTGCTATATATAGTAGGCGTGACCTCTGGAAGCATAGACCCCATATAGAATTAACAATCCTAGATAAAGTGATAAACTGTGCTTGGCCTTTACGGGCCGCTTACGCCGCATATGCGCTTTACCGGAGCTTGCTGTCTACCCATACTCCTAATACCCTTAGGCCCTAAACTAGTTGACCCCTAAAGCCTTAGATGTGAATTATATGCTAGAGATCTGCAGATTAGTTGCGTTTTCTTATGAAATGGATTAGCTGGTATTTCTCTAGTAAGAATTAGACTCTATAACGTTTTGCCCATTCTATATAAGTATTATAGGCTTTCTCTAGTGTTCTGCAATTCTCTGCGGCTGTTAGCCCGTATGTGATTAAACTTTATATAGTAAGTCTTATTATAAGCTTCTAAAAGCCTTTTTATTAGACTTTTAGTCCTTTAAAGACGTATAGGTAAAGTTATTTAGGTAGGACTAGCACTAATTACGGGTTAGTAAAGGCTAAGGTTTTATATACAATAATAGGGTTAGGATACGCTAAGAAATAGACTTAGAAGAGTAGTTAGTAGGAGATTAAAGAGGTATATTAATAATAAAAAGGAAGTATATCTTAATAAATATATTAAGTAAAAGTCTAAAATTAGACAAAGGTTAATAATAGGAAGTATCGTGTTAAGGAAAAGGATTAAGCTTAATAAGTAAAGTATCTTTATACTCTACCTTCTAATACCCTCCTAGTATATAGCCACAGCCTTGCTAATATAACTCCGTTATAATAGCGCAATTTAAAAGAAAGGAAATATAAGTATAAGCTATTTAGCTATTACTTCCTTATAAGAACTAATCACGCGGCTAGGGGAAGGCAATTAAGACATTAAAAACGTATATAGGTTAAATTACACCTAAATAATACTACGGTATTAAAGAATAATATTATAGACGTTTTTAATAATTATATAATAGCTATAGGTGCTATTGCAAAATATCCCTTCTATTTACTGGGTAATAGAGCTATACTAACTATATAGTACAAGATTACTAGATTTAAAAGTATATATACTAAATCTTAAAAACAAGTCTCTTTAATTAATAATAAATTCAATTTACCGCCCGTCTCGGTCCCCCTAGTGGGTCTACGCAGGCTAATACCTTCTATAGGAAAAACTCTAACTTAGAGAAAACCCCACCTCGGGCCGCGCTAGAGAGATGGTAGCGTTCCGACATTAGAGCGCTGGCAGCTCGCCTTTTACCTGCCTTTAAGTCTGTATATTAAGCCAACTGGCCGCGCTTCATGGATAATCTTACTTTACCCCTTCTTTCCTTATCCTTTTACCCTTATTCTTTTACTAGTCCTCTAGGCTTTAAAAGGGCTGGTATCTACTTATATCCTCTATATCTATTACCTTTACTGCCTAAAACTAGGGTTAAACACCTAACTATACTAGCCATTTTACTGCTGCTTAGGCGCTTTCTTTATTATTTAGAATATCCTAAAGGCGTTTAGAGGCGTATTTTGCTATAAAGTCCGCCCTTTAGTAGTGTGGATACTAGAATAGTATATAGTGGACTATCTACCTTATCTAGCTATATTCGCACTATAGGAGAACCGCTGGTACACTAACGGATGCAAGCTATATATTAAGCCCTATTACCTCTATACAAAGAAGAAATAGTGCTATAGCCTCTGCTTTTGTTAGGTCTTTATATAATAGGATTATAGGTTTCCCCTATAGGGTCTTCTACGTGGTTTCTATACGGTCTTTAGCCTTTACCTACTACTATTATTGCTATTCTAAATCTACCCATTTCGCGATAAAGGTAGTTACCTGCCTTTGGTGCTAGTGACCTCCTATATAGTAGCGGCGCTTTGCCTACGCTCTGCTGGTGTTCCACTGGCCACGCTTATAGGGGTTTATTATAGCTTCCCGCTCTATATAGTCCTTTTAATACGCGAGGAAGCCTTATATTTTATTTTTATAGTCCTTTACGCGTTCCCTAAGCGCTTCTAATAGTACTAGTAGCCGTTTTATTTTTTGCTAGCGCTTTACTAATATATTCTAGATACCGTTAAGTGCCTCTACTAATTCCTTTTCTACCCTATTAGAGGCCGTCTTAGCAGCTCTTTAAAGGGCTATCGTTTTAATATAGAGTTGGATTAGGGGAATAGCCGCTTCCTTCTCTATTGTGGCTATTAGTGTTCGCTAGTATGCCCCTATAACCCTGCGGAGACACTAGTTCTAGACTTTCTATAGTGGTTTAAGTAAGCTTTTCGCTGGCGTTCCGCCGTTGTCCTATACTCCCTATACTTAGGTGCTATATAGCATTACTAGTTAGATGGTGGCTGTATATAGGAGGCGTAAGCGGCGCATTAATGGGCCCTATATAGACGTGGTGATCCTTAACATTGCTTTAAAGGCTGCTAAGCCCTTACTCGCGGCCTTTTTAACCTGTTCTTTCTATTGGAGCTTAGGGTCTACCTAGATCCCTAGGACTCGTATGCTGGTTTTCTAGGGGGCTGTCTCGCAGCTGGCAATATACACGGTAGATATAAGGTCTGCGGTGGCGTGGCGCCGTTGCCTTATAAAGTGCATAAGCTAGTACTTCTTAGGGGCGAACGCCGCCCCGTGTCGATTTGCCTATATAGCGTAGTAGTTATAGGCAGCCTCTAATTATTAATAGTTCTCTGCTGTAGAGTCCCCCTAGGTAATAAGGTTTGTGTTATCTATAAAGCTAAACCCTAGTGTATCGCTGTTGGGGCGCTAGAATTTCTTTAATAGCTCTAATATAAAAAAGAGGAATAAGATTAGTAATAAGGGTAACCCCTAGGGGATACCTGTTTGCGTTTAAATCTAGTTGCTCTTATATTTTATAAACTTAATATAGGTTTTACGTATTATTAGGAAGCTTTATATAAAGTCTATAAGCCACTTTAAAAAGCCTTTTTTTTTTTTAGAATGTGGAGGAGCCTTTTATAGGAGACGTTATTAAATACCCCTACTAAGTCTAGGCTTAGCATTAATACTATATACCTGCGGCGCGTTTGCTACGCCGTCTATATATAGGAGCTAAGTAGTCCTACCGCTAATAGTGTGGATTATTTACGCCTTACTCCTATCTAGTTCTAAGGGAGTAGCCTATACTCCTCCGCAGCCTTAAATATAATGTTAGCTATATACTTTTCTAGGACTTTTACTAGCGTGTTTTTAAGGGTAATTGGTCTATAGCTGCCTGGGAAAGAGTAGTCTTTCTTTCCTTTTTTACGTAACACTACAGTTATAGATTTTTCAAGGCTTTTCGGTATTATTCTGCTAGTAAAGTAATAACTAGCTGCTTCTGCTAAATCTTTTATAATAACTAGGGCAACTACTTTAAGGACCTCGTTTGGTATGCCATTTAGCCTTAAAGCTTTTCTATTTAGAAGACTCCTAATAAGCTTACTAATTTCTTCTGTTAAGATGGTAGGGCTAATATTAAGTATATTTTGTTCCCTTATTATCTCTATATTACTAAGGTCTGCTATTCTAGTTTTAGGAAAGAACTTGGCTGTAAGGATATTAGCCTTTATAATATTATTGTCTGTTAAGGGATCCTTAGTAGACTTTCTAAGGTCTAGTAGATGGGGGTCCGCCTTTGCTATACTTGCTTTTCTACTCTATTTTAATAGAGTCCAAAGTCCCTTATTATATGGTTTTAATTAATCTTTAGTAAGTTTATAAATAAAGCGTCTTTAGTTATTACGACTAACTCTCCTAGTCTCTTTTTATAGTTAATTGTTTAATGCTAAATATCTTTAGTGGTCCTTGGGGTTGTTATAAGCTTAGAGCTGTTATCGCGCCTATTAGGCGCCGGCGTGGAGCTATATAGCCTATAGCGACTATTCTTAACGGGCCTACTAGCTAGGCTGTGCTTATAGGTAGTATTCTTTAAGTGCTTGTTTAATCCCCTCCTAAAGGGCTTAAAAGGGGTCTTTAGATATAGCCCAGTTAAGCTCCTAGATGCTTTAGAGAAAGCCCTATAAGTTTAGCTTCTTAAGGGTAAGGCGCTAGCGTTCCGCTAGTGGATAGCTAGCGTTATTAATTTAGATGTGGATTTGTATATAGTCTCTTATAAGGGCCTATTCCTTAACTATACTATAAAAGTTAACTTTTCTGTATAGATCTGGTAATATAAATATAAGGTCTATTATATTTTCCTATTGCCCTCTTTTTTATATAGGCTTTCCTTTTAGTATGGCGAGTACTAGGCATCTAGTATTAGTTTTAGCTAAAAGGCGTTTCGCCTGCTCTTTGCTGGCTATATAATTTCCACCCTATATTAGGTAGTGGGCGTTAAAGTTATCTAAAAGTATAATTTCTCCCTTAGCTTCCTTAATAGCTATTTTAACCTTAGGCTATGCCCTAATCTAAGGGCTATCTTTACGCGGGTTGTAGATATTAATAACTGTAGCCTCTAGCCCCTTTAGGCGTACCTAGAGGGCTGCGGTAAAGGGGCTATACTATCTACACTTCTAATATATGGCGTTAATATTCTAGCTAATTATAAAGCAGACCTTTATTATGGGGAGAGCGTCGTATATAAGTGTGAATCCCCTAGGGCAGTATATTAATTTAGTATATCTATTATATACCGGCTCCTAAATTACAAGGACTTAGTAGTCCGCCGGCGTAACGCTGTTAAAGAAGGGGTGATACGCCCCTTAGTTTACATTTCCGCAGTTATACTAGATAATTATGCACTTACTTATTTAAAGTAGATGTGGGCTTATCTATATCTATGTCCTATTCCTTATTATTTTCGCTATTAACTATTATTACTCTATTAGCGCGAGGCTAGAGCCTTAATTATAATCTATCTCTACTTGCTATTTTAATAAAAAATAGTCTACCTAGTCCCTGTTTAAGTGGTTATTTTTAGGTCCCTAGGTAAGACATTTCCTATCCTCTTTTCTTATTAGTGCTAATTATAAGGTTTCCTAGTATTAAGGGTTGGTATATTATTTCTGCGGCTTTTTATATACGGAGCGACTGCGTTAAGAGGGCTATCTTCTTTATTTAGATACCTTTAAGGTAGCTTTAAAAGGTCCTACACTCCTTTCTTTGCTATACTTTGTAGGCTTTACCGTAGTTAATATAGGATACCCTTTTCTTAAGGTAATCTATAGTGTTATATGGTCCTATATATTGCCTATATTTTATTTACTTTCTATATATGCTTTATATATGCCCCTATTAATTATAGCGGTAGTATTACTTTATAATTATACTATTCTTAAATAGCCTAGTCTTAAAAAGCTAGGATTTAATAACTATCCTACTTTTTATAATTTTTTGCTAAATTACTTAGGTTGGGATACTAATTATAATGGTTCCCCTAGTCTTTTTAGGTTCTCTTTAGGCGCTACTAGGGTTTGCCTAGCGTTTTACCTACGCTTTAGGGTTATATAGCTATTAGATCTAGCTAATAGCTATCTTAGGCATAAAGCGCTTTATAGCTTTATAGATAGATTAAGTTAATTTTAAATTATCTATATTTTTTTGGCTATTAATTAGAGTCTTAAGCGGGACTCTTAGTACTTCTAGGAGGTAATCTTTTCTTAATATCCTAAATCCTGGCGCGTTTAGCCTATTTAGGATTTAGTCCTTTATTATTTAGGAGGGGATATAGATATCTATATCCCCGCTATTAAGGGTATATACGGCGTATACGCTTAGTATTATTCTCTAAATAGTCTTAAGAAGCTCCCCTAGTTTATAGCCCTAGGGCTCCTCTAGCCGGACGCGTATACTCGCTCTCTGTGGTGCCGCGACTATATTTACCGTATGGGCCGCCTACACAGTAACGGCTGCCTAGGTTTAGGCCTATACTAGGGGGACTCCTAGGCCTAGGGGTCCTCCTTTATGCGTTTTTTTTTTAGATTTTCTTAATACTATCTTTAATTTGGTTAAGCTAGGCCTTAGTTTTTTATTTTTAGGTTATCTAGGGGACTAGACGCGTTAAGAGGGCTTTAATATACTATATTGCCTCTTAAATAGAGGTAAGTATCTAGTACCGTGGAGTTTCTTCCTCCTCTTTTATAAGATTGTTTTTAATTTGTTTAAGTATTTCCTTTAGTTTTTACTATTACTAGTAGCTGTCCTTTTCGCGTTATTGCCCACCTAGTTTGTGGTTCGGCTCCCGCGCGTTGCAACTCTCGCGACTCTAGCGGGAAGCCTGCGCCCCTCCGTTGTCCCCTATGCTCTAGATAGGGGCGACGTGGTTTTATAGGGTTTCTCGGTGTGGGGAATAGGATTCCGATATCGGGTTGCTTTATTAAGTGGTTTTTGGGCTAATTTTGCTGCTGTTGCGGCTCTTAGTAGTCTCTTTAATTAATTAATTAATTAATTAATACCCTAACTGTATATAATAGCCTAAGGGCAAATACGGGAATAATATATTAGTGACGTAGGGGATTATTATAGATTATGTAAAAATAAAAATAAAAATAAAAATATCTATTCCGAAATGAGGCACTAAAAGCGATACACGACTCGTTCCTCCTTGAGGACGACTTTGTTCCGGAATAAGGTAGAAATAATCCGGATGGTGTCGTGTGCCGGCATAAGGCAGAACAACAACCCTCCGAGAGCCTCCAACGCGGTGCAAAATCTCGGAATGCTAAGTAATTAAGCAACTACCCAGTAATTGAGGGCATTTAATTTTATCCATTATTAAGCACTTCATGAGAATCTCTTGCTCTGACGTGTACAACCATATTTGGCGTCCTCCATTATGCAGCAACTCATCCGATTGGAATTTTACTCCTCACTACCCAGTCTCCAGTACTCCATCCGATTCAAGGAAGTAAACGTAAAATGCATTCGACAAGATAAGCAGAATGAAGCAGGTCAATTACTTATCCTTGAATGCGAAAAGTGTAGCACATTCAAACACAGTCTTACGCTCTAGGCATTCAATTTTTACCTCTTCGTCTTCCCACCACCATCTTGGCTCTCCTGGCCTCTCTTCCACAAAACCCCCCCAAATGTCCTTCCATAGAGCTCTCCCTACAAGAGTCGATAACTCATCATGGACAGTGCCACTTTGTGGATCAAATGCAGTAGGAAGTCGCAGAGTGTGCATCAATGTGGACGAATTATTTAGCAGATTGAATCCAGCGTCCTTGACCCACGATGGAACAAGCAGGCAAGGCCTAGAGCAACGGAAAAATTTCTCAAGATTCAGAGAAAGACGGTCCTCTAGCCAAGCACGTAGTTTCGGCCCCGAAGTCTTTCTATCTGGAGATGAGTTCATGAGGCGGATTTCCAGAACGCCGCCGGGCGTTAGCAGCCTGTGGCATTCTCTAAGGATCTGAGGAAGTTTGGCGGAAGGGACGACCGAGGGAAGCGAGGATGCCCTGATGTGATTGAAGGACGATGCTGCGTAAGGAAAAGGCAATAGACCGGCTTGCGGCACGCTCAGATAGGAGACATTCGCGGGCACCAGCGTAGGTCCTTGCGGCTTAGTGGAGAGGTAATATATCTTTTCTTTTGGTTGCATAGCGGAGATTTGATACACCTCAGCTGAGACTTTTATTAGTATTATCAAGTTGTAAAATGCGAGAACGACACCCTACCAAGATTGCCGTAGAGCTCCAAGAATTTCCGATGATTACTTAGTGTGGGCAGACGAATCAGCTGTCCAAAAGCGGCTTGCGACGGTTGCGAAGACGTATCTAGGGTTTGCAGGTGCAGTGCAGTCAGAACCCACAGCTGTTTTTCCAACTGCAATTCTTCATCTGCTTCTTCGTCGACTGGATCGTTCCACTCTTCTTTTAACCGTTCTAGAATTATTTTTGGGCCAGCGCTCTCCATGCGTCGGATAAATCGTTGAAAGTGAGTAAGTCCTGCGAAGCTTGGGTCAGAGCTAGAGGAGTCTCCTCCAATTGATGAGAGGCGTTTCTGAGAAACTGGTTCAGTTGACAGGATCACGTCCCACTCTGGCGGCGCTTTCCAGGACAGCAGAGTGGGGGAAATGTTAGAAGCATAGGATGGCCATTCGTCAACCCGAACTGGCATTACTTCTCTGGCTTCATCATTGAACTTTAATTGGTCGAGATCCAGGCACCCTTGGATGTCCACTGAGTAAGAACGCCTAAAACCTTGTCAGAAGCATCAATATTCGGATTTAGGGAGGTACTTACTTGTCGTACTTTACGTTCTCCTTCGACAAGGATGGGACCACAGGGACCTTCTCAGGTATGCAGACCTCTGCACTACGACGTGTGGTCCGTGAGATGAATGATTTAGGACTCAGCCTCTGAATTTCGTGCACTTCGTCGATGATTTCTTCGCTAGATTTTCGATCAAGTTGACCGTCTCCTACATATGGATAGTCAGTTGCCTATGATCGTTCTGCACTGATTCCAAACTCACTTGAATAGCACGACCAACTCGAAATGGATTTTCGAGAATTTGGAGACGATGGTTCATAATCTGGGTCAGGGATGATAGAGCCGGGAAGGCCAATAGATGTTCCAGATGGCAGGCTTGGTGAAAATGCCGACGAAAAGGTCCAAGCT
The DNA here is from genome assembly GCF_001692895.1 of Cenococcum geophilum 1.58. Lineage (NCBI taxonomy): Eukaryota > Fungi > Ascomycota > Dothideomycetes > Gloniales > Gloniaceae > Cenococcum > Cenococcum geophilum. Next base: position 726,905 of record NW_027137567.1, read on the forward strand.
GGTTGAAGAGTGGGGTCTTTTAATGAAAAATCAAGCGGCTGAGGAGGTAGTTTTGGGAGCTTTTTGTTCTGGTATGTTTCGTGGGATCTATTGGCCTTCTCGGTTTTCGCAGTTTTGGTTGACGTTGACCTTGTTATCTTGAATGAGGGTCGCCAGACACTTTCTTGCGTGCTCGACTTCGAACTTCTGATTGACGGTGTTTTGGGAGGGAATGAGTTCTCTTTCGACTTCCTCTCCTTACGCTGTCCCACTTTCTCGTCGGTTGGATCTGTCCAAGACAGATCTGCAGTGAACATCTTGGATGATTATGCAAAGGAGCAATCCGCTGGCGAGAGCCTTGAAGATGGCACGATTGGGATATCATGCTCCGAGCAGGGAACTGCTGCTGGCATTTTCAGGTCCCGGGCACAGGGAGACGAAAAGGGAGATTGACAGCACTGTGGTCATGAGCTGCATCCTGGGCCGGCGGCCGGCTAGAGAAAATCGACCTCTGGGCGGAAATCAATATGCTGCACGCCCCTCGTGGCTTTTATTACATATTCTCCGCTTTTCGATAGGAGCTCTTTCATATCTTATCTAATCGCGCGGGTTTAGCCTGGCCATGCTCCTGTTCAGGTGTGGGTTTTTTCTTCGGATTTCAGTTCGGATGTAGAGAAGCCTTATCTTAGGCATGAATGCGTCAAGGGGACCCGTAAACGAGTGCATTGAGCCTAATTTGAGACAGCGAAAAGGTTGTACTGAGCTGTCAAACCAATTCAGTCGCTGAATGGCTTAGACGGCAAGCAGGGCATGTCACCACGGTGGAGTCGTACGACCCCGACAGATATGGAAGGTAAGCGAACTGCATGGAGGCCCCTGCTTTATAGTTCAAGCCACGCGCGCAGTGAAACGTTCACAAACATGTGGCAGGGATTTGCGGGGATATCCAGCTCGGTTCGCCCTGTCGGAGTCTAGATCTTTTGCCCCACGCGGTTCCTGACGTTCCACAACGCCAAAAGCCACAGCAAGAAAAAGTCCATAAAGTAACGGACCGACCTGCGCCCCTATTAATAAGCCCGTGAGACACAGCGAGACCGGTCCCTCCAGATGCACATGGCTAATTTTCTGGAAAGAACATCGGGGAAAGAGATGGCGATGGCGTTCCCAGCTTTCGAAGTGACAGTGTGATTAGTTGCGGTTTCAGCTACCACGCGAAAGCCTTCAGCTGCGGCTTCAGCCACAACTACTACCGAAGGACCTCGAATGGCTTACTGTTGCTTTTTAAATCATGCAGTAGTCTGCATGTTCCTTGGCCTTCATTTCTGGTTCCGCATTTATCCTAGGTGTTCCTTCCATCGCATGAAACTGCCAATTATTGTGGATTTCAAATGTTCAAATCCGGACATTTTTCATAGGTGTCAGATAATTACTTGGGCTCTTGAGAAACTGTATAAATCCTCCGACTCTAAAAGCATATTCTTCCGATATCAACTGGCTGGTACATTCATTTGATCCCACGCTTGTTTATCGATATAGTTTTGTGCATCACTTATTCAATATTCGCCATGGAAGCAATCAGGCAGACATGCACCTCTATCAATGAGAAAACAGGAGCTTCCACCTTCGGACGGACCTTCCGCCTTGAAGGTTCCGGTCATGTAAGGCGTTACTATGACATAAATTTTCCAGTATACTAACGACTTGCGTAGGAGAAAGAAATCAAGAACACCAGGTTCTTGACGGAGATTCGCGCGGGGATCACCACATTCTTTACAATGGCGTACATCATCGCCGTAAACGTACGTCCATAGCAATTACGTTACAAATAATTAGAGCTGACAGTTAAAGGCTTCCATCCTAACCGATACGGGAGGCACTTGTGTCTGCAATAGCACCAAAGATCCAACGTGCTCCACAGATCCGGCCTACAATGCATGTCTCCTGGGTATGTTCAGGTCTGCTACCACACAGGTAACATGCTTAATTTCTATAGATTTGAATCGTGATCTGGTTACAGCCACAGCGGCGATCGCAGGCTTTAGCTCTTTCCTTTTTGGATTTCTCACCAATATGCCAGTGTGTCTTGCGTAAGTTCAGTGCAATATATTCTAATCTTGCGTCGCTGATAGAAGGAAAGTCCTGGTATGGGTCTCAATGCCTATTTCGCATATCAGGTTGTTGGGTTCCATGGAACAGGCTCCGTTTCGTATCGCCTTGCTCTCACTGCCGTCTTCATCGAAGGTTTCATCTTCATCTTCCTTTCCTTGATCGGTATGAGGCAGTGGCTAGTAAAGATGCTCCCCACTTCGATTAAGATTGCTAGCGGCTGTGGTATTGGCTTATTCTTGGCGGAGATTGGCCTGACATATTCCGCTGGCATTGGTGCCATTACCGGCGCAACTGCTACTCCACTAGATATTGCTGGATGTCCACCACAATATCGCGATGAGAACGGATTCTGCACAAGCCATAAGATGACAAACCCGACAGTGAGTATCTTCAGGGAAAATCTTTTGGCTACCCTAGGTATCGCGGCTAACAGGAGCTCTTGCTTCAATTAGATGTGGATTGGAATCTTCTGTGGCGGAGTTGTAACTGCATATCTCATGTCTTTCAGAGTAAAGAGCGCCATCTTAGTTGGTATCGCTCTTGTGTCCATCATTTCTTGGCCGTAAGTCCTCGCAAAACGATAATTGTATATAACAAATCACTAACTATATATAGGCGACCTACTTCATTCACTTACTTTCCTTATACTCCTGAAGGTGCTTCCCGCTTCGACTTTTTCAAGAAAGTTGTGAGCTTCCACCCAATTAACTCAACGCTCAATGCCCTCGACTGGAACGTCTCCGCAGCACCCGGTCACTTTATCCTCGCTCTCTTCACTTTCCTCTATGTTGATATTATCGATTGCACGGCCACACTCTACAGCATGGCGCGATTCGCCGGCGTTGTTGACAAGCAATCAGGCGATTTCCCCCGCTCAACCCTAGCCTATTGCACCGATGCATTCTGTATTTCCGTTGGAGCACTTTTTGGCTGCTCGCCCGTTACCGCGTTCATAGAGTCCGGTGCTGGCATTGCTGAAGGTGGCAAGACGGGCTTAACTGCTATGACCTGTGGAATCTGCTTTTTGATTTCGATTTTCTTCGCTCCGATCTTTGCGTCTATTCCACCCTGGGCGACTGGATGTACTTTGATACTTGTAAGGACCCGTCATTAAGCCCAAATCCTTCTGCTTGCTAATACACAGCTAGGTCGGCTGCATGATGATCCGCCAGGTCGTGAACGTGAACTGGCAATACATCGGCGACGCGGTCCCCGCATTCGTCACTATTATGTTCATCCCATTCGGCTATAGTGCTGCCTACGGCCTGATTGCGTAAGCTCTCCATGCCTATTATAGTGTTCTAAAGCTCCTGACCTAAACCCTTGCAGTGGCGTCATGGTCTATACAGCCATCAACGGCCCCATTTACCTCACAAAGCTCATTTCGCGCGGCCGCTTCGTCCCCGACGACGAAGATGACCGCGAGTACTGGTCCCGTAGGCTCCCCCCTCTTCTTTCAACATCGAACAACGATTCTAATGATTGGTACAGTCAAACCGCAGGGTAGAATGCCTTGGTTCATCACAGCAGCCCAGGCCGTCACCGGCCACTTTGGGCGTAATAGCAGTAGCAGCCATGCGCAGGATTCTACCCACTCTTTGAGGAGTGGTGCCTCGCAGGAGAACTTCGCTGCGTCCAGAGGCCCGAACAAGGATGTGGAGGCTGTGGTTGCGGAGTCGCCACCGAGAAGAGAGAAGAGGTGAGAGAGACTCCCGCGTGCGAGATTTAGCTTTCTAAGCCGTTGCATGGAAGAGTGCATAATGCAGGCCTAAAATAAGAGCTCGATTGAGTTAGGCGTTCGGGGCTTATAGGGAAGGTAATACCGGCACAATGATAAAACAGAAAATTATACGCCTCTAATTTGTACTTCCAAGGGTTAGAAATCATAAAGATTCACTGGTCGGTCAATATAACATGAAACGATTTATTTGGCCTCTAAACAATAGTGACAGTGTCTTAGCAGGAATGGCTTCAAGCGGTGAATATTGAATGCCAGCACTATTAAGAACCTTATCCCAAACATCCACACCCATAAAATCTATGTTTATTCTTCATAAGAGCAATTATGACTTTGGACTTCGTATGCACTCTAAAGGAGTCGTGCAACTTGGCATTAAGTTCGATCACTAACACTAGCAAACCGCTCCTCCATCAATTCCGTATACTGAACCAGTAGTGAACGAGCTGTCATCGCTTAGTAAGAACATTATCAACTTGGCGATTTCCTCTGGTCTCCCACGCCTGCCCAGGACACAATCGTTGGGCAGCTGGAAGCCGAGTGTCTCGTCCAGTTTCTCCATCAGTGGGGTCTGAACGAAGCCTCTACGCATGATTATTTTCAGCAGTGTATCTAATAAGAGATTCATAGTACTGTACTTACGGAGCAACAGCGTTAATTCTTATTCCCGTTGCCACCTCGTCTCTAGCTGCCGACTTTGTGATCCCAACAACCGCGAACTTACTCGCACAATATACACCAGCGGCAGGCATCCCCTTGAGTCCTGCCATGCTAGCCGCGTTTACAATACTTCCTCCGCCAGATCCGTCTTTCGCCGTCCTCATATGTTCCAGTTCCGCTCGCATGGAATAGAATACCCCCTTTACATTTATCGTGAAGACTTCGTCGAGGTCCTCTTCGTTGAATTCTCGGAGGGTGCTAGGCCGGCCAGCTATTCCAGCCAGGTTCGCAGCTCCTAAGCCAGGATATTAGCTCTTGTAACCAGGGCCTCACCTAAGATCTCCAGAATCTCAATCAGAGTGGGACGATTACCATCCAATGGCTTGCTAAAGTGCTCCACCGTTTTACCAATCCAATTATCCACCTCCGTGCGGACACGAACATCCACCTTCTGGGTGATCACATCCACTCCTTCCTTCTTTAGCTCACTCTCAAAATGCTGTAGGGATTCTTCGTTTACATCTGCAAGTGAGAGTATAGCACCGTGGCTTGCTAGTAACTGAGCAGTAGCCCGTCCGATGCCGGAGGCAGCACCAGTAATCGCAATAAGCTTGTTCTTTATTGATGACATTTGAAGTGGATGATAAAACGAAACGGTCTCTATGCTTAGTTCAATGAAAGTGATTCGCAACTGTCTTTTCGCTCCCCTACGGCTCCCCTCCGGCTCCCCTCCGGCTCAACCCCGCTGTATAACCGCTCTGATGGTAACAAGCAAGCTGTCAAGCTCGCATGGACAAGTGTATGGGTGCACCCGTGCAACGCACTTCTGAAGGTCCGTGACGATGTGCAAGGTGCTCGTAGTAGTCAAAGCGGGCGCTTGTTTATCCCATAAATCAGACTCCCGGGAAGAAATTGCGCCACGGCGTGACGCTAAGGATCTAGTGCTATTCTTATAGACTCCTGTAAAGTCCTAAGCCAATTAAATTACTATACCCTAGTCCTGTAAATTCCTATAAAGTCCTAAACTAATTATATTATACTAAGAGGTATTTCTCCTTAAGAGTTTAGGGGCTATAGACGTCCTTTATATACGTTATATCTTATACCCTAAATTAATTCTAAAATACTCCTAACCGTATTTAATTAAAAGCCATTTACTTCCTCTATCCTATTAAGAGTAATAGACATTATTAGTAAAATACCTGTATATAAGAATATATATATTAGATCCTGCAATAGTCGCGATAGATTCGTGAGTACTACTTACCTTTTTAGCTGTATAACGACGTAGAGTGGGATACGTTATAATTATACTCGCGAATTTACTAGAGCTAGGTATTAGGTAAGTCTAATCTGGTTATAACTTAGTAAGGCTTATATTACTAGGAGATGCTAATATATATAAGGCCTTTAGCGTATAGAGGGGAGGGTAATTATAAGAGTATATATATTAGATCTCGTAATAGTCGCAATAGATTTATAAATACTATCTATTTTTTAGCCGATAGCGACGTAGAGCGGGATATGTTATACTATACCTGTCGGGAATAAGGCAATTTGCCGTCACGTACGGCAAACTGCCGTCACGTGATGGCAAGTTGCCATCACGTGTCGCCGCGGCACTAGCGTGGCGAGGAGCCTTAAGCTCCTCGCCCTTCCTCATTCCAATTAAAAAGCTTTATTAACCAACATTACTATAACCTACTTAAGTAGTCGTTATTAGTAAGTTACCCTATATAACTAATACTAATTAGTAGTTAAATATATAGTTAACTATAGAGTAGCTAGGTTTTTAAATAAAAGAGATAGTCTTGTATAGAGGTGCTATATGCGCTTATATAGAATAGATCCCGGCAATACCGTACTACCTTAGACTTACGGAAAACTAGTAATAGAAGTATTACTAAGTACTAGGAGATACCAAGTTACGTCTATTACGCAAAACAACCGCGTTTATAAAGATTTAGTTAAGTACTTTAGGTTAAAAGTGTTACTAAACCTAAGGTCCTAAGTTAACATCTAAAACGCGTTAAATAATATCTTAAATTGCCTACCTCTTAACAGCAAACCTATAAGATCCTATAAAACCGAAAATCCTACCTACCTTCGACGTATAATACCTTATTAATTCTATACCTACTATAGCGTTAACCTACCCAAAGAAGTATAAGGAAGATATTAACCTAAAGACATAGAATAAAGCTATAATTAACCTTATAAACGCTAATAAACAAGACTTAAATAGATTTTTATTATACCATATAGTATATTATAAGGACAGTAAATATAATAATACCGCGCTATAGGAATATATAAAGGAGGACTTTATTAGATAGATAAAGGAAACATAGGCCCTATAAACAAGGATATTATATAGGACTTCCGTAACTTCCTTCGGAAGAATAGAGTATTTATCCCTAAGGACGGGGGTACTATTAGAGACAATATTTAGGAGTAGGTTCTTAACGTAAAAGAAGAGCACAAATAGACTGTATAAGAGATTAAGCACTAACTACGCACTATAAGGAAGCTTAACTTATAATAGAATCCAAGTAATATACCACAAGAGACGTGTTCTAATTCCATTACTCTAGGCACAAGTTCTTCCGTTTTATATCTATCATCTCTACCTCTATCTTTAGTTCCCTAGAATCCACTAATTTAACCTATAACTTTAACTACTACCTCTTAACACGAGCAAGTATAAGATCCCCTTGCTTTGTAATCTACTAACCTTTAAACTCTACCAACTAGACCTATATCCCTACTATAGCCTATAATATAACTCCTACCTTCTTTATCTTAATCTTAAATTAAAGGCAGTTTAAAATTGCTTATAGAGCTTATAAAGCTCTATTTAGATTAGGAGAAGAAGTTTAGTAGGGAATTATACGATATTCTTAATTTAAAACTATGTATCTTCTATAACTATTACTAGAAGGTAGGAATAGAGTCTAATTAATACCANAANGCCTATTCNGTTATNCTTAAGGGCNNAGCTANTACCTTCTATTATAATCNTTTNGNAGGAAAAGGATATAATTTTAACCAAATAATATATAAAATAAGATACCACTTTAAAATAGAAGAGAATAAGTAGTAGTATATATTAGAATAGAGAGAGACTANNTTCCTAAGNATTATTACTATAAACCTAGGTNTCCCTCGGCTTAATTATCTTTAAAAGCTCTTTAATTAACTTTAGACAATTTAGCGTAGTTTATCCGAATTATATTAAGAGGACTTTAGCCTATATAATTAAGTCATTAGCGTATATTAAGGTGTTAAAGAATATAACCTTACTTTTTTTAATCCTATAAATACTTATAAAGGAGTATATACTTAATTAAGATCTTCTATTAGCACCACTCTACGCTCTTAAAAAGTACAGTAATTTAACACCTAACTCTAACCTACTTTAATTAACCCGCCCGACCAATATAATTATAACTAGACTAATTAAATATATAGTAGCCGGGGTAGGCAATATAGTAAAGGGTACAATTAACGACTATAAGGTAAAGGTGGAGGTCCTTATAGAGGTTTATTTTAAAATAATCGCTAGAAGAAGTGCTACGTTTATAAGAAACCAAATTGCTAGTTAACTAGGCATTCTCTTAATAAATAAAAGGAGGTATATAATAAGTTCTGCCAGAGTATAAGAAACGTTAGAAATTATAAGGTTATTATAGCCTACTTCTAAAGCTTCCTAGTTTAATATAAAGGCGTAGAAGATCTTAAGGGTAAGGTTAATAAGGCTAAATAGCTCCTTATAGATATAGAAATTAAGGAGTACTTACCTAACCAATACTTCACTAAGTATAGTGAGGTAGATAGTATATAAACCGTCACTATTCTTAATAACCAATCTACGCTCTATTTTACTATAAAGTTAGATATCTTTAATAAGCCAAGGGAGAGTTCCGCGTTTTTCTTTAATGACAGATACTTAGCAAATGTCTTCTATAGTATTATACCAAATACTAGAGCCGCAGGAGTATCTATAGTAGGAGAACCTTAAGTTTAAGCCCTTTAGCAGCTTAATAGCTCTATTTAGATTAACTATTTAACAGCAGGCCAACATACGATTCGTTTTAGCAAGGGTACTGCAATCTCTATTAGCACAATTAGGGTCCAAACCTCCTTAGGGTACATTACCTTTTACGTCGTTCCTATAAACACCCTATTTCTATTTTGCATTAAAGATATAGATAAATTAGGCGTTAAGCTTAATAACCTTAAGAATATACTCATTTAGGGAGATAATTAGGTGCCTGTTATACGCAAGTAGGGTCACCCCTAGTTACTCCTTTATTAACTAGAAAAGAGTGTTACTTAAAGCCATTTAACTAAGTTAGAGTTACATCAACTACACCGTCGTTTTAGCCACCTATCTATTTACCAATTACTTAGGGTTCTTTAGCGGGTAGGCTATAAAGTTAAGGTTAAGGCAATTAAGCATCTTATAAAGTACTACTATTAATACTAAATAAACCAGAAGTCCCCTAGCCAATTTAAGTTCACCCTTAAAGATAACTATAACTTTAACTTCTATATTATTGTTAACGTTATATATCTTAGCGGCAAGCTAGTACTCTAAGTTATTAACTTCTTAACCTCCTTCTAAGCCGTACAATTCTTAAAGGATATATCAGCTAGGAACGTATAGGATACCCTTTAATTATACTAGATTAATATCTACCTAGGACCCCCTAATTAAATCATCTACAATGTAGGAAAGAACTTCTTATCTATAGAGTTTTAATAACAGATAAAGGCAATAGCAATTAAGGTTAAGGAAGTCCCTATTAAGGCATATAATAGTATCAGAAAAGTAAAACGATATTATACGCTATTACACCGCGTATATAAGATTATCTCTTTAGAACTAGAGGACGCTAGTAAAAAACTTACCTTATAAATAGCTATTAAAGCTATTAATAATTCCGCTAGCCCGGATAGACTTATACCTATATTACTAGTCTTTAGCGCCTACCCTTAAATAACTAATAATTCTCCATTATCTCCCTCTATTATATAATAAGCTAAGGCTATTCGCAAGGCAATAAAGGAGGTATAATATCTCTATGCTATACGCTAGGTTAATAACGCACTAGGAATAAGAAATGGCCCAAATACCTTGACTACGCTTAATCTACTACTTTAGTCTAAGGTACGCGTATAGTGTAAAAAGGGAGGATAGTTAGGCCCATATTAACTTATTATAATTAATAGTTAAACTTATACTATTCAAATGCCTTACAGACCCACTTAATTCCATTTAACTATTATTAAGCCTTACTATAAAGATAATAGTTCCGAGCCTTTATAGGATACTATAAAAGATACCCTAAAGGAGAGCTATAATTAATATACTCTAAAAGGCGACCATAATCCTAATATAATTGTAGTAGATACACCGTAACTATAACGCGGTAGAGGTCGCCCAAAGGGATTACAAAATCGCTAATATCTTATTAATTTCGAAGAGCAATTTATTACCGCCATTAAGAATAGAGTTAAGCTATTAATGGCCTTTATAACAGCTAAGAAGAAGGCTAACTTTAAACTCGCAAAACAGCTTTAAAAGGAAGGTCGTATTATAACTCCAGGAGCTCCTTTCCAAGCATCCGATAAGCAGAAGATTAATAGTCTTATTATAAGAGGGGTCTTTAAATTCAAGAAGTATAACCCTACTAAGTTTAATAAAGTTCGTATCTTTAAGTTAAGAATAGTTAACGAGATTAAAGGCAAAGCTACTAACGCCCTATTTAAGAAATTAAGGCTTATTATCCAAGGCTACAACAATAATAGTAAGGAGGTAATTCTTATATAATCTTCTATAATTTAACGAGCCAGTTAGCGAGTTATTATTATACTAGCTCCCTCCCTAATAAAGAATAGAATAGCAGTCTATCTATAAGATATTACTTAGGCCTACACCCAATTAAAGACGCACCTTTAGCGCTTAATATTAGCATACCTTTTAGAGTAAATTCGCCACTAATACTCCGAAGATACGATTATAGTTATGCTTAAGCCATTATATAGAATTGTAGAGGCAGGAACTCACTAGTAGGCTACTTATAGCAAGCACTATAAAGAGAAGCTTTTAATAACTACTTTTATATTTAATCTATACTTCCTTATTATAACTACGGGAACTCTATTTAGAATTATCGGCATATAAACCGATAATATAATTATCTTAGGAGATAACCGATTCTTAGCTCTTAAAAAAGATAAGCTAGTAAAGGCAAATCTTATAGTAAAGCTAAAGAAAAAGCTTAATTTAATAACACTATTACTCTTTAATGGATATGTCCTCTCCCTAAACGAGGATTCCATTGCTTTATACCAGAAGGGTTAAGGCAAGAAGATTAACGTTATTAATATTAATTCTCTAAAATAAGGATATGTAGAGTAACGCGCTTATAGAGCTTATATTGCTTTTATCTATTAACCCAAGGCTTTATTTAATCTCTTTATTGCCGCTTAATACCAGGAACCAATTAAGGATAATATCCTTACCCTAAATAAGCGTCTCTCCTAGCAAATAAACTATCTTAACTAGGGACTACTCTACGTGCCTATTAATCTTCCCACCGCTAAGCTCTTTGTATTTATTAATAGATCATTTATAAATAATAAAGATTTTAGCTCCTAGCTAGAATATAAGATTATTATTACAAATAAATCTACTAGAGAGAATAACTTTATAATCTACGGCAATCTTATCTATTAGAGCTTAACCAAGAGTAAGTACGTTATTTAAAGCGTTCTAGCGTTAGAGATATATAGAATAGTTAGCGGAGTTAACATAGCAATTACAATTGGAACTACCCTAAAGATAATTATAGATCAACTCAAACTTCCTATTATCCCTATAATTATATATACCGACTTATACTCCCTTTATAAGTGCTTAGTTAAGCTTAGTACTACAAAGGAGAAGCGCCTTATAATTAATATTATAGCACTTCGTCAATCCTACAAACGGTAAGAACTCTTTAAGATTTAATAGATTAACGGTTAAGATAACCTAGCAGATATAATAATAAAGGTAAACCTAAATAAGGCTCTAGAAACGTTTATTAACATAAATACTTTACGCGTATAAGTTAAAGGTTAGGTTAAAAGGGAGTAAGAGTATAACGCTCTATAGACCCTAATTTCAACCAGCCAATTAGGATTTTCCATACCCGGCATAGAAAATTGCTATTAGCTCGCTTATAGCTAGCGCCTTAGCGACCCTAATGGCCCTAACATAATATCTACCTACGACTCCTCAGTAAGAAAGCACCACGTGCTAAAAGGCAAATTTTAGGATAGCGAGACTTATATTATAATAGCAATAGTAAGTAAGAAGGATCCATATTTATTATAATAGTTAAGCAGTATTTATATATAGAGGGCAACCATAAAAGAAGAGTTGCCAGTGTCGGGAATAAGGCAATTTGCCATCACGTGTCGCCGCGGCACTAGCGTGGCGAGGAGCCTTAAGCTCCTTGCCCTTCCTTATTCCAATTAAAAAGCTTTATTAACCAACATCACTATAACCTACTCGAGTAGTCGTTATTGGTGAGTCACCCTGTGTGACCAACAATACCCCTATTTAATAATTAATAAAGCCCTTTATCTAGCGTTCCTCTTAGCTCTTCTCTACCCTTTAATAGTATGTAGTTATTCCTATAGCTATTATACCTTTATTATTACGAGACTACTCTATAATACCTTATATACTCCTACCTATCTCTACTATACTCTACCTACCCTATTAGCGGGACCTAGTAAAATATAGCAGAATATAGTAAGAGACGCGCTCTACTATATTCTACCTACCCTATTAGTAAAACTTAGTAGAATATAGCAGAATATAATAGAATATAGTAGGAGACGCGCCCCGGCACTGTTACGTGCCCTATATATAATACGGCACCTATTAACCTATTAACTAAGTAATAATATATACCCCTTCCCTTCTATTTTCTTACTTTCTTTCCTTATATAATATCTTAACTTATTATATAGTTTATATATATAGCTTAATACTATCTACTTTACTATATAATATTATTGCTTATATCTATTCCATATTACTATATTGCGTTATCTTTATATACTACCCGCCGAAATATAAAACGGCTCTAAAGCCCCCGTATTGGCCGCCAATATTATATCTATACTTTAAGACTAATTAGCAAGTATATAGAAGTCCTTCGTAGATACCCTTATATAGTATTAAGTTACTATAGATAAATAATAAGCTAAATAAGAAGTACGTTAACGATAATTAATTAAGGCACTCTATAAAGAAGTCCATACCCTTAAGGTACTTATGTTAGAGTTATAAAACCAAATACTAGCCTAAGAGGCGACTAATACGCCGTCTATAGACCTAGCTCACTAGTTACGAACCCAAAGCTAGCTATAGTTATTTATTCTATAGATCTGCCCGCTATACTATAATAACTTAAATAATCTAAACGACTACCGAATCTCTTAATAGTTATTAGTAAATAATAAGAGCTCTAGTTCTTTCTACACTAGCTTAAAAATAAGCTAAATAGTAATATTAACTATTACCTAACTAAGGAGAATCGACTCTACTGCGCCCTAAGCCAATTAGGAGGAGAAGTAGCTAACCTTATTAACTCCTTTTAGTTAAGTACTATATAAACCCTAGTTAACCTCCTTAAAGCTATATATAGTAATCTAAACCGCTAAGCTACTATTTAAGGAAAGATTAACTATATAGTTTAAGAAACTAAAAGCCTCCCGTTATACTTCTCTAAATTTAATTATTATATAAAAGAAATAGGCTAAAACGACTTTGCGCTAATTAATAGCTATAAGGGTTATTTTAACCCTTACTTAGGTACATGCTTAGGAGCTCTTAGGGGGTGCCAAAGCTAGCCTTCGGCTAGCCCTTGGCACCTCCTTATTGGTTCGTCTCTCTATACGAGGCTATTGCCATACGCTTTACTATATCGTCCTCTTCTATCGACTCTCCTTATACTTATGCCTGACTTACCTACTCCCTACTATATACCTAGGCAATACTGCCTTATAACAGCCTTATTAAATTATTAAACCGTAAGTTTAAAGTCTTTTTAGTAGGCGTAGAACTACTAGTAACTTTTGGTAAATACATAACTATTATTAGTAGATGGTATAATAATATACTACGCCTAATACCTAAATTTACCTTTTAATATAATATGGTAGCTTTATAGTATAATATAGCACCCTTATAAACATTTATTAAGTTATATATAGACTTAACTTAACAGCGGAAATAAAGATCTACTCTACATAATATATTACAATACTAGAGCTAGCGTATAGAGACGCAGAGCTACTAGTTTATAAAGCAGATATATATAGAGGATAAGAAGAAGATAAATAGCAAGTTTTAAGAATTATAGGTTATAAGGACATTAATAATAAAATATAGTACGAATTAAAGTAAATAGGCTATAATAAGACTACCTAGAAGCTATTAAGAAACCTAAAAAAAATGTTATAAAAAAGGTATAGGAGTATCGGAAGAGAATGGGTTAGGTAGTATTAAGAAGGAGCTAAAAATAAAAGAATTAGTTAAGGGTAATAGATAAGCTGGATTATCTAAGGGATCTACTACTAGTATATAAACTATTTCCGCCTCTTTATAAGTGGAATTCTTTTTAGCCTCCTTAGCCTTAAGTTTACGGAGACCCTACTTAGTAAGACGCTACTCCTTAAAGCGTACCTTCTTATAACCCTTTTTAAGATAAACTAGATAAGTATAAGCAGTCTATTAAGTCTTAAACACTTTTTACTCTTTAATATAAATCCGCTCCCTATTATTATAAAGCTTTTATACTTTAGCAAAAGCAGTAGTAAGTTTATTCTTAAGGTAGGACGCCTTAGATTAAATATAGAACCCTATAATAAATTAGATAAGGGAGTTAAAGACTTTAAAGACTAATAAAACGGGTACATTTAGCGTTAGAAATAGATTAAACATTATAGAACGATCACATATTTGCTTACATATACTTAGTATAAAAGGAAAGTTAGTAACCGGATAGAGCCGCAATTGTAATATATACTAGCTTTCTTTCCTTATAATAAAAATAGGATAGTATAACTTTACTAGGCAAAAGAATAACAGTTACTAGCTAGTTATAACGAGTAGACGTAGAGGATTTAATAAAAAGCATTAAAAATAATAAAGGTTATTAAATTAGGAATAAGAATGCTATACCTCTAGTAAGTAACTTAGAGATAGGAGATGTCTTTAAGGACGAAGATAAAGAGGAGGGGGATAGTGTTATAGACCTTATATTAGCAGTAGTATAACTACTAAAAAGAGATATAAATAGGTTAGTTAAGATAGTATAGGAGGCGCTAAAACCGATTAAGCTATAAAATAAAGGGTAGTTAAATTACGTAGCTAGTTATGCTATAAGTTTAGAATATAAGAATATAGGAATATAAGAATATGGGACGTACCAATATACTAATATACTAACGTACTTAGTACATTTCTTAGGCGCAGTATTGTATATTTAAAGGACTACAGTCCCTACTTAGATAGTTCTCTTCTTTATAGTAAATCTTAGAATATAATTAGAGTTAATCTATTAGGTAACTACTCTACTAGTTATTATTATATTGTTAACTTCTTATTTACTTATATACTTAGCCCATTAATAAGTCTACCATAGTATTCTCTATAAGGCTTTATTATAGTTATAGGATTCTTTCCTTAGCTTTCTTTCCTTATTAATATCGCTCGGTAAATAGTTTATCTACCCTAATTGCCCCTATATATATTTAGCCGTAGCTATATTCCTATTAACCTCTCTAGCAATCCCTTTAAGTCTTTACGACAGCTATATATAGCTATTAATTCTTTAAATTTAATGCTTGTTTATCTAGCGTTTATATATAATACTTCGTTATTATAACAGGCGTAAGGGGTTTAGTTTACCTTAAGAGTTATATTACTATAGGTATAAACTAGGGTAAGGGCTTAGATAAGTAGGTAGTTAAACCTTACTATTAGCTATTAAGCTATATAGCTACCTATTAAATGTACACAACTACTATATATAGTAATAGCAGGGCTAACGATACTATCCCTTTATACGCTAGTGTCTAACCCTTAGCGCTAAGTATATAAATACTGGTATTAGATATAAAATCTAGCTTAAATAAGAGTATCTAATTAGCTAGATCCTTATTAATATAGTTAGATATAAATTAGTATAGAAAGGGATATAGCGCCTAGATTTATAGCATAGGACTAAATAGTAAACTATTACTAAAAAGCCCCCTAGTGCCACTAAAGAAGCTGTAAAATTAATGCCTATATAAAATTATAGGGGCCTATAAAAGGACACTATATGCTATAGTAGAACGTAAAGTACTACTACTACTAGACGTATATATAGAAGTAACTGCGATATAGAGAGTATCTATAGTATAAGGCTACTTAGTAGAGAAGGAGATACGCTATATACTAAAACGTATATAGGAGTAATGGCTCCCTAAAGGGGTATTACGCCCAAGCTTATAAGCTAAGAAGCCCTCTATTTATAAGTAGTAGAAAGAGAATAAAAAATATAGAAGCTATTATAATATTAAGTAGAGACTTACCGTTATACTAATAAAGTATTAGTATAGTAATAGAGGATACGAGGCTACTAGTATAAGTGGAGATCTACTATATATATCGTAAAATAGATAAATATTAAGTAAAAATAATGCTAGAAGAAGGCGGCAAAAGCGTAGAGAGTAACTATATAGAGTACTTTAGATAAAGGTAAAATATATAGCCGCCTTCCTACTATAGATAGAGGTCTTAGGATTAAATATATATTTATATCTATTATATAATACTATATATAATACTACGTATATAGCCTCTAGGCTATAGCGCTATAGCGCTATATATATAAATCCTTCCTAGGCAGCTTAATATATACTAGTAACTATATCCTAGTGGTTTATAAATCCCTAAGGGTTTACAGCTCCTTAGTAGAGTACTAAATTATTAACAACCATTAGGTAATAAGAAAACGATAGAAAAGACTATAAGAAATAATAAATCCTAACGCCTGCCTCTATTCTTATATAATTTAATTCTATTTTTTTA
The DNA here is from genome assembly GCF_001692895.1 of Cenococcum geophilum 1.58. Lineage (NCBI taxonomy): Eukaryota > Fungi > Ascomycota > Dothideomycetes > Gloniales > Gloniaceae > Cenococcum > Cenococcum geophilum. The sequence goes on from NW_027137567.1 coordinate 743,536, forward strand.
CTCTTTATTATTTATCTACTAGGAACCTAATAGGAGTTAGCTTTTTTTTTAAGATCCTATTATTATTAGCTACTTTTTAATAGCTATCCCTATCTTAGTTAGGAATTTTAAAAAAATCCTTTTCTTCCTTTTCTTATTGTGAGGTAAGGATGTAGATAGGGAGTCTAATAATAGAATAATAGGTATATTGTATAGATAGAGACAAATCCTTAAGGGAAAAGGAGGAGTCTATATGCGAGGTAGGAAGGGTTTTCCTTAGGTATATACAGAGCACGTACCTTATAGGCGATTTACCCCTAGGTTGCCCTAGGGTCGCCTATACCTTACGGCTATATAACTATCTACTTAGGTTTTACCTAATAATGCCCCCCCTTTTAAAAAGGGTCGTCCCTAATCCTTTATATACTTAAGCCTTAATAAAACCCTATAAAAAACCTTAGTAAGGAAAAAATTTAGAGGGGAAAGAGCGTTTTAATTTTGTGTATAAAGAGACGGGTAGTATATATACGTGGCGCGAAGATATTAAGGAACTTTAACCGGCAGTTAAAGTTATCTAATTAGTTAGATTTAACTTGCTAAGACTTCCCCGCATTTAACTAAGCTAGTAGCGATTTTCTATACCTGGTATAGAAAATCCTAACTAGTCTATTTAATAGGTAGAGCTAGTAGAGCTTAATACTATTACCTAAATTTAGTAGACTAGAAATATTCTAAAAGCTTACTTATATAGGTAGGTCGCTAGTACCTTACGGGTTAGTTATAGGTTATTCGCATATAGCTAGATTTATAGACGGTAAGGCTATATACCTATTAAACCCGCCGCTAACCCTGCTTTAGCCTTACGCTATACTGGTGTAGCGGCGTATATACTTCGCGGGTAGGTTATAGGTTACTTATATATAGCTAGGTTTAGGACGGCAGGGCTATATACCCGTTAAATCCGCCGCTAACCTATGCTTTAGCCTTACGTATTATCTGTATAGCATATATATAAAATAGTGTAAGTTATTAGTACAGGTTACTACTAGTAGGTCACTAGTAGGTTATAGACCCTAGTTAAATAGACCCTGGTTATAAACGGGCGTAAGATATTAATAAATTAAAACTTTACCCCATATATACGCCGCAGTTCTTATAGCAATTATTACTTATTCTTTAATCCCTTAAAATGTCCTCTGCTCCGCTTTAATGCAGGTTATATTTTAATAGTGATGCTTACTTTTTACCTACGCTTTAGCTATAAGGCTAGGGTGTTCCGCTTATAGTATTTATCTAATAGTTATTAATAATTCTTAAGTTCTGTCTTGTATTTCTATTTGTTATACTTATTTAGCCATTCTAGCCATTTAATAAGGTATTATAGTTATCCCATACGATTTTAGTAGGCGATAATTACTTTTACTTCCTAGCTGCCTTCCTTAAGCTCTTTTACTACTAGGGGTTAAAACCTAGGGCGTAACCTATAAGGCTCTAGTAGGGAGATATAGAAGACTAGGTAGAGCTGTGCTATAGTAAGTAAAAGCTCTAGCTTATATGCTTACTGCCTTACGCGCTTTAGGATCTAAAACAGTCCTATAAACTTATAGTTAAACTTTTTATAGGGACGTTTTGTGTAGATATTCTTAGAGGAAAGTAGGACTTATTTACTAATGGCGAAGTATTTAGCTAGGTGGTGACAATTATAGTATTTTACCTAAAGCTTTTAGGCGTGTATTATTAACGCCGCCGCTACCTTATATATAAGGCGTAGGTGTTATAAATACGTCTCTATAAGTTATATATTTATTAACTTAGACCCCTCCCTACCTTACTAGGCGTCTTAGACGCTATTTAGAACTCTATTTAAAATGTTTAGTAGCTAGCTATAGGCGAGCTTAATAGGGGAATACTTTATTATAGTATAGACCTTAGAGTTATAGGTAAAGGCTACTTCTTTAAGTAGGGAGGCCTAATTAGACTGTTCCTAGTTTATAAATATATATAGGTATACCTTAAGCTCCTAGTTCTAACGCTCTATCTAATTATTTATTTATAGGTAAAATATAGTGCTAAGTTTATATTAAACGCGAAGATAGTAGTATATAGTGCTTTAGTACTTACTTATAAATATACTACCCCTATTAGAGATAATATTATTTAGAGGCCCTATTTACATAAAGACTCTAAATAAGAGTTCTGCAAGTTGCATAGTATTAATTATCTTACGCACTAGATAGTAGCGTACTAGCTTTATAAAACGGTCTATAAGAATAAGGATAGAGTTATACTCTACGCTATTAGGAGTTTTAGACTCTAGGAGATCTATAATAAAGTTAAGTAAATAATACCGCTAAGCTTGGGTGGGGACCTAGAGAGGCTGTAGCTTACTATAGAGTTTATAGCGGCGCGATTTAGAGTGTTAGTAGGTATTATAATTATCTAGGTATTTGCGGAGGTCCTAGGTAAGGCCGTTCCAAGTATACTTTTACGCAATTACCTTAAAAGTATAGTTAAAAGTATAGTGGCCGCCTATAGGATTGTTATAATTCTGCTTAAGGATCTCCTATTATAGTAGTATATAATTTAGCACCTAGACCTTATTGTTTTACCTTAAGAGTCCTTATTACTAGTAGGAACTTATCCCTAAGTTAACTAATTATATATAGAGCGTATAAAGGCGTCCCTTTTTTATACTCTATAAATAAAATTAACTAGTAACTTAGGGGGTTATCCCATAAACGCTGTTTTAGCTAAAGCAGCTACTATTACCTCTTGCTATAGTACGAGACTCTGCGTAAAGTTAGTGCTAGCAAAGTAACGTGCGATATATAGGTAACTTACTAGGTTATTATAGGGGACCGTAGCCTAGGCTAAGGGGTCTTCCCTAGGGTTAAGCGCTATTAGGTTAATTAAAGTGGTTTTAAAGAGAATAGTAGGATACTCTAGTCCGCTAACGCTAAGTTTATAAGGGTCGCTTATATACTACACGCATACTACTTACTAGTTTAGTATAGTAGCACTAGGGCCGCCTATAAGGCCTATAACCTACAACTTTTGCTATAATATAGGTAGTATAGTATTAAGGATTATCCTTTTACTGCTATCTTTAAAGCCTTTAGTATAATTTAGGCGCCGGGATAGTGTATTAGTAGGATTTATCTTACCTAGCTTATATTTAATCTTAAAATTAAACTTAGCTAGTTCCTTAGTATACTAGGCCTAGCGAGTAGATAAGCTCTTAGTGGTTATAAAGTACCTAAGATTATTATAATTGCAGAGCACGCGCGTTATATACGCGGCGTATTTAAGGTAATAGCGCTACGTCTTAAAGCATTATATTATAGCGAGTAGTTCTTTATTATGCGTATTATACTATACTTTTAGGTTAGTAAGCTTTTAACTATAATAAGTAATTAGGTGCTAGTAGAGTTAATCTCCCTACTTTAAAGGCTATAGAAGTATACCGCTATAGGCATAGTCGGAAGCGTTAGTAATTACTATTAGGGGTAGATTAGGGTTAAAGTAGTAAAGTAGAGGGGCTTATATAAACGCAGCGCGTAGCTTACGAAACGCCTGCTACGCGTTATTAGGCTAGGACTAAGGTTAGTACTATTTAGTAGGCCCTTTTAACTTGCGCTTCTTCTTCTTCTTCCTATTTAATATTGGGTTGCGATATACTATATAAGATATACGTGTAGGGGTATACGGTATCTAAGTAGTTCTAGATAAATCGCCTATAGAAGTTAGCAAAGTTAAGGAAAACCTAGATATCCCTATAGAACTTAGGCTTAGGCTATTTCTTAATAGCTTTTACGTGGTTAGGGTTTATTATAATACCCTTAGGGGTAATAATAAAGCCTAGGAACTTAATGTTCTTAGTATAAAAGATATATTTTAATAGTTTAGCGTATAGGCCCTAAGCGTAAAGCTGTTATAGTACCTGCTTAACGTGCTTAACGTGCTTATCCTTATTATTTAAGTAAATAAGAATATTATCTAGGTAAACTATATAGATAGTATCTACTAAGGTTCCTAGAGCTTTATAAATATAGCTCTAAAAAGTTATAAGGGTATTGGCAAGACTAAAGGGCATTACTAGGTACTTAAAGTAACCGTAGTATATCTTAAATACGGTCTTCTATTTGTCTCCCTTTTTAATATAAATCCTAGAGTACGCATTATAAAGATCTAGCTTTATAAATATCTTTATATAGCTAAGCCTATTAAAGAGCTCGCCGACTAGTAGTAGGGGGTACCGATTTTTAATCGTAATCTTGTTTAGGCGTCTATAGTTAATATATAGCCGTATTATACCGTCTACTTTTGGCACGAAGAGGATAGGCGCTCTAGTAGGCGACTTGCTAGGCCTAATCTAGCCCTTTTTAAGAGCACTGTTTAGGTACTCTTATAAGATTTATAACTCTTTTTATAAGAGGTTGTAGAGGGGCATTTATAGCAGCATTTTGCCTTCTTCTAAGTTAATTGTATAGTTGTACTTAGAGTTCTGCGGTAGTATACTTGCTAGCTTATTAGAGAAGATATTAATTTCCTTCTTATATACCTTTAGTAGGCTAGGGGCCACGGAGGTCAAAGTGACTATTATATAGTAGTGTGCTTTTGGGAGCTAGTAGAGAGAAGGGTGCGGCCAATATACGTTTTGTAGGTATGCTTATATAGAGAGTGTATATAGCTCTACTATAGTATACTTAATAGTTTTAGGGTTTTAATTACCTCCCCCTTATATATAGGTGATCTGTGCTAGCACTAAAGGGTCTTTATAGGTACTTACTGCTAATAATAGTAGGTCCTTTACTATGTTTATAACCGGTATCTCTATATCCAGAGGGTCTGTACAGGTACTCGCTACCAGTAATAACAGGTCCTTTATTATATTTATAACCGGTATAAAGAAGGAGTCTTCTAGCCATAGCGAATAGACTATTTCGCCAGACTTAATATCTACTAAAAGAGCGTTAAGGGTGACTATTTAGAGATGTCTAAGGTCTAAAGTACCCTAGATAAACTGTCTAGAATAGAAGCTAATTAATAGATCTGCTTCTACAAGCCAATCCTATTTAAGAACTATATTATAACTATTAAATAAGCCGCCCTAAAAGGTCTACGGGCTAATAGTGCGAGAGATACCCTAGGAGTCGCTAGTGGTAACTGTTAGATTATAAGCATCCTAGATTATTATTTAGTTACTATTAAGGAAATATATAATAGGTTTATGTAAATATAGCGCGTAGTATATAGGCAGGTTAAACCTATAGATAATATCTTAATTAATAAGGTTAATTTGGCACCTATTATTATATAAAGCATATAGGCGGACTTCACCCTAGGGCATATCTATCGCGATATATACTATAATGCGTTCCTTCTTTCCCTTTATATTAGGCCCTAGTTATAGTTAAGAGAGATACGCTATTAGGGCTTTAGGTTTTCCGAAGCCTAAGCTAACTTCTCTTTATTAGCCTACTTCTAGTATTCCTTATAGTAGCCGCCTACGGTCCTTTAACTCGCCTATATAGTACTAGCGTCTAGGGGGTCCCCTAAGCTATTTAGCTTTTAGGTAATCTCCCTAGGAGTTTATTTAAAAAAGCGTCGCCCTTTTTAGGTTCTGTTCCCTAAGCCTAACTCTATAAAGCCTATACTGCGACCGCGCTGTATACGTAATAATTTGCCGCTGCTACTTACGCGATTTTCCGCGAGCTTTATAGTATTAAGTAATTACTCTATACGGCGGATTTTGTTAAAGAGATCTTTAGTGGTTTTTACCTATTAGGCAAAGTTCTGGCGGAAGAGCTCTGCTTATAGGTAGGCTAGAAGATATAAGAACTAAAAGTCTACCTATTATTTAGGATTAATAAAAGGGGTATATAAGAAAAGGTCCTCTAAGCTACGTATATAGGCTAGGAAGACATTAAACCTCTAGTTCTCCTTTATAACAGCCGTATAGTATATTATAGCGTTATTAAAGCGTCTTACTATAGGGTTTCTAATCTGGTCTTAGACTATAGTCTTAAATTCGTCCTATAGTAAAGGACCCTTATCCTTAGTACCTAACTAGTGATAAACTAGTTAGATAATTGTCTTCTTTTTTATAAGACCTTTAATAGCCTAGCGCGTGCGTTACTTATAGTTATAGTTAGCGTTATTAACCTTAAATTGGCTCTTAACTGCGGCGATCTACCGGTTAAAATGCTGTTAAGTAGTACCGCTAATATTAGGTAGTAACTTCTTAACTAGGGCGTTAAGATTTGTTTAGCGTATACGTTCGCTATATAACTTATACTCTTTACTAAAGAGGCAATAGGAGGGCTTTATTAAATTAATAATACTCCATAAGTTAGCTATTTTCTTAGCTAGCTTATCTAGCTCCTTTATGTTAGCGGTATTAGGTAGGACGCTAGTAACCTTACTAAGCTCCTATTAAGCCTAGGTATATAAGTTAAACTAGTTTTCAGCGTTTGTAAATATCTAATTATTTTAAGATTTAGAAAATGGCTTAAATGCTACTAATGTACTTTTAGCGGTTTTATCTGCACTAAATCCTCAGGCGTTCTGTAGTTGCATTGCTAGCGTATTACTATTAAGTGCAGGCATTGGTTTTCTTTTTAGAAGCATTATAGAAAAATTAAACCAGCTATCCTCTTAAGGGGATTGGTAAGGATTTAAATATAAGGTAAGGATATAGATAGGGAGTCTAATAATAGAATAATAGGTATATTATATAAATAGAGACGAATCCTTAAGGGAAAGGAGGAGCCTGTATGCGAGGTAGAAAGGGTTTTCTCTAGGCATGTATAGAGCACGTACCTCACGGGCAAGTCACCCCTAGGTTGCCCTAGGGTCGCCCATACCTTACGGCTATATAACTATCTACTTAGGTTTTACCTAACACTTATTATATAAAATAACTTCTTTAAAGAAAGGGAAGAGCCTAGTTGCCTTTGCATTTTCTTTCTCTTTTCCCTATATAGGCTGTAGTTTAGTAGTTAGTGCTTAGGGGTTTGTATAACGTTATATTCCCTAAAGCATATACCTTCTTTATCCTTCCCTATTATTTTAAAAAAAGTATTTAAAGTAGCCTTTTTCTAGCTTAAGCTAAAAGAAAGCTAATTACAGCTTTTTAGAATATCTATCCTTAGGGCTTTAAGAGAAAATTAATAGCCTCCTTTATAGATTCTAGTGTAGTATTTTCCTTTATTCTTGTTTTGCTGCCAATTGTTTTTTTTACTACTTTAGTACCTTTTCTCTTACTAATTTCCCTATATGGGATAAAGAAGCATAAGATGATTATATCTTTCTTTTAGATAGGCCCTTTTTAGCTAATTTATCTACTATTTTATTTTTATATATTTTTAGATAGCTAGGAACCTAATAGAAGTTAATAGAGATATTCTTACAAGCTAGATAGGAATAGCTTTGCGTAATTTTAAAGACTAGTTCTTGTCCTCCTATAAGAGAATTTAGTTATAATCTTTTAATAGCCGCTTAGCTATCTATAAAGATATAAACCTACTTCTCTTAGTCTTTATTACTTTAGTAATGGCTATATATTCGCGGCTAGTATTATTATATATTTATTCTAGTAGAGAGATAAAGGTTTTAAAATTAATAAAAGTGTTATTATAGAAGAATAAATCTATACTTTATATAGCGTCCTTGCCTAGATTAGATATTCTATAGCTAACCTTACTACTTTAGTAGGGTATTAATTATAGTTTATTAAAAGTTTAAAATAGAGCTTAGTTATAAAGGAATATAGGTTATTTTAATTTCTATTAAATATCAGAGAATTCGAAAGCTTTTTAGATTTTATAATAAGTATTATATTAAGCTATTATTACTAGTCTAAGGTTTATATTTAATAGGCTAGGTTTAAACATAGTTATTTTAATCTTATTTATGAGTGGTATTACTATTAGGGTTTTTAATGTAAGTACTTCTATATTATAGAGTTCTTTATTAATTACTTTAATTAATTACTAATACTAAGCTTTTAATATAACCCATTACTAGGCTAAGGTATTTACAAAAAACTATTATATTATAGTTAACTATTCCCTAAATAAAGCTATAATACTTATAGTTAACATAGGATATTTGAGTTTTTTTACTGTTTTAATAGTAGTTATATTAATATAACGTAATATAAGGGCGTAAAGAGGCTTTAAAGTAGATTTAAAGGAATAATATATATTCTATCTAAGCTTAGGGGTATAGCTCTTATAGAGAATAAGATATTATATAAAAAGAGAAAGGAATAACGCGAGAATCTTATAATTAAATAGTTAGGGGTCTTGGCGGTTAATGCGTGCGTATGTACGTATGTAGTCTTCAACGGACTTCGGTAGAATTCGATTAATTTAGTAGAACTTGGCAGAAGTTGATCAAGCTAGCAGAATTCGGTAGAATTCGGTCAAAGCGTCGGGTTTTATCTGTTGTGTTTCACCGAGACATTCCTACTGTAACCGGGCTAGTCCCGTTACAGCAACACGACATAATCGTGATACTATTGGTAAGGAGCTAGCTGCCAGATGATTTGGCTCTGTAGAAGTGCGGTAGTACACATGCATAGATGGAAAGATCTTTAGGGCTTAGGAATTAGAGACGTGTCAAGCTGCTATTTGTTAAGTCCAACTTCTATCTAATAGCCACCATCCGTTGTTTAGGATAGCATTACTCTGATACATATGTGCGCTAAGACGAACCCGCCAGCCTATCCCTTGAACCGTCAGGGTACTACGTTATCGATAAGGATATTGCCGTGTATACAACACTAAAAATCTATCCCTCCTGATTGGCCAAATTCTTATCGATAACGTAGGACGATAATTGACGGTTCAAGGGATACGGCTTTCTTTCTGTTTAACCGCATCAACTGACATGAAAATCCCTGACTACTTAACTATTTAGGATTCTCGGCGCAGTAAGTCAAAACCCCCTTAATAAGAGTGGGCACCTCAATTTGAGGAGCGGTCTGACCCTATAAAGTCCCCCCAGCACCACCCTCCCCTTATAAACATTCACCCTTTCACATCCATATTACACTAAGACCGAAGCCCACTTTGGCGTCTTTAATCCTTATAGATAACCTCATGGAGAGAGCTTGTTTCCTAACCCCAAACAACAAAGAGGCGTCTTTTTTTCGTGGGGCTTGGTACGCTCGCGTCAGTCCCGCCCCTGAATCAAACGATGACAAAATCACCTATCGGAAAATCGCCACCCACTGACTATCCTGGTCCAAGCTGGCTTCGGGACTGTAGATGCAGTACTTCCAATCCCAAGCCCGAACGGAGGCCAGCCGAACGCGGACGGTCGGGGGGAAGCATATTTCTTCAGCGGAACTCGATACGCTCGCATCGAATTCATCCCTAGTAACTCCTACGAAAAAATCATCTATGGGCCGGCGAATATTGCCGACGAATGGCCGGCTCTCACCAAAGCTGGCTTCAAGACTGTAGATGCAGTACTTCGGATCCCGAACCCGAACCCGAACCCAGACCGCCAGGGAGAGGCATATTTCTTCAGTGGAGCTCAGTACGTTCGCATCAAAGTCATCCCCGGGAAACCGGACGAACTCATCTTCGGGCCTGCGAACATTGCCGACGAATGGCCGGCTCTCACCAAAGCTGGCTTCAAGACTGTAGATGCAGTGCTTCCGATCCCAAACCCGGAGGGAGAAGCATATTTCTTCAGTGGAGCTCAGTACGCTCGCATCAAAGTCATCCCCGGGAAACCGGACGAACTCATCTTCGGGCCGGCGAACATTGCCGATCATTGGCCGTCTCTTCACTGGGTTTGGTAGAGCCTGGCGAGTTCGTGAGCAGTTGGCAGTGTTACGGACCTTATATCAGTGGTAGTACGACTGCTTAGAGAGGAGACGGACGAACTGGTTGTGACAGCCCGGGAGACGCTGGAACCGATCGAATCATGGGACGAGCGGTAAGCGAGGTCACATGGGCTATCACATGTTCACGTACTCAACGTACTAACGTACTGAGCATATTTCATAGGAGTTAGGACGTGTATTTAAAGGACTACAGTCCCTACCTTAGATAGTTCTCTCTTAGTAGTAAATCTTAGAATATAATCGGAGTTAATCTATTAAGTACTTACTTTATAGTTAAGCCTTATTATTACTTCTATCTATATACCTAGCCTATTAATAAGCCTACTATAGTATCTACTATAAGGCTTCGTTACACATTTACTACTACGGTTACGGTAGAACGCAGTTAATAAGATACTACCTAAAGTAGTACTTATGACGATATTAGGATTAACTCTAGGTCTTAGGGAGATATAAATATAGCAGAAAGTAGTAACTCGTAGATAGTTATAATAGATTAATATTAACTAGGTAGGTTTCGAAAATAAACTTAATGACTTTAGAATAATTAAAATTAAAATTAAAATACCTTTAATTATATGGTTTTTAGGAGAGAAGCTAAAGCTTAACGGATTCTTTACGTAAATAAAACTTAAAATATAATACGAAAGAATAAAGCTATCTACCCTAGCAGATTAAATCGCGTACGTAGGATTATTCTTAATGGGTTTGGCACTAGAATAGTTTAGACCCTATTTTACGGAGATATAAGCAAATAAGTTAACTATAACTAACTTAGAAGTTTAGTATATATTCTTAACATAGAAAGTATTTGCGGATAGACTTATACAAATATATAGAGATCTGGAATTAGCAGTAATAGTAAAACGAAAATTATATAAAATTATATAACGAGCGTTAGTAAGGGACTATATAATATAATTCTAAATACTAATAGTATAGACTAGTATAATAATGGAGTATTAATAGTATAATACTAAAGAGAGCTAAAAGGTAAAAGTTTAAGCGATAATACTACCTATAGAAGATATATAATCTATAAGAGAACTAATTAACCAAGTAATAAGAGTTAATAATAGGCTTTACTAGTCTAAGAGAGGCGGTAAAAGCTTAAGTAGACGAATATAGACGAATAGAGCTTTATAATAGTTGTTAAAACTATAGTATAATAGGTTAGAGCTAATAGACCTAAGTAGTACTAAGGGATCGTTCGGTTGCACCTCCGTTACGAATATGGAGGCTCCATATTGTAACCGAAATGGAGCTCAAATATGAATATGAGGGTGTCGTTCGGTAAATATGGCGACTTTTGAATATGGAGCTCCTCCATGTCGGTAAGCGCGTCAAATTTGCAAGCTATACTGTATACAGTAGTTGAAATGGAGCTCTTGGCACCGTTTTAATATGTAGCTTCGAGCTCCTGTTCCATATTCCATTTTAATGTGGAGCTCTCACATACGTGCCAAAGTGACGATATGGCGACTCTACACACCCCAATCGCAATACTGCTGTCGCATTTGCAAGCCTTATATAATAATAATATTATCTTAACCTTTATAATCGCAATAGGCTTATTTTTGGGGCGTCGCGGGCGTCGCGGGCGTCACTGTAACCCTACTACGGCTCCTACAGGAGGTGGGCAAAAGTATAGAAAGCCTCGATCGCAGAGAGGGCGTTAGCTAAGGAGGCTCCATTACTACACCAAAGTAGGGAGTCGCGATAGAGGCCTGGTGGCAGAGAGGGGCTCATTCGAATCGCTCACCAACGTCACGCATTATGCGAAGTCAAATCTAGAGCCTTATTATGGAGCCTCAACCGAACAATCGACTCAATTACATACTCAAATGAGCTACGGTAGTAGCCGCCACTAATTACAAAATGGGCGACACTAAAAGGCGCACGGATTGAACAGATTATGAAATGGAGGCGATTTGCAACCGAACGTTCCCTAAAGAATCTGGAAAGTGGAATAAGAAAGTATAGAAACCTAAAGGTTAAGGATTAAGTAATTATAAGACTAAGGAGTAAAGGCCGAACTAGGGACCTTAGTAGTAAAAATTATTTAGGCGGACTCTATAGCGAGATAAATAGTTTAAAGATAAAGCTTATATAAATTATAAGCCCGCGAAGCCCTACTGCACGCGTCCACGTCGCCGCGGGTGGAAACATCATTAGGATACTAATCCTTTTGATGGCCAAGTGCAGAGGCGATGGTAGAGAGCCGTCGCAGCGCGTGCAGCGCGCTGTCGTTCGACTCTGTGGTGTTGAGCCCGCAACGCGTACGAAGCATCGCCCTCAACAACACCAGGAGCCTCACTGCCTCCGCTTGGAGCTCCCGTTCTACCATCTAGGGAGGCCTACCAAGGGAAACTGGGATACGAAAACCACCCGATATACGTCTACCTAGCTCATAGCTAGGGCCGAAACTGGCCTTATTAAGCCAGTAGATGCGGACGCGTCCTAGGCGTACAACAGGACACCCTTAGGCTTGCACTAGCTCTGAGACCGAATGGATATAGCGAGGGCGTAGGGAACCCTTTTTTATAAGAACTTGTTAAGGTTAACGCGTTATAGATACCTTATATAAAACTTATTAAGGCCCCAAAGGCCACCGCGAAGAACTTATTAAGGCCCTACCTAAAGAACTCGTTAAGGCCCCTCTAAGGGCCTATCTAGTATACTAGTACACCTAGGTGACTTAGAAAAGGGTCTTAATAGGTATAGTACGCGCGACCTAGTTAACAGTAACGCGATAGTAACGCGACGGCGACTAGACGGCTTAATAAGGTAGAAACATGGGTAAAGCTCTAGGTAGCGGAAACACAGGCCAGCTTTAACGGCCCTATAGCGTCAAAAGGCGACTTACAGGAGGGTCTTAATAGGCGTAGTGTACGCAACCTAATGTATATGTATAAGGCGACTTATAGGAGGGTTTTAATAGGCGTAGTGTACGCAACCTAATATATATATATGGGGGAGGCTGCAGGGGAAATATAGGCCAGTTGGATAAGGACTTAATAATTAGAGACATAGGCATAGCTTATAAAAAGGGGGGACATAAGCTTAGTTAGTAGGAGAGGGGGGAGTAGGTTGCCTAGCACAGGACCTAGTCTACGGCTCCCTCCTATAAGATATGGTCGGCCTATTATAGGGAGACCTTTATAGGTAATGTAAAACGGGAGCTAGTAGTATATAGAGTGTTACGCCCCTATATTACTACTAGTTTCCTACAGGGCGTAATACGTAGTAGCTACTACTAGCTTTAGGGATCTTACCCCTTAGCTAGGCTCTAACCCCTAGTGCACTTAGTATATAGGCAGGATTACGTCCTAGCCGGAGAAAACTACTACGTAGCTTAAGAGAACGGATACGCGTGTTAGTATATTAATAGACGGAACTGTTCGCCTTTAGGGCAGTATACTAGTAAGACGTGCTTAAGGAGCAAATAGGAGTTACTTAGGTAGAGGAGGCTTTTTAGTCTAGGCCTTAACTATAGAAGGTACCTAAGGCTTCTATACTGCAGAATACAGCTATAATACCTTTATAGGATTATACTAGTAGGCATATAAGACGGGAGTTGCGACCTCTAAAAAAGGCAGCTTATACCCATACCGGCAGAAATAATAGAAAAGGTATAAAACTAGAGGCTATAGAAGGCTCCTAAGCCGTATAAAAGCGTACTAACTCTAGGAGGAGACTCTTATATAGACCACGGGGGGGCGGACTGGTGCTTAGGCCAATCCTATTATAAGATATCTAAAAGAACTGGTAAAACCCCCTATTAAGGTAGTGGCAGCTAACTATTTATAAAAAGCCCCTAGGCCTTTAGGCCTAAGTTTAGGATAAATACTAGAAAACTAGGGTAGAGGCCTAGATAAGCAGGTATATTAAACTCTACTATATAACTACCTACTAGAGGTTACGCCTATTATATATAGCAGTTATCTAGCCAACTATAACGTATAGGTCCAGTATTTAGGCCATTAGAGAATCTAAGAAAGGCCCCCCTAAATTACTCCTTAAACCACTCTAAAAGGTCTAAATAGCCTACCTCTAAAGTATAATAGGCGGATATAAGCAAACGGCCATAGCACTACTTAAAAAGGAAGCCAATATTCCCCCCCTATAACTATATATTAAAGCCACTACAATATAAAGGGCGTAAAATAAACGTAACTCTAATATTATAAAGTATATTAAGATACGCCTAAATAAACTATAGAGGGATCTTAGGGCGCCTTATAGGAGAACAAACCAATAACCCTAAAGTAGGGAAGATATATTAGAGAAACAGGTAAAGAAAGTAAAAGAAGAATAGTGCTACTTTAGGGCCCAGGCCTATATAGAGGAGGAAGGGAAACGTGTAAGAGGCTAGTAAAAACAATAGTAAGAGAAAAAAAGGAGCTAAAGTAGAGTATAAAAAAACGCTAGGAAACCATCTACTATAATATAATACTGGCTGGACTAACGCTAGAAAGGCGTATAGGAGTTAAAGGTATAAAGGCTAATTAAGGTAAGAGGAACCTAAGCTATAGTATAGTTAACGCTATAGGGGGTAAATACTTTAGGGCTCTAAGAAGGCCTAATAAAGGTAGAAAATATAATAGTAATACTTTTAAGAATAGGAATAATAGGACTAAAAGACTGGCTCTACTGGGTGGGTATCTTAGTAGGTAGCCTAAGATATAAATATAGCTGGCTAAGACAGATACTAAAACATGTAATACTATTATACCCCTTATACACTAACTAAGAAGCAATACTCTTAGTAGCTGGCATAGAGAACTATAATATATTACTCTTAATATAAAAAGGCCTTAAGGCGGTTACCTAGTGGCTTATTAGCTAAAATATACTAAACCAGTTCCGGGTTATAAGGGAAATAATAATAGAGGGTGGGAGGGGTAAGCAACGGGCGCCCCCTAATAACTCTATAGTAGTAGAGTAAAGTTTATAATACTAGCGCGTCCGTAGGCTTATTACGGCAGTAGTGGTTCTTAAGGAGGTTAAAAAGTAAAGTAGTAGAGCACTATAGGTGACTTATAGGCGCCTTATAGGCGCCTTATAGGTAAGTCCTAAAAGGTAAGGAGATAGATTATAGGGTTTTCTTAAATAGAGTTTTCTCCCTATATATATATAAGGAGTAGTCCGCGTAGGCCTAATAGGGATCTAAATTAGACGTTAAGCAATGAATAATAATAATATATAAATTATAAAAAATAAGAATATTATACTAGAGACTATAGGAGTAGTTAAAGGACTAATATAGTAAAGGGCACTAGGTTAGTTTAAGACACTAAAGTATAAAAAGTAAACTAAAAATATAATAGAAATAAAGCTATTAGGCGCTACTATTAAGAACTAGACCTAATAGGCCTATTATATAAATAGTAAGGTTTAGGTACTATAAGAAGCAAATCTATAATAGAAGGTTTTTATAAAGAATTATAATAATTTCTTAAGCAGCTATTATAGTCTAACTAAGATAATAGAGCTACTTTAATATAAATACTATTAGCTAAAGCTTAAATAGGAAGTAAAGGAGTATATTAACTATTATAAAAGTATTAAGTATATAAAATCCAGAGGTATAAGCTATAGGGTTTACTTAAATCGGTTTCTCCTACTAGTAAGCTATAGTAATATTACGCTATAGACTTTATTATAGATCTTCCGCTATTTAAGAATAGGTAAGGATAAATATATAATTTGGTTCCCGTACTTATTAATAGGTTTTTAAAGTACGTCTAATACTTTCCCGCTAATAAAATAATTGTATAATTACAGCACCTGTTGTACCAAACGCGTGCTTACGCGTTCGGTACACCAGGTACGCGTTTATGCGTTTAGTGCACCAACCACTCGCTTACGCGTTTGGTGCACTTATGAAGCACTGACTAATTAGGGGGGAGGTGCATCAGTATATAGACCACGTAGTCTGCTTCATATAATCGATAGTCACCATTTAAATAAGCATACGATACTACATATATTTCGTGCCCGTGGATACGACTCACTCATACTATTAAGTTAGTACGAATACTGATTAGTGAGCGCGCACAGATCAGCAATCACTTAATACCTCCCCCTGAGCGATACACACGACAGCAACCACCCATTTAGACTCCTAGTACAACCTACTAGAAGGTTAGAAGTCGGGGATTACGGACTATTACTAACTCTATATACTTATTTAAGTCTTAATACGGTTTACTAGAAGTTATAGACGCGAATACAGACCTATACGGAACCCCTATCCTTAAACCCCTCGAACCTTAAACCTCTTCGGACCTTTTACGGAAAACCCTTACCCTCCTATAAACTATTACGGACCTGTTAATTGATTTTACGGACCGTTATAAGACCTCCCCCACCTATTACAAGCTGCTACCACCCGCTACGCACTACACTACACTATAGTATGGCAGACATTAGTAAGCAAGTTAGTAAAGGTTAAAAGAAGTGGAGATAAGGAGTCGACGTTATATCTATAAACGACGTTAACAACTATATTAGTTTTAAAATCCTTAAATATAAACACTTTAAGCTTATAAATAACGACCTATAGGAGCAATACTAGGAAGACTTTACGGACTTTACGGAAGCTATTCTTAAGGCCTATAACCCTATTACTATCCATAAACTATAAACCCTTTTATATAACTAAGGTGTATGGGTTAAAAGGAATAAATAAGTCACTATTATATAGTCCTTATATAATATAATATATAAAAAGGACCAAATAAAATAGACTAAAGAGGAAATCTTAGACCAGTTCTAAGAAATTAAGGAACTCTTTACTTCTTCTAAACTTAATATAATTGCTAGCCTTATACCTAACCCACTTAACTAAATTCGTCCCATAAACCTAAGTGGCTTTAGACTTGACCTTATTGGCTAAAATATACCCTACTCTTAAGTTACGGATTATAATACCCCTGTAAACCAAAATACGGACTAAACTACCCCTACTATTCAAGTTATAGACCCGCAAGCTATATATCCGCAAGCTATAGATCCGTAAGTTATAGATCCGCAACCTACTTAAGTAAAGACCTATAGCAAGGAGCTAGCTAACCTAGCTAAGCTCTATACCAACGAATCTAAGTACAGCGGTGAAAATGATAATTTTGACTTTAAACTAACCATCTTTACGGACCTCTGCTAGAAGGCTGATATTCCTAAACAAGAGTTTAGCTAAGCCTACTCTACTATGCTGCGCGGCCTAGCACTTAACTACTATTACACTAACCTTAAGAGTAACCCCCTTGGTGTCCCCTTTAATAAGCTATACAAAGCTACCTATAATTACTTTAAAGGACTAAAATATAGGCGTAATATCCTTACCTAATGGAATGCGACTAAGCTACGGACCGTAATCAATAAGAATACTGAAAAATCGACTATAGAGTGCCTGTAAATTCTTATTAAAGACCTCCGGCACCTATAGTATGGCCTTAACGCTAAGCTTTAAATAGACGACTTCCTATATAATAAACTTATTACGGCCTACTAGAAAGTAGAGCCCTATAAGTACGCCTACTATAAGCCTGTAGATACCTTAGCTAGCCTTATTAATGATCTACGCTCCTCTATTATAACCTATAAAGTCTTAAACCCATTAGGCAGCACTTAAGCCTTTATTACGGATATTTAATATCTATAAACAGACTTAGACGTCTACTTTACGGACCGCCGCTACCGCTAGCAGCACCTGTACCGACTAAGTCCTACCCGTAACCCCCGCAGCAACCCCTATATAAAAGCATACCCCCACAGACAAATAAGCCAGAAATGCTTCGTGTGTAGTAAGGAAGGATATTAGTCTATAAGGTATACCTAGAAAGAACGTAATAGGTCTAAGAAGAGATTTGATAAACGGATTAGCCAGTTTATCTTAGAATATAAAGGAGAGGAAGAAGAGGAGCCCCCTGATAAGTTAATAGAAGCCCTTATAATTAACTTTAACCTAAATAACTAGGAATAGGAGACCCTAGAGACGTTCCTAACTACTTTTAAACCTTTTACGGATAGCTAAGCCTTTAATATTATGACCGTATTAGCTGACCGTTCCTTTATACACTTAGTTACGCCTAAAAACCATTCCGCAAGCACCCCTATTATAAATGTTATAGATTATAAGCAGGACCTATTTGCATATATCACTATAGAACGCTATACCCCTAAGGAATTCTACGGTGTTATAATCGATATAGGCGCCTCTAAGAAGTCTACTACAGGCTACGGATAATACCTCATATATAGGACCACCGTAAATAACAATACGGACATTAATATTACGCAAACTAGGGCCGTAAACGTCCAATTCGGCATTGGCTTAACTGCATTAATTGGATTAGTTGTAGTTAAGACCCTAATTGGCCTAGTTAACTTCTATATAGTAAAAGCAGACACCCCTTTCTTACTTTGCCTTGCGGATATAGATAGGTTATAGGTTTACTATAATAATATTACAGACACCTTAATCGGCCCTATAACTGCCCTAGGAAGTAAGTATATTACCCTGCCAATTATATGACGATTTGGACACCCGTTCCTTATATAGGGAGAGACTTTACGGACCTACATTTAGGAATCTTTTGACTATAACCTATGCTACCTTACCAGTACGGAGATCTACCGTCTATACCGCCGTTTCGGCTACCTATTAGCCGAAAAGCTATATAGAGTCCTTGAACGCTCTAGACATGACGATGTTAATAGGAAGGCAGTTAATTACCTAACTAAATACTGCTCCTTTTACTAGAAATATGGACGTTCCCTAGGCCGATTTAAGTTCACCCTTTGTAAGGACCTTAACTTTAACCACTTAGTGTACGTAGACATTATGTATATTAACGGCAGCCCAGTATTACATATAATTGATAAGGTAACCCACTACTAAGCCGCCCGTTAGTTGCAAAATATATCTATAAAGTATACTTAGGATATTTTATGGACCTGCTAGATTAATACGTACGTTAAACCTCCTAAGTATATCACCTACGACGCCGGTAGGAACTTTATTAGTAAGGAATTCTAGCAGTATGCTACGGCTATAGCTATATTAATAAAAGCTGTTCTAGTTAAGGCGCATTAGTCTATTAGGCTTATTAAGTGAGCTTACCTAGCTCTATAGAGAGCTTATTAGATTATTACGAATAAGTATAAGGATATCTAAAGGGAACTGGCTTTATAGATGGCTGTAAAAGCCGTTAACGACACCGCTAGCCCTAATGGACTAGTACCTACCCTTTTAGTTTACGGAGCCTACCTAAGGATAAGCAACCTAGGCCCCCCTACCCCGTCTATTACGGAATAAGCAGCTATAATATAGAAGGCAATAGCCGAAATAGTTAAATTATGGGCTAAATAAGCTATTAATAACGCCTTATATTACCGTAACGGACCTAATACAACCTTAGTATATAACCTCTCGCTTAACTCTGAAGTCCTTATATGGCGTAAAAGCGGCAGTTGGAATGGACCTTACTATTTACTAGCCGTAGAAAATAAGACGTGCTGCGTATAGCTTTCTAGTGGGCCAACTAGCTTTAGAAGCACGTCTGTAAAACCCTACTTTTGGCCTAAAAACACCCATAATGTTAAGCTAGATAAACTAGAAGCAACCACTAAACCAGACGAACTAGAAACGACTACTGAATTAGATAAACTAGAGGCACCCTTGCCTACCCTAGAGGTCCCTTAGAAACCCACTAAACCTATTAAACCTGCTATAAAGCGTGGCCAAGGACGCCCCCGTAAGAATCCCATAACGGAGAACCACCTAACCTCCGTAGGCATATCCGTAAAGCAATCTCCGCCTGCGGATATATTAGTTCTAGTATAAGAAACCCCTTTTATGGACTTACGGCGTAAAGAGATTAATGGACTACTTAAAAAGGGTGTCTTTGCGATTATAACGGAGAGAGATATTCTATAAGGCGTCCGTATATTTAACTTACGCTTTATTAACGAGATTAAGCACCCTAGTACTAATAAAGCCTTTAAGAAATTAAGGCTCGTTATATAAGCTTATAACGACTAGGGAAAGGACCTAATCCTTACGCAATCGCCTATAATTTAATGGGTTAGTTAACAGATTATACTTGCACTTACGCCTAGACTACAGTAAACTAAATCCGTAGCCCTTTATTTATGGGACATCTTATAAGCCTATATGCAGTTTAATACCTATCTAAGTAGGGATATCTTTATACGACCACCCTATAAGCTTAACCTATAATTAGGAATAATTTTATAGGTTATAAAACCTCTTTACGGAGTACTAAAAGCCAGAAACTATTGGTTTAAGACATACTACTAGCACTATATTAGTAAACTTAAAATGGAATAGTTGACCTACGACCCCTGCCTCTTATATAGCCCATTAAACGGCCTTAGTATTATTGGACTCTAAATAGATAATACCCTCTTCTTAGCAAACCGGACATTTATAGACGCTAAAGAGACTAAACTATAAGAAGCTAAGTTCCTAGTAAAGCCGTAAGAGCAGTTAACTAAGCAGACTCCAATTAAGTTTAATGGAGGCTTAATTATATAAAAGGGCAACTTAATCTAGCTAACCTAGGAACGCTAAGCTTAAAACCTAAAGCTTGTTATAGTAAAGCCTATAGACCTCACCAGTTCCCGCGGAGAGACCTATAAAACTGTAAATATAAAGGACTAATACGCTATATAGCGTGCAAGAGGCGCCTATATTGCTATAGTCTGCCAACCCAAATCTACCTACGATTTATCCTTTGCGGCCCAGGTAATAGATCCGCAAGAGGAAAATATTAAGTAGCTTAATAAGCGTATTTAGTAGCAAATTAATAATGCAATAAGAGGACTTACTTTTGTACCACTAGACCTAAATTCCCTTAGCGTACTAGTATTTACGGATGCCTCCTTTACTAATAATAAAGACCTATTATTACAAATTAGCTTTATACTTATACTTACGGACTATAATTAGGACGCAAATATTCTATACTAGTCCTTAATTAAATATAAATGAGTAACCCGTAGTGTACTAGCTTCCGAACTATACGCACTAGCTTATGGCTTTAATATAGCAGCCGCAATTAAATTAATAATCTAAAAGATCCTATAGCTAGAGCAGTTACCCCTAGTTCTATGTACCAATTTAAAGTCCCTCTATGACTGCCTAGTTAAACTAGGTACAATATAAAAAAAGAGGCTTATAGTCGACCTAATGTGCTTATATTAGGCCTATAAACGACATGAGATTACGGAGGTTAAATGGATTAGCGGCGGAAATAACCTAGTAGATGCCATAACTAAGGTAAAGCTGTGTTAAGCTCTTAAAACCCTAATTAACACAAACAAGCTTAATCTAAAAGTCATAGAATAGGTAGAACGAGACTGACGGAGCACTTATGGTCTATTTACGGCCCGCTGGAAGGCCGTATGGTTTATTTTACGGACCGTAAGCAGGACTCACGACCAGTTTAAAGCACGATTTAGAAGGTAGCCTAGACGGCACATCAGGGGAGATTTCTTATGTATTTCCTTTATGTTTTACGGTTCTATTAAAGCAATTACGGAGGCTATATATAGGTGGTTTCATTTTTTAAGTACTGCCAGTGTATAATTATAGCACCTGTTGTACTAAACGCGTGCTTACGCGTTTGGTACACTAGGTACGCGTTTACGCGTTTAGTGCACCAACCACTTGCTTACGCGTCTGGTGCACTTATGAAGCACTAACTAATTAGGGGGGAGGTGCATTAGTATATAGACCACGTAGTCTGCTTTATATAATCGACAGTCACCATCTAAACAAGTATACGATACTACATGTATTTCGTGCCCGTGGATACAACTCACTCGTGCTATTAAGTTAGTACGAACAATAATTAATATATAAATGCTTATAATCCTAATTAAGGAGAAATGCTTTCTTAAAGTAGATTAACTATACTTTATTATTACTAATAATGTATTTTATTAGTTATCCGGTAATATTAGTTATCTAATAACCCTAAAAAACTACTAAAAATTAGAAAAACTGCACCTTAATATCTTAATAATAGCTTAATAATACATTCCGAAATTCTATAATTAGCCTTTTATACCTATATTAAGACCTTTAATAAAGTTCTAGTATAATAAGTCTGGCCAATATTTAGATATTGGGTTTTAGTTCTTAATATAAAGCTAAGTTACAATATTTGCGATATTTTTAGAGCTACTTAATAGATTATTTTTAAATCTAATAAGAGGGTTAAAATAGGTATAAAAGGCTAATTATAAAATTTTGGAATTTATTATCAAGTTATTATCAAGATATTAAGGTGCAGTTTTTCTAATTTTTAGTAGTTTTTAGGGCTATTAGATAACTAATATTACCGAATAACTAATAAGACACGTTAGGGGCAACGTCTTTTTAAGCTAATACTAGTTAGATTTATTCTTCTATTTAAGATAGACTACTATTATAGTATAGCTTTCTATCTATAGATAGATAGGTAAATAGAATACTAGAACTAGAAACTAGAGTTTTATTTACAAATATATTTAAACTATTAGTAAGATAATTAGTATAAGCTACTTCTATTTACGGAATACGCTTATAACTTAAAGTAATATTTGTTATATTAATATATACTAATCTAGATTGCCTATAGCGTTTAACTATATAGGTTTAATAGTATACCTACTAATTACTAGCTAAGGCCGTATAATTAATTATAGGACCCTTTTAAAAAGTTTAAGGATATCTACTAGAGAGTATAAGAGTACTTTAAGGTATAAAATAAGTAGTGGAAGTATATAAAGCAAAGCCTATAAAATGCTTAAGAATAGTAGAGACTTTAGTATAACGGTAAACACTAAATAAGCATTTTAGAGTAGGCGATAAGGTATAACGGTGCTGGGACACGCCACCTACCATATTCTACGGACCTTAACTTCCACTAACTAATTAGGATTTTCCATACCAGGCATAGAAAATCGCTATTAGCCCGCTTACTACTAGCGCCTTAGCGACCCTCGCCACCTACTACCCCTAACGATTCTTCTTCTCTTCCTCTCCTTAGCTTAGTATCTTTATTAGATAGCAATCTATAAGCTTTAGTCTAGAGGCATTTATGCAAGCCGTTATATAAGTTCTATTATATTTAATAAATATTAAAACCTATTAACTATTAAAGAAGCTTAATATAAAATACCTAATATATTATACTTATAAAAGGAGCTCTTACTGCACCTGGCCTAAAAAGACCAAAACCAACCAAAAAGAACCCTAAAAAACACCTAGAGAATCCCCCTAAGATGCATACATCGCAGGGGAGGCATACATTAACCGACGGTGGCTCGCACTCGCGCGTAACCGCCAGATCCACGCCTAATAACGGCCCTCTATAATAAAGACGGGCGAATACCACACTATAAAGCGGAAACACCTCTATTAAGAAGGTATCTAATAAAATATAAAGCCTACTAGACGCGTCTAGTATCTAGAATTGCGGGGGAGTAACTATTAGCTATAACAAACTAATATAGCTAGTAGAATAGCTTCGCCAGTCTAGTAAACCTTAGGCGCCCCTTTAGCAACCCCTTAATTAAATCCTCTAACGGCTAAGTAAAATTAAAAATAAATAAAATTTCCCCTTACCGGCGAACCGCACCTAGGCCGCTATAGCCGCGCTTTTACAGCATAGGGAACCTACTCCCCTTAAGATAATAACCGGGTATATAATTATAATATAACCAAATATAGAAAAAGTAGAGGGGCTTAGAGGATAATTAGAAATAGAAGTCCTTATGGAGATTCGTAAAGAGGTCTATAACGTAGTTATAGTCTAATACCTTAGGAGCGGAGATATTAGAGTTACCCTAAAGGACTAATAGGTAAAGGAATAAGCTATAAGGGCAGGGGATAGGCTAGGAGAACGTATTAGTATAAAAGTGCTTTGTGAAGACTACCTAGTTAAAGTCCTAGCGGTTCCTATAAACCTTAGGGTAAAAAAGGGACGCTAGGCGGATAACACAGCAACTATATAGGAGATAGTAAAATATATAGAACGCCTTATATTAGGCCTTAAGATTACCTAAATCTAATGGCTTTAATAGGAAAATATAAATTAAGTAAATAATAAGAATAATAAGAGGATATAAGGGTCGCTAGAGACTTGCTAGGGAGACGCTAGTTAAACGTATGGCTCCCTTATCGTCAGTATATATATACTAGGAATGCAAAAACTCTTTATCCAAAAAGGAATAATTATAAATGGCCTTATATATAACGTAAGGCTTTATAACCACAGACTACGCCTAGAATAATACTACCGCTATATATAATAGGGACACACCTAATCCACATGCGTAGTATAGGTGTGCTGCGGCCACTGTGTAGGCCCCTATAATAT
Source organism: Cenococcum geophilum 1.58 (assembly GCF_001692895.1). Lineage (NCBI taxonomy): Eukaryota > Fungi > Ascomycota > Dothideomycetes > Gloniales > Gloniaceae > Cenococcum > Cenococcum geophilum. Next base: position 767,773 of record NW_027137567.1, read on the forward strand.
AAGACACTGCTTAAATTAAGACTAAATAAAATGCGTAAACTGCTACTGAAGTATATATAAGGCGTAGGAGAGAGAAGATTATATTAAATATAGGAGGCGGAAGGTAAGGGCTTAATAGCTATGGGAATAACTGCACGCTAGGTTATATAAATAGAAACAATAGGCGATAAGCTAGGGGGACACAGGTGCCTTTTTAGCGTTTCCTACCTTTAGTACTAGGGGGCTAGGCTAGCCATCCTAAGCCTTAACGGGCTAGAAGCGGCGCTGCGCGATATTACTAGACTATATAGGGATATAAGGGTCACAGGGGATATAAGGGAGAGGACGCCTAGTAGGAAGACCCCTATAGATAGCTATAGTAAGCTTAAGACCAGGATAATTAAGAATTAGATTTAACGCGGCAAATATAACATTTATAGCCAACCTATAAAGGGTATATAGCTAGCTAGTAAGAATAGGGGAGGAACTAGAGATAATAATAGATTTAGATATAGAAGCGCTAGTAGGAATATAAGATATAGGAATAGAAAGCTCTATATAAAATAAGTAGTAACTAGGGTATAAATATAAGAGATAGAAGTTCTAAATATTTTAGAGAAAGTAAAAATAAAAGAAGTAAGGAACGAAGGAAAGGCAAAGGACCCTTACTAGGGGTCCGCTACCTATCTATTATATAGTATAACTGCGGCAATATAAACTACCGTCTTATAAGGCCTTTACTAGACAGTTTAGACCTAGAGAAATACTATATCCTTACTATATAAGAGCCGTACTATAATACCTATATATAATTAACATACTGCCCCTAAGGATTCCAGCTCCTATATGAACCAAAAGCAGCTATACGCGTATGCTTTATAATTAATAAGGCTATTAGCCTATCCTTATAGTTATAGCAGGTAGTTAACTTAGATATTATAGTTATAATAATCCAGATATATAGGGGACCGGTATAAATTATTAATATATATAACTCTAGGGTTAAAGGGGTCCCATAAATAGAGAATATTATATTAGTAATAAGCTTGCTAAAAACTAAAGGTATAAAGTCCATCCTATTAGGAGACATAAACCTCTACTACCCGCGGTAGAGGGGTATCCATATTGCTGCTAATTAATAGGTAGAGTGCCTATTAAGAGCTATAGACACCTAGGGCCTTAAGTTGGCCACTCCCTTAGGAGCAACTATATGGTAATAAGGAACCTCTAAAAGTATAATTAACCTTATATTTATAGACGAAGGCCTATACTAAAGACTTAAAAGGTATAACCCTAAAGAAGAATAAGCACTTACCTTAGACTATATCCCCATCTAAATACAGCTAGATTTAGATATTAAGGCGCAATTAAGTAGTAAAAGATACGTAATAAGGAAGCTTAAGATAGACAGTTTCCTTAATATAGTTAAATAATAACTCTAAGACCTAGAAGAAATCCACCTAATTCTAAATAAGTAAGGCTTATTAGCCACCCCTAAGGAAATTAACTAAAGACTAGAAAGGATCCAGGCAGCAATTAAAAATAGGCTAAAAGAGCACTGCCCGGTCTTAAAACCGGGCCCCTATACGCGACATATATAGTCCGCATAATACGCGGTTCTTATTACTAGCTAATGACAAGCAAGAAGGAAATATATAAGCAGCTATAACCCTAAAGATAAGAGATAATATAAAGACACGAGAAACCAGTTAAAGAATACCCTAAAGAAAGAAGTAAGGAATAACTAGAGATAGTTTATAAACGAGCATACTTTTAACCTAAGCCTCCCCTATAATAAGGGCCTTTAGGCTATAGCAAAATAGGTAAAGAAAAAGGCAGGGCGCCTAGTAGAAGACCTATACCTACTACCCCTATAAAGAGTAGGGGAATTATAGGCTACTAATAATAATAATAAGAAGGCAAAGATCCTTATAGAGAGGTTCTTCCTCTAACCGGCTCCGGCAGACCTTAGTAACATTATAGGTAAAACACTAGTAACTCGCCTAAGGGTCGATAGCGATATAACAACAGAGGAAATGGCCAGAACTATTAGCCGCCTTTTAAATAATATAGTACTAGGACTAGATGGGATTCTAAATAAGGCCTTAAAAACCTATAGACCACTTATAGCACCCTAGCTTATAGATATAGCTAGGGCATACTTTACCATAGGCTACTACCCGCGACTCGGAAGATTTATAACGACGGTTGTTCTATAGAAAGAAGGTAAAGTAGATTACTTAATTCTAGGAAGCTACTGCCCTATTGCTTTAGAAAACACCCTTAGCAAGATCTTAGAAAAGGTAATAGCGGACTATATAGTAGATACGGCTAAGGAATACAACCTACTACTATAAAGCCAAATAGGGGCAAGAAAGAACCGCTTAACACTATTAGCACTTACGCTACTCGCTACTACTATTAAATCCGTATAGGCGATGCGAAGAGACTTTATAATATTAATGCTCGGCCTAGATATTAGCGGCGCCTATAATAACATACCCTACAAGCGTCTTCTATATATCCTTAGGGTAAAAGGCTTCCTAGAATAGATTATATAATTTATTTAAGGGTTTACAGGTTAGAAAGAAATATTATTAGTCTTTAATAGATACTAGAGCCCCCCTATTATAGTTACAACAGGAATACTATAAGGATTACCCCTCTTACCTATACTCTTCCTTTTCTTTATAAGCAACCTACTTAACTCCTTTAAGGAAGGGGCAACCTAGGGGATAGGCTTTGTTAATAATATAAACCTAATTATATACGGGCTAATAGCCGTAAAGAATTATAGAACACTGGAGAAAGTTTATAATACTTATATAGAATAGGTAAGACGATATAAAGTCTAATTTTTTCTAGAGAAATACTAGCTAATCTACTTTATAAGAAAACGCAACTAATCTACAGATCTTTAGTATATAATTCGCATTTAAGGCTTTAGGGGTTAACTAGTTTAGGGCCTAAGGGTATTAGGAGTATGGGTAAATAGTAAGCTCTAGTAGAGCGTATATATAGCGTAAGCGGCCCGTAAGGGCTAAATATAGTACATTATATTATTTAGGATCGTCAATTCTATATAGGGTCTATGCTTTTAAAGGTCACGCCTACTATATACAGCAGTTATTTGGCTAACTATAACGTATAGGTCTAGTATTTAGGCTATTAGAGAATCTAAAAAAGGCCCCCCTAAATTACTCCTTAAATTACTCTAAAAGGTCTAAATAGCCTACCTTTAGAGTATAATAGGTGGATATAAGCGAATGGCTACAGTACTGCTTAAAAAGGAAGCTAATATTCCCCCCCTATAACTATATATTAAAGCTACTATAATATAAAAGGCATAAAATAAACGCAACTCTAATGTTATAAAGTATATTAAGATACGCCTAAATAAACTATAAAGGGACCCTAGGGTGCCCTATAGGAGAATAAACTAACAACCCTAAAATAGGGAAGATATATTAAAGAAACAGGTAAAGAAAGCAGAAGAAGAATAGTACTACTTTAGGGCCTAGGCCTATATAGAGAAGGAAGGGAGACGTATAAAAGGCCAGTAAAGATAATAATAAGAGAGAGAAAGGAGCCAAAGTAAAGTATAAAAGAACGCTAGGAAACTATCTACCGTAATATAATACTAGCTGGACTAACGCTAGAGAGGTATATAGGAGTTAAAGGTATAGAGGCTAATTAAGGTAAGAGGAACCTAAGCTATAGTATAGTTAACGCTATAGGGGGTAAATACTCTAGGGCTTTAAGAAGGCCTAATAAAGGCAGAAAATATAATAGTAACACTCTTAAGAATAGGAATAATAGGACTAAAAGACTAGCTCTACTAAGTAGGTGTCCTAGTAGGTAGCCCAAGATATAAATATAGCTGGCTAAGATAGACACTAAAATATATAATACTGTTATACCCCTTACACACCAACTAAGAAGTAATACTTTTAGTAGCTAGTATAGAGAACTATAATATACTACTCTTAATATAAAAAGGCCTTAAGGCGGTTACCTAGTAGCTTATTAGCTAAAATATACTAAACCAGTTTTAGGTTATAAGGAAAATAGTAATAAAGAGTAGGGGGGGTAAGTAACGGGCGCCCCCTAATAACTCTATAGTGGTAGAGTAAAGTTTACAATACTAGCGCGTCCGTAGGCTTATTACGGCAGCAGTGGTTCCTAAAGAGGTTAAAAAGTAAGGTAGTAGAGCACTATAGGTAACTCGCAGGCGCCTCGTAGGCGCCTTATAGGCGAGTCCTAAAAGGCGGGGAGATGGATTACGGGGTTTTCTTAAATAGAGTTTTCTCCCCACATGTATATAAGGAGTAGTCCGCGTGGGCCTAATAGGGATCCGAATCGGACGTTAAGCAATGAATAATAATAATACAAAATACCTAGGTCCCTTTTAACTTTTAAGTGATATATAAAGTGTATCCTGTGGTAAAGCTTGACTATATCTTAGGCCTGTAATACAATTAATGGATATGTTATAGTTTGTCTAGTCGTGACCGGCCTAACAAACTAAGCCTACAAACCCACAGCCAATTTGAAAGCGTCTTCAGAATTCGGTTCACCAGTTTGCAGCGTAAGAAGTATAGCTTCGCACCGTATAATCAACTTGTCATTAAATAAACGAACTCCGTCATGGGGGAATTAATGAGTAGGGGTATCTCTATCTCGCACCAATCCGAATCAAAAGCTCATGCAGTAAAAACCCCTAAACACACACTCCCCAATCTCCAAAAGAATACCAATTGTAAAAAGACATAACACGCTAGAATTGAATTGAAAGTAACGCTCGTCCAGAGAGAAATAGAGGAAACGATGATCCCCAGATTGTGACTACCCTGAGACACCTTTTCCCACCAGGGAAATCCCAATGCAACCCCGTTGTCCATGCAGAGAAAAACCCATTTAGAAACACACACGCCTGAGAGAGACATAGTTTGCTCCGCTACGGGGTCCTGCCCGGACTTTAAGCGAGGAAAATATGGGGAACGAGGTGGGAAATATGGTGGTAGGGTAATATAACAATAATAGTAACAACAATAATAATAGCGACGAAGCGTTTAAAGCTGATAGTCCTGATAAGTCCCGGCCTCACAAAGCCGAAATAATGGCACACGAAACGAGTTAGCCGCGAAAACTTGGCTGTGCTTCAAAAAGCGCATTTCGGGGTGTCTCCAACCCAATCCTGTAACAGTCCTCCTTTGAAATGAATGGTCCATGCATTTTCCAAATATCTCCATCCAAAACTTAGAACCCGGCAATCTTCTTAAACCAGCTATTTCTCTTCCCCCCCGCTAGCGCCGGCGCTGGTGCGGGGCGTCCATCCCACGTCTTGACTGGCGCTGCGGTATCAAACGCTACCGCAGGCGGATACGCATAACTCCTACGCCTGTTCTTGTCTTTATCGTCGTCGCTGCTCTTTAAGCCCTCGCCGCCCGAACGTCGGCGGTGGCCGTCACGCTTGCGGTCCCGTTCCTTCTCCTTCCCGCTATCTTTTTCGCGTTGTTCGCGATGCTTGCCTCTGCGGCCTGCGATGCGGAGTCGGATGTCCTCGTCTGCTGAGGGTGATTCCTCGTCAACAAGCTCGCCCTGGCGGGCCCCTGGGGGTGGGTCTAAAACTGTGCTTTCGACTGGCGGTGGGAGTGGAGGCTCGTTGCTGAGAGAGTCGATCCAGGAGGATGTCTTGTCGCCGCTTTTGGATAAATATGGGCGATTTCGGCTGGATTCGCCATTGGTGGGAGTGATGTGCGAACCGCGGCGGCGATGACTTGTGCCGTTGCGCTCATCAAAGTAGTCTACGATGGGCTTTGGGCCCTCGGCTCTATCGTTGGATGTAATAGTTGTCGGGCGGTATTCCGACGCACGCCTAGAGCGTCGTTCTTCATGGCGGGCGCGACGGGCCTCAGGATCCTCGTCCATGTGAGATTTGCGGCGTTCGGAATTGCGAGGACGTGATGTTTCTTTTTCTTTATCGCGGCGTCTGCGACGCTCTGCCTCTTTGGCTTCAATTTCGCGTAGGTTTCGCTCCTCCATGACTTTCCGTTCCTCTCTCGCAGCTCTTCTCGCACGTTTCTCTTCTTGACGGCGTGCCTCAGCTTCAGTCTCCCTGTTCTTTCGATCTCGCTCCTCTCTAGCTTTCGACCTCTGTTCATCCAACAGAGCACGTTGACGGTCCCGCTCTCTCTCCCGCCTCCTTTCTGCCTTCGCCTCCGCCTGCGCCAGTTCAGCGGCACGTGCGACCTCTCTCTCTTTCTCCGCGAGCCTGGCTGCTCGGCGTTCCGCTCTTCTCGCTTCGCGCTCAGCATCTTCGATGTCTGTGCTCGCACTGCCTCCCGCTCTAGGAGCAGCATCTGTTGTTGTGGCTGCACCGTCCGTCTCAGAAGGCCTGCGAGAGCGGTGGACGCGACGACTTTCTCTACGAAGTCTTTTGGCTTCGTCGTCCGTAGTTGCGCCACGACCGGATGACCTCTTACGGCGTGCACGGTCGTCGTCACTCTCGTGCACGGTTCTGCGCCGTTCGCGGCGGTCATCAGGTTCAGGGCGTTCCCTCTTGCGAGAGCCAAGTCCGAACATGCTCATGAAGCCATCCGCTGGTTTCTTCGCATTCGAGGTAGTGCGTCGCACCGAGTCACGCTCGCGGCGAGGTGTGTCCATGTATCTCATCTCATCATTTCCATTACCGACATCATTGCCAATTGAGCGGGTCGGAGCTGGCGCCTCAGGCGGAGCGTCAACCATAACGGGATCGTCAGCGCTGGGAGGTGCGGTGATGGGTTCTGCAGGAGCTGCAGAGCGACGGGTAGATTTGCGTCTGGAAGGCTCCGGACGAGGTTCCTTTATGGCAACTGGAGACGGAGATGGTGGATCGTCATCGTCCCCGTCAACCATGACTATATCGTCATCCAAGGGATAGGGATCTGGAACGGCTGATTGAGTTTCGTTAGTGTCTTTCTTGTTGGATGGAACAGACTTTTTCTTGGCAATTTTAACCATACCTCTCGCTTTGCCCTTATCCCTGGTACTTGATCGCCTGCTCACTGATGCTCGCATGCCCATGACCTTTGCAGCCTTGGAAGAGACTTTGGCCATATCAGTATCGGTTTGCGGTGGCGAAATCATGGCTGCATCAGCATCTATAGAAGGTCGTCGCGAGGCTGTCTTCGGCGTGGCGGACTGACGGACTGATTTCGACCTTGACGGTGGGGGAGGTCCGAAAAGCGAAAAGCTTGCACCTCGAGCGGGTCTGGTACGAGATGGTGTTTTTGCGACCTTTTCGGATCCAGAGGATTTCGACATGACATCTTTCTCTTTGCTCGATGTCACACGTGCCGACTTGGACCGTGTCAAGCCAGGCGTCGCTGTCTTCGCAGGGGTAGCGTTAGTGTCATCCCGAGATGTCTTTCTAGCATTTGGTCGTGGTGTAGCGGCAGCCCAGAAGCCCCAAGAAGCGGCATTCTGATTTCGCACAACACGTGCGCGTTCTTTCTTGGCGGGCTCGGCTTTACTTTCAGGCTCGGGGGGTGGAGTTGGGAGCTTAGCTGGCAAGTCATCCATAGGAAACTCTCGTGACATTTCGTCCTCTTCTTCAACGGACTCTGGGGCTGGAGGCGGAGGCGGTGGAGGTGGCGGTGGAGCCTCAACAATAGGCTCCACTTTCGCTTTACTCTTCTTAGAAGCCTTCTTTGCTGATTTCTTCACAACAGGCTCTGGTTCTGGTTCTGGTTTAGCGGGAGGCTCGAAATCTATCATATTCATAATATCGTCATCCATTGGGAAGCCTCCGGGGACTGGGGTCGACACGTGAGGAATTTCCTCAGGCGCAGGCTCAGGAACGAGCGGAGCGACTTCTAGTTCCTTCTTCTTCTTAAAAGCCTTTGTAGCAGATTTGTCGGCCTTTTTGGATTTTGAAAATTTCTTTGGTGTTGCCTCGACGATTTCTTCAAGCAGAGGCTCTGGCGGTGGCGGTGCTACCTCAGGTTCGGGATCAGACACTGGTATGAGAGCCTTTGCGATCTCAGCAGCCCTCTCCTTCTCTTTCTCAGCCTGCAAAGCTTTGATCTTCTCCGCGATGATGCTTGTCTTAGGTGCGCCTTTGGTCTTTATAGACGCCGACGCTGTTGCCTTCTCGGGTGGCGGTTCGTCAGCAAGGTCAGCAATCGGAGGTTCTGGCATTTTCGGCCCGTCATCAACCGAGATGAGCTGATTGGCTGTGTCGTCTTCTTCCTTTTTGGGCGGTGGCTTCGACTTCCTAAGCGAGACTCCCCACATGGTACCCCACGACGACGACTCTATCTTTTCTTCTATCTTCTCCTCCTCCTTTTCTGCCTTGACCGCCGGCTGGCTATACTGGCCCAATTCGGTGAGAAGTTGCTCCTCTGGAATGTCTTCAACCAGTGCTAGGAGATCATCATCGGTCGGAGGCGGTGGCGGCATCGGTGGTGGCGGCGTGGGAGGCTTCACGACTTTCTTGACCGTGCTCGCGCTCTTTACTGCCTTCTTCTTCCTCTTCCCCTTCGCTGGTGCTTCGTCAATAATCTCGACAATCTCATTGGCAAATCGGGCCTTTTCCGCCTCTTCTGCTTCTATCCTAGCCTTTTCAGCAGCAGCAGCAGCAGCAGCAGCTTCCTCCGCCTCCCTAGCCTCTCGTTCAATCCTCTCCTTCTCTTCCTGCTCCTCTAGCTCCCTTCTTTCCTTCTCCTCCTGTTCCGCTTTCTCCTGGGCTTCTCTTGCCCTTTTTTGACTTGGGGCTTCCTTCTTTCTATTACCACCCAAGACAACACCCCACAGGCCCCTAACAGCGCTAGCAGCAGCTGTTTCGGGCCCCTTTTCTTCAGGTGGCCCTTCAATAACTGGAGCTGGAGCTGGATCTTCAATAACGGGAAGTGGTTCTTCAACAACTGGAGCTGGCTCCTCCACCTGAGCAAGGTCAACCCAAGAGTCTTTTGACTTAGTCTTTGAAGATTTAGAGTCCTTCGTACTCGTCCTGCTCAGCTTCCCGCCGTCCTCAGCCTTTTTAGGCTCAGCAGCTGGGACTTCCTTTGCCACTGCGCCCTTCTTAGCCTTCTTCTTTTTGCTGGCTGGAACACCCCAACGATCCTCTTCTTCCTTCTCTTCTTTAATTTCCTCAAGTGGGGGAGGTGCCTCTATTTCTTTCATAGGCGGAAGCACAGGAGGCACCACTGGATCATGCTCTGAGGCAGCGGCATCGCCAGGAGGTGTGGGAGCAGGGGGTGGGGCGTCGAAGGCTGAGCCCTTCTTACCCTTCTTCTTTTTGCTGATATTACCGAGGTTCCAGCTGCCGCTGCCCCAATGGTCATCTTCAACATTATCAGGTTGCTGAACAGGAGCTGCGGGCGCGTTATCCGTGACATCGACCGGTGTATCTTTGGATGTCTTCTTTTTGCCTTTTTTTCCCCAAGAAGGAGTCCCCCAATCGTCTTCACCTTCGGCTCTCGGTTCATCAACCTCATCTGGTGTCATTACCGGCGCCAGATCTTCCATCGGTTCTGGCTCAGGATCTGCTGCAGCAGGTGGATCTGGAGGTAGGGGAGTGTGACCTGGCTCCTTCACTTTCTTTTTCTTCTCGCCACCCCAGAGACTTCTGAAGCCCCAGCCGCTAGACTCGACTTTCTCTTCTCCAGGTGCTGGCCCGGTCTCAGGTTCAGGCTCAGGCTCAGGCTCAGGCTCAGGCTCAGGCTCATGATCAGGATCAGGAACTGCAGGCGGAGGTGGGGGAGCTGGAGGAGGGACAACCTCTGCAACGGCAGCAGAGCCTTTCTTCCCTTTCTTGCCCGGCTTCTTGGCGGTGGCAGTAGTAGCAGGCGTACTCCAATTCATCAAGTCGTCATCAACAGTATCTTTGGTCGTAGTTTGCGCAGTCACCTCTGGAACTTCGGGAACTTCGGGGATTGGTTCCTTGGAAGCCAAGTTAGGGACTAACGATGTGGCAACAGAACCCCTTTTGCCTTTCTTCTTCTTGGAGGTAGTAGTTGTTGTGTCCCAGGCCGCATCACCCCAGCCATCGTCAGCCGTCAGCGCCGGCTCAGGAATGACAGACGGCTCAGGCTCTGGCGGGGGTGAAGGAGGTGGCGGAGGCTCCTCGATCTTGGGTTCTTCTTTCGCAGCCTTCTTGCTGCCCTTCTTTTTAGATTTATTCGTCGGCGCTCCCCAACCAGTATCACCCCAGATATCGTCCGCGGGTGGATTAGCCTCTGGTGCAACAACGACCGGTTCAGGCTCAGGCTCAGGCTCAGGCTCCACTTGTGGTTCTGGCTTGACTTCCTCAACCTTAGTTCCTTTCTTTCCTGCCTTTTTCTTGTCCTTTTTGCTTAATCCCCAGCTGCTGGTCCAATCGTCAGCAGCAGGTTCAGGCTCACCAGGCTCAGGAGCAGGCTCAGGAACAGGTTCCACTTGTGGTTCTGGCTTGACTCCCTCAACCTTAGTTCCTTTCTTTCCTGCCTTTTTCTTGTCCGTTTTGCTTAATCCCCAACTGCTGGTCCAATCATTAGCAGCAGGTTCAGGCTCAGGCTCAGGCTCAGGCTCAGGCTCAGGCTCAGGCTCAAGAACAGGAACAGACTCCACTTGTGGTTCTGGCTTGACTTCCTCAACCTTAGTTCCTTTCTTCCCTGCCTTTTTCTTGTCCTTTTTGCTTAATCCCCAACTGCTGGTCCAATCATCAGCAGCAGGTTCAGGCTCAGGTTCAGGCTCAGGAACAGGCTCAGGAACAGGCTCAGGAACAGGCTCAGGAACAGACACAGGAACAGACACAGGAACAGACACAGGAACAGACACAGGAACAGGTTCCACTTGTGGCTCTGACTTGACTTCCTCAACCTTAGTTCCTTTCTTTCCTGCTTTTTTCTTGTCCTTTTTGTTTAATCCCCAGCTGTTGGTCCAATCGTCAGCAGCAGGCTCAGGCTCAGGCTCAGGAACAGGCTCCACTTGTGGCTCTAGCTTGACTTCCTCAACCTTAGTTCCTTTCTTCCCTACCTTTTTCTTGTCCTTTTTGCTTAATCCCCAGCTGTTGGTCCAATCGTCAGCAGCAGGTTCAGGCTCAGGTTCCAGCACAACGACAGGCTCCGGCTCATGTTCCGGCTCAGGTTCTACGGGTGGCGGCGGGGGAGGAGGAGGAGGAGGTGGTGGTGATACAAACTCCTCGGTCTTTGCGCCTTTCTTTCCTTTCTTCTTGTCTTTCTTACTTAAATCCCAACTGCTGGTCCAGTCGTTAGCAGCAGGCTTAGGCTCCGGAACGACAATAACCTGTTCGGGTTCAGGTTCTGCGGGTGGCGGCGGTGGTGGCGGCGGCGGAGGGGGTTCTTCAACCTTTGTTCCTTTCTTTCCTTTCTTCTTATCCTTTTTGCCCAGGTTGCCCCAACCAGCACTTGCCCAATCGTCAGCAGCAGCGGCAGGTTCAGGTTCTAAAACAACGACCGATTTAGGTTCAGGTTCCAGTACAGGCTCAGGTTCAGATCCCTTTGGTGCCGGTCTGGCCTCCTCAACCTTCACCCCTTTTTTCCCTGCCTTCTTTTTATCCTTTTTACTTAGATCCCAACTATTAGTCCACTCATCAGCAGCGGGTTCGGGCTCCAGCTCAACAGGAGGAGCAGGTACAGGTTCAGGTACAGGTTCAGGCTCCGGTTCGGGTTCCTTCATAGGTTCCTCTTTCCCCTTCTTCCCTTTTTTGCCCTTCTTTATCGTCATAGCGAAGGCGCCCCAGCTATTATCAGCAGGCGCAGAAGCGGCCGGTTCAGCAGGAGCCGGGGGAGCCGGGGGAGCCAGTTCAGCCGCTCTCTCTTCGGCAGCCTCCACCACCGCAGCAGCATCTTTCTTTCCCTTCTTTCCCTTCTTTGTTGTTGCGGTAGCATCCCAACCACTTCCTACCCACAAATCATCGTCCTTGGAAGGTTCCAGCGCAGGCTCAGGCTCAGGAACCGGCTCAGGAAACGGCTCCTCGAGGAAGGCAGCAGCACCTTTCTTCTTCTTTTTATCTTTCTTGGTGACAGCACCGAAAGACCAGCCTAAGCCGTCTTCCTCTGTCTTATCCTCCTTTTTTTCTTCTTTCTTTTCCTCAGCAGCTGGATCCGCGCCTGCGTTTCCAGAACTCCCGTAGGCATCGAAACTGAAATCAAACCCAGGACCACTATCTTTTGCTTTTTCTTTCTTTCCAGTTTCCCATGGATTATCCTCCTTCGATTCGTCGACTTTATCTTTAGAAGAGTTATCGTTACCGCTATCGAAGCCCCAGGGTTTACCTCCCCAGCTGGATCCCAAACCGCTTCCCAGAGAAGCAGTCCAGGTACCTAGGCCGAAGGCGAAACCTGATGATTTGGGTGTGTTGGTCTCGACGAAATTGAGGTTCAGTTTCGGGGCTCCATCACCACCGCCATTGCCGCCATCGTCAAGATTAATCTCATCGAATTTTGACTCTTCCTGTACAGGTGGCTCAGGGGGTGGAGATGGAGGTGGAGGTAGTGCAGGTGCCGACTCCACATTCTAAGAACTAATTTAGCCTGACGTCTACGACGTATATTCTGACTTCCAAACAGCCGAAATAAGGGTTGCATACCTTTCCCTTCTTCCCCTTCTTCTTTTTTCCCGATGTTGTAAATCCACTATAATCATCCCCCGCACCGGTCTCGCCAGCCTCTGGCCAGGGATCATTAGTCGGCGCAGCAGCAGCAGCAGCTTCTGCTTCTGCTTCTGCTGCTGCGGCGGCATCTTCGTCCTCTTTCTTTTTCCTCTCCGCCTCTTCATGCTCTTTCCGCTTCTTCTCTTCCTCCTCTTGAGCCTTCTTCCCTTTCTTCCCCTTCTTTTTCTTACCATCATCCCAACTCCCAAAGTCGTCTCCACCGTCGCCACCGTCTCCTCCAGCTCCTCCAGATCCTCCATCGTTACCACCATCATTACCTCCATTCCCTGCATTCTCTTCACCTGCCAATCCGTCCTTTTCCCCCCCCTCATTTCCTCCATCATTAGTCAGTGTGGTTTTCTTCGCCGCCCCTCCTTTACCCTTCTTCTTGGCATGCCTGCGGATATTCTCCGGATCACAATTCGAGAAGTCGATGTCAGGAAACACGAGTTTTTCGTCCAGGATGATGGATGAATGGGGCGACGTGGCCCCGCTCCAGCGCAGACAGGCCGGGACGCTGGAAGCAACTGAGGGATTCAGCGAGGGGAACAGCGTGTAGTCGAGTATGTGCGCGGTGGCCAGCGCATCCGTGGTGGTATAGTCCGGGGGCAAGTCCGCTATGCTGTCGCCGTACGACGGTGGCGGCGAGGCTTCCGCCGGGGAACTCGAGATCCAAAGGTCTGGAGACGGAGTATGGGAGGGCGGGAGGAAACCATTGAGCTGGGAAGCGAGGTTCTGGATCTGTGGCGTGTTAGGGCTGGTTTGCGGGTAAAACTAAAGGGGCAAGGAAATCTGGGGGGGTTTTCAAGCAGCCTGACGGGGGCAAGGGGAAGCAAAGCTCGTCCAAAACACCCATGCAGACTTCAATCCCAAGGGACGATTGGAGAAAAAAAGGAGGGCCAAAATGAGGAATTGCTTGTAAGCATCGTACCGAGATATCAATCTCTGCGTTCCTCCCTCGCTGCTGCTGCTGCTCCTGCTGCTGCTGCTGCTCCTCTTCTTCCTTCCCTCCCTTCTTCTCCTCCACCACCACCATTCCAACTTCTTTCCACTCCAATCGGTCCAGAACCCCCCGAATCTCAGCCATCATCTGGACCACGGGCTCTCCATCTCCACCAGCCCCTTCTGCACGCCCATAGCCTCGATTCTCCTCAACCCCGCAATCCAGCTTATCAGACTCGTCCCCGCCATCGCGCCTCCACTTCCAGCCCCGCTTATCCAACCCAGTCCTCGAGGCCACGCGCCGGGCTCTTCTTCTCACGACGGCCCCGCGGCGTGAAGCGGCTGCGGCTGCGGCTGGCGGCATGGTGCGATGAGCCGCGGGGAACGGATCTGGAGGCACGCGAGTCGAGTGTGCTGGCTGGGGGAGCAGCTGGGCACATTGAAGGTTTTGCGGAGATTTCCTTTCGCTTTTTGTTACGCTGGAAAAAATGCAGGCCGGGTTTTCGTCGAGGGTCGTCGTCGGAAGGCGAGGTTTACCGACGGGGGTTTTGGGTGCGAGGTGCGAGGGTGGGAGGATTAAGGGTGTGTGTGGGTGGGTGTGTCGAGGCTGAGGGTCAGGCGTGCGGAGTGAGGCTGGCTCACTCTGGTCTCTTGCAGCGGGCCTTGTGAGTGATTTTCCGTTGTCGAAACAGAAAACACTCTCTCCGAATTCCTCCTTGAAAAAAAAGGCTCGAGAAGTTGAGGAAGTGAGGATTTTATTGTTGTGCGTCAGCACACACCGGTTCTCCCCAGCGTTCTGCGAATGGCGAGTGCAGTTTTGATGGGTCTTCTTTCTGTTGGAGGAAGACGACGCAGGTTCGAGAGAGATGCAGCAAGCAAAGCAAGCAAGCTGGGAAAGGGCAACCAGCAGCTGCGGGCGAGCGAGTGAAGGGGTCGGTCACAAGGCGCGCATGGGTATTGGTTAAACAGTTTGGGCCGCTGTGTGTGGGTGTGTGTCGCAGTTGTGTGGGTGGTGGGTTAGTGTGCCGAAACGCCTTCGTCAGCGAGCGAGCGACCCGTATCCCCTGTCTGTTCCCCAGGCAAGGAGCGAGATTGGCAGCGATAGCTAGATTGGCGTGCCCGGACCCTGGCCGTCACACGCCCTTCACAGTAGCGAAGAGGCAAAAAATCCTGCCGTTTCGACTGGTGCGAGGAGGGGGGCAGAGAGAGCTGTGTATACAGCTTTGTATACGCTCGAGGAAAAAATGAGTTTTTCGGGAATTGGTTAAGGCTACATGGTTATGCATCTAGTTTAGAGAACCCCCAGGCCGCAGCCATGAAGGAAAATTTGTCGCCCTTCCTGCACCGCTGCCGCCGGCGCCGTCGCGACGTGCATAAGACGTACATATGTACACCATAATAAAAACATTCTTTCGAACCCCAAACCCCAAAAAAATGCCACATTCTTTATCCGAAAGAACCAACTGGATCAAATGCCTGAGCACTTCTGGGACGGGCGTAAACACGCCGCTGCTCTAAATGCCCACTTTCTCCATCATGGCTGCGCTCGCGGCAAGTTAATTGGTCGGCTTCGACTGAGGTTGTCGGCTTCACCGCATTTTGAAGAAGGGCCCTCTCAGCGGGCCCAGCACCGTCGCGGGCGAATGGCAAGCCGCCCGCGCCCCCCGTAGCGTGTTTAGGTGGGCCATGGCGGCCGCAAGCTAACGGCTTGAGAGCGCGCGCGAGGCCAATTGCGGCGCGCGACGGCGGCGAGGAATTTGGATTTGCCCGTTTTGGGGGCGAGGCGGTGATGGTATGTGGACAACGCATGCCGGTTTCATTGCTGCAGAGGGCTCTGACGATGCGTTGAGGATGCAGTTGAGCCATTGCTAATTGTGGGGCCAGTGACAGTTGTATATCAGAAACTGGAGGGGATGTGCTAGGCTAAGGTAGCTAGCCATGGTGCCGACGCATGAACAGCTAGCATTGCTTTGTCTTTATGTCCGGCAAATTCGGTGGCGTAATGCTTTAGCATATGTTTTTTAATCTAGACGCTGCTTTGGTTGGGTATATATGATGGGGGTATATATAGATACAAACAAGTTATGAAAGCCATTAAGCTGCCTTCTCCGTAGAAATCGTCTCTGCCCGGGTATTGATAGATAATCGCCCCCCATTGACTCCTGAAAGAAACGGGAAAAGCTTCGTCGAGCAGGCCTCCAGCGATAACAAACGAAATTGATAGTGAGATGATGCCGTGAGGCGTAAATTTTATACTGGCATTAAGAAGATTACCCTCCCGAGGAAAAACAGAAGGAAGAGACTAGACTAGACGACGGCGAATTAATATCTATAATCAATGGAATCGCTAAAGCGCAGCAAATCAAGGTATCAAAAATCAAAACGTGGTACAACGAAATGAAATGTCATCTAGTCCTAGGGGAAAAAAAATTAAAACGCTTCGTCGGCTTGCTCCCCGTCGAGAATTTTTCGAGCCTCGTCGAGCCGTCGTCGCCATTCTTTTCGTTCATACTTATCCTCAGCGGTGCTCTGAAGGTTCATGCACACTTGCTGGAAACTGGCGGCAAGGCCGTATACGAGCTGCTTTTCCTGCTCGTTGAGCGAAAGCCGGCGGTCTGAGTTCGAACCGGAGTCGAGTAAGGTGGAGAATATCTTCGAGGCTCGGAGCCCGCCCACCAGATCTGCCCCTGGCGATCCGCCTCGAGAGTTTTGAGACGGCCACTTTGTAGGGTCCAGGCTCTGATTTGTTGCTCGTGTCTTCAGGGCCATTACAGCTGGATCTGGTCGGTTGGCGTCTGCCACGTTTTGTCCGCCATTGGCCTGTGCGGCTGCACGTTGCTGATGACTGATAATTTGCTGCGAGAGCTCATCGAGCGGGTTAGATCCTTCATCAGAGCTGTCATCAGAATCGTTGCCTTCTTTAGCCGTAGCAAATGAAGCGACAGTTGAGATTGAGTCCACGCTGTCATTGCGTTGGTGAAGCCTCACTGACAACTTTGAGTGTTTTGGCGTAGACTCAAGATCAGGAGAGTTCCGAGTTGATGTTACTGGCCTCGTAGTCTCCACTGAATCAGCAGAGCTTGCGCTTGATCGGCGACTTCCAGTGCTATAGCTACCCATCGCACTATGGAGGAAGAAGTTCTCGTAGTCGAAAGCATCTAAGCGGTCCTCGTGTCGTTCCGTAATGATTGGTTCATATGCCGCATCTTCGTAAACGCTCTCGCCTTCCAGCTCCAGGTCACCGTTCACCACTGACACAAAATCTGGCTCATCAAGGTCATCATGGCTCTCGACGTCCAGATGGTCGTCGCTAGAACCCTCTTCCGCGTCCTCGTAGTGGCTCTCTTGATACTCGCTCTGCTTCTCAGGCTCAGCTGGTGATAGTTGGTCGACACGTAAATCCGAAGTGACTGCTTTCGGCAAAAAGGCATCGCTGTCATCGTCCTCGTAGAGTTCCCTTCTAGTAGGTGATGAGTCTCCCTTGATGCCGATTCCAGCACCGGTGGTAATAGGGCTAGTCTTGTAAGCTTCAACGCCCGAATACCATATCTCAGCAGCCGTGAAAGGGCTCGGGGTTCGAAGGCTCTGCAGGCTGCGTCTCCTTAGGCCATCCTCACGTGCACGCTGTTTGAGCGTTGAAATTTTACCCTTCAATTCGTTCATCTGAACACGTAAATCGCTGGTTGTTGATGCCGATCGATGTAATTTCGGAATCTCGTCTTCCGGCAATGGTTCTAGACTACTCGGAGAGCTCCTGGACTCATTGGAGGCTTTACGCAAGGGATACTCCCGGTCATTGTAACTCCAGCCCATTCCCCGATAATCTCGAATTGCTTCGTGGCTCCTGCTTTCTCTCACAGATTGCGCCGAAGGAATTCCATCTACAGGTGACCAGGGCCCGCTGACTGCACCCATTGCACTGGACGAGCGCCTGTCCTTCCCATTTGCTCGATTGATCACCCCAGGAGACAATGGGGATGGGATCGATGTCTCGCTAAAAACGCGCGAATGTCCAGGACTGCTACCGGCCGAGAGAGGAGATGAATGAAATGGACGTTGTCTCGGTGGAATAAATCCAAGGCCGCCGTACAGTTTTCGATCTCGGTCTCTGGCAGCAGAAAGTTGTTGGGAGAGCTCGGAAGCCATTTTCATGTTGCTTAAGGAAGTGGAAGGAGTGACCAGGAGCGAGTGTCTGGCACCTCTCAAGTTCCCCTCCATGACCTATTCAAAATTAGTGGGTGAATTCGGCCGTAAAATAGGGACTTCGTTCATACATTTAGCCTTTTCTTCGCGTTGGCCAAAATCATCTCCGCTCTCCTACTCAGCGCTGCTGAGGAATAAGGATCATCATCACCATCCTCTGGACCGTCCAGCCACCGCTCAGTCTCAATATCATCATCACCGTTCGCAACTTTCGGTAAGTGGCCAATATGGTCTTCTTCTTCGTCCAGAACCACTCCGCTGTCATCAAAAGCACCAGGTCCATCGAAACCAGGCCACTTCATGTTCTCCAAATCCTCGCTGTGGACTGAACTTGACGCGCTGCTCAGTCTCCGATCCCTATACGCATCCCAGTTTTCCATATTGTGTCCGGAAATTGAGTCCCTCAGGGTTGGAGATGAGGCTAGCATATCGTCGTGGGGACTGCGCCTCTTTGGAGTTACGTCCACTTCGGAGATGTTTGGTAAGGTGGTGCTTGAGGGACGCGCCGTAATGGGAGGAGACATTGTTCGGGGAGAAGAGCCTCGGCGGCCCTGCGGCGCGCTAGATAGCTTGACAGTTTGGGACGAGAGGTTTCCGTGGTAGAAGAGTGAGGGGGAGGGCGGGCACTGCGCATTGGCGTAGGGAGAGGGCGAAAAGCTGCGCGTGGCCTCTGGAAGGATCATATCAGGATTCGTGAGAGTGGGAGACGGCAGTCCCATGGACGCGGCCGAATTTTGTGCGGCCATTACCAGGTAGTTTTTCGCAGCCGTTGTCCCGTCGATCAGGGGTTTCCTAGGGTCGGGAGCATCGTGAAATTGAGTTGTTTTACGACGTCAGGTTGTGTAACTGCAGCAACACCACAGCAGGTTGAGAGGCGTGAGACGGGGGACTGGATGCGTGAGAGATGCGTTAGGAGTCGTACCTTGTAATGCGCAATTTCCAGCGCAATCATCAAGGTTTTCTAGAACGGCGTGTACCGTGCGACGGTACGCATTTATTGCCAAAGCGGATCTCGCCCGCTTTTAGCGAGGCTGGCAAGGCACCTCCAGCCTTAATGACATGTAATTACGTTCTCACGTGGGAGACATATAAGCACCCTATCTCATCTTTTTCCCAACGCATCCGAGGCTAACCCTAAGTCCTATCCCAGCATCAAACCATGCTAATCAAAAAGCAATCCAAAGGACGTTGAGATCCATTACCGTTCGTTCCATAAACGCTCCAACCCTTGGATGTCTTCCATACAACCTGGAGCTTGACAACATTTCAACCGAGAATATAGTTGCCCAGCTTATCCCAAGAGTAAGATGAGCCTCGTCCCTCGTCGCAATCATCAAGTGCACCAACGCGGCCTTAAACACAGGTATTCGATACCATCCTTGAATTAAAGGACAGCCAACGAAATTCGAACCGCATTAATACATAATCACGCGTAAACCCGCACTAGAGAGAATGGAGCACGCAAGTAAACAAACCCCGAAAGTGCTGTAGGATCCAGTCGCAAGGAGAGCTGGTGTTGTATATCCCATTACCTACGGTTATCGATAAGAGCTAGCCAATAGAATCAATGGGATCAAGGCCATTTCGCGCACAGTCCAACTCTTGTAGGACACCACTAGCGGAAGGGATAAGCTATTAACGATTGCGCCTGCAGTCCTTTCATGGTCAGTCTCAAAGCACGTTTTTATAACCTTCAGTAACCGCATCACTCCGCCCTCGTCCGGAGCGAGACGGTTCAATTTCTTTGAATTTCCTCTCGATTCTTTTGAGTGTTTGCGATAGCTGTGGTTCGAGATCCGGGTGGAAGACTTGGTCGAAGAAGTGTTCCACGAGCCATTCGGCGACGTTCGGACGCATTATGTCCTCCCTGCTGTTTCCAGATAAATTTGCGGATTTGGGAGGTAAGGGCTCAAATCATGAGATGAAGCTTATCAAACCGTTGTACGTGTTCAAAATCGGATAGCAATTCCCTGACCCTCGAATGCTGCAAAGTGGTCAGAGCCTCTAACAACATGTCCTTTCGATTTTGGCCCTCGGAGTAACCGGCTGTCATGCCCGTATAATTTCCCGGCAGGCCTTCACGTTCTTGAAACGATTTCTGAAACTCCTCCGTCATATGATTTTCTTGGATGCCAAGTCCAGCGCCATCTTTAGAAAAAGTAACCTCCGCCTTATCTCCCTTTTTAACGTCCTGAGACAGGTGGCGCCCACGCCCCATACGCGGGCGATGAACACCCCGATCCACGCAAGAAGCGCAAAGGTAGAATCCCCCACCGTTGCATAATCCGCACTGAAAACGATCATTGAACAACAGCTCAAAACAGTTAGAGCAGTGGCTATCTAAGAAAGCTCCAGGAACCGAAGATAAGATTATTGTTCCAGAGGTAGACATTTCCAGCCTCCGGGGTGGCTTGACTTGCTTCGGGTTCTCTACCTCAGTAGCATGTTTCTCGGAATAGCCATCGACTAAATCATCCGTGATATCTGAACCTTCTTCTTCCATACAACAAATTCCACAGAATGCGAGCCATTCAAGCGTTGTGCTGACCCTGACTATCACAAAGACAACGTCCGCAGCGGTTGGGCGTTTATGACGATGATACTGCAGCAACAACGCACTCCATTCTAGTGGCAGGTTATCGTTTCGAAGCCCTGTACTTCCCAGAACCGCTATGAGTTGTTCCGCAGCGTAGAAGTTGTCGCGAATGTAGAGGTCTTTGGTACCATGGTTTCGGAAAAAATCCCTGTATTCTTACATTTTCCATCCTTTGAGGACAGCTACCATTTTGAAGAGCACGCATCCTAGACCCCATATATCCGAAGATTCATTACAGGTTGCAGACGCAGCGACCTCAGGAGTATAATATCGAGGCGAGAGGGGTGCAACCTCGGATGTTATATTTCCATCTCCATCTATTGAATATCGAGAAAGTCCAAAATCGGTAAGGATGTTCCCACTTTGATAAGAATATTCGCAGGCTTGATATCATTGTGCCGGATACGACGACCATGCAAGTACTCAATAGCTGACGAAAGACGGCCAAAAGTATATTCGTACGGCCGGTAGCCGCGAAGAATGGAAAGGAACCTGAGATAAATATGCTGCAAAATCGATATCAGCGACCGGCGACATAAGGATTCCAAGCAGTGATCGCAATGATATGAATAATATTCAAAGCTCATGAATGTATATATAATATATGTAAAGCTTGAGTGGTAGTAGAAGATGTCTTCAAAGCAATCAAATATATATACATAGAGCTCGGTTATCCACTTTTTCTACATACGATGATTCTTCTAATATTAATATTAATATACTCCACCACTACCTTAATATTATATCCATGCCTCATCCCCAATGCCCCTCGCTTTATTAGGTCATATAGTACTTAACACCAGCAGCCCGGCTGGCTCTCAATCTGAGTTATCTAAGCTCAATTCCGCCATATTTAATGACCCTGAACTCGATGAGTAATCCAACGCGCCAACCTCTACCAATACTACCTCCACCAGCAAGAAACGCAAGCTCCAAGCCGTCAACACATGGTCCTTCGCACGGAAGCCTCATAGGAATGAGGAAGAGAAGAACGGAAAGGGTTTATGGAAAGGATTAATGCACAGATAGGGGGGAGGGAGGCTTCCAGGACGATCAAGACGGCGAGGTTGAGGATGACGATTGAGCAGAACGCCACCCCAGGACTCGTGATAGTCATCATATGAGCAATATTCATAGTATTCATTCATAGATAACTATTTGGGCAAAATATTCACTCATTCATTACTGCAATCACTGTAAGTAATAGAATAAAACAAGAAGTTCTAAAAAAGATGCAGCTGATATAGGCATCTTTAAATAAATCTATTATAGCAGACGCGACGTTATGCATAGGACATCATTAAAACCTTAAACTCTAGTTATTCAAGAAAGCAAACTCGAGGGACCAATTCAACTCAAAGGAACTGACGTTTGCTACGGGTCTATTACCGTTCAAGGCATTAATATTGCAGGTCTACGCAGTGAACTCACACATTATTAACATAAATCATTACCATTATCACTCCTAGCAAAAGATATTAATCTATTTCTATCTGACAGTCATCCACCCTTACCCTTGCCCTTGGACGGACTTAGGAAAGCGCAATTGTTTTGATGCTTTTCTCGCCGTCGTCCTTGAAAGCCTCACCAAACATGATCTCGTGGAGATATGCGTTGCCTATAATATTGTATGCTGGTATTGCTTCTGTTTGACCATCCGCCCTGAAGGGCTCGTCTAGCCGTCGAAGGATAAATGGGGCGGGAGATCCGAGTAGGACGTGGACTTCATCACCTGGACAGGAGTTTTCCGGAGCCAATCCAATCCACCCTTTTTCTGTTCTGAAGAGACGTCTGTGCCACAGGCAAACGAGAATGTGGTATATTGTAGACGGGGCTTGAGACATCAGATCGTCGTGTGACTTTAGAGACAGCGAAAGTTTGCTTGCAAGAAACCCCCCAAGAGGCGAGAGTGACGTCAGCCACAGGTTTCGCAATTGGGTGTAGTCATCTTCGTTGGTTCGACGATAAAAGGGACTCTCGCTGGTGTCCAGTTCAACAGAGTCGTTGAGCATTGTTTTCCAGAAGATGTCAGCCTTCGACCCTCCTGGGGGCGGTTGCTCTGGCCAATCTCCCATCCCGATCCCTATCATCTGCATCCATTCACGGAAGATGTCAGGTGCTTCTTCAAAACGCTCCAATGCTTCACAAACAGGTCCAACGTCGACAATATTGCCAACTT
The DNA here is from genome assembly GCF_001692895.1 of Cenococcum geophilum 1.58. Taxonomy (NCBI): domain Eukaryota; kingdom Fungi; phylum Ascomycota; class Dothideomycetes; order Gloniales; family Gloniaceae; genus Cenococcum; species Cenococcum geophilum. Next base: position 790,312 of record NW_027137567.1, read on the forward strand.
TGAGTGTCTGGCAAAGGAGTGTCCCATTTACGGCGAGCGTTAGCTCTGACGCATCTTGACGGAGCGACGCTGAAGCAGAGAACCCGGAAGCTATTCTGAGTCTCCGCTGTTCCACTATAACCCACTGTGACGGGACTGTGGTGAAATGGACATCAGGAATCCATGACGGCATATCTTCTTTGCCGCGAAAGATTCTTTCCCCTTGCAAGAATTCTAGCCCTCCTGTTCTGAGATGCACTTGAAGACGGCTTGGGTGATGGCTTCTTTCTGAGAAATCCCATAGTCTGGGTATAGGGGGGTGTCGGAGCCCCAGCTCGTAACAAGACCCAGAAGAGCATAGAACAGGTCTCGCTTCTGCGAAGCCTGGGATGCTGAAAACTGCCTTCGCAGATAAAAGAGTGTCGTCGGGGTCTGATGCGTCCACGTCTCGCGTGTGAAGACCATGGGTTCCACTTGTTCTTGGAAAGTCAAGATCGTGTCGAAGGCTAGACCTCGCAGAACATACCAATATTGTTTGCAACATGTCGTGCCATGTATTTGCAAGCCCTGAACAACCGACTTCAACACCTCGTAAGAAAACTCCTCAGAGGAATAGAGGAATTTCAGGCTCTTGGGTAAAACCATTTCCTGAATGACCCAAACTCGTTTCCACCATGGAACACTCACAAACTTTCGGAAAGCCTCGAATTGGATGGTGTATTCCTCCGATACCTCAGTTCGTTGACCGTCGCTAGTTGAGAAGCATGGCAATTGGTCCAAACGTCTGCCAGCCCCAAGCATTTTCAGCATGTCGCAGGCGCGAGAGGCGACGATGGATTTGGATCCTGCCTCGGTGGTATCAAGGTCTTCTCCAAGCCAAATAATCGCCTTCTGACAGCTGCTGTATATCTCCCCCATCATTGCAACCTGATGGGATTTCTCATTGTTGTCTTTCTGATTAATGCAGATAGCATCAATCCACAGTACACGGCTATCAACAGGATCCCGAAGGCGCCGCAACGCCATCCATAGATTTTCTGTTACGTCGAACAAATGATCGTTGAGTCGGATGTCTTTCTGATCTTTCTGGTCTCCCCATACGTAGGAGAGGGCCTCATAAATAGGGTGGCCGTCGAAGGAGACGACATCAATGTTGCAGCAAATTTCGTCTGACCAAGCTCCAGATTCCAATGTTACAAGCCTGATTTGCCGATTTTTTGGATCAAGGGGGGAGTACTGATATCCCTGGTCCATGTTCCCAAGTTTGGGGTTTATCAATCGGAGGTCCGTGCGCAGGTCAAGAATGAGAAGTCTGTCTATTGAATGTGGCTCTAGAGCCTCTATAAATACATGAGGGTGACTGAGTCGGTGACTGAGTCAAGGGATCGGTGACCGGGTCAAGGGGTCAGTGACCGGGTCAAGGTGTAAAGTCCGATTCAGGTCGACATTATCGAACGACTCTTTCACAATAGCAAGCTGTTCACCAATGGGTCTTGGGGCATTGGCACAATGTCAGGCATAGGGCACCCAGAACTAAATGTAGTTCATCTTTCCCCATATTATGAGTCAAACATAATGATCAGGCTGAGCAATAGCGTGGCTAAAACCCATAGGTAGATGGATCAAGAGAGTGTTTTGTTAGACAGCTGGAGGCTGACACCTGCTGTATTCCTCGCCGTGCCAGGAGGGGCTATGCGAGGTAACAGTGATTCGGTCTAAACAAAACCCACGAGGCTGCTGCAATCTGCCGAGTAATTGGAGTTCCATGATTACACAATCCGTGGTGTTGATGCAGGTTTCGGAGAATTTATCGCAGCCCCTCCGAGACGCGAAAAATACTGTGGTTTCAAAAAGATCGGTAAAAGTCGCCAAGCCGCACGACGGGGTGATGCGGCTTGGCGACTTTTACCGATCTTTTTGAAACCACAGTACATCAGAACTGACTAGGAATGGCACAGCGAACGCATAACTTGTGCTTTATACATGCTGCAACCTTGCACATGTCTTCTTCGGTGGGGTCTTTTTCAAAGGGTAGATGGCTAGAAAATATTGCAGTGGTGTCTAAAAGCAGTAACGGACGCAGCACATCCCACAATGGCCGTGACGTCATTACGATGAGCTCCATAGAGCTCGCGCTACGTACATTCTTACTAGAACATCCACATCAAGTCTAAATAATCAACTCACAATTAAACTAATACTCAACAACTCTTCGTACCAAACTAGTTTATCTCAAATTCCAGGTTCTCTAACGTGTCTTCGTCAAACCCCAACGATCAGGAGCAACACCCTGGCCTCATTGCCGACCACGCACAGTACATCAAAGGCGTCACAGTCGTAAGTCCTTCTTTGTACCCCAGGTGCTTCCGTTCATACCCAGCTAATGAATTCTAGAATACTATTGGTAATCTCTCTGGTTCTCAAGAGTGGAGTGCCTCAGGCGAAGAGACAAAGCATCATGCCATTGAAGCAATGGGGGAGGCCGGTGAGAATCGCCATCCAACTTAGGGCTTTGGTAAGGTAGAAGAGACACTTGGAAAGGGAGTTAGTGGTGAGGGGATGCAGAAGGAGGAAGCTGCTACCAAGAGAGTTTAACAGAAACAGGAAGTGGAATGGAGGTTTGTATGACTACGATACTTGATATGACATAATATGAGCAATGTGACATGTTGGAAATAAGACAAGGCGTTCTAGGGTACCTTAACTGGATCCTAGTACCGTGATGTGGTGCAGCATATACAATGCCTTCAGTGCCATTCGAGGGCTAGCCCGAGAACGCCAACCCTCTCTTACGCGGTTGAATCCGCTAGGATTGATAGTGCTGTCTCACGCTTACCAGCTACTCACTCCAAAATAGTATTTACTCGCTGTCCTCGCCTTCCAATAGCTTCGCATAGTCCTCGACTGATGCAAACGTCGGGAGGTGCTTAAGTTTCCGCCTCTTCTTCCCCCTACTGTCTTTTTCCTTCTTTCTATCTTTCTTAGACGCTTTCTCAGCAGCCTTTCCCTCGCTCTCCACATTTGCCTGGAGCGCATCGTCAAAATCAGCAGGTATCTCTTCATCGCTTTTCATGAACGCGCCCTCATCTGCGCTCTCGAGGTCGAATCCATCATCTGAAGCGGCCGCCGTCGCATCCTCATCTACATCTGTGGCATCAGGATCTTCAACGTCGCTGTCTAAATTCAACTCAACTCCCTCGTCCATCCCCACATCTTCTTCTCCTTCTTCGTTGTCATCTGACATATCGTCCATATCCAAATCACTGAAACCTTCATCACCTGATTCCCCTTCAATCTCAGGCCTACTTTGCACGAGAGCCTTCCAAATCTCATCCTCCTCACTGCTCTCATCTTCATTGTCTTTCTTCTTCGCCTTGTCCTTTTTGTTTAGCTTGCCCTTTCCAGCTTTCATGAAGTAAGCGTGGAAGAAGACTTCGTCAGCGGCCACCTCTTCAACCTTCCGCCGCCAGAACGCTTCCGTGTTGACTGGCTGTGCGGTCCGACCTCCCTCCCGGTTAGTGATCAATATATCAGCCGCGCGAGAAGTTCCTGCTAATGGTTGCATGATTGACGACCCATGAGTGGTGCCAGTTTTACTCTTCGGATTCCGGTAGACAAAGCGGTCGAGGAAGTGCATTAATGTGTGCAAGGCTGGGTCCGGTTTCGCTGCCATTGGCTCAGAACGAAGGAGACGAGAGGCGAAGAGATGAACGGAAGGGTGGAAATGAGTCTGTAGCGAGAGGAGCTCCCATAGACACGATGTATCAGCCGCCGCATGTTCAGGATCACGTTTACGGCCATCGTAAATGGTTCGCTTTGGTTTCGATAATTCCGGTTTAGGTTCGCCGGCTTCTGGGACGTCGTGGTAGTGCTCTTCATTGTCGGAAGCATCCTCTTCAGGGGTTGAGAGCATAGTTTTGATGCTAGGAAAGGTGGTGGCTAGCTCGCTTATGAGGTAGAGCACTCCACAGACAAAAGGAGGTTCATGGAGAGATATGACTTGGAGCAGACGTTTTACGAAGGCTTTGACGCGTTTAATGCTTACGTCGGCTTTAAGGGAGCGATATAGAAGGTTGAGATACATGATTTGTTTGGAGGAATTTAGAAGACGTGGGTCCAGGAGGGACTCATAGAGAGTACGGTAAAACCGGTCGGCGGAATAGTGCTTTGCGGCTGAGATTTGTTGAATAAGCATCAATGCTTGAATGCTTGTATTAAAATTTGAAGAATGGGTTACTTTGAAAATGGTCTCCAATTGATTTTCGAAACTGTTCCATGTACCGGTTAGAATAGGCTCCTGAGCAATACAACATGAGTACTTACGTAGCATCATCAGTCTTAGCAAAGGGAAAGGCTCGATTAACTCCTGTCAAGACTTGGGCAATCATCTTCTCTTTCATTTCGTCTTCGGATTTGTGCGCCTGAGTGGCTTTTTCTTTGGACTTTTTCCGGGCCATTTTCCCAGGTGTACCCCCACCACCTTGAACAAGCCCGTTTTTATTTAACTTCTTCTCAACAGCTCCTTCTTTATCCTTCGGCTTTTTCAGTAATCCTACGAAGAGACTGAAATAAATTTCTAAGAGCTTGTTCGCTACCTCCTGTTCCCTCACACTTAATACGGTCTGGTTAAGCGTGATAATAGCGTAATACTTCGCATGCGCACTTTGCCCTGGTCGAAAAAGTAAATCTGATTCAACTGCGTTGATAATGACACTTTTCATGAGAGGATGGGTGACTTGAAGTTGTAGGAGAAGATATGACGCTCTGGAAGCAATTTTTTTATCCGTGTCTCCAAGTTTATTGATGAGCAACCGCAGCAGATTCTCTTCCTGCTCTGGCTTCTCCTTCAACAACTCCCACACGAATGTTACTGCTCTACCACGCGCATATTCAACTTCATCGTTACACCATCCTTCGATGACTTTTAGCATCTCAAAATAAGTCCGCTTCAGCCAGTCTTCGTATGCCCAAGAGATTAAATGTATTTCCTGAATGGCACCTGGTAACTTTTCCCCTGTTGCCCAGTTGGAAGATTTCCCTTGTAATGAGCTGATTAAGCCCGGTTGTTTCGCAAATGCTCGAAGCTTCCTGTCTGGAGGTAGCACAACACCTTGGCCCATAAGATCCTTGAGAGCTCCCAAAGCCATTAAAGCTGCATTTCTGCTCTTCTTCCTAGCTAGACCTAGGAGGTTCTCGAACGCTTTCATAGTATGAAGGGGTGATTCCTGAACAAGCAGAGTGAGCGCTGACACTTTGTCCTCAAGTGTTCCAGATGCCATGATTGTCGAAAGGAATTTATGAGAGGACGAAGAGGATAGGTGCGACTCCCCATACGCTGTAGCCTCTAATTCCAACAGAGTATCGGCATACTTATGGAGCTCGTCGAGAATGTGTCGGGGTGGGACTGTAGGGTTCTCGACAGCCGGAAGCTCGGGCAGCTGTACGGCGTGCCATTCCGGCTGTGGAGTAAACACCTAACAGAAATTGTTAACGGAGTAGAGACTTGATGTACACGCCGAAGTTTCTTACCAAGGCAGGTTTATGCCCCTCTGCCGACTTCTTCACATGGTTCTTCTTCTTGCCCTTGAAGGTATTGTTCTTGTCCTTGACCGGAGTCGACTTTTGAAAGCCATCCTGGGCTTCTGAATGTGTGCGCTTCTTTCCCATATCTTTGTCTGAGTCCGAGGTGCCGTCAGAGAAAACTCTGGCGGTTGGTCACCTTGACTGGCTCCAGCGAAGCGCAACACCCGAAAATATTCACCAATGAAGGCGGAAATTCATTTCCCCGAAGCATGGGCCTCTTTCCTACCAGCCGACTTTGTAACGATACCATCTCACTCGAGGGGCATATCTGTATTCTACACATCAATTGCTGGGAAATGCTTTAAAAATAACTTCAACAATCGTTTTTATCATTTATTATCTTTAAGCCCCAGCCATGTCTACGGATCCATCCACCGAGACGACCAAAGTCTCAATCACCCCGCTGCTCAAGCGTCTCTGGCATGAGTCTGCCGATACAGCAACCGCTGACGAAATTGCCCTCGCCATTTCTCGAATCTTTAGCAACAGTCTATCTGAAGTTCAGACCGGGGCTCTCCTCACAGCTCTACATTTCACGGACCGAGACCGACAGGCCGACGTGCTCACAAAATGTGCCGAGGCAATGCGTAACGCGGCTGTGGAGGTTGATGCAGAGACATTAGGCTTTATCATTCACCAGCGAGGGCGTAAAGAGGGGGGTTACGCTGGGGGGCTGGTACGGTATGCCTTGGTCTCTCAAATATCAGGACCCATCCATGCCTAATCAGACTCTTTGGTTGTACAGTGCGACATCGTAGGCACAGGTGGTGATTCGCACAACACCTTCAACATCTCGACCACCGCCTCAATCCTCGCCTCGTCTCTCCTCATGATAGCCAAGCATGGGAACAGGGCATCGACCTCGCGATCAGGATCTGCGGACCTCCTTTCCTGCATCCCTTCTACTCCCCCGCAAATCAACGCCATCACCCCCGCAACGCTCGCCGAGATATACTCTTCTTCCAGTTACGCTTTCCTCTTCGCTCCTGTTTTCCACCCTGGTGCCCGCCATGCAGCCGCGATCCGCAAGCAGCTCGGCTGGCGCACCATCTTCAATCTTCTCGGCCCGCTCGCAAACCCTCTCCATACTCTCCTCGAAGCGCGCGTCGTCGGCGTCGCGCGCCGCGATCTTGGCCCCGAGTTTGCCGAATCATTGCGGCAGAGCGGCGCCAAAAAGGCGCTGGTAGTATGCGGGGACGAGGAGCTGGACGAGCTGAGCTGTGCAGGTCCAACGCACTGCTGGCGGCTTGGAGTGCCTCCAGGTGGGGAGAAAGCGGAGATTGTGTGGTTTAAGCTCACACCAGAGGATTTTGGGCTACCCAGACACCCGTTGACAGAGGTGTCGTCGGGGAAATCTCCAGAAGAGAATGCGGAGATTCTGTTGCGGATACTGCGTGGCGAGATTGACCGGGAGGACCCAATTTTGCATTTTGTGCTGATAAATACTGCGGCGCTGTTTGTGGTGTCTGGTATCTGTGAAGCCGACACAAGTAATATGGGTCCCGGAGACGATGGCCATGTGATCAAGGAAAGAGGACCTGGTGGTGGACGGTGGAAGGAGGGTGTTAGGAGGGCTAGATGGGCGGTAGAGAGTGGAGCAGTCCTGAAGGAATGGGAACGGTTTGTAGAAGTCACCAATAGGGTTGGGAACATTTAGAGGGTCCTGGCGAGCCTAGAGAAGTCTAAACGTTACGAAGAGGTTACATTTCAGACCGGTAGGGGTGTGCTAGGTAAGTCTGCTAGCTCGGAGGTAGAGGATTTAGCTCTATCTCGGTTGATTTTTGGGATTCAATACCCGCGTCCATGTCTCACAGTCGCCGCCGCTTTGCCTCCAACCAGAGATGAGCTCAATTGACGTTCCATCGTCTTACAGCTTTGTGCACGGCCAGCACCCCCGCCTTTGGCGAGATTCAAATTCGCTACGCGCATCCAATTTCGCTCAATCGCCACCAACCGTACATGGTAATTGTAGCAAACGGCTGTGGCTGCACGCAAGGACTATTCTAGTTGCCCTAGAGAATTATCCTAGTTGGCCAAGAGAATCGAATTGAAGCAATTTTAAACTTGCCTACCGTACGCTTCCGCTTTCCCCCACTTTTCCCCCACGCCTCCGCCAAAACGCGAATGCAACGCTGTCTCTACAGAGAGGTCGATGAAATTTGGCAATATTGTACGGGTGGAAACCTCACAATATTTAACAAAGATCACGACACTGCGGAGGAAGGCCAATCGCAAACAGAGGTGTTCACTACGATTGCTATGTACAATTGGTGGCAATCAAGCGAAATTGAGTGCGTACCAAATTTGAGTCTCGCCAAAGTTTGGAAGCTGGTCGTGCACAAAGCTGGTACTTCTAGCTTCCGTAAACATAAGCACTGCTGGCAAGCCATGCTGGTCATTCCTTGCCGCTAATAAAGTGTATGGTCCATTGCATCAGAATATGTCAATAGTCTATCCTTTTTTCTCTGGGCCTAAATGTACAGCACACCGCTCTCACTCTCAAAACCAACGGCCCACTAGTATGATCCTTACTTTCAAACAGAGCCTAATCCCAACTAACATCTAGCCCTTCCTCAAATCGCAGCCCGGATCTACGAACATGCTGTGTCGAGGGGGAGCATCGATACAGCTCCATGCCGTACCATGACGGAGCGTCTAGTTGTCAATGCCGCGCATTGCATAACATGAAACATATACAGCAGAAAGCAAACATCTTCAGAGCGTGCCACGACACAAGTAGACGCTGGAGTCATCTGCATGCCGCTATCCCAGCGCTATGCAACGCTCTAAATACGGCACAATATGCATGATTTCAACCCGGTGAGTCAGTCATCCGCAACAACCCGTTGCCGCAGATACCCATGCCGGAGCAGTAGAAACAATCAGCGTCACGTCAACACAAGCCCAAAGCCACACACCAGAGGAGATGATTCCCTATGAATGATGTGTGTGCATTGTCTACACTATGTACTCCTCGCTCTCCCCGCCGGACGCGCATGTCCCACCGCTCCGTTTCGCTGCAAAAGCCGCCCCAAAACAAAGCAAATCAAAGAATATGCAAATGCCGCGGTTGAGGCTTTGACGTGAGCCCCATCAAGGAAAGACAGAGGAATAGAGGTATCAAAAAGAACCCACTTTGAATTGAAGGCCTGCTTTTTCCCAATGAAATGAAACAGAACATGTGACGTACAGGGAAACAGGACAGGATGATTCAGATGAAATAACAGGACACATGAACAGCAAACTCCCCCCACAAAGGAAGACAAATGGAAATGGTTAGCGCAGGCCAATCACGCTCTGAGAAAGGCGTTAGCTTCGTCTTCATCATTGCAAAGGGCGATAGTCTCAAGGGACCAAGTCGACTTACCATCTCAAGCGTCCATACCCGTCGAATCCACACCTTCAGCGGTCCATCCACGCCTTCCACATCGTTCAACTCGACACCTTCCCACCAGCATCGCCGCGCAGGCTTACGCCAGAACAGGAGGAGTTTCTGCGCCATACCAACAGCATTGCTGTTTGCAAGATCGTTCCCTTTAATATCGGTCCTTAACCGTGCAAGCGCAATGCTACATATAACAGCTTTATTAGGCTCGCCAGCCCGATGGCCCCATCTATCGTCGTGATTAAATCCACTAAAAAACTCCGCGTTAGCACGAGCGGTAATAACCCCTCCTTAATTAAGCAACGATCTCGACTTACCCAGCAGTCAACATCTCAATTAAATGTTGTTCTGTCGTCCCCGGTTCCTCGCTTTTCCTCAATCCGGAGAAAATACCGTCTTGCTTAAGCAATGCCTTGCCTGCCGCCCGCTTCACCTCAATCATCTCCGTCTGCTCGACATCGCGCCTTGGGGGAATGGCATAAAAATCCAGATCCTCCCTCAGTACGATAATCCCTGCACGGTCCTGCAACATATCTCTTGCAGATCCATGCATAGGCTCGATAGGAACGGCCTCAGGAGCATGATCGGAACCCGCTTGTGTAGATGGGGAAGGGGGTGAAGCAGGGATTGTTTGGGCCACATGTCGGAAGAATTCGAGCATATATTGCAGCGAATTAGGGTCGTACTGGGAATAATAAAACATGTCAGATAGATATAATGAGAGGTTGGACAGGCGGTACGTAATCATTTGGATGGAGTTAGGGCGATTTGAGTGGGGAGTAGGGGGAGAAGAATCGGGGCTACCGACATCTACTGGGTACACATCACCGTCATGGTATGAGTTCATGTGCCCGTCAGGAAGAAGGCCATTTGGAAACAGAGACAAAAGGACAAATTCGGGAAGAGTCAGAAGTTCGTCTCGAGATAGTGTGAACCGCGTGCCTCTGTATATGCATGTGAGTAGCGAGGCTCGAACATAAAGCTACGAGTGGATTGTTACCGGAGCTCTAATGTGATATTCTCATCGGAACCACCTGCTAAAAGTCGCTGCCGTTAGTCGAAAATTCGTAGATTAGGCTGGAACCATTCTCACCTCCTAACGTATTTATCGGTGGTCCGCCCCCCTGCGACACCTGGGTTATGATGCTTGCAGGGCCTCCTGCAGTCGCCATGACGTATGTGAATGAGTCAAGCGGGCTTGATCCTTCGCTGTACGGTGGAGGAGGCTCTCCGTCGTCGATATCCTTGCTGCTAGAACCGTCCTTTGTGTCGCGCGGAAGAGCAGCTTTAGTCTCGGCGACAGCCGCGGCCGCAGCTGAAGATGACGACTCGGTGAAAGGTGGTGCTGGAGCAAAGGCCGGAAGAGACTCGCAGGCGTTGCTGGTAACGACGGCCTTGTTCGGGTCGTTAGAGGTTTCGGAGGGGAAGTAGAGGGAAGAGAATGGCGGAGGGTAAGGTGATTCGCCAGCGGTTGTCAGCACTGCTTGGTCGGTGGCGGCTAGCGTGATTGAGTAGAGAGGGCGAGGACTATCGCTTTCGCGAGAAGGTGAAGTTAAAGGAGTGACGGGTACGGGCAAGCCGTCGCTAGAATCTCGTGTCGGCGACAAGGTGACGGCTGTGACGAAGTCGATTCTGGAAGCAGCAGATCAGCGCGAAGGGGCAAGGGCACTGTGAAAGTCAATTGACCGAGGGCGCTAGTGGGTAGGGGAAAGCCTATTGCATTGGAAGGAACAAATGATGAAGAATATAAGTTTGCTGGGCGATGGGCAAGGGTAGTAGTGCAGTCTGCTTTGCGAGGCTCTTGGGAGGTCGTCAACAATCAGGACACGGACAGGCCCAGAAGTGCCCGCCCCCGGCGGTACTAGGATCTACACCCAAAATGGCATGGTCTGGATCTACAGAAGCAACTTCATACTCTCCCAGGCCGAGGGCAAAGTGGTGCGCTGTCAACGCTGCCACTTTTAGTCTATCTAGATATTTTGATGTTTCCTGTCTCTCTACTAATGCGCCTGCACGACACCTGCTTCATTTGCCTGAGCAGTAATTCTGCGCTTGTAGTCCTTCACCGTGCCGTCAAAGTGCTCAATCGTACCGTTGTCACAGACCCACAAACTTGTGCACACGTTCTGCAACATCGTGACATCGTGACTAACCATTAGTACGCCGCCCTGAAATTTCTGTAGAGCTTCGGATAGTGCGTCCATGGCTTCAATATCAAGGTGATTCGACGGCTCGTCAAGCACCAGAATGTGCGGGTTGGTCAACGATAGGCAAGCGAATGCTACACGAGATTTCTGACCTCCAGAAAGCAGCTCCATCTTTTGCAGTCCAGTCATTCCGGTGATACCAAACGCTCCCAGATGACGCCGGTACTCTTCATCCGACTTCCCTGGGAATTTGGCTGCCATAAATCCAACTGCGCTAGCGTTCAAATCCAGTGCATCAACATGATGCTGAGCAAAGAATCCCATCCTGAGACGAGGATTCTGCGAAATCAATCCCGAGCTTGGTTGAAGTGCTCCAATGAGGAGCTTCAATGCAGTAGTCTTACCGGCACCGTTGGGACCAACAATACCTATTCGAGAGTCGAGCTGCACGTCCAAATCAACGTTCCGTAAGAGCGGTTTGCCAGGTGTGTATCCAAAAGTGACGTTGTCCATCTGGATGATTGGAGGAGACAATTTCTCAACTTCAGGGAACTTGAAATGTACAGTATATTCGCTCTCTGGGGCTTCCAGGACCGGCATTTTCTCGAGTTTTTTAATCCTAGATTGAGCTTCCGAAGATTTGGCGGCATTGTAACGGAATTTATCGATGAAAGCTAAAAAAAATAGCTTAGTGGAGATAGAAATAACGAGCAAAATTTTTTTACCTTGGAGGTGAGCGCGTTGAGCCATTTGGTTCTCATATTCCCGCTTAGCTGTCTTGCGGCGTTCCTCCTTCGTAGCGTAGAAGGAATCTACCGCTTATCAGCATAACTTGCCATAACAGAAGCTAAAGGGATCAACATACCGAAATTAGCACCCTTGTAATAATCCAAGCGTTCAGAATGTTGGTGAATAATGTCTGTTGCAACTTCATTCAGGAATGCTCGGTCGTGAGATACTACAAGCACAGTGCTTGGGTAAGTCTGGAGATAATTCGACAAGAATGTAATAGACGGCACATCCAACATGTTGGACGGTTCTGCCTACTCATCAGCCTTGTATTGTATGGAGAGTCCTGTAGATATACCATCGAGAAGTAGTAGATCGGGTTCACAGAAGAGCGCTCTTGCCAATGCTAATCTCATCCTCCAGCCACCAGAGAAGGTCTTAGTAGCAAATTGTTGGCGCTCTGCAGAAAATCCCAACCCAGCAAGGATGCTTGCGGCTCGTGGCTCTGCTTTGTCTGATTCCATTTCGGAAAGTTTTGCGTGGATATCGCTTAGGGTAATATCGAGCCCTTCACGTTGCTTGTCCAGCTTCAAGGCATCTGCTGACGTGTCTGCCATAGTAGACCGCTCTGCCTCGAGCTCTGCCAGCTCTCTCGATATTTTCTGCAGAGGAATTAGAATGCTAGAGTGGCTCGTCGCAGGACAAACTTACGTCCTGCTCCTTCAACAAATGCTTCCGCCAAACATCAGCATCCAAAACGGCCTGCAGAGCTGGCGTATCATCACCAGTAATCTATATCACTCAATCAGTCTCACACAAAGAAAAGGTTAGGGTCGTAATGTAAGTTACCTCTTGTTGGACGTGCAGAATCGATATATGCGTTGGAATAGCCACCTCTCTTCGGCTGAGAGCTCGAAGCAGTGTAGATTTGCCAATACCGTTCTGACCAACAAGACCGTACCTTCGGCTATATGCCAAAGTCAGATTGGTATCTGTCAAGATTCTCTTCCCTGCAATTGAGATATCGATGCTATCGATCTTGATATCCTTGCTCTTAGAGCTTGAGTCGGAACCCATCTGCAGAGGATTGACAGCCATGAAGAACTCCTCATATGACTGAGCCTCATCAGGCTGATTGAGAAGCCTGGATGCTTCATATTCAACATTTTTCATAACCTTTCTATCCTGCTTGGCTCGGATTTTCCGTTCCGCTTTCTCCAATTTCTTGCGGTCTACCCTGGACTCTACCTTCCTAGTGTTTGCAGACTCAAGGTCTACACCTCCACCCGTCAAACCTAAGGTAGAGGATATGTTTCGCTGGGAGCCAACATGGATTGCGTGGTCGAGCTTCTTGGCCGACGGGGCCATCTGCCTTCTATCTTCATCACTGCTATTTGCTGCACTCAACAGAGAGATGAATTTCTCTACCAGATTCTGTATGGTAGCCTCATTCTGGCTTGAGAAGTCACCTGATGCAGAGAGAAGCAGGGCGGTAATAGTTGAAGCCGCCTCCGCTAGGGGAGAGGGAGAGTTGGGGTCCGCGTCTGGGGTGAAGCTGTTGGAGGCATGGGTTAAGTAGCCGACCGAATAATCTGACAGAATGGGGTCGATGTTTGGGATCTGGGCCCTTAATTCTGCCTCCATTATTTCTGGTTGCCAGCTGTGTGAGCGGTGCTTTGGTCCTACCCTCGGTTGGAGCGGGCGATAAAATTGGAGTTTGTGGCGTTTCGCGGAGGCAAGGTCGAAAGGCGATCTTCCACCCCTCTAGCCTTGGCGGCCCGGTTGCTTACCAGCCAGGTATCTCAGGCAAGCTTGTGCGGCGTCGCTGTTGGGTGGTAATTTGTTTGTGCCACGGCGATTCTCCGGGCACAGCAGAAGCGTCTTCAGAGGGACGAGAGGCCCAATTGCTAATTGCGGGTTCCTTCTAGAAGCGCGGAGGAAGCGCAGAGGATGTGCATACAGCCAATCACCCGTATCCGGGCAAAGAGACGCAAAATGGGGGCACGACGCGTTCAGAACATCAAACTTCAGAGGCTGGCAGGCAATCTGCGGCAAAACACGCTATTTCTTGCACCGACCGCTCTTCTCCACTCTCCATCCTCCATCCATGACTGAAGCGAAGCTGCATACGATGCACGTCAAGGATCTGCCGGTATCTCAGAGACGCTGTGTTGTGGAACGCCATGGCTCCAGATGCTCGAATTGCGCCAGCTTTCAGTCGTCCACAGTCGCGCCCTGTGCTGCCAGAGTCGCCAAACAGGGTGACAACTGCCTTGCTTGCAGCTACATCCGTCAAGCCTCAAAATTTTGACATATTTTTTTGCAGCTATTCTACTCATGTCGCCTGCGGCCTTGACCGATGCTGCGCTCCAAACACCTGCTTTCTCCTCCATCCACAAAGCCCACAAAGCCCGCAAGCCCACCGGGCCCATGATTCTTGAGTACAAGAGTCCATGTCTCCTCTTAGCCAGGGCTCACATCCCACTGTTTGATATGCCTAACCTCGCCGCCATGCCGCGCTCCAGCCCAAGTTTGCTCGCTCGCCTTCCGACGCGACTGATATCCCTGTCTCCCTCTCCCAAATTGCAAATGTATTCCCAAATGTTCCTCCGCGTCCCTCTGCGGCTGACGTGCTCGCTGTTTCGGCCTGCCAGGATCTCCAAGCAGCACGCTCACAGAGCCCACCATTGGCTTTGCCCTTCAGCCCGACGGCTGGGCGCCTTAGATGACGCCGTAAAGAATACCCTCAGTAGCATGCTTTTTGCTGTCAGAAGCCCAGAAGATGCCTAAAAGCAATCATGCCTCCAGGCCTGTTCTTCACGCGGCGTTGATGACGGCTGATATTGCGGCCTCCCCCGTCGCGGTTATGGTCAGTGCAAGCAGCAGGGACAGGCGCTTTATATCGTCTGACAGGCTTTTGCCCGGTGTTTACGTCTTTACACGACCTCACGAAACCTTACATAGCGGGTACACTTTTGGTAGACTACAGCACTTAGCCTGATAGTTATCCGCGCGATTTCAACGAGGGCAAGTCGTGCAACTGCCCGTGGGTTGTCAGTATGCTTCACATATCATGATGAAAGGCGCATCGGCCATTGCAGCATCAGGGATGCCACAGTGGCCTCCAAACACGACAGGCCAGCGAGACGCTTCTGACAAAACGTGATGCTGGTGGCCATGTTGACATTCCATCTGCCATAAACCGACACGCCGGCCTATTTTCGCTTGTGTCCACCAAAGCTGGGGCGGCCCTGGTCGACTTCCCCTACCAGTCGATCCTCCAGAGCCAATGCCGCATTTCTTCCCTGTGCCCTCCGCCTCTGCCACAAACACTACTGCCCTCCACCCTCTCCTCTCCCCTATGTATGACTGAGTAGTTGCTCCAGTCTTTCCCTTGCCGGCGTGGAGCTCGCATCTTCGTCCCGTGGTCCTCGAGCTCCCTGAGGATGCCATAATGCTCACGACCACGCACCGCGTCGTCACGAGTACCTCCTCGATTGTGCCTTGCAGGTCACGGCGGCTTGGTCTGTAGGAAGAATGAAAACGGTTCCAACGGTAATTCTCGCTGCTCTCGCTGCTCTTACCCTCCCGCCGCGTCCTCCTTTCTCCCGCCCTCCACCCCGAGATGGCCATCGCCGACACTTGTTTGGGCTGCTTCAGGCCTCATATGGCTCCCGCACCCCAAGCGCGGCTGTCCCCTCCCCAATTTCATATCTTTCGCATCCCAGTCCCACCGCCTGCAATGACTGACCTGTCGTGTGATACAGCTTTGTGCTACTGCCACTGTCGTTGGTGCGTCCGCCGTGGGATTGTCCTTTGGGCGAACAGAACATTCCCTCGAACCCCCGAACAAGAGAAAAGCTAATCCAGCCAAGGTGCTGGACGCCAGACCAATGCCTTCTGTAAATCACACGTTATGTGCGACAAACACTGCCCTCGCTTTCAGCTCCCCGTTACCTCTGTCCGCTCCTGCTTCCTCGCGCGTCGCAACCCGACGAAATCCTGATGGACGGCCATCACAACGCAAGATAGCCAGAAGAATGACGAGCGGTGATGCCTCCCAACTTCACGATGCTATGAATAACGTATACGCACCTTCCAGCGATCATGACTTCGACGAATTCGATCCATCCGTAACGCTGCGTTCTCGTCCGTCTTGGTTAAAACGACTCTCGACCATCTCCACGTCTCAAAATTCCAGTCGTAACTCCAGTCCCGGGCCTCTATCGCCGTCCGTTTCATGCTCGAATGGATCCATGGCATTCTCTCACGACGGTTCTACTGCGCCAATGGTTGGAAAACGCTCGCCTTCGCCCTTACCTCCCAACAAACTCGTCAAGCGCTCTTCATCAGTTCGAGTCGCTCGAGACTCTCCATCTCAAAGCTCCGGCTCAAGATTACCGACGCTTCGCCGTCCCGCTACAAGTCATCAGCGCTCAGCTACACTTCAACACCGAACCAGTCTCTTAGAGATGCCCATTGAAGACTCGTCTTCTTCTGATGAACAGCAACTTTCATCGGAAACAGATCAAGAAATCCAGTACACACAGTTTTTTTCTGCAAAGGTCGCGAAAGAAAAGACATTATCAAAAAAGCGGAGTGCTTCGGGAAACCCGAAAGCTATCAAGCGCATTTTCCCAGATGGAAGGCACCAACCAACTCTTTTGTTAGCTAAAACCGTCTCAGCATGTTCGCTGGAGGTGGATGATTCTTCAAGTCAAGATGGCGATAGTGTATATTTTGTTAGCAGGCCTGCAACGCCGTTAGAAATAACTGCTTTCCTCTCGCCCAATGCAGAGACAGCAAATCCATTAGAAGATCACCCCGCTAAACGTCGATTGCCTGAGGAAGTCACCCATGAGGTTCGGCCACGACGGTCCTTCTCCATCGGTGACTTATTATCTACTGGCTCAAACTCAAGGAAACAGCGGGCACCTAAAGTCCCAGCCGCTAAATTAGCACGCAAGTCGAGCAAGAGAGTAAGCTCCGCTCCGCTTCTTTCGATGGGGAGCAGGCAAAGTGTCACAGCACATGGAGAGTCACAAAAGCAGGAGAAGCGGCGAGATGCTACTGATCCTACTATGTTCCGGCGGGAAATCTATTCGTCGCCCGAAGGCCCGCGGGATACAAGCAGAAAGCAAGAAGGGCCATCAAGTGATTCATCACCTTTACCACCTCTACCACACTCCGATAATGTTCGGTCAGAAAACAACTCGCCACCGTCGCTACGTAACAACGATTCTACACACTCTTCTAGAGGAAGCCCCAGTCACGTCCCTCCCTCTCCGACTCTGGTCCAGGCTGGAGGCCGGCCATCCCGACACTCCGTCGCTCCGTCAGAACAAGCCTCAACCTTGGTCGGATCTGACAACGAAGCTCGTGGAGTTGGGTCCGGTGATGAGGATGATACCGATATTCAGAGCGAAACTGTGTTTGATTCACTGCGTACGGGCGCCACACGAAGTACTTCCGGAGCACGGGGGCCCCGCATCGAAACGATATTTGACGAATCACCTCCACAAATATCAAAGAGTAAAGTGACCGCTTTAAGGGATCTGCTACCGAAGGGGACATTCCGAGATCAGAATATGGACAGCATCACAGGCAATCAAAGCATTACTGAGGAAGAGGAAAGCATATCAACGCCAGTGCGAACTATTGTTCCAGAACGAGTGGACAACGAATCTCCCACTTCTGCGCGAGTGATTGGCAATTCACTATTTCCCTCAGTCATTCCATCTTCCCCTCCCGACGTACCAAAACCGCTCAGTCTAGGAACTTTAGAATGGGACACAGTCGCTGAAGAAGACGACAGCAGATGGTCTTCTGATGAAGACGAAGACGAAGACCTCTGGGGCGAGTATCGCGATCAGATACCAGCCACCCGAATTGCTACGCCTCTATGTCTTAGGCGAAGTAATCCTCGCCTGCTGGCATCTGCATCAAGTCCTGTATCTTCCTCAATACAGCACCTAGCGGCAGATTATACTGATAGGGATGCGAGAAGTAACATCTTTGATTGGTCCGAGCAGCAACCAGCCGATAAAAGTCCAGGCAATCGCACTCCGCCACGTCCAAAAACAGTACATGGGAAAAAGGATACTGACGGTCGAGGTAGTCGATCTGTTGGACGTCGGGCTCCAAGTGCCCTGCATGCCCGAAGCCAGAGTGTACCGGTTGTACCCGACGTTGCTGGCAAGCGAAACACTGTTGTTACGAACAAATTTGGAACCTGGGGCGTCGGAAGCAAGGGAGTCACTGAGGACTGGAACGATGATTTTGATTTCACTGACTGCGGTAATTCCCCTACTGTCCAAGGTACTGGTGATACGCAAAGAACAGACGGAAGCATGTCTATGGTTGTGCCCAAGAACATTCAGGAACAACAAAGCAACGTCCTGGCGAACATTGGACTGCTAAGAGAATGGGGCCTTCTCATTGAGGAATTGAAAGAACAACGGATTCGGGCCGTCTCTCTTGGTTTGTTGGAAGGTCCAAACACTAGTATGTGGGAGGAAGTTGATGCAATGATTGATCTTGCAGATCAAGAAGCAGAGGAAGGGGCTGTGCCTCCACGCCTTTCGCCGCCGTCCTCACCAGGGATTGACCTAGACGCCTTCGACGACGTGTCAGGTCCTAGCCCCAATAGCGGACGAGGAAGGCGTAAGTCAAGCTTATTAGCGAAAGACGAGGTCGCGCACAATGCCCCCCATCCAATACCGCAAAACAACCGCCCCAGACGAAAATCTATCCTCCCACCAAATCATAATATTTTTGGCTCGAAACCGTCTGCTTTAACGACGCCGTCTGAGCCAATCACGCAACGAACTCCGGAAAAACCCAAAACCTCCATCACACGGCCACGAAGGGACTCGGAAGCCAAGGCACGGTCAGTAATCGAAGCCTTGCAGAAACGAAAGAGTACGAGTGAACCTCTTTCTACTTTGCAGCCAGTCCCGCCAACCAAAAAAGTCCCATTCGACACAGCAACGCTAAGACACATCGTCCCATATGTCAATACTTTAATGCGAAAAGTCAAAGATGCGTTACGAGAAGCGGAAGGGCTGTATTCAAGCCCTAGCACGAGCCCTAAAGAGCCTCCCTTTAGCAAAATATTTCAAACCGAAAACGACTTAGCCACCCAGATGAAGTTAATGACGGTCATGTAGATTCATAGGCTATGGTTTATTGAAACATTGCGAGCGTACTGGTCTTCGCTCCAGCGGCAATTACAGTCACGAAAACGAGGCAAATATGCAGGCGGACAAAAGTTTGCTTCGAAGACCTTTTTTCCTTAGATCAGCGTTTCGTTTGAGCGTCGTGTCCTTGATTTGGGTTCTAAACTTTTGTATTGTTTATTTTGCGATAGCTTCATGTTGCTGTTTCTGCATTTGAGCGGGTCTTGCATCTCTCTTTCTTTGTCGCATCGAGTGCATGGTTTCAGGACTTCCCTTGGGATGATACACAGCACATCATAAAAGTGTTGCATGTTCGGCCGGCAGGTTGGATGCCACAGCCTATTTCTCCTTTTTTGGGAGGGCGTGAACTGGAGTTGTGTGGTTCGGTTTGACTAGATATGTCAAGCTGTCTTCTCAGGACTGTGGAGACATCGGTCATGTACAAAACTGGGTTGCTTCATCATTTGAGCTGTGTGTTGTTTTGAACGAGGCTTTCTCTGAAAACGGATTTTAGACGGCCAGCATACACAAATAGCTTTAGTCTGCCACATCACGGAAGCAGAATTTTCGATATATCCTATTAATATTTTCTCCCGGTTACACAGAGCCAGCGTTCTCCCCAACTCTAGGGTTTTTGATGTTTGAGAAGTAACCTCACCAAAAGCCATTTTCTGACTTTAGACGCTAGGAAAGGTCTCAATAACCTAGCTCCGCTCCATCAGAAGCAGGAGACGCGCCGTGGACCCCATAGGAAGCGGAAGGCAGGCATGGACAAATAAGTCGTGGCTCACTTTTTTGCCCATGCGAAGAACAACTGAGGTTTAACAACCACACTTCGAGTAAAATTTTCTAAAGTTTCGTATATAAAGCCCATTAGTAATTTTATACTTAGCATAAATTTTTTTACATTCTATCTCCTACCAGCTTTGATAATTTTACGTTAAAGAAGCTGCTTAGTAAGAAAGTTATGCCACGACTTATTTGTCTATGCATGGAGGGTGCGTAGCGCGGGCTTCAGCTACAACGTTTATTCGTGCAGCTGCGCACACTACTGCCAAGCAGTGCATCGCTCAAGGTGGTTTCCACCGTCCTCGCTGTCACAATGCCAAACTGTAGCGACCCCGAATCCAGCCTTCTCCCAACCGAATATCTTGATCGTGTCACCTTGAGACCTTCAAATGAAACGGCACCGCCTTCACTCCGAGGACTACACAGTGGGATGGGTGTGTGCCCTCCCGATCGAGCTCGCTGCGGCGACGATAATGCTGGACGAAGAGCATGAAGACTTCCCTCAAGACAACAGTGATGGCAACCTATACACGCTTGGCCGTATTAGCGAACACAATATCGTTATCGCATGTTTGCCGGCAGGCCAGACGGGAACCAACTCTGCGGCCAGTGTCGCCAACCGGATGAAGTCGAAGTTCTCGTCAATACGATTCGGCCTGCTGGTAGGCGTTGGAGGCGGGGTCCCAAGCGCTGAACCCAATATTCGGCTTGGAGATGTAGTGGTCAGTCAACCACTTTTAGGCCACGGCGGAGTAGTTCAGTATGACTTTGGGAAGACTACGCCAAGTGGTTTTGAACGGACTAGCTTTCTCAATACACCGCCAATGATCCTGCTACAAGCTCTTACAAAATTGCAAGCCAATCACCATATAAGTACAAGTAGTCTTACTAGATACTTATCTATATTTAGCGATCTACCGAAATTCGCTCGCAACAATACAGGACCCGATATTCTCTTCGAGTCGAGCTATAATCATATTGAAGGGCATACATGTGAGAGGTGTAGCAAGGATAGATTAGTGGTGCGAACTTCGCGTAGTAGCGAAGAGATTATGGTCCACTACGGCACGATAGCCTCCGGCAATCAAGTGATCAGGGACGGTCTTCAAAGAGACAGGCTAAGCTCGGAACTTGGCAACATCCTTTGCTTTGAGATGGAAGCTGCTGGGCTGATGAACAGTTTTTCGTGTCTTGTAATCCGAGGGATCTGTGACTATGCGGACTCACATAAGAATAAAAAGTGGCAGCCTTACGCGGCGGCAACTGCAGCTGCGTATACTAAGGAGATCCTGTCAGTCATTCCTGCAGCTGAAGTAGCCACGACACGTACTGTCGATGGGGCTGCTATATATGTATGTTAACCCTTTGCTTACCTAAATAAATGGAAATTTGCGGCCTAATATCCTAATCCTTTATTTAACATAGGGGATGCTTCGATCCGCTATTGACGATTTAGATCTGGAGCGGTTCCTTCCAATGCTGTCAGTACTAGACCAAGATGAGCATATATTCGCAATACCACGCCCGGATCGTGACCATCCGATGTTTTACTGGATCTTTAGGAACAAGGACTTTTCGCAATGGAGCTCTGCCAAGAGTTCCCGGGTGCTTTGGTTGTCTGGTCTACCCGAACGCAACATCGATCAGGTCTCATCATATGTTGTGCACCAGGAGAAGGAGACAGCTTTAAAGACAGGCCGTTTTGTTCTGTACTTTTTCTGCTCATCTGCAATTGGGGGAAGGCCAAGTGTCGCCAATTTCATTCATACACTCCTTAAACAGATTGTCTATTGTTCACCAATGGGTAAGAGGATATCAATCATCCGAAATTTCCTACACAGTCTTCTTGGGCAGGCTGTTAAAAGGGAAGCAGTTTTTAATTTGGAAAGGTGGAGCCTTGACAAGGAATGTTCTCCGGATAAAAACATAAAGAAGATCCTTAATGCTCCAGTGAATGAACTTTTTACTGCTCTACGTGCAGTCCTAGGCGATCAAGAGCAACGGGGTCTATCTCTTATTGTCGATGGATTGGACAAAGTTGAGCATCAGAGAGACGAATGTATTAGGGGAGTTCGTGCATTCATTGAACATCTACAACAACGAGCCTCGAAAGTTAAGATCTTGCTTACAAGCCAACCATTAGCCGAGATCAGAGAGTTATTTAATGGGCTGCCGTGTATTGAATATGACAGAGAACGAAAAGGTTTGCCTATCCCATTTTCTAACTAAAAGTTGGACTCACATTAATGAACGCAGATTGCTTAGCTAGCCTTCGCTTCGATAACACGCGGTACAAGAAGATTTTACCACAATATAAAGGTTCGTTCGAGTGGATCTGGGTGCATGATGAGTATAAGAATTGGTGCACGTCCGATACTTCCCGACTTCTATATATCCAAGGAAAGCCTGGCAGCGGAAAAAGTACTATTACAAAATATTTCAGCAATCATCTCCTGGAGCGGGAGAGAGCGGCAAAGTCGGCTATTATAGCTAAGTTCTTTTACAGTTACAGAGAGGGTGAGCTTCAAAGAAGTCACTATAGTATGTTTCAGTCGATTCTTTATGATATTCTACACGAGGACGAGGCCTTCTTTTACCATCGCTTTCAAACTGAGTACCGAACTCAGTGTCGCGACGGGTATCTTATTACTTGGGATTACGCATCATTGAAGACAGTTCTCAAATCGTTACAGGATCACTCGCTTGCGAAACCACTCTACCTAATTATTGATGCACTGGACGAGTCTGAGAACAATGACAGGCGCGATGTTCTCGACCTGTTGTTTAAACTTTGTAGTGAGACGAAGTATTGCATCATGAAAATATTTATTGCAAGCCGGCCGTTGGGACAGCTTGAACTCTGCAGAACCCAATTTCACAATTTCATAAGATTGCAAGACAATACCAAGGCCGATATATCTAGTTTCGCCCTTTCCTTTCTTAATCGTCTCAGTCTCAGACGTCGCTCTGTCCAAGTGAGGGAATATATTGTTGAAAACGCTCAAGGAGTATTCTTGTGGGTAGAACTAGTTGGAAAGGAACTATTGGCCTGTGAAGAGTCTGGTTATTCTGAAGAAGATATCATTGAATTCCTCAAGTGCCTTCCAAAAGAGCTGGAAACCTTCTATGAACTCATGCTCGAGAGGATGACTACGAAAAAGTCAAATATCTGGAATCTTCGAAATCTCCAGGATCTACGGAATCACCGGGATCTCCAGGATGGGATAAAAATGTTCCGACTCGTCCTCTGGGCAAGACGCCCTCTTACAGTGAACGAACTACTCCATGCTCTTGGTATTCCGGATGACCCTGACACCAGATTCATTCCAGATGATTCTTTCCAAATACCTATTCTACTCGAGCGACGTATTATTTCTTGCGGAGGCAACTTCTTAGTAATCAAGTCATATCATGGTACCAGTGCAACTTTCCCTGACTCTTCAAACCACCAAGACTAACGAACGTGTAGGAAATGGGACAGTTCAAGTCATGCATCAAACTGTCCGCGAGTTCTTTCTCGATCCCAACGGACTTGTGGCAAGCTCCGAGTTTAGGATGTGCGAGAAAGATGCCCATGTTTGCATATCTGTGACTTGTCTCCGGTATCTTATGCTTTGTGCCGCAAACACGACTTTGGCGGGGAGGCCACCAGATATCGAGTTTTGGACTTGGGAGCACTTCAAAGGTTACGCCCAATACCTGGACAATATGCCACTAGCAAACTATGCTCTGGGCCATCTTAAACATCACATTGATGGCTACCAGCAAGACGCAAACATTCAAAGAATGACCTCTCAATTCATTGCCGGATTGACAGACAATCCTGCCGTTTTCTGGCTGGGGAGCTGGGTTAGCTCGCAATTAAAAAAAATTCTCATAAACTATGAGCCGGGTGCTGCAAAGGGCTTTAGAGACAGAATCTTACATGCTGCAGTTCACAAGGGGTTTTCTACAGCAGCTGAAGTGCTTCTAACAGCTGGGGCGGATATTCACGTGAAGATTATGTGCGGATACACGGCGCTACATCTGGTGGCGGAGGAAGGACACGAAGCAGTGGCGAGGCTTCTGGTAGAGAAAGGGGCGGACATTCACGCGAAGAATACATACGGACACACGGCGCTACACTTAGCGGCAGAGGGAGGGCATGAGGGGGTTATAAGGCTACTAGTAGAGAAGGGGGCGGATATTCACGCGAAGAATACATACGGACACACGGCGCTATATCTAGTGGCGGAGGCAGGGCATGAGGCGGTTGCGAGGCTACTAGTAGAGAAAGGGGCGGACATTTACGCGAAGAATATATACGGATACACGGCGCTACATCTAGCGGCGGAGGGAGGGCACGAGGCGGTTGCGAGGCTACTAGTAGAGAAGGGGGTGGATATTTATGAGGAGGATATGCGCGGACACACGGCGCTGCATCTAGCAGCGGAGGGAGGGTATGAGGCGGTTGCGAGGCTACTAGTAGAGAAGGGGGCAGATATTTACGCGAAGAATATATACGGACACACGGCGCTGCATCTAGCGGCGGAGAGAGGGCATGAGGCGGTTGTGGGGCTGCTAGTAGGGGAGGGGGCGGATATTTACGTAGAGAATTGCGCAGACGCACGTCGCTACATCTAGCGGCGGAGGAAAGGCATGAGGCAGTGGCGAGGCTACTAATAAGGAAGGGGTAGACGTTAACACGAAGGATGAAACCGAACGGACGGCGCTGCATCTGGCGGCGGAGGGAGGGCATAAGCCAGTGGCGAGGCTGCTAGTAGAAAAGGGGGTGGACATTTACGCGAAGAATATACGCGGACGCACGGTGCTATATCTAGCGGCGGAAGGAGGGCATAAGGCGGTTGCAGGGTTACTAGTAGAAAAATAGGTAGATATTAATATAAAGAATAAGGCCGGGTAGGCGGCGCTATATTTGGCGGCGGAGGGAGGGCAAGAGGTAATCGCTAGGATCTTAGTAGAGAAAGGGGCGGACGTTAATACTAAGAATGTAATTGGATAGATAATGCTATTATAAGGCACATTGCTAGGGTGTATAGTAGGGAGCGGCAAGCCGAGCATAAGTCACAGGAGAGTCGATAGAAGAGGACGATATAGTAATAAGGGTAGGCAATAGCCTAAGTATAGAGAGGGAAAGGGCTGCAAGCCCGAGGTGTTTATAAGGAGGTGCCAAGCCTAGCCGAAGGCTAGGCCTTAGCTACCCCTAAGTGGCCCTTAGGCGATGCACCCGAGTAAGGGTTAAAATAACCCTTACAGCTATACTAAGTAGTAGAGAAAGGATAAGAGGCGGTACCTAGGCTACTAGTAGAGAAAGGGGGTAGATATTAACGCGAGTGATAATTATAAACGTATAGTACTTTACCTAGTGTTAATCTAGGTCGGTGTCACGGAACCCCACCGCAGGGGCCTCCATAGGAGTTATCTCATAAATCAGACCCCCGGGGAGAAATTGCGCTACGACGTGGAAGGACTAGCGCTACGCTTGTGGACCTTACCCTAGTCCTGTGGACTCCTGGACCAATTAGATCACACCAAGAGGAATTTCTCCCCAAGGGTCTGAGAGCTTATGGGCGCCCTTTATATAAGAACTTAATGTTTTTTGTTAGGCAATAACTCTTCTACTACAACGCGTATCTTAACCCTTTTATAATATCTAGTTATTATAAAAATACTATAAGGTAGGAGCTCTTTAATTTCTCTATCTATTGCATTAAATAATAACGTCGTAGCTATATTATATAGTTGGTTGCGTTAGTCGCAATTTTTTCTTATCAGTTATATTTTCTTATCGGTCGCATTTTCTCGTCGCAATTTTACCTCACTGCTATGCCTTATATACTTCTCTACGTCTAATTATCTCTAAAATAATATAAGCTAAAAGCTCTTTTTCTTCTCTATCGCCTCTATATTATAGCAATATCGTAGCTCTATTCTACGAGAAGTTAGATATAGGTAGTCGGTCGTTTTAGTCTATTTTATCGCAATCTTGCCTTACTGCTAAAACTTATATACTTCTCTATGTCTAATTACTTCTAAAATAGTACGAGCTAAAAGCCCTTTGTCTTCTCTATCGCCTTTATATTATAGCAATATTCTAGCTCTATTTTATAAGAAGTTAGATATAGGTAGCTAGTTGGTTTTAGTAAACATTCAAATCCACAATCTAACTTACGTTCTACGACGATGTATCTTACCCCCTAGTGTTCTTAGTAGGGGGTTATAATTTATAAATATATAGATATAATTACCTAAAGAATCTATTACATCAATAAAATATATAATAACTCTTATGGTTAGGACGTCGCTCGTAAAAATATACAAAATTTAATTTTTAAAATATTTAATTCTCACCAAAGCGACGCCCATAAGCTCTCAGACGCTCCGCAGAAGATTTTGTTAGGTGACAGGGGTGCGCAGGGGGCTGTAATTAGTGCGCTGTTCTAATTGGTCCAGAAGAGGGTCTATGCGTTATCCCATGTCACGGAACAAATCTTCTGCGGAGCGTCTGATTCATGAGATAACATAGGAGAGCCCCGTGCTCTCGCGTACACCTCGCGTACAGCTTATGTTAGCTACGCGTAGGTATATCACCTCCTTACGCCCTTGACCCTTACGATTGATCGCGCAACGTCTTGTAGACTCCTCAAATACATACGTCTTATAGCTACTGCCCCGTCCCATGATATTACGTTGCGCCTTTTTACCACTAATACCTAGCCTACGACTAATTCTATATCTTTGCAATACTACAGGCGCTACTAAAAGTAGCGTGCCTATGAGTTACCTTACTTTATACTTCTAAGGAACCTATAATAGTAAGACGATATTCCTTACTAGCTACTATATTAAACCTAAAGAATAATCCAATACCTATACTTAACCTACAACGCCAATTAATCCTAGGAGAATTTAATTTATTAGCCCTAGCCTTAACCCCTAAGGAGATGGACACCAATAATATTTTATCTTTTATTAACTATATAACTACGGATAAGTAAGCGGAAGGGCTACTACCCATTAAAATTAAAATATGAGACGCTAAGATATTCGCAAAAATAGTAGCACAAGAACCTAATAAATACTACCGCCTTCTATAGAACTACCACCTAAAGCTTATATAAGCCAAGATGCGTGCTGCCTAAGATTATAATATCATCTAAGACCTACAAGCTCGCGAGGCGCTCGCTAATAACACGTGTTAAGAAACTAAAGATAACCTCTATATATCTAAACGCGACGTCTAATAGTTAAAAAAGGCTAAGATCGCACTTATTACTACAATCACTAAAAGAGAAGGCATAATTAAATACCTATAATCTTAGCTTAATAAGCATATTTATAATAACGCCAGACACCTCTTTACTGCATATAACGCCACTTAAGTCTTTATACCCCTAGCAACTTTACCTACTTAACGCTTAATAGAGGGTCAGCGCTAAGCAGCCTTACTTAACGGGAACCCCTACTAAAGCAATAACAAAAGCTATAATAACTAAACCTAAGCTGCCACTATAGGGTCTAATATATATTACCCTAATCCCCTAGTTTTTTAGGGAGACCGCAAAGAATACAGCCACTAAAAGATATAAATTCGCGAGAAACTAACTTAGAGCGCCTACCTTTTTCCTATAAAAGACACTAAGATTGGCTATATTATTGGGCGAATAAAGGGTATACTATTTAATAGACTCTTCGCCTAATAGGAGACCAATAGCTCCCAGAAGTAGTAGTCCTACTAAGAAGTCCTTAATAATCTTAACCTAATATACCGCGACTATAACCTACTAGCCACTAACTAAGCTAAACTACGTGCCCTAAAGATAAGCCCTACTAAATTATTTAATAAGTTCTATATTAAATTCTAGGAATACACCAGAGCCCTTAC
Source organism: Cenococcum geophilum 1.58 (assembly GCF_001692895.1). NCBI lineage: Eukaryota > Fungi > Ascomycota > Dothideomycetes > Gloniales > Gloniaceae > Cenococcum > Cenococcum geophilum. The sequence goes on from NW_027137567.1 coordinate 817,987, forward strand.
CTAAGATAATACTAAAAACTAAGAAGATCTCCTTAAAAAAGTCACTTATTACCTTAGTTACGCAGCCGCCAGCTATAACTATAATAATATTTATAATATAGTAGCAGCTATACGGAAGATTAAACGATAACTAAATTAGATCACTACTATAAACCCCTACCTAAAGACCTCCCTATAAAAGCCCTCTGGACCTACTAAACCACTAACGCCCACTACCCTAAGTAATACTACTAGTCCTAATATTAACCTTTCTATACTAACCTTCCCGTAGAAGCTACTAGATAAAGAACGCGAGCTACTCCGAAAGCTAAAGCATTACTATAGATATTATTAAAAAGGCTATTATAGCTATAGCCTAAACTACCTAATAGCTAGGTTTAGCAGCTGCTGCCTAATACCTAACCTAGTACCTTAAACACCAAATATATTGCTATATGCCACTACTATATAAGACAAAGACGTAGCAATAGTAGTAGAGTTAGATACAGAAACGGAAAACGCTAAGTCCCAGCCCTAAGTTATAGGTTGGGACGCCCTAATAATAAGGGGATCTATATATTAGCCTGCTTAATAGATAACTTAGTAAAGATAAATAGACAGAAATAGATAGTTTTACCTATAATAGGAACTACTGCTAAAAAATAATATAAAAGCCGTTCTATAATTAATTGCGGAGCTACTAATAAATTTATAGATACCTAATTTATACGCACTTATAACCTACCTACCTTACCCCTTACCAAAGCCCGCGCCCTATAACTCGCTAATAGTAGTTATACCGCATAGAAGATTACCCACATAGCACAACTCTACTTAGATATAAATAGGCACCAGGAAGAACTCTAGGCCTATATTATACTACTTGCTAACTACCCTATTATTCTTAGAATAAACTAGCTTAAATAACATAACCCCGCTATTAACTGGAAAAAGAGAGAAATAACCTTTAACTCTAAATACTATAGAGAGACCTGCCTAGGATATGGCCTAGCCGCCTCTATCTACTCCCTAGGATACTAACCTAAGGAACCCCTTATTACCCTACCTATAACTAACTGCTACTATATAAGTGCCGCGGCCTTCTACCGCATAGTATATAGGAAAGGCTAGACTGTTACCACAGCCTCCTAATTATAACTATATAAGCTTAATAAAGAATAGGACTATATCCTCTATAGTAATAGAAGAGATATAGTTAACCTTCTAAAAAACGATGCCCCCACAAAACTCTATGGACTTTCACCTTTAGACTTTAAGAAGTTTATAAAGCTTAAAAAAGGACTTACTAACAAGGAACTCTATAAGCTCCTCCCTAAGAGGTACTATAACTTTATTAATATATGCTTACAAAAGAGCGTAGATATACTCCCCTTATATTAACCTAATAACTATACCATTAATATTAAATAAGGAAAAACGCTACCCTATAAGAGACCCTATCTAATATTAAAAGACAAACTTCTAGTTATTAAAAAGTATATTAACAAACACCTTAACAAAGGGTTTATTCGCCCCAGTATATCCCTAGTAGCCGCCCCTATCCTCCTTACTAAGAAGCCAGGAGGAGGTATTTAATTCTACGTTAACTATAGAGGACTTAACACTATTATAATTAAGAACTAATACCCTATACCGCTTATACGTAAGACTCTTAAGCGGCTTAGCCAAGCTAAAATCTATACTAAGCTTAATATTATTACCGCCTTTAACCGCCTCTAAATATAAGAAGGTAACAAATAGAAAACCGCATTCGCATTACGCTTTGGCCAATTTAAATATACCGTTATACCCTTTAGCGTATATAACGGCCTAGGCAGCTTCTAAAGCTATATTAATAATACCTTATAGGACTACCTTAACAACTTCTACTCTACGTACCTAGACGATATACTTATTTATAGCAATAACCCTTCTAAGCATACTAAGCACGTTTAAAAGGTCCTACAGCGTCTTAGGGACGTAGGACTTTATATTAATTTAAAGAAGTGCGAATTCTTAGTTATAGAAGTAAAATACCTTAGACTAATTATTACTACTAAGGGTGTCTATATAGACCCTAAGAAGGTACGTATAATTACTAAATAGCAAACCCCTAACTACATTAAAGACGTATAAGCTTTCTTTAGTTTTACTAACTTCTATTAAAAATTTATATATAACTTCTTAGGTATTATAGCACTACTTATAGCAATAATACAAATAAAGGGCCTTTCCGTAAAAGGAAGAAAAATATATCTATATTTTATCTAGACGCCTAAATATAAGAAGGCGTTCTAAGACCTTAAAGATACTTTTACTAAAGCACCTATCCTAGCTTACTTTATATTAGGACGACAACTCTATCTTAAGACTAACTCCTTAGACCACGTTAACGCAGGCGTCCTTTCCTAGATAGGTAATAACGGTTTCCTCTACCTAGTTACATTCTATTCGTCTAAGCTTATACTATAAGAATATAACTATAAGATCTATAATAAGGAACTTCTTATAATTATATAAGCGTTTAAGGAATTCTAACCAGAACTCTCCTTAGTAGAACCTAACTAGCTAACTAAAGTCCTTACGGATTATTACAACCTTAAGTACTTTATAACTACAAAATAGCTAAACTAACGCTAAGTACGCTAGAACGAGTTTCTCTCTAGTTTTAACTTTAAAATTATATATAGGCTAGGAGTATAAGGTACTAAGCCTAATAGCCTAATACGCCGCTTATAAGACCTTCCTTAGTCTAAAGATAACCCCTACAACTAGTTCCAATAATAGACAATCCTAAAAGCACGGAATTTGGCCCTAGGTATGCTACCTATAATAGAGCCAACTATACCTTAGCTCCACACCATAGAACTAAAATTACCTCCCGAAATTAATAAGCTTATTACTACAGCATATAACACCTCTGTTAACCTATTATTATATTAACTTATTACCGTAAAGACCGCCAGCGCCTGTACGCTACCAACTAAACTCTAAAGCTTAGGCTAGATTAATATAGCAGCCTTAGAAGTAAAAGAGAATAGGCTCTATTATAGAGGCCGTCTATTCATCCCTAACTTAGAAAATCTATAACGGCAACTAATCTAAATGGCCTATAACCTCTAATTAAGCAGCCACCTAAGCAGAGGAGGAACCTATAAGCTTCTTAGCCGATACTACTTTTGGCCTAAAATAATAGACTTAGTTAAACGCTTTATAGGCGCCTGCTATAGTTATAAGCGCGCTAAGGCCTTTAATACAAAGTACTAAGGACTACTGTACCCTCTACTAGTACCTATATAACAATGGGCAGATATCGCTATAGATTTTATTATTAACCTACCACCCTATAAGTAACATAGCCGTACCTATAAGAATATCCTTATAATAATATACCAACTTATAAAAGAGCGCCACTACGTCCTAACCAAAGGCGTAGCCGTTAGCAACGTTACTAATGCCTTTCTTCGCGAAATCTACCAATTATATAGGTTACCTAACTTAATTACGTCCGACTAAGGCATATAGTTTAGCTCTAATATATAGAGACAAATCTACCAACGCCTTAGCATCTCCGTTAAGATATCTACATCCTTCTACTATAAAACTGCTAGGTAACTGAAAAACGCTAATACTAGCATAAAAGCGTACCTACAATAGGTAGTCGCCTATAGTTAAAATAACTAGGTGGATTACCTCCCACTAGGTAAATTTATAGTAAATAACCACATCTTAACTACTATAGGACTTACCCCATTCTTCGCGAATAAGGGATATTACCCCTAATCCGGCATAGAACCACTAGAACCTATTAATAAGAAACTACTATATAGAAAACGCCTTAAGATACTACTTACTAACCAGTATACAGACCGTATAAAAAATCTACTTAACTACTATAAGGGAGAAATGGCCTAGGCTTAAGTAAAGCAGGCCTACTTCGCTAACTATTATAAAACGCCACCACCGAAGATGCGTGTTGGCAACTGGGTATGGCTAGATATACGCAATATCTCTACGCAGAGGCCTATAAAGTCACTTAATTATAAGAACCTCAGCCCCTACCTAATTAAACGAGTTATTAATAGGGGAGCCATATACGAGCTAAAGCTCCCGCCTGCCCTAGCCACCTATAGGATATAGCCTATATTTTACCTATAGCTATTATACCTTTACCAGCCTAACCCCTTACTAGGGCAGATATAGCCTAAACCCCCACTAGTACTAATCTAAGATAAGAATAAAGATAAGAACTATAAGGAGTGGACCGTTAAACGAATTATTAACTCTAAATACTTTAGCAAAGGCAAAGGACGACGGCTCTACTACAGAGTTATATATATAGGATTTGATATAGATTAGCTAGAATAGCAACTATAGGAAGACTTTAAAAATACAAAGGATCTAATTAGCGACTTTTACTACGCGAACCTATAGAAACCGGGCCTAAGTAGAGATTTTATACCTAATCCTCTATAGGAGCCCTTATAGAGTTAAACCGTTATACATTACCACGTAGGGGCAAATTACCGTTAAATTACTGTTAGATTGCGGTAAAGTATAATTACGTAACCGGAATATCGTTAAGATGTTTAGGAACTTTAACTGGCGGTTAAAGTTGTCTAATTAGTTAGATTCTTAAATGCCAAGCCTTATTACATAACATTATTTTAAGCCTTTAGCGATACCCCCCCTTCTTCTTTTCTATACCCTAAGTGTCCCTTCTATATATATATAGTAACCACAGCGTCGCCGGAGCTCCGCCTCTATAGGAGGGGGGGTAGTGTTACGGAACCCCACCGCAGGGGCCTCCATAGGAGAGCCCCGTGCTCTCGCGTACACCTCGTATACAGCTTATGTCAGCTACGCGTAGGTATATCACCTCCTTACGCCCTTAACCCTTACGATCGATCGCGCAACGTCTTGTAGACTCCTCAAATACATACGTCTTGTAGCCACTGCCCCGTCCTATGACAGTCGGGTTTTAAAACGGGTTTCCTTACTACCGTCTTACTACTGTCTCGGTCAGCGACCCAGTTAACAACTCGGTCAATAACTTAGTCACCGACATAGTCTACTATCCCTTTTTCTTATATATATATAGAGGCTATAGAGCCACATTTTCAATAGACAGAGTTTTTATTCTTTATTTACTTATTAGTGCACGGACTATTAATCGACAGTTATAAGCCCGGGTGACTTGCCATATTATACCTATTAATTTAATTAATTATACCCCTTATTAAATACTTTATTTGTCCTTATAAGCACCTTTTAATATAACTTCTTAAGCTACCTAAGCTGTTACTATAACGGTGATATTATCGAATTAAGCTGATTAGGATAAATAGATTAACCTTATTAGGCTTTAAGCTTAAACAGGAGACGTATAAGAATATGTCGACCCCTTAACTAAATAGGATTAGTTGCCCTATTTGCTTAAACTAGTCTTTCTTAGGCCTTAAGATATAAAGATAAGAACGACCTTATATACAGCTCTCTCTAAGGATAAGAAGGACAAGCTTTAAATTCTTTATAAGAGGTATAAGGTAGTAAAGAAGGAATATAAGAAGCAGAAGGTAGCTTTAACCTCCCTATAAAGCTATATTACTAGTATAGTAGCCAAAAACCTTAACACCTATATATTGGGTACTAACTCGGTATATAATACCCTAGTAGCTCTTAAGGAGAGGGTTGCCCCTACTAATATAGTATATAAGCTGTACCTATCTACTTAATATACTAAGGTTAAAAAGGGCCTAAAGAACCAGAACTTTGAGGCCTAGTTATAGTAGTGGGAGAAGATATATAATGACTGTAAAAAGATTAAATTGCTAAATATAGACGGTAACTAAGTAATTAGAGACTTTCTGCTAGCTATAGAGCTAGCATTACTAAACTAGGCTTTAATGTAGAGGGTTAAATTTAATAAATACGACTAGGCTAGTGACTAGATAATATCTATAGATTAACTAGTTAAAATATATTAGAACTATTAATAAATAGAGACTGCCTAAAAGAGAAGGGATTAGCTTAGTGCTAATATAGTAGGCTTTTAGGGCGAGTTAATTAACGGATCTTATAAAGACGAGGCTTCTAAGGATAAGGCTCCTAAGGATAAGGCCCCTACTATACTATCTAGGACGTTAAAGAAGAAAGATACCCTAATATACTACTGCGGAGATGTTTACTAGTTTCCGGATTATCCCTATATTAACGAATTGGTTTAGTTAAAGGATTGGAAATTAGATAAAGCCACGGCTATAAAAGTTAAGGAAAGGATTATAAGCGCATTAGATTGGATTAAGTTAAAAATTGAGAAGATAAGGAAGGAGGCTTTAGGTAAGGAAGCTTTATAAAAGGAAGCTATACAAAGCCCAGATAGAAGTTAAAAAGAAGATAATAGTATCTTTACTATATACCAAATAGGCGCCTATAAAGTAGGCACTGATTATAAGCTATATAATAGTGTAATTCTTAATAACGGAACTACTATACACGTTATTAACGATTAATTAAGGTTTGTTAATAAGCTCTAACTAAGTAATGACTTTATATATACCGGAACGGGTATAGATCTAATTAAGGGTATAGGGATGGTAGCGATTACTATCTAGACGCTATTAGGCTCTAGGAAGATCTTCTTAGCTAACACAGTATATATACCAGCTTTTTATATAAATTTAGCCTACTTAAAGAAGTTTAATTAGAAGAACGTATAGTGGGATAATAAGAAGAACCTACTATATAATAAAGACGATTATAAGACGTTTACCTATTACGAGTACTATTATAACCAATTGACCCTTAAGTATAATAAGCTAAAAGCCTTATTTGCAATCTAATTGCGAGACCCCCTTCCTAATTAGGAAGTAGCGGGAAGGCTCTAGTATAAGAAACTAGGTTATATAAGACTTAACGCAATTAAGCATTTACCCTAGAAGATAGGTGGTACAAAGCTTTAAGGACTAGTGACAATTAACTATAACACCTATGCTATTAGCAAGGCTCACGAAATTGTATTAAGAAGAGTACCTACTAATAAGGCAAAGAGGCCCTTCTACTATATATATATCGACCTATTTTAAGAGATTATGGCGTATAACGGTCATATCTAGACGATATATTTTTATAATAAATTTCTATAAATAAACGAGGTGGAGACCTTTGCTTATAAGTTGTCGTTAACGTAAGTAATTATACAATATTCAAATAAGGTAAAGCGTTAATATAATTAGAAGATTAGGGTAATCCGAGTCAATATTAGACTTGCTATTAAGTAAGCAAGCCAAGCTAAGACCCTTAGCTTGGCTTGCTTAAACTATATACTTACTTATTAGCTTACAAGCTAGCTTGACTTGCTTAACTATTTCTATACGCTTAATTAATAACTAATCAAGTAAGCAAGCCAAGCCAACAAGCTAGCTTGCTTAATAACAACTCTGGTCAATAGCGAGACTTCCCTTAGTAGCGACTTCTATAGTTGGACGAACTAAGAAGGAATTATAGTAGAGTAATTGGCCCTATATATAAAGCCTTAGAACGGTTCTACTAAACGTTTTAGGGGGGTAATTATTATTAAGTCTCGTTATATGCGAATTAAAGCTTAATTACCAGAAGAGCTTTAGCCAGAGATTGTTAGAGCTATAGCGTATTTGATTAATTAGACACTAAACGCCTAGCTTAAATAGATAATACCTTTTAAAAAGCTTTAGTTAGCACTAGGGCTCTTACTATTAAAGCTAAATATAGCTTATTTACGTGTATACGGCTATAGAGCTTACCCGCTTAAATATAACCTCCTATATACTTAAAAACTTAAGCTAAGAGCTTATATTGGATACCTAGTTAGGTACTAGTTAATAAATATCTTTAGGGTCTATATACCTAGTGAAAAGAAGGTAATTTAAATAAGAGACGTAATATTTAATAAGTAGTTACTCTATAACGATAGTTAGCAAAATCTTATAAATCTGCTCTATAAACGCGCTAATTAAATTTTAGAAGTGATTAATGTGTTATAAGTCGGTAGGACGCTTTAGGAAGAGCTTAATAAAACATTAGATAAGGATAATAAGACTTTAAATAAGATTTAAGTAGATAATAATAGAAATTAATAGGTAGATTCCGGTAGAAATTAAAACTAAGCGACTAATTAAGATAATAATGTAGTAAGCTTATTGTTGGGAATAAAGGCAAATGGTCACCATATAAGGCAAGTTGCCGTTATGTGCGGCAAGTTGCTATCACGTGCCGTCGCGGCACTAGTATGGTAAGGAACCTTAAGTTCCTTACCCCTTTCTTTAATATTAATACAGAATAATTATTATACTATCTATGAACCGTAACTACGTGATATCCCCTTATGTAACCAATACTAATTAGTGGTTAACTTTATAGTTATACTATAGAATAGCTAGGTATCACTAAGAAGAGATAAGCCACTATACTAGTGCTACTCGTGCTAGAGGAAGCTGTCTTTTAAGGTTAAAACTAGTCCTAAACCTTAAATAGAATTCTTTTATAAATCTAAGGATTTAAAGGCCAGAACTGGTCCTAAGCCTTTTTAAGATTACGGATTCTTGCGTCTATTACGTAGAACAACACGCTTTATAAGTCTTCGCGATTTAAGGCTAGAACTGGTCCTAAGCCCTATAATCGCAAATACATATCTAAACGCGTACTAAACGACAAACGCGTACTAAATAATAATCCCTACGCCAATAACACTTCCCTCCCTCTAAAAACATAGCTACGCCTACTTTAAACGATTGGGAAGACTCCTTACCACTAGGGGTAGCTTTATACGCGAAACTTATTGATGAAAATTGGGACGAATTTACCTTTAATATAATAACTTGTACCGCAAAATAAGTTAATAGCTTTTTCCTACACTATATTGTGTTCTACTAAAGTAGATACTACGTTGATTTACAGCTATGGGAATATTTTAGGGAGGATTTTATAGGATGGACCGCTAACACCTAGGTACTTAGCAATGTTAATATTGTTTAGGAATTTTAAGACTTCCTCCATAGGAATGGGGTATATATTACTAAGAACGGTAACCCAATTGCTAGCAATATTTAGGCCGTTATTACTAGTATAGAAGAACTAGTATAGACGGAAACTAAGATTATATATTAATTATAGAAACCTAGAACTAACCTATATTCTTTAAAAGGTAACTTTAATTCGGAACGAAACCCCTAGAACTCTACTCTCCTACCTAGAGGTACTCTTCCTCCACCTCTACTATCTCTAACTCCTTTACTCTAGCTAACCGGTAAGCCTTTATTATAAGAAGTCACGAATTTAATAAAGGTATATTCGGACAAAGAGAAGAAGTTTAGAGGAGAACTATATAATATGCTTGGAGTAAAACTATAGGTCTTCTATAACTATTGTAATAAGGTTGGAATTTAATGCTACTAGTACCACCACGCTTTCTCCATTATATTAAAAGGATAGGTAGTAATATTCTATTACGACTATATTGCGGGTAAAAACTATAGCTTTAATATAATGCTTTAACTTACTAGAGCTTACTTTAAGACTAATAAGAATCGCCAACTTTATATGTCTAAATGGCGGGAAACTATATTCTAGAGAGTTATTGCTTCTAACCTAATAAAGACTTATTTAGAGTGCCTTTAACTACTCTTTAATAAACTTTAGAAAATCTAATATAGCCTTACTAAAACTTACTAAAATAAGAACAGTTTAAGGGACTAGGTTATTTTAGCCTGCTATAGCGTTCCTAAGTGTAACTTAGCGCTATATAAACCTGCGGATACGTTTAAAGGAGTATATACTAAGCTATACTCTGCCGTAGGTACTGCGATATAAATATAAGAATCTTAATAGTTTTATACCGAAAACCCTACCTAACTAAGTATTCCTAACTAATATGATTATAACTAGACTGATTAAATATATGGTGGCCGTGGTAGGGAATATAGAAGAGGGTACGATTAATATTAACTATAAGGTAATTATAGAGGTCCTCGTGGAGGTTTATTTTAAAGTAATTGCTAGAAGAAATGCTATGTTTGTAAGAAGCTAAATTGCTAGTTAACTAGATACTCCCTTAATAAGCGAAAAGAGGCATATAACAAGTTCCGTTAAAGTGTAAAAAAACGTTAAAAATTATAAGGTTATTATAGCCTACTTCTAAAGCTTCCTGGTTTAATATGAAGGCGTAGAAGATTTTAAGGGTAAGGTTAATAAGACTAAATAGCTCCTTATAGATATAGAAATTGAGGACTACTTACCTAACTAATACTTTACTAAGTATAGTAAGGTAAATGGCATACAAACTATTGCTGTTCTTAATAACCAATCTATACTCCATTTTATTATAAAGTTAGATATCTTTAATAAGCTAAAGGAGAGCTCCGCGTTTTCCTTTAATGATAGATACTTAGCGAACGTCTTCTATAGTATTATGCCGGATACTAGAGCCGCAGGAGTATCTATAGTAGGAGAACCTTAAGTTTAAGCCCTTTAGCAGCTTAATAGCTCTATTTAGATTAACTATTTAACGGCAGGCTAATATATAATTTGTTTTAGTAAGGGTACTATAATCTCTCTTAGCACAATTAGGGTTTAAACCCCCTTAGGGTATATTACTTTTTACGTTATTCCTATAAACACCCCGTTTCTATTTTGTATTAGAGATATAAATAAACTAGGCGTTAAGCTTAATAACCTTAAGAATATACTTATATAGGGAGATAATCGGGTGCCTATTATATATAAATAGGGTTACCCTTAGCTGCTTCTTTAATAACTAGAAAAGAGTGTTATTTAGAGCTATTTAACTAAGTTAGAGTTACGCTAACTATACCGTTATTTTGGTTACCTATTAGTTTACTAATTACTTAGGGTTCTTTAGTAAGTAGGCTATAAAGTTAAGGTTAAGGCAATTAAGTATCTTATAAAATACTACTATTACTACTAAATAAACCAGAAGTCCCCTGGCCGATTTAAGTTTACCCTTAAGAATAACTATAACTTTAACTTCTATATTATTATTAATATTATATATCTTAGCGGCAAGCCAGTGCTCTAAGTTATTAACTTTTTAACCTCCTTCTAAGCCGCGCGTTTCTTAAAAGATATATTAGCTAGAAACGTATAGGATACCCTTTAGTTATACTAGATTAATATCTATTTAGGACCCCCTAATTAAATTATCTACGATATAGAAAAGAACTTCTTATCTATAGAGTTCTGATAATAGATAAAGGCAATAGCAATTAAGGTTAAGGAAGTCCCCGTTAAGGCATATAATAGCATTAAAAAAGTAGAGCAATATTACATGCCATTATGCCGCGTATATAAGATTATCTCTTTAGAACTAAAGGACGCTAGCAAAGAACTTACCTTATAAATGGCTGTTAAAGTTATTAATAATTCTGTTGGCCTAGATAAACTTATACCTATATTACTAGTCTTTAGCGCCTACCCTTAAATAACTAATAATTCTTTACTGTCTCCCTCTGTTGTGTAATAAGCTAAGGCTATTTATAAGGCAATAAAGGAGGTATAATATCTCTACGCTATATGCTAGGTTAATGACGCACTAGGAATAAGAAATGGCCTAAATATATTAACTACGCTTAACCTACTACTTTAGTCTAAAGTACGCGTATAGCGTGAAAAGGGAGGATAGTTAGGCCTATACTAACTCATTATAATTAATGGTTAAACTTGTACTATTTAGATGCCTTATAGACCTACTTAATTCCGTTTAACTGTTATTAAGCCTTACTATAAAGATAATAATTTTAAGCCTTTATAGGATGCCCTAGAAGATGCCCTAGAGGAGAACTACAATTAATACGCTCTAGAAGGCGACTATGATCCCGATATAATTATAGTAAATACGCCATAACTATGACGCGGTAGAGGTCGCCTAAAGGGATTATAAAATTGCTAATATCTTATTAATTTTAAAGAACAATTTGTTGCCGCCATTAAGAATAGAGTTGAGTTATTAATGGCCTTTATAATAGCTAAGAAGAAGGCTAACTTTAAGCTTACAAAATAGCTCTAAAAGGAAGGTTATATTATAACCCTAAGAGCTCCTTTCTAAGCATCTGATAAGTAGGAGATTAACGGTTTTATTATAAGAGGAGTCTTTAAATTTAAGAAGTATAACCCTACTAAGTTTAATAAAGTTTACATCTTTAAGTTAAGGATAGTTAATAAGATTAAGGGTAAGGCTACTAACGTCCTATTTAAGAAATTAAGGCTTATTATCTAAGGTTACAATAATAATAGTAAAGAGATAATTCTTATATAATCTCCTATAATTTAATAAGCTAGTTAGTAAGTTATTATTATATTAGCTCCCTCCTTAATAAAGAATGGAATGGCGGTTTATTTATAAGATATTACTTAAGCCTATACCCAATTAGAGATGCACCTTTAGCGCTTAATATTGGTATACTTTTTGGAGCAAATTCGCCACTAGTATCCTAAAGATACGATTATAGTTGTGCTTAAGCCATTATATAGAATTGCAGAGGCAGGAACTTACTGGTGGGCTACCTATAGTAAGCACTATAAAGAGAAGCTTTTAATAACTACTTCTATATTTAATCCCTACTTCCTTATTACAACTATAGGAACCCTATTTGGAATTGTTGGTATATAAACTGATAATATAATTATCTTAGGAGACGACTAATTCTTAGCTCTTAAAGAGGATAAGCTAGTAAAGGCAAATCTTATAGCAAAGCTAAAGGAAAAGCTTAACTTAATAATACTATTACTCTTTAATAGATGCATCCTTTCCTTAAACGAGGATTCCATTGCTTTGCGCTAGAAGGGTTAAGGTAAGAAGATTAATGTTATTAACGTTAATTTTCCAAAGTAAGGATATATGGAGTAACGTGCTTACGGAGCTTATGTTGCTTCTATTTATCAACCTAAGGCTTTATTTAATCTCTCTATTACGGCTTAACACTCCCCTGGCCGATTTAAGTTTACCCTTAAGAATAACTATAACTTTAACTTCTATATTATTATTAATATTATATATCTTAGCGGCAAGCCAGTGCTCTAAGTTATTAACTTTTTAACCTCCTTCTAAGCCGCGCGTTTCTTAAAAGATATATTAGCTAGAAACGTATAGGATACCCTTTAGTTATACTAGATTAATATCTATTTAGGACCCCCTAATTAAATTATCTACGATATAGAAAAGAACTTCTTATCTATAGAGTTCTGATAATAGATAAAGGCAATAGCAATTAAGGTTAAGGAAGTCCCCGTTAAGGCATATAATAGCATTAAAAAAGTAGAGCAATATTACATGCCATTATGCCGCGTATATAAGATTATCTCTTTAGAACTAAAGGACGCTAGCAAAGAACTTACCTTATAAATGGCTGTTAAAGTTATTAATAATTCTGTTGGCCTAGATAAACTTATACCTATATTACTAGTCTTTAGCGCCTACCCTTAAATAACTAATAATTCTTTACTGTCTCCCTCTGTTGTGTAATAAGCTAAGGCTATTTATAAGGCAATAAAGGAGGTATAATATCTCTACGCTATATGCTAGGTTAATGACGCACTAGGAATAAGAAATGGCCTAAATATATTAACTACGCTTAACCTACTACTTTAGTCTAAAGTACGCGTATAGCGTGAAAAGGGAGGATAGTTAGGCCTATACTAACTCATTATAATTAATGGTTAAACTTGTACTATTTAGATGCCTTATAGACCTACTTAATTCCGTTTAACTGTTATTAAGCCTTACTATAAAGATAATAATTTTAAGCCTTTATAGGATGCCCTAGAAGATGCCCTAGAGGAGAACTACAATTAATACGCTCTAGAAGGCGACTATGATCCCGATATAATTATAGTAAATACGCCATAACTATGACGCGGTAGAGGTCGCCTAAAGGGATTATAAAATTGCTAATATCTTATTAATTTTAAAGAACAATTTGTTGCCGCCATTAAGAATAGAGTTGAGTTATTAATGGCCTTTATAATAGCTAAGAAGAAGGCTAACTTTAAGCTTACAAAATAGCTCTAAAAGGAAGGTTATATTATAACCCTAAGAGCTCCTTTCTAAGCATCTGATAAGTAGGAGATTAACGGTTTTATTATAAGAGGAGTCTTTAAATTTAAGAAGTATAACCCTACTAAGTTTAATAAAGTTTACATCTTTAAGTTAAGGATAGTTAATAAGATTAAGGGTAAGGCTACTAACGTCCTATTTAAGAAATTAAGGCTTATTATCTAAGGTTACAATAATAATAGTAAAGAGATAATTCTTATATAATCTCCTATAATTTAATAAGCTAGTTAGTAAGTTATTATTATATTAGCTCCCTCCTTAATAAAGAATGGAATGGCGGTTTATTTATAAGATATTACTTAAGCCTATACCCAATTAGAGATGCACCTTTAGCGCTTAATATTGGTATACTTTTTGGAGCAAATTCGCCACTAGTATCCTAAAGATACGATTATAGTTGTGCTTAAGCCATTATATAGAATTGCAGAGGCAGGAACTTACTGGTGGGCTACCTATAGTAAGCACTATAAAGAGAAGCTTTTAATAACTACTTCTATATTTAATCCCTACTTCCTTATTACAACTATAGGAACCCTATTTGGAATTGTTGGTATATAAACTGATAATATAATTATCTTAGGAGACGACTAATTCTTAGCTCTTAAAGAGGATAAGCTAGTAAAGGCAAATCTTATAGCAAAGCTAAAGGAAAAGCTTAACTTAATAATACTATTACTCTTTAATAGATGCATCCTTTCCTTAAACGAGGATTCCATTGCTTTGCGCTAGAAGGGTTAAGGTAAGAAGATTAATGTTATTAACGTTAATTTTCCAAAGTAAGGATATATGGAGTAACGTGCTTACGGAGCTTATGTTGCTTCTATTTATCAACCTAAGGCTTTATTTAATCTCTCTATTACGGCTTAACACTAGGAACTAATTAAGGACGATATTCTTGCCCTAAATAAGCGTCTTTTCTAGCAAATAAACCATCTTGATTGGGGACTACTTTATATACCTATTAATCTTCCTACCGCTAAGCTCTTTATATTTATTAATAGATCATTTATAAATAATAAAGATTTTAGCTCCTAATTGGGATATAAGATTGTTATCGCGAATGAATTTACTAGAGAGAATAACTTTATAATCTATAGTAATCTTATCTATTAGAGCTTAACTAAGAGTAAGCGCGTTACCTAAAGTGTTTTAGTATTAGAGATATATAGAATGGTTGGCGGAGTTAATATAGTAATTGCAATTAGAACTACCCTAAAGATAATTATAGATTAACTCGAACTTCCTATTATCCCTATAATTATATACACCAATTCATTTTCCCTTTATAAGTATTTAGTTAAGCTTAGTACTATAAAGAAGAAGCGCCTTATAATTAATATTATGGCACTTCGGCAATCCTATAAGCGTTAAAAACTCTTTAAGATTTAATGGATTAATAGCTAAGATAACCTGGTAGATGTAATAATAAAGGCGAACCTAAATAAGGCACTAGAGACGTTTGTTAATATAAATACTCTATATATATGAGTTAAAGGTTAAGTTAAAAGGGAGTCCCTAGAAATTTCTTAGTTACGTAAGGTCTTAAGATATTTAGGAACTTCAACTAGCGGTTAAAGTTATCTAATTAGTTAGATTCTGTAGACCCTGACTTAAACTAGCTAATTAGGATTTTCCATCCCCAAGATGGAAAATCGCTATTAGCTCGCTTACCGCTAGCGCCTTAGCGGCCCTACTAATAAGATACCTACCTATAACTTATAAGTAAGAAAGCACTATATACTAAGAGGCAAATTTTGGGACAGCGAGACTTATATTGTAATGGCAATAGTAAGTAAGGAGGATTAATTTTTATTCCGCTAGTTAAGCGGTATATATATATAGATGGCAACTATAAAAGAAGAGTTGCTAGTGTTAGGAATAAAGGTAAATGGTTACCATATAAGGCAAGTTGCCGTTACGTACAGCAAGTTGCCATCACGTGCCGCCGCGGCACTAGCATAGTAAGGAACCCTAAGTTCCTTACCCCTTTCTTTAAGATCAATATAGAACAATTATTATACTATCTACGAACCATAGCTACGTGATATCCCCTTGTATAACCAACACTTATAAACCTTAAAGGACGATTTCCTACCTACCTTAAATAAGACGCTAGAACCTTAATTAATTCCTACTAAAGGATTCTTAAGCTTCTTAGCTCCTTCTACCTATTAATAACTATATTACGAATATATACCTATAGAGGATGACTTATAGGATAAAGACAGCGTAGCTATTAAGGAAGATAATATTATAAAAGGTAAATAATTAAGGAAGTTACCTAAACAATATATGGCTTATTTAACTCACCTTAAAGAGGTAGATAGCTTTAAAGCACTTTAGGTAGCCTTCTACGTAAGCCTAAAATATTATAGGAAAATCTATTATAATAAGCTACTACCTCTACCTAAGAACTAGAAGGAGCTTATAAAATACTAGTATAGAGAAGAGTTCCTTATTGCTGCTATAAAAGAATATACGGACCTAAACGGTTATAGAATATTCAAGGTTATAAATAAGACTCCATTAGTTAAAACAGTGCCTACTACCTAGAGATTTACCTATAAAACGAACACTAACGGATATCTAATAAAGTTTAAGGCACGACTCTATATAAAAGGCGATCTATAAGAGTTAATTTATAAGGAAACCTATACGGCAACTCTAGCAGCCAAAGTCTTTAGGGCTCTCGCAGCAGTCATCGCAGCATTTAATTTGGACGTTTAGCAGGGCGACGCTGTTAACGCGTTTACAAATAGTTTAATTAACAAAATAGTCTATATTAAGTATCCAGATGGATTTACTATTAAAAGCAAATATCTACTACTATATAGAGCTCTCTACGGACTTTAATAATTACTACGTCTCTAGTATAATAACTTAAGTTAGGAACTAACTAAATTGGGGTTAAAGCCTATTAGCGGAGAGCTATATCTCTACTACAATAATTAACTAATTATGTTCTTCTATGTAGATAATATCTATGCTATAAGTACTAAGGAGAACTAGTTAGAGCTTCTAAGCTTTAAGAATACGTTTATAAAGAAATACGAGATAAAGAACCTAGGCGAACTATTCTAGTTCCTAAAAATTTAAGTCTTAAGAGACAAAAGTTAGAGGAAGCTATAGCTCTATTAAGACTTCTATATTAAGAAGATCGCTAATAACTTTTATTTAACTAATATACGCTTAGTTAGTACACCTATAAGCACTAATAGGCTCCTATTAAACCCGGAGAAAGCTTTAAATTAAGACACCTATATCTACTAGAGGATAATTAGATTACTTCTCTACGCGACCTATATTACGAGACCTAATATAGCTTAGGCTTTAAGTAAGCTATCGGAATTCCTACGAAACCCCTTACCCCTACACAACGCCGCAGCCCGTTAAGCGATTACCTACCTATATTAGACGAGGACCCTTACAATTAAATACTTAGGGCATAATATAGGGAGTTAAGTCTTTACGGGAGCAAGTGACGTAGCGTTTAGAGATGACTTGACAAGTAGACGTAGTACGGAAGGATATCTGTTTACCCTATTTAGGGGACCAATTAACTAGCACTCTACTAAGTAGACGTTAGTAACGAAGTTAAGTACTAAGGCAGAGCTTATAGCTTTATTATATACAGGCACGGAATTAATCTAGTGGAGTTACTTCTTTAAAGAAATTAAATTAACCTTAGATAACAGGCAAACGATTAACTGTAACAATCTATAGACAATTTAACTGCTTACAAAGGACGGACTAGAGCTATCTACGAAGCTCCAACACGTTAACATACACCACTACTGGTTACGTTAAGAAGTACGTGACGATCGAATTAGGATTAACTGGACGCCTACTGCAGCAATAGTAGCAGACGGCTTGACAAAAGCTCTACCGAGGCAGAAGCACGAGACGTTTGTTTATTAATTGAATTTGGTCGATATTAAAGATAGGATCTAAATTGATAAAGGTAAGCGAGGAGGACGATATGGGGCATATTTGACTTAACACTATGCCAAGACCCGCGATGCAGCTTTGATCCATGAGGGCTCAAAGCTGGGGGGGTGTGTCGATCCAGGTCGGGTTTTAAAACGGGTTTCCTTACCACCGTCTTACTACTGTCTCGGTCAGCGACCCGGTCAACGACTCGGTCGACGACTCGGTCACCGACGTAGTCTACTGTCCCTTTTTCTTATGTATACATAGAGGCTATAGAGCCACATTTTCAATAGACAGAGTTCTCATTCTTTACTTACTTATCGGTGCATGGACTACCGATCGACACCTAGCGAGAGGTAAGGGGTAAGTCTATTGTAGAGCTTTTAAAATCTTATAGAGGTTTATCCTGATTAACTTATTTGACTTTCTCCCCTTTAAAGTATACTTTTAAGACGTCTTTTCTTTATATACTATAGGACAGTAAGTTAAATCTAGTGTCTGATAACCTCATATTACTACAGTTTTCTCCTTAGATAGATTATTAGCGTCTGGGTAGTCGTATGTGTTGGTTGGGGGGGGGGGGGGGGGGGTACGTGGACATATGGAGTCCTCACACCACCATACACCTGCGTCCCCGCGTGATAGTATGTATATCCAAATTGAGTTGTGTAAAGAATTCCTATTAAATCGGAAATCCCAGAAGAGAGTGATGACCGATGAATCTTTATTGCTCTATGAAGTGTCGACCTGTCGATCCAGGTCGGATTTTGGTGATCACCCTGTTCCTGTTCTAGTTGCCTACATGTAAGCTTTGCAGTGCGAAGAATTGAATGAACGACTTGATTGTGAATGTAGCTCTAGAGGCTCTATATATACACGAAGAAGGTAGAAGTAATGGGGTAATAGATAGCTGAAATGGGAACGGTAATCTGCTACCAATATTGATCTGCAACTACTATATTAGGTGGCGTTAACGCTATCTCGGAGCCTTCCAAGCGGTAATCTTGTGTCTCAACGCAGTGTCGGTAATCGGTTACACACCCCCCTAGATTTAACGGTGTAGTTAAAGCTATAGAACATAAAATAAGGGCAGAAGCTATACCAAAATAGGAAATTTAGATACAATTTAAGAGTAGTAAAAGGTAGGGTAATTAAAATGGTATATTGCGAATATTGCGAATATCGCGGATATTGCAGATATCGCGGACATTGCGAATGGAGTCAATTAATCTAATATCGAATATCCACTAAATTTAATTGCTTTATCCATGCCTTGTGCTTTTAACGGGGTAAGATCTTAGTAAGGCCATTAGTAGGCATCTTGTCTGTAGGGACCCATTAGACGTTAATCTTTTTAACTTAAACTTCCTATCTCAGCCAGTGCTAATAGACATCGATATATCAAAGCTTAGTATTAAGCTTTAGTGTATCCTATCTTAGGAGTTATACGGTCTGCATATTGTCGCAGAGCACAGTAAAATCGCGTTCTAAATTAAAGCCTATTGCCTTAAAGAATCGTTGCCACTAGATAATTTTAACAGCAGTAGTAGATAGGGAGAGAAGCTCCGCTTTAGTAGTTAAATAAGTAACCGATTGTTATAAGGTAGCTTTCCAATTAATTAGTCCTCCAAATAGCATAAATAGGTACCCCTAAGAGCTCCATCTAGTCTCCTTATCGTCCGCAAATACTACATTAAATGCTCCGTAAAAGGTAACGTCTTCTCCTTCTAGGTTTTTATAATAGATATATGCTCTAAAGGCTTCGCCAGAGTATTTAATAGCTATTAATTTTATTCTAAGGCAGTAGGAAATAGCTTAGTTTACTACATTAAGGTGTTCTTAATTTAGATTAGTAAGGAATTCGGCTAGCTTAGAATGCGTCTTAGTAATATTAGGTCTTCTAAATACGGCTAGGTATGCAAGAGAACTAACCCGTTGCTAATAGGCTAGTGTTTTTTAAGGGTTCGTCTGCTAGTCAGACGGAATTAGTTTAGCAGGTAGTAGAGATTTAGGAAATCTTCCTAGTTAAATATTAAATCAATTGGCTATCCTTTTAATATAGGAATCTTAGTAGAGCCAGAGCTTTCAATTTGGTCAATCTCGTTTAATTTAAATTCCTAAAAACCACTATAGGTCTCCTAGTGCACGGATCTCATATTAGTACAGCAATTTTGCTTTAAATTCTTTAAGTCTTAAAAGGTCCTTCTTGGCAAATAGGACGGCTATATTGTCTACATAGAAGAAGACAATAAGTCGTCTATTAGTAAATAGGTAGTTAGTGCCTAGTACTAGTTCTAATCCGAATTTAGCCAGTGTATTGGTAAGCTCTTTATACTAAAGTAGTAGTAAGATTTTTAATCCATATAGCGCCATAAGTAGCTTTAAGACATGTCTGTTTTAATCAAATCCTTCTAGGCAGTAGTAGTAGATTAGTTTACTAAGCTTGGCGTTTATAAATGCGTTTACAGCGTTATACTATCGAATTTCTAGGTTAAATACGGCTGCTATAGCCATAAGAGCACGGAATATTCGAGCAGCTAGGGTTACTGCATAGGTCTCTTCCTCTGTAATCTACAGATCTCCGCGGACACACAGTCAAGCTTTAAGCTTTTAAAGATAACCGTCACTGTTAAGCTTATATTTAAAGACCCATTTTAGCAAAAGGATCTGCTCGTTGCCTGCTTCTGCTTTTAGTATAGTCTTAAATATCCCTCGGCGTTTTAGGTCGTTATATTCTTTTTCCATAGCCTTTTAAAAGCCAGTAGTCAAAGGGTGCTTTCTTAGATCTTTGAGATTCTTTAGTTTAGGAGGAAGGTTGTCCTAATATAGAGATAAGGATCTAGTTCGGTTAATGTCCTTTACTAGTCCTATGGCAAATTTAGCGTAGTAACCAAATAGGGTAAATAGATTGGTTAGTGCTGCTACATACGCTTAACGTCGAATTCGTTTTAATCCTTTTAGTAGGATAAGGTCGGCAGAAGGTTTGGCCGAGACTTTATTAGCTTATAGAGCTATATTAGATAGTTCTGGCAAACTTAGCTAGGAAGGGGTTGTTTCAATTATATCTAGGATATCATCTTAAAGTCCTTATAGTGAGGTATTCGATTCTAGTAAATCTGGAGATACCATTCTACTAGGAGTCGGTAACTATTTAATATCCTTTATACAAGGCTCTGCCGCATCGTTCGATTTAGGTGTAGTCGTTTGTTCTACATTTAAGGTAGGTCTATATAGGACAGATTTATCCTCAGATTTGTCCTCGTGTAGAGGTTCTAGTAGACTAATTATCTAGAGGGTATCTTCTAATGCTTCCCTTAGCAGGTAGTCGATGTCTTAACCCTTAGGGTCATAAAACGAGGTCTCGTCAAATATAACGTCTCTGGTTTAAATAACCTTGCGGAGACTCAGAATCCAGATTCAATAAATATTGGTTAAATCGTAGCCGACTAGGTATCCAATTAATGCACAAGGAGCTAGTTTATCTCCCCTTTTAATTCGTTTATCCAGTATATAGGTTTTGCAGCCGTATACATGCATATAGGTAAGTAATGGCGGCTTGCCGTAGGCGATCTCGTACGGAGTTTTCTATCCTAGTTGCTTATTTAGGGTTTAATTAAGTGCATAGCTAGCGGTAAGGAAAGCTTCTAGTCCTAGGGATGGGGGTAAGGATACTTCTAGCTGCATAGCCCTTAATCGATCCATAAGGGTTTGTCCAGATCATTTAGCTCCGCCATTTTGTTCTTCTATATACGGTGCTCGGCATTTAAAAGTAATACCTTTATCTGCACACTATGTATATAAGATATCTTCTATTTATTTAAAAGCACATTTATTATTACTCTAGAAGAAGATAACGTCTTAGTAGAATCGTATTTTAATTAAACGGTGGGTCTTGCGGATAGTAGGTAGGACGGTAGCTTTATCCTTATTTTTAGCAGTAAATATAAAATTAAATTTAGAATACGTGTAATAGAAGTGTATTACGTATCTATCGCTATTATACCCTAGTTCTCCAAGGGTAATAATATTAAATGCTACCCGCTTAAATGGTCGAGTGGCTGGAAATTTATATTCTCGTCTTTAAGAGATCTGCTGTATGTGCTTTAATATTAAGCAGACTTCGCATTTAATTTTAAGCGGTGCTCATTCGTCAATTAGCTCTTCGAGCTCTACGCCATTAACGTACTTAGGAAGCTGCTTAATAGCGTTAGGTCCTACATAGCCAAGTATTTTATACCATTTTATAGCTATAGCTCCGACTAGTTTACGGGCCATTCTACTTAGTTAATGTCTTCTTATTAAGAAGGTCAATTAATTTATCGAATCTAGGGTATTTATAGGCTCTCGGTGCATTAGTGCCTAGTAGCCCCCTAGTTATTTCGCATAGCATACTATTTCGCCAGTAGCTAGACGGTATAGCAAGTTTCGTCCTAAGTCGAAATGGATATCGTTATCTATAGCCCTTGATAGTGCTACAATATTTGTAAATATGGTAGGTACTAATGCTACATAGGATAGCTTCATTTTTGAGCTCCTAGTAGGTGTATTAATAGTAATTATTACTGTTCCATAAGCCTATATCTTTTTACAATTTTCACCAGCAATCAGGTAGTCGTCTTCTGCAGCTAGGTAGGAGAAGGTAAAGTCTTCTTAGTTATTGCAGACGTGGGTATTTACACTAGGGTTAAGTATCTAGGTGTTCTAGAGTTTAAATGGAGTTTAACCAGTACTAAACACGGTAGTATAGCTAGTTAGGGTTTTAGAAGGTAGGGTTTTAGAATTAAAATTAATTATAGATTCTATATTCTTCTTTGCTTCCTATTCTCTTTTTAAGATAAGGTTAACAATGCGTTTAATCTAAGGCGTAGATGAGATTGCTTCTTCTACTTTCTTTTAGATGTCTAGGTTTAGTTTCCATCCTTAAGGGCGCTTCTACTCAACAATGTAGTAGTAGCTACTAAATCAATGTTTAAAGCCGCATATGTATTCCTTATTCCATTTTAAATCTAAATTAGAATTACTATTAGAATCTAAATTAGAATTGCCTAGGGTTACAAAAGTAGAGTTATTAGCAGGGGTAGCAGTGGATACTGCTTACTGCATGCGGTAGTGCTCCTTAAATTCCTTAATTAGATCGATAATAGATGGGGCATCTTTATCCTTCCGTTCTTTCCTAATAAGGTCTACTTCTAGTGCTCCTACAAAACTAGAAGAGATGGATTTAATGGCTTAAATAAAGTTATAGTGTGGCCTAAATCCTTATACATCTAGTAGCTTTAATTACTCCGTAAGCTTATAGACATTCCGCCAGTTATTTAACCATTTATCGATGCTCTGCTTTTTATTATAGACTTTTAAAGCCGTGTACTAATTTAGGACGTCTCGTTTTTAACCTAAGGTAGTAAGGGCTAGTGCAGTCTTAAGTGCTTAAAGCCGTTCGTGTACTGTATTAAGGTCGTTAATAAGTAGAAGGTAGGCTACCGATGTAGTGCGAACGATATAGTTACTAATATCGTTTATAGCCCGTTTTTGCTTCTCGTATGTATAAAGATTATCTTTATATTTAGCATAGAGCTAATTATAGGCGGTAAGCTGACTTGGGTCTAGCTTTACTATTAATATAGCCATAGGTAGTATGTCCCTTAGTATGGGACGACTTAGTTATACTAGCTTTAGACGCTCGCCTTTTTTAAATAGGTCAATGTGCTCCCATACCTTGTTAGTTTTAGCAGTATCTTAGATAATAAAGAACCACTATGACCAATTAGATGGCTGGTTAAGGATAAGGTTAACTTTCAATTCGCTTGTGGTTGTCATTTTTAGGATTTAATAGGTCAGGTAGGGTCCAATTGGCGTCTTAGCAAAAACCTTATTTTAACGTTTCGAACTTTTGATTTGATTCGTTAGTTCGTTCATTGGTCGGGTACGTACGTCAACTGGGGTCGATCGTCCGTTCGTTTAATAGGTAAAGAAGCTCGAGACACTGCAAAGGTAGTAGAAGTAGTAACTTCTTAAATAAGGTAGTAGATTAATTGGTTAGCAGGTGGTGCGATCCGGGCTCATAACTGTAAGCTTTGCAGTGCGAAGAATTGAATGAACGACTTAATTGTGAATGTAGCTCTAGAGGCTCTATATATACACGAAGAAGGTAGAAGTAATGGGGTAATAGATAGCTGAAATGGGAACGGTAATCTGCCACCAATATTGATCTGCAACCACTATATTGGGTGGCGTTGACGCCATCTCGGAGCCTTCCAAGCGGTGATCTTGTGTCTCAACGCAGTGTCGGTAGTCGGTTACACTACACCTTATGACTTCATACTATTTCTATTACCCCCCCATTACCTTATTAGCAATGTCGATCAATTGGCAATGAGGTAACAGTTTCAAATCGACGTCAGTGTCGACGTCAGTCTTTGCCACCTATCTAGTGTATATAGTGAGGCTCTAGAGCCTCTTGCAATGAGACAGAGTCATCATTCTTTTATCTTTTGGTCTTCCGATCGACACGACCTGTTGGCTACACCTACCTCACGTATATATAGTCTCTGTTTCTTCATAGATCAATCGAGACGAGTTCCTAACCTGGTATTTTCTGGCCACCATGAAGACGCCGCGGCGTCGTCTTACGTCCCAGGGGTGCACCTCTACCCCCTAAACATTCACCAGTAGCTCTCTCCTCCAGCCTTATACAACTCGTCCTTTTACCTAATACTTTAAGCACTCCGACGACTTAATGTTTACTAGCCCAAGCCTCTATATATATTCATTCATAAGGGCTGGCAAAATATTCAATCATTATCACTCCTTATGAATGAATATGAAGCAATGGATAAAAATATCATCGACAACCCTGGCTCTTATCAGCCAACGTACACGACCACTGAAACTCGTATTTCGTATATATCTGGGCTGGAACGGCGAAATCTTCCTGATCGCGCTAGGTCTCCCTGTCCGCGTTTGCTGTTGTGGCTGTGGCTGTGGCTGTGGATACCTGCTTGTAGACACGAGAGAGCAACTGTCGATCAAGGTCAGATTTTGCCGATTACCCTGTTCCTTTTCCAGTTGCCTATCACCCTATGACTCACACTGTTTCTGTTGCCTGTACCCCCCCAATTCCTTGCACTTTCCTCATATATATATAGACGCCCTAGAGCCACATTTAATAGACAGAGTCTTCCTTATCTTCTTCTGATCTGCATCGGATCGACAGCAACACCTTGGCTGCTGACGGCAGGGATTCTATAAAGATAGTAACTATCAACTTCTCGACCTTACAGGCGTTGAATGGAGCGACTACTTTGAGGCCTTAGTGCTGGTAGGTTCGCTCGGGTTCTGCAGAGAGTAATGGGCAGGGACGGAATATCTATGCGATGCTTATATTTGCGTAGTGTTCATGTTGGTGTGGGGAGGGTTTAGGTATTATGGAAATAACTTATTATTTGATTAATGACATTGCCTTCTTGTTATAGGAATATTTCTGCTGGTGTGGTTACTCGGGTCTCGTATTTCCTGCGCCTTTTCACATTTTGGGGAGGAAATCGAACCAACATCGTGTGGCTTGCCCAGGATGAACGCCAAAGGGGTATTCGCTTGGCAATAAACCTCCTCAAACAGCCACTCTCCAGTCCTCTCCCCGAGGCGTCCAACAGGCTAACAGAAAACTTCGACCTCCTTGCCAAAGCTTCTGAATAGCTTGACTTGACACGGATGGGACTTGGGCACCTTGGGTCTGGGCTTCTCAGCACAACCGATTAAGGGTTTTGTGGCTTTCGAGACCTGGTTCAGCTTTAGCTCTCCTATCCCCAAAAAGCGCTTAAAGGCATTGGTAGACTTAATAAATTTCGCATGACCCCGAAAGTTGGGTCGTCTCTTGGGTAGAGCTCTTCAATTCCACAAGGTCAAGGTTGGTGGAGTCTTGCTCGTCCTCTATGCTTTTTTCATCATGACCATTTCAAATATGGATTTCTCACTCTCCTTCCTCAATAGCATCTCTTTCTTTCTAATTCCACTCTTCTCTCATTTCAGCACAGCTTCCGGCGGCACCGTCAGTATAACCCAGTTCCCTGCCTTCTCCACCCAACGATACTGCGTCCAAGAATGTATCTACAGCGGTCGCACGAACGGCGCGCCGCCCCTCCCTCGGTCCCTAAGCTGCAAGCTACCCTACTCAGACTCATGTATGTGCCGCACCGACCTCGCATCTAGCGCCTCCTCCCTCCTCGCCGATTGCATCAGCAGCGCTTGCTCGGATTCGCCGCCCGACGTCACCTCCGCACAGTCCCTCTACTCCGCCTACTGCGCCAGCAGCCTCCCACTCGTTGCTTCTATTCCAACGCTCAGTATCGCGAGCCAAGAAGCCTTCTCATCCCTCCGTGGTTGTGCACAGGACTGCCTCTACGGCGGGCCCAGCGACGGCAGCGGTGCTCTACCGCGCGCGCTACAGTGCTTGGGCACGCCGGCCTACGACGGATGCATGTGTAGAAGTGATATGGCGTCTACAGCCAACAGCTTCTTGACGGTCTGCGCGAGCAAGTATTGTCAGGGGAACACGGATGATATCGCGAGTGCTATCAGCGCGTACACGGCGTACTGTGATGGCGCTATGAACAAGGCTGCCACGACGCCTGCAAACGGGGGAGGATCAACGGCGCCTACGGCGGCGAGCACGGGGGCGAAGAATACCGGGTCGAGCGTGAAAGTTACTGGTGGGTTCCTCTTGTTCCATTCCGCGTGTAGTTCTCTCAGCGTTCGCCAAACCCGACTGCCCAATTCCATTGAATCCAAAACCGACCTGCAAGTTCGAAAGGAGTCAAGCCTCGCCTCCCCATCATAATTCCATCCTTCATCCCTCTTCCGTATATCCCGCTAACGTGCCCGTCGAACTTAGGCTCCCCTTCATCCTCGGCAACAACTTCCGCCACAAACTCCCCTTCCAGCGGTAAAGGTGGCCTTAGCACCGGCGCCATTGTCGGTATAGTCGTTGGACCCCTCTGCAGTGTTATCGTCGCGGGGGTCACGATCTATATGCGGTATATTCGGCACAAAAAGAAGATGCGGGTGTTGGAGACGCAGCAAGATGGCGGGATAAAAGCTTGGAAGTGAATAAGAAGCAGTCTGACAACGAGAAATAAGCACATTTGGAGGAGAGGTGTCCATTTGTGCTGGTAAGGGTGGGAAGTTTGGTATGTATAAGTTACTTTTCTTTTTTATCGTATTTGTGACGTAATTTATGTGGATTGAACAATTTGTGCGCGTGGGCGTTTTCTTATATCATCTGTTGTTTGATTTAGCGTGCTGGTACTACGTCATTAAGATGAAAGAATCGGGAATTGAATGCCAGATGTCCCACGAGAAACTAGTTTGGGTTTTACGAGGGGATAGGGTAAAGATGCAAAAACTATCGTATCACAAGGCTATCTCACTCCTTAAAACAATCAGTGAAGGAAGAGACAAAGTAGGTGACACACAGCCGCCCACCAGCTAATAGCCAATACAACAACTTGCTATCCACTTTATTTTTGCCCGATTGTACGTCGTTAGCATTTGAGGTCAGCTGGCCAAGAACGGGCGATGGAGAAGCTGTGAAAGAGCATACACTCGAGATGCGATGTGCTAAAAACACCGGATACGCAACTAGCAAGTGCAGGAGTATTATTGCTTGTTTCATGGTTGGATAGGTACGAATGGTAGAATGACTCTGCTGCCGAATAGCCTCGAAATCACGGAGATAACTATACGCATCGCAGCGAGCGGCATGCAGTGCTAAAACGGAGGGGAAGACATAGGAAGAGAGCAAAGAAAAAGCTCCATTGCTAGGTAAGAGAATGACAAAGAAATTGAGATGCGATGCGACAAATGGACTGGTCCGTTGTACAGGTTCAGTCACGTAACGCAGTCAATATAAAACCACGATGAGTTCCTAAGTCGTCAGACATGTTAGAAGAGGCGTTTCGGCTCTTACAGCTCTAGCTCTCTGCCTACACTAGTGTTGAGATTCATAACATAGCCTATTGCAAAGCTTAGCCTAAATAAGCTATTCAGGCGAAGGTGCTGTTTGGGAAAACTTTCAAGGAACAGTGAAGAGGGCCACGTACGTGTTAACCTGAGCAGACCTTGATTAGCTTGAACAAAAGCGACGATGCTGACTAAAGGCGCCGTTCAGTTGCGAATCGGAACTTAGCCACAAAAATTTTGATGTTCCTTTCATCGCTAAAAAAACACGCTAAAAGATGTGTGTTCCAGATTCACGCTTGGCGAGCGCAGGTATTTGATATATAGTACGAGCAACCGCGTAAACCCCCTCGTGATTACACGCTTCGTTGGTCAACTCCCAGCAGAGACCCGTGTTCGACGCGTCTTGATGCCAGTCAAGGCCATTCAATTTTTCACATGAAACACTGTGGCGCTGCTTCGTCAATGCTAGCCACCTCTCAGCGTTAGCACCTTCCGGGTTTTACATTCCGTCGTTTCCATGATGACGCAGTTGACCAAGATCACGAACATCTTTTCGCTCCAGTATTCAAACTTCGCTTGCCCATGCAAACCGCATCAAACACCAAGAATGGAATGAATTGTCAGTTTCTCGCTCGTGGCTTGGACAGACTTCTAACATACCGGTAACTCCGGAATACTTGAAGCTTGTCTACGCAGCCGGCACATCAAATATTTGTGACTACTTTCGCTATTTTCCCACTCACCTAGTCGAAATGCTTCACTTCTATCTTCCAATAGTATTTTCCCTTGCGTTTGCTCGTGCGCAGACCTCGAGCGCTCCAACCTGCTCTACCACTCTTACGCCAAAGAACGCCGCCCCTTCTGTTGCTTCGGGATGGGAGGCTATGGTGGTGGCTACAGGGTTAACCAGCCCACGCGGTATCATTTTCGATTCAAGCGGTCATCTTCTTGTAGTGCAGCAAGGCAAAGGTATAGGAAGTTTGTCGTTAACTGACAATGGTGGCGCCTGTGTAATTGCCGGGCAGCCAAGCGATGTGATCCTTGATGGCACGGTAAGCAAGCTTTATGGCCTCAAGTCACACATCAAAGGTACCACTAACTTTCGATTCCTCAGCTTAACCATGGCATTGAGCTTTCCAGCGATGGAAAAACATTATATGCCTCTTCTGCTGAGGCCGTCTATTCTTGGTCCTACGATCCCGCATCAAGTAAAAACACGTCCACTCCTCGCCAATTGGTTGGCGGCATGAGCACATCAGATCACACAACGCGGACCTTACTCCTTTCTCGGAAAGCGGAGGGCATGCTTATGGTAAGTAGAGGGAGTACTTCAAATCTCGACGCGCTTGCCGAAGATATCACATCTGGTCACAGTCAAATAAAAGCTTTCAATATCACTAGCGCTACTTCTTTGTACGACTATAATACTGATGGGCTGCTTCTGGGTTGGGGCCTGCGTAATTCAGTTGGAGTTGCTGAAGAACCGATCACAGGCGGCATATATTCGGTTGAGAATAGCGTTGATGAAATGGTTAGGGATGGCCAGAATATACATCAGGACAATCCAGGCGAGGAGATGAACTTCCACGGATACTTGAATGGTGCTAAGTACGCTCAGCAAGGTGGTAACTATGGATATCCTTCCTGCTTTGCTGCATGGGATGTTGGGACCATCCCGAACAACACTGGACTCCAGGTTGGAACCCAGTTCGCTATCGGGAATCAGAACGCGACTATCAATGATACATTCTGCAAAAATGACCGCGTCGCTCCTCGTCTCACATTTCAAGCTCATACGGCGCCTTTAGATATGAAATTTAATGATAACGGCAGTGCAGCATGGGTCACTTTCCATGGAAGCTGGTTGGTGTTGGAAGTCCCATTAATCCTTGCTTTTACTGATGGAGTTTTAAGGGACCGAATCGACCCCATAGGATACAAGCTTTCCGTTGTGGGGTTTTCCAATGGCTCGCCCATTGAATCAGCAAACAGTAGCACCGCCGCCATTGATATTGTCTCTAACCTTGACCTCTCAAAATGCCCAAACAACTGCTTCAGACCGGTTGGCTTGGCATGGGACAGTAAGGGTAGGCTGTTCATGAGTAGTGATACTACGGGCGAAATCTATGTTGTAGTCAGGGCGGATGGCAGCTCAGCGAATTCTGCCTCACCTTTTAGTGGGCTGCCTCCCACTGGCACGGCGAGTGCTGCAACTACGTCGAGTACGAAGCGGAGTGCGGCGCCAAGGCACATGCGGAGCTCATGGACCTTGCTTATTGCTTTCCTGGTGGCTAGCATATTCATGTGATGTTGGATTAGGAGACTAGTAATGAAGCTATAATTAGTAGGACTAAGTGGTATAATCGTGTGGAAGGCTTCAAAGATGTTTGAAGAACCCTAGAAGATTAGGTCGGTCTAAGAAGCCTTTTCTCGCGGAAGGAGCCTTCTTCATAGCTTCGAATCTACTCCTCAAGAACTTCCTACTCCTTCTACATCCCCACCTAGTCTCTACTACCTGCCTGCTTACCTACATCCATTGGATTGGATTGCTCCGGTACATTCACTAAACGCTTCTCTCCTATTCCGACTCTCACCATCACGGTTATTCATCAATTGAGAAGTCAGTAGGCTCGAACATCTCAGTTCATGCAAAGAGGCAGGAGCAATTTAAGTCATCTGAAATGCAAAGTTTAACTCAGCTGGCATATCCACTCTAAATTCTTGACTCAACTTCACTTCAAACTCCTTTTCCTTCAACTCACTTCCTCTTCCACCACGCTTCTATCATCAGCCCCATCTGCTCTACATTACTGCACTCTTGCCGTCCGTCCATATCAACTTTGACACTGTGCAAGCTCGCTTCTTTCGCCTTGCTCCCCCGTCGACGGCCCTCCTTGTGGTACATGTGTGCATTTGCTTACCCCGCTATAAGTTAGTAGCCTCTCCTTGGCCTTCATAACAGTTTGGCAGTGTGAGCAATGGCCTTCAATATCCTCCCAATTGAAGTAAGTGATCAAAATATCTATTGAGCTTTTGCCCATGGCCTCAACTAATTCCACCACAGCTCAACAAAGAGATCATCAGCTATCTTGAACCTGACCGAGACATCTGCACCTTTCGTCTTGTGTGTAAGAGTGCTAACTATGCTGTCGATGGCGATGGAATGTCCTTTTGGCGTTATCGTTTTCGCCAATACTACGCACTCGGGAGCACTTCCGTTTCGAATAGTCGGCTAAAGAAGGCGTATCAAAAGCGTCGCCGGTGGCTGCGCAAAGGCGCTGGGGTAGAATTCAAGAATGGCCAGACTGACCATGAAATTAAGACAATGGAGGTGCTAAGGGATTTGGTCAATGGTTAGTGCACTGTTTATTCATTACCTCGTCATGCCTGCCACTTCAGTGGGTCAGTGACTGACATTCATTGTTTAGAGTCCTTTACTGGAGAGATCTACGATGACGAGTTTGGCCGTCCTACTTGCCGTAACCTCTATGCCCTCAAGCAATTCGTGCTCAGCTCTAGAAACTTCACCGATGTCAATCGCCTTGGGCCAAGGAGCGCTTCGCTCAGTCCTCAACTCGCCGCACTCCAGCTCATGTGTGCACATTTCATGTTGGATGAGAAAATCGGAACTGAGGATGTTTATAGTTTCGAGGTGTCTCAGAAAGCAGTCTACGAGTCAGCCAAGGTGGCGCCTATATTTCACGGCTTCAATGACCTCCAGGTCAACATGGAATGGGTTCTCCATGCTCTGAACTTCTTCCGCTACCATATGATGCGAGAATGCGAGAACACGCTCTACGTGCCTTTCCACGATCTGAGTGGTCTACAAAAGCCGTTGGCGTGGAAGACAAAGCTGCAAGACGGTTCCCATAAGCTCGGAGGGGATTGGATGGGTACATATGGTACATGATTCCTTTAAGAGACGAGTCTTATTTTCAAGAAAGGAAGCTAACGATAAATACTTGGAGCAGCTTATCTTGACCGCCAAGAAATTCAGCACATCAGAGCAAATCCACCAGGCTTCGAGATTCTGATGGATAAGAATGTGGACTCGGACCGCGCAATTCAGGTATGCTTATGCACAAGTATAAACCCTGTTCATACACCGTTCACGCAACGGTTCACTGCTAAAACAGGATTTTACCAGTGTCTCCGACTGGAGTTTGTCGATAATGAAATCATCTGGCCAGCCTTATTCGAGCGCCACCTTAAATCGAAGCCAAAACCGCATCACGCCAAAACCCGCGCTCAGCACAAGGCCGGCAGTCCAGCTATAGGTGAACCCGTCTCATTCCGCTTCGAAGGCACAGGCTATGACGAAGAGTATGACATCCACTTTGATGTCAATAGAACACGTCGCCCATTCAATATTCTTCTTATCTTTACCACATGTCCAACCTCCCTTAGCTGGGCAGAGCCTCCTTAGTACATGTAGCTAATAAATCATGGTAGGAAGTTCTTTGCCTCTGGCTGGCTGAATCCGCTGCCTCCTCAACAAGGCATTCCTGGGTGGCAACGAATGACCATGATGAAGCACTTCCACGACGAAAACGGAGCAACGGATAGCGACTACCTTTGGGCATATGAAGGCGTTGTTCTACCAGGGGGGCAAATGATTCTCGGGCGCTGGTGGGGGGTCGATGAGGATGCAGCAGCTCACGAGGTAGGTTGAGCTGAAGACGGGGCACTCCTCTCGAAGATTTGGCTATTAGCGAAAGCTGATATCACATAGATCTACTCCGGCCCCTTCATCTTTTGGAGTGTTGATGACAACCAAGGGATGTACGAAGAAACCGACAGTGAAGAATACGAGTAACGCAAGAATATCCCTCTCTTTCGACGTTCGGAGCCATCTCACCTCCCTGTTTTGATAAGTGGCGCTTGAAAAATCCACAATGATTGTGCAGCCCAGGATTTGCGATTGGACAGCCCGGCGTTGGGTTTGGAGATTACCAGACTTGCATTGATTGCATTGCCTTTCTTAATGGCCTCCAATTTACTTCGCAGATATATACCTACCTCCTGCAGTCCTTTTTCTATCTCGATAACAACCACTTATCCCTTCACTCACATACACGACTTTCCCTCTTATCTCTTATATACCTTTTATATACTCCTACCATTTCTTTCTTTCTCTTGGTCTGCTCTTAGATACACATGGCGCTGGGCGTTCGGTGATCCCTTTCCATTATTCTGGCATAAAAAACACATACACACACACATCACCCTTCTCAAGTCGCCTCAAAAATGCTACTGGATGCAGATACGGAGCACCAGCACAGTGTTATGATTGGACGACTGATGGGTTTGCCTTTTGGAGCGCCCTGGAATGGACGAGCTGAGCTGGGAGGATTGGTATTTCAATGAAATTTTGGATGAGGATTTCATATAGCGAATACTTGAAGTTAATGATTGAGTTTGCTAATTTTGATTGTGACCATGACGGAGATGCTTGACTACTCTGCGCCTTAGAATACTGTAGCGGGCGGGGATCTTAACATGGAGATAGGAAGGGTAGGATACGGCACATTGAGCCTATAGCAGCTCACAGGGAGGTAAAAATTGACAGAAGCCTTGTACCGTCATGCGCGGACGTGGACCTGCACGATGAAGGCTGAATGAAGAAGATATGTGAAGCAAGTACAGGGTTGGTTGTGGGGAAAATTGAAAACAGAAACTCCGGCAATTGAATTTGACCTTTTCCACACCCCAAGAGCTGTCATGTCTAATGAACAAAATGACTTACGCTATCGCTTGGCATTAAAATACCATTCTCAAGGCGTTTCTATCCCGCCCATAACGCGATGCTTTCTCTTGCCGACTATCGTCACTACACTTGGTTTCAGTTCAAACTCGGTTACATCTACTCCTCGATCGTTTTCACACACTCCCAGCCACCGCTCAACCTCTCCTTCCATAGGCTAACTCTGTTATCGCCTGTGCTGACAGCTAAGACGTTACCGCTAAGGCTCCAGCTAACACGCCAGGCGACCGCGTCGACGTTAAGGGTGGTTGATTTCCATTCGCCTAGATGATGTTAACAACACCAGTCCTGCCTTCTAGGCAAACAGCAAGTTTAAAAAAGATATCTTACGTAGATCCGGATTCGAGCTCGTCCAGATGCGCACAGTCTTATCCTGAGACGCCGAGGCAATATAGGCTTTCGAGAGTACAGTAGGCGACCACGCGACGTCGCGGACCCAGTCATTGTGGCCCGTAAGGGTGT
Organism: Cenococcum geophilum 1.58; assembly: GCF_001692895.1. Taxonomy (NCBI): domain Eukaryota; kingdom Fungi; phylum Ascomycota; class Dothideomycetes; order Gloniales; family Gloniaceae; genus Cenococcum; species Cenococcum geophilum. Next base: position 852,183 of record NW_027137567.1, read on the forward strand.
TGGTACAAACGTAGCTGCCTGTCTCGGGACTGCCATTCCACAATGTCAGCATTTCCCGTCACCAACAACCGCCACCACCAGGGGATCGCCGGTAAACGCACTTGAACTCCCAAATCTTAACCTGGCAGTCGCTCCCGCCCGTGACAAACCTCCTCATCGACGGCGTCGCAGGCCCGCTCGCGCTCGTCAGCGCACCAGGTGCAATGGCCGGCGCCCAGCTCACGGCGTTAACGCCGATGCCGTGCGCCGGGAAGATCTGGTGGCTCCATGTGTTATCCTTGAACTCAAGGACGGATATGTTGCCATCGCTGGAGGCGCAGGCGAGCAGGCAGCCCGCGTCATGCGGGGCCCACGCGACCAGGTTTACGCTTGCGGTGTGGAGGGCGAATTCGTAGATTTTTTGCCTAAGGGGGAGTCAGAACGGGTGAGAGGGTCGAGAGTCGAGTAGGATGGGGTACCATTGGTTGTTTTGTTCCCGCCATATGAAGACTTTGCCGTCGTAGCTGGCGGAGGCGAGGATGTTGCCATATTTTGGGTGCGCCTGTGGATGAGCTTTAGCCATTGTTTCCGGGGTGCTTCGGGGCGCGAGGCCTACCCATGACACACACCATACGGCGCCCTCATGGCTACGGTTCAAAATTCCATCAGAATTATAGTCCTTGCTAGAATCATATAGTATTGCCTCTCACGTACCCCTTCAGTGTCTCTGTTAACCTATGCGACTCTCCTTCTACCTCGAAAATCTTGATCGTCTTGTCCGACGAGCATGTTGCTAACCGGCGGCCGTAGTAGTCAAGTACTGCGTCATGCTGCGTATCGTTTAGCTCCATTGTCAACAAGTTGTGAGATGCGACGGCATTTCGGAGGTGTAATTTTGAGGATTTGGGGATTGGTGGAGCATACAATCATATCATCGTGACCGGAATTTGATATTACTTGCGCCTAGTAAACTATTAGTAAAATCTTCGGGCAAGGAAGACGAGGGTCAGAACACTTGCCATTGTTGTTGTTGGAAGCCCAGTTGCATATGGAGTTGCCCTGTGTCCTCAGTCTAAGCCGCGATGCGATTAGATTAGATCCTTTGCCCCATGTCACGTACAGATAACGGCCTCGGCCCGCATTATCCTCCATGACCTTCACAAGCGGCATGTCTGCTTCACGCATCTCTTCTTTTCCTTCATCACACTTCCGCCTTTCTTTCCCTCTGTACTCTCTTTAAAACTACTTCACCATGGCGGACGCTCTCTGCGGGCCCTCGAATGCCCTCCAGAATTTCCAGAAGCACACTACTATAGACAGAACTCTACAACAGGACCGGCTAATATCCCACCAGTCTCCGTCACAGGTGAAGAATTGCCTCCGACTATATACCCTCACATCTAGCGGACCACTGACAGTATATACAGGGCTTTCGATCGGGACTGGGTCAAAATGCAGGCATATTGGACCCCGAATTCGAGGCCTTTCAAGCGGGGCACTCAGGCCCACCACAACCAGACTTCCTCCCATCACACCTATCCCAAGCCGCACCTCCTCCACAATCCGCAACACCTCCTCTTCAAGTCGCTGGCTGGGCCTCAGATTTCCAACGCTTACACATCTCTTCCCCGCAGCCCTCAACGTTGCAGCAGAACCAGCACTTTCGGCCGCAGGCCTCCGCGTCGTCATGGCACCGGGATTTCCTGAAGCAACAGGCGCCTGTCGCAGGGCTGCAGACATACCAAAACCCTTCTCAGAGTACGTTTGGAGGAATGAATGGATATAGTATGGGGGGCTATGCGGCACAAAGCCTCAACCAGCCACAATTCGGGGTGCCAATGCATAGCCAAGATATGTCAGTAGCACAGGGAAAACAGCGGGCAGAAGATGATACATCTCAATTCGATGAGGCGGCATTCGAACGAGCGTTTGAACAAGCGCAAGCAGAGATCCTTGTGGAACAAGAGCCAATCTCATTAGAACAATCAGTTGCGGAGGACCAATCTGCTTCTCTACCGCGAGAGACTGATCCTATCTTACTCCGGATAGCAGAGAAGCGATACCGTAAGTTTAAGTTCGTACACTGGAGAGTACTGGAGAGCTCATCACTACGCTACAGCTGTATACCTCTCCATCAAGCTGCAAAGCTTGCTACAGTTAAAGTCTGAGGACGCCTTAATGTATCTCCCAGAACTAGAGAATTTAGAAGCAAACGGATCTCTATTTAACGACCTGAGCGAAGCCCGGTGGTGTCTTGGTGCTCTTAAGAATGTGCTAGACGCCGATGTCGCCGCGGACGCAAAATCACGCTCAAGCAGCCTGATAGAAAAGATAAACGCACGACTCATGTCAATGTACCCTGTGAACGCACCAAGTGTTCCCATAAATGATCGTACGATCTGGGACGACTTGAAGGACGCCGGCTACACTCTAGAGACACCCCACCAGGAGCCCGTGCAGGAGGAGCCACAGGAAGAAAAGAAGGAGCAAGACCAGCGCCCCAACGACGATGACGAGATGGCAGAGACAGCAGCGCGCCTTCTCGATAGCGTAGCCGACAACACGAGCGAGAAGTTCCGCCAGAGCACATTCCTCGAGCTGATGCGCCGCCTGCGCGACCGCGAAGTCCGAGTCGAGGGCGACAAGATGGTCGAAGTCAGTCCCTCACATTTCCTTCCTAGCCCACCCCACCCCTCCCCGCTCCCCTCTCACCACCTCCTCAAACCAGCCCCGCCACCCCCAGCCGCCACCTGCACATGCCCGCCGAGGCAGACTTCATCACCTGCAAGGTGTTCAGCTCCCCCCCTTCAGAACATTCCCGCTGATATTCTCTCCCCCGTCTTCCAGACCAGCAGCACAGCGAAGACGGCGCCGCACGCCGCGCGCATCCCGCCGCACGAGCAGGACGCCGATCTAGGCCGTGACCCCATCGAGACCATGCACAGCCACGAACCCGACTCCGGTGAGTTCCGCGCGTTCCAGTAGACGGAAGCCCGCCTATCTCTCTCCTCTCTCTCTCTCCGGCAGGCAGCAGGACTCGGGGCAGGGACTGCTAGGGCGGTTTACATGGGTATGTTTAATATTTCGCATGAAGGAGATTGCGGGGGGTTTGGACTGGTGGCTGACGGTGTGGTTACAGAGTTCGATCGGTATCATCCGCCGCTTCCGCTTGTGGATAAGGGCACGTCGTATGTTAATGGGTGCTTCTTCCGCCGTGATGAGCAGCTGATTTGATGTGGCTGCTCGGGAGTCTCGCCAATCGAGAAGCGGAAGGTGGGGAGGAAGGACCGCAGAAGATTACTGGGATGATAAGGGAGAGGAGAGCAAGTGGGAATGTTGGAGAGAGCTATTTTGGAGAAGAAAAGCATTAGGTACATAGCTACTGCTAGAAGTCTATTTGGGTATTGGATTGAGCGGCGGGAACGAAGCATCCAGAGACTGGAGATGGTAAATAGAGATGGTGTAGGGCACCGCCATTGTCCCGTATGGGTGATTAGCTGTGAAGCAGAACAACTCCACACTCCGCTTTGACAGAGTCGACTACATCCGCCTCAGTCTCCGGTTTACTTGATCGTGAACGTCTGTTAGCCTCGCAAATCACTCATGGAACAAGTCTAGACATCAAGTGTGTTGATACTCAGACGCAACTACTTCTTCGATGCTAGCAGTGTCACAAGAGAACCCAATCCGCACTGTAATGAAAATCTGTGCAAAGGTCTGATATAAGCACTTGGGCAAAGGGTTACCTCAAAAGCTATACAAACACAGAGGCCAACAATGGCCCCCAGAACATCTGAGACACGGTTCTTAACGGATATTTTTATTTGTAACACAGCTCTCATTAGTGATTTAGCCGCGTCCCAGAAAACGGGAGCGTGTTGCACACACGACGGTGGCAGGGTAGGGAGGTGACTAGACTAGCATACATACACTTCCTTCCGAACAAGAATAGAAAGAGATTTCTGCGCCGTCATCCGAGCCTCAGCCCGTACAGAAATAAAAAGTAGGAAAGTGGAATGAAACAGCAAAAGAGATGAGGCAGCGAGGGCGAAGGGGGTTGGCCTGAAATGAGCCTCCCGTTTGGTTTCCTCGAGCAGCACAGCGCGATGAGAGGGTATTTTTTCTACAAGTGTGGTGATTGACGCAATAGGGTGGCGTCGGGTATCCGTAGAGACATGCGCGAGCCGCGCGCTGCGCCGTAAGGGTGTGCTGGTACAAAAGGCGCAGAATAAAGGAAGCAGAGCAGGAGAGATATAGAGCGCGTGCCAGGCAACAGCAAAGAATCAATCAAAAGCGGAAAGTAAAAACTGAAGAGAAAACAAATCGTACGCCCGGCGCTAGTTATGCATGCAATGAAGCACGGATGTGGGACGATTTGGAGAAGAGACAAGAAAAGTCTGAAAAATAATTCGTCATGGGAAACATCTCTTCAGCTTTGTGTGACACCGCACCCGGCCGTTTAAATACAGCGAGCCACCCTATTATACTCTCCAGCCAATCATCCTCGAAGGATGCCGGATGGGACAGGGTAAAGAAACGAATTATTGACAGCTCAGCTTGAGGGTTCAGGGTGCTCCGGCACCCAAGTTTATCCAGGACATGTCTTGATGTCCAGCGCCTTTCTTTGGCCCACCGCCTGTGTCCGGCACTCCACGGGGGAAGACCGTGACGGTACTATCTCGCTCTTCTGCTGCACCGAAGCGCCCTGGGTTTAGTGAGCTAGGCCCACTCGTAGGGAAGTAGGAGCTAGCTCCATCCGTTGCGTAGTATGAGCTCGTGCCATCCCTAACCTCGCTTGCGCGCACACTATTCGTGTATGCACTACTTGGTGGTCGCTGATTCCATTCAGGGCCTGACACCGGTGTCCAGCTTGTAGCGGGATCTCGGGTGCTTGTGTACGCAGTACTTTTGTTAGCATCGAGGCTTAATACCGAGCTTGCTGCTGAGCTTGCACGTGCCAACTCAGCTTGCATTGGTTGTCCCGGTAGGTTCTCTCGTGAGTGCCCTAATGTCGGGCTTCCAGTGGCTACACGACTAAGACGCTGACCATCAAATTTGGTGAATATCTCGAGAGGTGGTGCCGTTTGTGGTTGGCTGATTATGCGAGAGTCTGTGTAATGTGACTGGCTTCCAGCACTGGTTCGGTCAGACGTATATGTCGATCGCCCGGAAGGCATATGTGCGAGGTTCGTAGCTTCATTATTTGCGAAGTACCGACTCCATCCTGAACTCCGGCTTCGGCTTAAAGCAGCTGTAGTACCCGTAGGCGTCGCATCCACAAAAGTAAGGGGTTGTGTTGCTAGTCGCGCTTGTTTCTCAGTTGCTGGAGGTGCTTTCTCTACAATCTGGGACATCTCGACGGGCTCCGCATAGCCAAGGGGGCTCTTCTTGGTAACAAGGCCAGCAGTACTGGCATCACTTCCAAGAGGGCCTAGTCCTCTTTTGTGAGCTAGACCAGCTCGACCGGCGATTATAGCAAGTGAGCTTTGGGATGCGTTCATAGAGGCTGAGTAGTTGTGGCCAACTGCTCCCCCTGCTTCGCTCATGAACTCGGCACCGCGATCCGCGAAACTTAGACGATCTTTCTCGACATAGCCACCTTTGCCTGCTCGTTTCCTTCGTTCTCGCTTCCATCGCAGGAGTAGAAGTAAGATTATTAATAGGGCAGCGATTCCAAATATTGCACCAAGCGTAGCACCTAGAACTGTGAGCATTCGAGCTTTACTTGGTCCCGTAGCTGCTACTGGCGCCACAGTCGCTGCTGTCGATGATGCCGCTGCTGAAGAATACGACGTTGATGTCGCAGAAGGAACAGACGATGATGAAACTGAAGAGGTAGGTTCTGATTGAATGGTGACTTGTGAGCCACCCAAGAGTTCAGTAGCATTAAGCCAGGAATTTGCTCTTTGGTCAAAGATGCAAAGCGGATCTTCGGTGTTTCCTCCACTGATGACAGCAAGGCCGTTTGCATCTTGCGCAATAGAGAAACCAGAACGAGCTGATGTTGGCGCGAGAGTGCCATTGTATGAAGGCCAACCATTTATTGTCAGGTCTCGTTTTTGTTTCGTTGAAGGCCCACCCACAGTTTGACCAGGAGACGCTACGGCGCCGCCTGCATTAAGTAACGCTACTCGGGTGACCACGTTTGGATTGACACTCATGTCGTATGTTTCAAGGACTTTGCTCCCATCATCTCCAGAGACAACTGTACATCGAACCCGGGACTGATTCGCAATTCCTTGTATAAGTGTAACGCCAACATTCTGCCAGCCTTGTTCAGGGCTAAAGGTCCAGACGGCTTTGTTCTGGGAATCTCCTCCAATCATTACAGCATGACTTTCATCCCAAGGCATGAGCATCGGGTCGACCGTAGGAGGCGCAATAGAACCGAAAGCTTGTACGCTAAAAGGCGGAGTGGTTGAAATGAGAAAAGTCTGCGAAGATGGCCCAGTATCTCCTGTCGTCTGAGATCCTGAATATACTAGAATTGAGGATGAAGCGTTAAGGTAGGTGGCGGCATGGTTCTGTCGGTTCTGCGTGACTTGGGTAACTGGCGTAACCCATTCCCAGGTCCGGTTTGCAAAGGAGAAACGTTGAAGTCCAGGGTAATTCCAACTACTCGCAGTCTCATTCACAACGCCTCCAACAATGTACAGCATAGCTTGACTAGCACCTCCACCAGCCGGTACCGCCTTGACACATTTACCGCCCGTCACCGACACGCCCATTGGCAATTCCTTCCATTTCGCACCTTCTGACAAGTCAAGAGCCTGGAATGCATCCGGGGAGTAGACATAAAGAGTATGGTTATTAATGACTGAACAATGGCCGTTTAGTTCAACGAGAGGCTTTGGGAGACTCATAGTAGGACGGAACCCTGAGGGCAACAGACGACCGCGAGAATGAAGCGATTGTCAAATTCGTGCGGTGAAGCTCAAAAAACTTGACATGAACTGAAAGAAGAACGACTAGCATGCCAGCTGCAACTTCATGGCGGTTCGATAGTGGTGGATAATGAGGTGAAGTAGTCGACGACCTTCCCAACAATCACGACAAATTCCAAGCTCTTTCGCCAATACTCCTCTAACCAACTATCCTTCTTCCCGAAATATTCCTCTCTAATTGCATATAGAAGAGTATTGACTAGCGCGTTTGTTTCGCGTACGATCCCGTTCGGTGCGATAACTAGTAAAAATGTGTCCAACTGCGAAAGAGCGATATAATCTAATCGCGTGAAAGATGCTGTTAAAATTCGGAGCCTCCGAAGAGAATGCGCAGGGACTTGCCTTCAGCCAGCTGCACAGGGAATGGGAGCTCGGGGGGTGCGGAGGACCGAAAGGAAGCGTGGCTGTGGCGAACAGAGCCGTTCGCAGAGGCAAGCTGTCAGAGATTGAAACAGTAAAACCCGCAGGTGGGAGTGACTAAGACACAGACTTTGTCAAAGAGAAAGGTGGTGAGGGGATTGACCAGCAAGGTAGCGGGTGTCGGGGTAAAGGTGTTCGAAGCAGCGCAGCGCAGCACAGCGGTGTGCGTAACGTGTGATGCCGCAACTGATCGCGTTGAGGCTGTTCTGATTATCGTGGGCGGCGCTCAGGGAGTGCTGAGCGATTACTGGTGAAGGGAGCTGTGCCCACGAGGTGACCTGGGGGGGCACAGTGACCGACAAGGTCAGGCCCAAAGTGGAGAAGACGACCGGGGCAGAAGCGATGACGACGTGCTTCAGGTATTGATGCGCGAGTCGCCGGGGGAATTGGGGACGGAGAGCGGCGGTCTGAGATGCGGCCGCGACTGATTCGTTTGGCGTTGGAGAGTATGACGGCACAGAAAAGCTCCTTGTTGCAAAGACGAGTCGAAGTTTCAAGATCGCAACCGGGCACCAGCTCTGGCGAGCAAACAGTTTTGTGGATGTGTGTGGGTGGATGGCTGGGTGGGTGTGCCTGTGCCTGTGCCTGTGCCCGTGCCTGTGCCTGATCGACGTCGGACGTTCCGTGGAGCCTTGAATGTTTACGCGCCTCGGCAGCTTTCAGTTTGCAATTTGTACGTGCATCTGCCACTCTTAATATTGCGTTGGAGGGCAGTAAGGCCTTCTACTGCTGACTGCAGGGCCAATTGTCTATTCCTGTCTTGGTCCCACGATGGGCTCAGATGTGGGCGAGTTGGTGGTGTGTTTCCCTCGTGCTTTTGGTGCAACATTTTGTGCAAAATCTGCTGTATCGCTAATTCAGGGGCATTTATATGTGTCCCGCCGCTAGGCCAGGGACTGAAACGCATTCAGAGCGCTGATCCGCCAGCCACGCCATAAAGTCGGCACTTTTTTCCCCTCTTGACCCACACGAGCCCCGGACCTGCATGCTGCTTCTTACCCACCGCCGGCAGGATCAACGAAAATCCAGACGGCAGGGCTTGTATCTTGCATGCGCACACATGCCTATCGTAAGAAGTAAATATACAGCACAATTACAAGCCCTCGTTACTCTCACTCAGCCTGCGCGAAGGAGCTGTACTGTTGCGCAGAATCAATACCTCCAAGCCAGGCCGTTGCATCTCATCACATCAGCACCCTATCTATTCGCGATCGTTGAACCGCCCTCATTTGCGTAACCGCGCGGCGAATCGAAACAGAGATTGACACTCGTCCCCACCGACAATTCCAACGTCACCACCACTGCCTCGCTCGTCCGTCACAACGCCGAGAGAAGCAAACCTCACAGGTAAATCGCGAGATCGTGAGATTTAAGGCATCAAAGGTGAGATCGGATCCTTCAAATTTAAAGTCCGGTGGATGTTCATATACCACAATACGGGGAGTACCTAAGGGTGCAGCCGAGCCGTGTCTTTGGGACTTTCAGGCTATTTTAACTGCAGCGGATATTATGATATTCTGGGAGGTTCCACCAGACCCGGGCGACCTTCCAGAAAAAGGGTCTTCGAGCTGATCCAGTAAAAAACAACAGTGCGAATTTTAATCTATTGAACTGGGCCCTCTGACGCAACTCTACCCACCCGTGTGGAATACCGGGAGCGTTGTGGCCATGATCCCATCTTCAAACTGTTGTCAAACCACTTCCTCAACGCCGCTTACCCTATCAACTCTCCCACTTTTGTCTACCCCCTACAGATTGAAACCTTTTTCATAATGGTTTCCAAATTTTTTACCCAATGGCACAAAGTCAGAAAGTCGCACAGCATTCTCCGTAGACGTATCCCGCGCACCATGAGCTCGGAGAGTTTCATATGCATTGCGGAACATTTTTCGCACTGTTCATCGTGGCATCCACGTTTTCTTACGCGTTGTGGCCATCGCTATGCGCATCGACCCCATCTTCGATGTCTTTGTTTAACCGCGCATATGTTTTGTTATGTGATGCAGCAACGCTTTTGGTACTCCGTGCCGTCGCCTACGTAGATCTCATGGCCGAACAGTTTCATGCGTTTGAGACGTGTTTTTCCGAGTTCTAAGTCCGAAACTGTAACTAGCTGTGAAAGTTGACTGCAGCATTCTTGAGTAAAAGTAAGCTCAAGTTGAGCAACACCACAGAGTGCTAAAGTACTTCGTAGACTCAACGCAAATTGGTTGCAACTGGTACCAAGCACGTGAAGCACTTTGCCAGCTATCTACGATAAGTTTAGGAACGATACCCCTATTCGCAGATGAATAAAATTCGTCAGCGTATATCGTCTCCCCTGTCCAATATGTAACATGCTGACATCCCCCAATGATAGTAACTTCACACTTACTACGTCTATCCATGTTCACACTCGCTCTCTGTTTCAAAGTTTCTATCATCGCTCACGCCTTTAGCTAGTCCCGTACCACTCTTAGCTGTCGTCAGATCCACATTCTCCATGAAGGATAGCTCTCGACATTGATGAAGCCCGACAGGCTTGCTTCGAACAATTTCAGGCCCACCGCCATAAGTATCCGTACAAGCGATGAGTTCAACAGCAGTTGAATTTTAGTGTTAGTATGGCCTTACACTCAAAGCATCATACGCCGTTTCTAAAGATCGAAATCGAAACCAACGTACTCTTAAAACCAAGACTTGCCAAGACGATTACACTTATCACTAAAAAATTAAATCTTTCAACTTTAAGACCAGCCAATGACTTTCTGCGTGTGTAGAGATATCTGACCATGTGTCCGGTCTTGAGACAATATGGCTCCTACCAAGCATTTCCATGCTTGAGCTCAACTGAACTGTACGCCGACCTCGGACTCCCAGTCAACAATAATCTCATGGTAAAATCACATTCCAAATCCTTACGAAAAACTTTACCCCACTTTAGAAATCTACAACCCGGCCTAATTCAGCATCCTGTCACACACTCGAAGTAGCCGATTCCCGAATGGTGACTTGCCTCAAAAGGTTGTTCCGAATATTCCAACATTGTATGCTACCTAGCATGACTCAAGAACCCTTACCCGACACAAACCCATGAAGATCTCCTCCCTGTTGCCATGGGAAAGCGAATTGCCGCGGTCTACTGACAGATTGTCGACGTTAGGCAGATCACAAGCAGTTCAACACTAGGGATTTGAGCTTAACTTGCTACACCGACCTGGGATATCCCTAGCCTATCCCTTCGCACGGTGATTTGCGTCCATCTATTATCGGACCAACTTAGAGATGGACGTCACCGTTCGAAAGGATAGGTTGGTTGATTCGTCACGATGAGAAAGATACAGCGGACTATGCGCGCGGCATTTTCCGTCCTAATCTTTCTCAAGGACGATACTCTCAGTGTCTTTTTTTACCTATATCTATCCACCCACTCTATCTCATACATTCACACGATCAGAAGGCACTTACCGAATATCCTCCAGGAATCGTTTGCGCATGTGTAACGAAAAGTTGTGGGTCGTGAGAAGTAGATTGTCTAAGGAGAGAATCATCTCGTCTCATGAAGAATTAAAGATCCTGACCTCAAAACCAATGATGCCGGCATAGCGAGTGAAGGAGTCTATGGGTATTCTTACAGGCCACTCCATTCACCTGAGCGTGTGACCACGATCAGATCGAAGTGGCGTAGGATCCCGTCGAACGGACTCGTGTGTTTAATTAATCTATGAAATAAAAGAGACTATATATACATAGTGTAGGTGCAGGTAACAGGAACAGGTAACAGGCAACTGAGACAATCCGTCTCAGTTCGACAGATCCTCAGTAATATATCCGGGGCCTAGAAAAGCTCTATATTTTCAGGGCGATTAATTCACGGGCAAATGGCTCGGGGACAGTGATTGGCAGTGCGGCTCGATGTGTAGATATTGTAGCCCTAACGACAGTCATGATTCACGGGCAAATGGCTCGGGGACAGTGATTGGCAGTGCGGCTCGATGTGTAGATATTGTAGCCCTAACGACAGTCATGCCAAGGTTCTTAGCGATTTCACTCAGCTTTGCTTGCATCATCTCAAGGTCAACGAAAGAGGGTATACATCGATATATATTCCTATAGGGATGCGTCCAGCTTTACTTCACTGGATTTGTTCCTTTTAGTCTAGCTCGACTCCGAAGTCTTCCCAGAGCTCTAAGTATGTAAAATATAAGCTTTGGAGCCAATCTTCATGGAGGTACCCGTGGAACTACATCGCTTCCATGAGAAGGGTTAAATATGGCTGGGGTGCTCTATTTAACATTATTAAATTTCCATGGAAGAAGGTTCCATGTACTTTTCGAACACTAACTTGACGTGCGCTTAGACTGAATGCAGCTTTCGGAGCACATTTAAGCCTACTTAAACAAAGTTTGCGGAGCCCCTACGTAGGTAGAGTAGACGGTAGTCAATAATGTCACTGTACCCTAACTCTGAGTCTATAAGTTGGTATTAGAGCCTCGGTTGATTTGTTTTTCTTCAAGGAAGAACGACCAGACTGAAATGTTAGGTGTATTATATGCTGATTTTGTCATCTTGAACAAACTAAGGGAACGCACTGTGCTTCTGTTCTTCACAGGTAGTACCCTTCATCCGCTGAGATAATTTGTCCGCAAATCTCTATCCCGGTATTCCTCATTAATCGATAGTTAAAGCAACTTTATCCAATAAGTCTGTTTGAATTATAAATATCCTACCCATACCACGTGCTTAGCCACCCTACTACTATTTATATCTAAGGATCACAAGATCTAATAGCGGATTCAGATGTAGATTACATCTACCAGAATATCTGGTTGAGAACCAGGGATGCATATAAATATTACACTTGGACCAGGTTGAAAATTTAGTACCATTTATAATCATAAAAAGTTACTATTTATAACATATTGCCTTTACTAGTAGCATTAGTTTAAAGAAAACTTATATACCTAAATATATAATCGCGTACCCGGAGGCCGGATGGCTCGGAATCAGAGTCCTTATATAATCATAATCACTGATTTTGGGCGATTATATTGATTATGTGCATCCCTGTTGAAAACCGTCGGCCAATAATAAATGATGCCCAATTTAAGGATTAGGCTACGGCAGGTGCCCTAAAAAAAAATACTGGTTCATGCGAGTGCCACGCTGTCATTCTGAAACTCTATATATAGTTGTTTAGTGGTAGTTTTACGCGCTGATGGTTTGCCCTAGTCGTGGGTAACTACTTTTTGAATATACGGTGAGGCCAGGGGCCTGTAAGAAGAGACTGACTCAACGAAGCAACGTTAAGTTCTATGGAGTACGTTTGGATGCCTTAAGATTACTAGAAGTATACATAGCTAAAGCATACCTAAGCATATAATCTTTGATGAAAGACCACGTCTGTAAATTTCGGGGTTCAGGGTGGGCGTGGAAGTACTTTCTCGAGACGGAAAAACACTCTGGTATATCTTCTCCGGATGGAGAAGACCATAGTAGCTGGGCGGAACACCGCGAGCTTTCCTGGAGCTCCCTGGCTTGGTTTTGAAACTGCAAGGAGGCAATATCCTTTCACATTGTAGCAATACTTGGGTAGAGAACGAAAGGAGTGGTGGTGTCGACCTGAGTCGGGTGTCATGCCGCCGACTCAGTTACCTACTCCTTGACTCGGTCACCGACTCAGTCACCGACTCCCTATTACGTACCCCCCCCCCTGTACCTGCATCTACCTTATGTATATATAGCCTCTTTTTCTTCATAGATCAATCGACACACGAGTTCTTCTTTTCTCACAATCGGTGCACGGACTTCCGATTGACAGGTGGTGACGGCATCGTTAGTGAGCTGCCGCTTTTAAGGGGACTCTATAAAGGACGAACATGNTGATGGAGAACTACATCTGACATTGGACTAAAATCATGATAAGAGGGACTAGATTCCTAGTACGCGTGCTTGTATCGGTGGACGAACATCCGGACGGACGTGAGCAAATGTAAAATTCCTATGCCTGTAAACATATGGCCTTTGGACGAGGAGGTCGACTGTCACTGCCTCTGCAATACGAAACTTTTAGAGGAAATATTATGGTACCTCAGATAGTAAATACAGCTGTGGTTGTTCCATACCTAGCTTGAAATGCTTTGGAAGCACTTGATTATCAATTTACGTCATATTCTGTGTTAGCTGCTGATTTTCATGAGAATTTACCTACATGGGAGAGTACCTTAGTTCTGGTCACCAAAATTGAGACCATTTTCATGACAACTCAAAACGAAAATGTCTGGGAGACTTGTCTTGTGATAATGCGACCAAGGCTCTTGGCTGGCCTGTTATGTTCATACAGGGACTACTCCACACCCAAGCCAAACTCCTTTATAAATGCATCCTTACCCCCTGAACGCCATGCAATCGTCCCGCTGTCGCAATGCAAGTGCTAATAAAACCTCCTAGTTTAACCATTATGACTTTCCAGCCCCAGTATCCATCTTCTTGCGTGCCGGCAACTGCGGCACCTTAAACCCAGCAGAATCCACAGCTGCCGGAGCGCCGTTGCTTTGGCCTCCTGGACCCCCAATCTGGGTGAACGTACCACCTTTAAACCACCTATCCTCCTCCGCTTTCCTCTTCCGATTCATCTCCTCCCTAACCTTCGGATCCACAAGCTCGAGCCCCTGCACCGGCGTAAACGCAATCGAGCTCGTCCCCGCCGTCGCCACACTGCCCACGCCCGCAGCCCTCAACCCATGACCGCGCAGCACACTCGCATTCCCCGCCCCCTGCCCGAACCCGCGCAGACTGGACGCCATGCCGCCCAGATTCGACGCCGTGCCGCCCCAGCCGGGGTTCTTCTTGCTGAGCTTAGCCTTGGTGCGCTGATCGATCTGCTGCGCGCGGATGCGGCCCGAGTCCTGCGCGCCGATCATGCCGAGGCCCTTGGTGCCATCGCCGGTGCCGTACCCGACCTCCTGCTCCTCTTTCCCGAACGCCATGCGGTTCTGCGCCTTGCGGAGGTCCGTCATGGCGGTTGCCTCCTTGGCTTTCCGCGCGCGCCGGCCGCCGCGCTTGCGCGAGGGCTTGTCGTCGGGCGCGGGGAGGGCGCGGACGCCTTTGTTCGGCGGTGGCTCCGTCAGCTTGTCTAGCCGTGCGATGCAGTCTTCTTTCAGCTGCTCGCCGGTGGAGCCGTTGGGGGATTCGTGGACGCGGTCGACGCGCGCGGCGAGGATGACCTTCGCGGATACGATGCGCATGGCTTGTCTCTTGAGGTCGGTGCGGATGCCTTGGATGATGGGTGAATGGTAGAGGAAGCCTTGGTGGCGGACACCAACATTAGTCGCAAATCCGGTTCCAGAAGCCTTGTTAGAGCCTAAAGGGGGAACATTGCAAGCTGGGGTTTTAGCGAGGCCTGTGAGGCCTCCGGCGTAGTTGAGGAGCTGGGCAGCGGTAAGAGAGCCGATGAGAATAGTAAGGTTGGGAGCGAAGATATTCATGCGGGATTGCACGTAGTCAGTAAGGATCATTTTGGCGCGGTCAAGCTGAAGAGTCATATTGCAAGCTTTCAGAATGATAGCTAGCTCAGGCTCGGTAAGTTCTCGGCCACCGGAGCGCGTAGCTTCGACAGTCACAACCATGAGGGAGGGCCCATCTAGAATCGATTTTAAAGGCGCGCCGACGATGTTGTCGGTTGATGTGGATATGCCTTTGATATCTTCCATGGGTCCATTTCCTATTATAGCAACGGTCTTAGCGTAGTCTAGTGGATTCTTGATGAGCTCCTCGAGGTATGGAAACCGGACAGAGTAGTGATCCCGTATGAACTTGTGCACGATTGCAATCTCGCCATCGATGGAGGTTGAGAGAGTGTTGGCCTGGGTCAAGAGCTGATATTCCGGATTTTCCTCGACCGAACCCTCATTTGTCGTTTGGGGTAGGTTCTGGAAGTGCGCGATCTCCTGTAGTACTGGCTGAAGTTTCGAGAGTAAACTGGACGCGCTTTGTATATCGGCTGGACCTTTGTGCAGCTTTGACGATCCAACCTGATCCGCTAACGTTTGTTCCTCGTCTTCATCATCTTCTTCTGCGCTTTCTGAACCATCTGCAAAGTCCCTCGCAAGCTCGTCTAGGTCGCCATTCAGGTCTCTTTGTGGGGATGCCTCATCTTCTGAACCTGAGGCCTCGAAGTCGTTCAAAAGTTCATCTGCTAGTGTGGCCATGATGGCAGTCAAAAGGAGAGGTCGCGGAATTCGACGCGAGGAAAAGGTACCGAGATGCTAGATCGAGCGTCGCAGACTCTAGGAACGGAGGACTATGAGTAAGGTTAAGGGAAGGAGAACTAGTGGCGAGGATCTCGCATAGTGGAAGAAATGAGCAATATCGAGGCTTGGTGATGTCGCGCCGAACCAATAAAGTTTCTGCCGGGCGGTGAGGTTGAACTCCATTTTCAAAGCTCGCGATTTATCCTCAAGACTTCATTTCAAGCTCGGCGTCAACATCACACCACAGACCTGCTCAAAGTCGCCTCTGGGTCTCTCTTTCGGCTCACTTTCGGAAGGCCATTCAAATTTGATCCTAGGTCCTCTCGATAGGTTTCCCTATTATCTGCAAGCTTGCCCTCATTCTCGTCGTGTCGCACCTCCAACGAAAACACACCTTGTAACCTTTTCTCGGCTTCGACGTATAATACCTTCGATATGGAGACTTCACGAGGCCCTCCCCGGGTCAAGAACAAAGCCGCAGCGCCGACTCAGATCAGTGCGGAGCAGCTGCTGCGTGAAGCTGTGGATCGTCAAGAGCCAGGCTTACAAGCACCGACCCAAAGGTTTGCGGATCTTGAGGAGCTTCATGAGTACCAAGGTAGGATACTCTTTGGCAATATTTGAAAAGCTCAAATATGAGCTGACATAGAGCAGGCAGGAAGCGTAAAGAGTTCGAGGACTATGTACGGCGCAATCGAGTGAATATGAACAATTGGATGCGGTAAGTCTGCGGATGCTAGGTTATTGGGATATTCTGACAAAATCTATAGGTACGCACAGTGGGAGCTTGAGCAGAAGGAATATCGCAGGGCTAGATCGGTATGCATTACCTCCCTATCCAGCAACTCTCTAGATTGGCATGCTGACTGCACCTCAGATCTTTGAGCGAGCTCTCGATGTAGATCCCACATCCGTTGTCTTGTGGATAAGATATACGGAATCTGAAATGCGAACGCGTAACATGTATGCACATCTTTAATAGTTATATGGCGCGTGCTAATAGTGCCCTAGAAATCATGCTCGCAATTTATTTGATAGAGCTGTTACCATCTTACCTCGGGGTGAGTACTATCATTTCTAACTTGTTATATCTGTTGACATGTGTTTAGTGGACAAGCTATGGTATAAATATGTTTATATGGAGGAAACTCTCGGTAATGTAGCTGGAGCACGCCAGATTTTTGAACGATGGATGTCGTGGGAGCCAGACGAGGCAGCATGGTCGTCCTATATCAAGATGGAGAAGAGATACGGAGAGATGCAAAGGGCACGCGCAATATTCGAACGATTTACTGCGTATGTACCCCTATAGACGAATATTATGTAAAGTATACTAACATTGTCCCACAGAGTACATCCGGAACCTAAGAATTGGATTAAGTGGGCGCGGTTCGAAGAAGAGAGTGGCACCAGTGATCTTGTCCGAGAAGTTTACGGAATGGCTGTAGAAACTCTAGGAGACGACTTTATGGACGAGAAGCTGTTCATGGCTTATGCGAAGTTTGAAGCAAGGCTCAAGGAGTACGAACGAGCAAGGGCGATATATAAGTTTGCTCTTGATCGGATGCCACGTTCGAAATCGGTAAATCTGCACAAAGCTTACACAACCTTTGAGAAACAATTTGGAGACCGCGATGGTGTGGAAGATGTCATTTTGTCTAAGCGGAGAGTTCAATATGAGGAACAAGTCAAAGAAAATCCCAAGAATTATGATGCTTGGATTGACCACGCTCGCTTGGTATGTTGCCTTAATGTTTCTATCTCCCGAATTTTCCATCTAAATCCGTAGCTAACACCCACTAGGAGGAGACTGCAGGAGATGTTGATCGAGTACGTGATGTATACGAGCGAGCAATAGCGCAGATACCGCCGACACAAGAAAAGCGCCACTGGAGACGGTACATTTACCTCTGGATTTTCTATGCCTTATACGAAGAAATGACGAACCAGGACGTTGAGAGGACGAGACAGATCTACCAAGAATGTCTTAAACTTCTCCCACACAAAAAGTTTACCTTCGCAAAGGTCTGGTTGATGACAGCACAATTCGAGATTCGGCAAGGGCAACTGCAAACCGCCAGGAAAACACTAGGTCGGGCGCTTGGGATGTGCCCGAAAGACAAGCTGTTCAAAGGCTATATTGAACTGGAACTGAAGCTTTTTGAGTTCGTGAGGGTACGAACGCTCTACGAAAAGTATATTGAGTGGAACCCGGCGAACTGTCAGGGTTGGATTAAATTCGCAGAACTGGAACGTGGGCTCGACGACCTAGACAGAACACGTGCAATATTTGAGCTGTCTGTCGAGCAACCGCAATTGGATATGCCCGAGCTTCTCTGGAAGTCATATATTGACTTCGAAGAGGAGGAGGGAGAATATGACCGCACCAGGCAGTTGTACGAACGGCTCTTACAAAAGACTGACCATGTCAAGGTCTGGATCAGCTGGGCCCAATTCGAAATCGGGGTGCCTGAGGATGACGAAGAAGGCGATGAAGAGGAAGAGAGGCCGGTTAGCGAGGAGGCGAAGGCACGGGCGAGGAAGATTTTTGAAAGAGCTTATAAGAGCATGAAAGAGAAAGATCTCAAGGAAGAGGTAGGTCTTGTTCTTGTCAACTTGCAGATTCAATATCGATATCTAACTATGGTTTGCAGAGAGTCGCCCTCCTCAATGCATGGAAGTCGTTTGAGACGGCGCATGGGTCTCCTGCGGACATCGAAAAGGTCGATGCACAAATGCCGCGCAAGGTCAAGAAGCGGAGGAAATTGGACGACGACTCATTCGAAGAGTATATGGATTACGTGTTCCCAGCAGACGACGAAAGTGCAGCCAAGATGTCGAAGCTGCTTCAAATGGCACACAAATGGAAGCAGGAGCAAGCCCAACAGAATGGAGGGGCTTAGGGCTTGTCCAATAGGCTTAAGGCCTCCAATCATGTTGGCGGTAATCTAATCATGTCATCAAGGGGCCAGGGATACCCTTCATCCTTGCACGTTTTTGTTCCGAGTGCTTTCTGGATAGAGATACCCGTTAATCTTCTCGGCTGCTTAGCTGCCGCGTTTTCTCGACCTCAAGGATTGCTGGACTTAAGCTGCAGCGTCAACAGGTGGTCAACGTGTGGGTTGATGAGTAGCTGAAAATGATTCTAGTGGGGCCAGGTGCGGGGCGAATTGGGCCGAAAGCCTTGCTGTTGCTGGTGGAAGTTATCGGAAGAATGTACCGCTTCCGGAAAATTACCATGCTGTTTCCCCACGGGTGTTTGGAATGTGCAGTAGCGGAGTGATTTGTAGGGTGGAGGGAGCGGAGAGAGTGGAGAGAGTGGAGAGAGTGGAGGCAGTGGAGGACAGTGGAGGGCGGTGGGAGGCAGTGAGAGGAAAATGGTGAAGATCAATGGAGGTCTTTTGGCGCCTGCCCGCGATTAATGCTGACCCACGGCAGTGGAACGGACCCCCGAACACAAAGCCGAAGCCCAGGAACTGCACACCTTGTCCATGTCTCCATGCCATTGCCAAGCCCGCTGCGATAACGAGAGCGCCGTTATGTGGTATAAAAGTGCCACGATTCTTTCAAAACTTGTCTTCCTATCTGACCCACTGCAAGGCGCTGAGATTCGGCCTCACCGCTCAGAACTGCGTCCAAGGGCTGTGCGGAGAATCTGAGAAGTACTCCAGAGCTAGGGGGGCCTTTTTGTCGGCCGCCCATCGACCATTTCGCGGGCCCAAGGCGCGGGGCATCAGAAGCCGACCAGGGTCCTCAGAAGCCGACCAGGATCTTCAGAAAAAAGAAGGCCGTTATCTCGACCACCATTCCATTATTCCCTAAAAACTTGACCACCAGCCTCACTGCTCGCTGCTTCCCTCTTCTTCCATTCCCCCTTCTTCCATTCCCCCTCCTTCACCTCTCCCGTCGCTGTTATCATAGCCCGCATGGGCCAACTATTTCCCGCCGCTCTCACTATGACAAAGCCCAAAGTGCTCCAGCTTGGAGAAATTGACCAGTACGTTGTTCCGTTTCCCAAGGCACCTGTGCCGTGACCGGCTACTGCCCTTTGTGTATTGCGACCTACTGTATCCCAGCCTCCCCCTTGCCTGGCCGTCGTTCGGATTCTATACGAGTACTGGTCTTACAAGGATTGCACCTTTCACAGCGCCCACGAGTCATGGAATTCGCTCTCCCCCCTCGCCGACATCGTTGTACCCGCAGCTCGTAGCCGCGCCGAGTTTTTAGAAGAGTGTAGGAGTGGGAGGCTGGAGGGTATCGTCGCTGTATATCGCACGTTTGGGAGCGTAGATATAACTGGTCTATTCGATGCGGAGCTGGTCGCGGTCCTACCAAAGAGCTTGAAGTTTATATGTCACAATGGTTAGTCGAAGTTCAATTATGTTAGATCGAAGCTTTCCTTCACCTCGTCCGCCTCCAGTTTCTTGACCACAGAAGACTGGAGTTTCGGAACGTGCATCTAGCCTTGGCAAGAGCACATTTGAGGCAGGTTTCAGCGAATCAAGTTTCGGCGACGTAACTGAAGCTGTCAAGGCTGGCCGTTCCGCAACCCCAGTGGATTCTCCGCGGAAATTTCAAGCTGCAGTCTGCCTTCTCTCGGGGCCTCCGCAACCTGTCTGACGTCAAAGCACGTGTTCACATTTTAGTTTGTTAGAACAATTGGGTAGCGCGCTCACCATCAATCCTTCCAGGAGCCGGTTATGATCAAGTGGACGTCTATGCTTGCACAGAACGTGGCATCAAAGTCTCGAATGTGCCCACAGCCGCCGACGACGCGACAGCCGATGTCAATATGTTCCTCATAATTGGCGCGCTTCGCGGCTTCAACACATCTATGGTTGCTCTGCGCGAAGGCGGATGGCGGGGTCACCCTCCACCACCTCTAGGCCATGACCCGGAAGGCAAGACGCTAGGCATATTGGGCATGGGTGGGATTGGTAGAAATCTTAAGAAGAAGGCAGAGGCGTTTGGGATGAAGGTAGTTTACTGTAACCGTAATAAGTTAAGCGATGAGCGTGCAGGTGGCGCTCAATATCTAAGCTTCGAGGAATTACTTTCGACCAGCGACGTTATTAGTCTGAATCTCCCCTTGAATGTAAGTTCGCGGCGTTGTTCTCTTACTACGCCTTTCTATTCTTCCGACCCAATGGGCTTCCGTATTGTCCTCACCGCGTACAGTTATACCATAAAGTAGGGCATCCCAAGCTGACAGATGTTCTAGAAAAATACCCGCCACTTAATATCCACTCGTGAGTTTGAGATGATGAAAAGGGGAGTTGTAATCGTGAATACTGCTCGAGGGGCCGTCATCGACGAAGAAGCATTGGTTAAGGCTTTAGATAGCGGTCATGTGTGGTCTTGCGGTTTAGACGTGTATGAGGAGGAGCCGAAGGTGCATCCGGGTCTGGTTGCGAATCCTCATGTCATGCTTTTGCCGCATATGGGGACTTGGACTGTAGAGGTAAGTTCGCTTGATCTACGTCACGGATGTACGGGAACAGAGCCGAGAAGGTTGCTGGAAGATGATGCTTAGGTGATGACTGAACGCTGCTGACTGCCGAATGTTTTTCAGACCCAAACGGCTGTAGAGGAATGGAATATTGGCAACGTGCGGGCCGCGCTGGAAAAAGGGAAACTGAACACTGTCGTGCCTGAGCAAGCCGACATGTGAAACCTCTCTAGAGCATTTCGGTCCACGACAACCGGAAAAGCTGAATTTGGTGCTTTTACTATAGAAAATCATCGCTAGGGTTATATGCTTTGGACGGTATGGGGATCATAGATAGAATAGAGAAAACCGAATAGATTGCCAAGTATCTTTTGCTGCCTTACCCGAGGCGAGGACACCATGGGGAGCTCCTGCATTTGAGCCTTTGCTTATTGCCCCGACGGGGAAATGAAATTGGTTGGCTGTGTGGAGTCTATCGCTTCACGATTCCTTTCTTGGATTCCACGAAAATCACCAGCGTGGGAGAACACCGAAGATGGCGATTATTTGTCATGCCGAGATCGTCCTTGTGCTCCATACACTGCATCGGTCGTGCTACCTGTCAAAATGACTCTGGATACGTGCAGGCCTACGACCCCGTGCTTCCGGTTGTGGCGAGGGAGAGAGTACTTGGTCGCAACCATAGCATGGGACGAGCAAGTATCCGAAGGTTGAGACGAAGCAGATTAGCTGGCTGCAGCAGATGGAGGCGTTTTCATGAGATGATGCAGGACCCAGGAGTGTCGCCGGTCCTAGAGGGTTATGCGCTGTGCACATGCTTTGATGACAGCTAACGGCCCTGGGGCGCTCGGTTGGCGGCGGTTGGAAGCTTTCTAGAAAGGTGTCTTGCAGGAATGACGGCTGCACTTCAGGGATACACCCTGAGGATGCTGGAGATGGGGTCCAAGACGATCGCAGATTCGCGGCGTGGATAGGAACAGCTCGTGCATCATCCGCTCAGAGAATTCTGGCTGCTTCGGCTGTTCTCCATGCAGTCGCACACTGCCATCCCTGCCTCCGCTGAAGTCCTATCTGCTCTCCTGGTTAATCTTTCCTGCGACACTGCTTCATGTCACTTTGTTTCATGTGGCCTAGCAGCCCGTGCCGCTGTCAGTTTGTGCTTGTGCAATACTTCACGGCTGCCTCTGCCATTACCCGTGGGCAGGTCTATGTGGCACAATCTACTCAAGCTGTATCTCGGAAATAACACCGGCGTCAAAGGGCTTTTGCCTCATGCTCGCTATCTACCTGGCTGTCTAGATCTACACCATGGGTGGGATGCCAACAGCAAGACCTGCCTAGCCGGGAACTGAGCACGGGCAAACACGCGTTTACGATTACGAAAATAACAGCGCACCGCGGTATTTATATCCTCTCGTCAGCACCTGTAGTTCTCCTCACAAGCAGTATCGATGATGGGGACCGAGTCCGATGCGCAGGCCGATGGATAGCCGGGCCGCGAAACAACTCATCCCCTGTTCTATTCCGCCTTGGCTTCTGTGCTGTAACTGGTGACACGCGGCGAGGCTGCGTACAGAGCGAACCCGGCTTCCAGAATGATAGAGATGCGGGAGAGATGCCTCTATAGAATAGAAGACAGCGCGTGAGATCAGGTGCTCCAGGGGTGCTTTCGCGCTCGTGGGGAGCAATCTATCCGAATCTTCCGTCGGGGTTTATACACAGGCTAGGCCGTTGGTACTACCAGGCGGCCCCTTTCGTAACCCTGAGAGGCATTCCCGAATGGTGAGCAGCGCGCCGCCGGATGCCAGGTCGAATGCACCTTTGTAATATGGCCAGGGCTGATCATGTCATGGGTGATTCAGTGACATTCCAGATTGGGCCACATGCCGCTGCGCTTAACCCATCCACGGCTATGCTGCTCATCCTCTTGCACTAAACGAACCACCAGCGAGCGCCGAGCTACCTTTCAGGTGCCGAGAGCGACGCGGAGGCCTATCCCGTGCATTGGTGTTGGCGATGGGGGCAGAAGGTTGTTCCCCTGGTGCATGCCTACCTAGTTATTGGCATATTCATGGTGCAGGCGCATCGAGGGTTCTCCATATTGACTAAGCTGGGGTCTAGAGACGGAAGCGGCCTAGCGCCAAGTAGAGGAAGACATTTTTCTCATCTGCCTCAAGGGCCACATCTCATCTCATTCCAAGCAGCGCAACGAGACGGTGATCCATATTCCATCGCGTTTCGTGCGTGGGCAGCACTAGACCAGTCCGCGACCGTACCAGTCCTGCAGTCCAGCGACCAGCAGAGCGCGAAGCGAAAAGCGAACGACGAACCGCCCGAGTCCCCTGGCAGCTCGCTTGAGCAAGAGTGTCGAGCGAAGCGAAGAAAGCCCCGGATTATTATTTGCAGGCACAAACGCACCCATCCTCAAGGTATGTCGAGACTGCACCTCCTCAAGCTGCTGCTCTGCTGCTTTGCTGCTTTGCTGCCTTTGTGCGCCAAACTCGCTTTGAGCTGCCGGCTAGACAGGCGGCTAGCACCCTCTCCCTCTGCACTCTCCGCGCGTTGCTCTCCACGCCCTCTGCCTTATGCTCCCTCACTCTCGCTCTCTCTCCCTCGGGCGTGGGTGACTGCGCGGCGGACGGACGCGACCTGTCCTCCATGGCCCTCATCGCTTATCATCCCGTCCTCGCACAGCCACCAGGCAGTCAGTTTTAACGCACCGCTGCACTGACCTTCCGCGTTGACGTTGGGGTTGGCCGGGAGAGCCAATGGGGGGAACCAAGCAAACCCTTCCTTTCAGCGCATTTATTTCTCGCATTTCTTGACGCATGATCCCGCCCGACTTTTGACTGCCACTTTTGCTCGCTGGCGATCCCCCCTGCCCCGTCTGGCACTCGAGCCTCCAGCTTGCGCGCTCCACCCGAAAGAGTGCATTGCTGACCTCGTCTCTCTCTCCTTAGTTTTACTGGACCCGTCGCTCAGGTCGTCGCCCTCGCCAGCGGCCGCCGTGCCTCAAACCGAGGTCCCTATTAAGCGGCAGCCCCAGCAGCCCCAAACAGCCCCAGCAGCCCAGGACCGAAAGAAAAACCCCTGGATTGCCTGGACTGCCATTTCACCGACTGTCTAGCTCGACGCCCCGATCCCGATCGGTCGATTACGTTTTCCCGCCATCTGCGTCTCGGCCTGCCTTCCGCTTGCTTTTCTCCCTTCCCTCTCGCCTGTGAGCCTCGTCCCGTCCAAACCACGTCAAGCTTTTCGCTTCGCTCCCCTAGACTTCGCCTGAGCAGACGCGCTCCTTTTGGGGACACCTACACCTACGTGCGACTACACACGAGGCAGGGCAGTCTCGACGCCGTGCCGGGTGGGACCATCTGGGCCCATTCACCGCCAGGCGTGAATGTCACACGATTATCACAAACCACCGAACAGCAGCGCGCCGTACTCTCCTGCATTGTCGCATTACTCCCAAGCTAGCATGGCCGAGCAGAATAATTCACAGTCGAGGCAACAGCCTACTTCCTACCCGTCACCGCACTCCTATCCCTCACCGTCGATGCAGCCTACCTACACCTATCCTCCGCCTCAGGGCCAGTCGGGCCAAGAGCCATACCGCGCATCGCCGACGGGTTCGAATATGTCGCTGCCTTCGTTGAACTTACCTCCCATACGTTTGCAGGACAATCAGGGACAGCCTCCACCGCAGTCGCAGCCCGGCCAACAGCCGATGGGCTCACCGCTTCCTCCTCCCGTAGCTCCCATGAGCGCGTATTATCCTCCCCATCCCGGCCAGTCCCTGCCACCACCGGGCCAACAAATGAACATCACATCCTCACCACACAATCTCGCGATGCGGTACCAACTACCTCCGCAAGGAGAGCCGAGGATGATGTCGGGAGGGAGACACAAGAAGGAGATCAAGCGTCGGACCAAGACGGGCTGTTTGACGTGTCGCAAGCGGAGAATAAAGGTGAGCATACCCCTGGGAGTTTGCTACTTTCATCCGGTTGGATTTCGCGATGGCTGTCAATGCTCGATGGAGGAAGTAGAAGCTTTCGAGGAGAACTGCGGGTTGTCGTCCGTAACCGAGCCACCGCCAGAAGCGAGAACCAAACCTACCCTACATCTCAATTTCGACTGCATATCTTGTCTCTCTATATACAATTCACTGACTTCATTCTTTCACGTTTAGTGCGACGAAGCTCATCCTACCTGCCGAAACTGCCAAAAGAGCAAGCGCGAGTGCATGGGCTATGACCCTATATTTAAACAGCAACCAGGCCCCGCTCAAATACAACCCGCACCAAGCGCTGCTCCATTAGCGACTTCAACGCCCGCTTCCGCGCCACCAGCACAGGTCCCATACGCTCACGTCCCACAAGGCTACGCTCCAGCTGCGAGTGCAGGCTACGCACCGCCTATTGCTGCGTCTGGGCCGGGGCCCCACCCATCTTACGATTCGTTCAACTCTGCCATTGATCCAGCTCTGGCTGCTGCTGATCCGGCTGCCATGCAAGGGGCTCCAGCACCTTACAATAGCGCACAAGCATTACCACCAGCACTAAGAGCAGGTTTAGGCAGTGCGAGTCCATACTCATCTGCTGCATCGGACGGTCAGCCGCTTAAAGGTAGGAGCGCATAAAGAACCCATACCTTTCTCTAGCACGCAAAGCCATATATCATTATAACTAGACCCCCACTAACACGTGCTCATCCAGCAAAGCGGATCAAGATCGATGACCTCTTTCCCTATGGTGGACACAACCCTCCCGAAGTACCCGCAAGGACAAGTCCCATTCCCTCTGAGCTAGACGCTGAAATCACCAATGTTTACACAAAAGATTACTGTCCTGGACTAGACGCGATCCTGGAATCTACCTGGTTTGCGACGAACGATAACGGCCTCAATAGGATGATAGGTGACAAGGCCCTACACGAGGAGGTTGCCCATTTCGTGGAAACCTGCAAATTCTACAACAATCAAATGTATGACGGCATGTCGCGGATACCTAGTCAAGAGGCACGCCTTATTTGGCACATGCTAAGCGTTTGTCGGCAACCACCCCCTACCTCAAATGGCACGAACGGAACCACGCCAGCCAAAGAGGAAGATGATGGCCTATCCCTTAAAGAAGTTCGAGCACGACTTGATATACTAGAAGCCCTTCTCACAAACCAAAACCTGGACTCGAATTCTCTTCTCCAACTTCCGTATCCCGTTGGTATCAGCGAGCAGAAGAAGGCGGAAATCGAATTCTGGGAGCATTTGGGCAATTTTGTCGTGTTTGCGGACAACGAGTCTGCCCCTGCTGGTGCAGTCGACCGTGCCCTCGGAACCATGCGTGGACTCCTTCAACAAATCGAGGCCCGAGATGTCCTATACTCCATTGCTATTGCGCGAATTTCAGGCGGCCGCGTCCCCGGGTTTCCTAACAGCATACCGACGCCCGTGAATAACAACCCTAATGACGAGATCAACAAGTTGAACATAGCTATGAGATTCATCCAGGACGAAGCCAAGGCCAGCACCCAGCAGGTCATCACACGTATCTGCGACATGGCTTTGTCGTCGTGGATCGTTGGCCGGTAATGCGGGGCAATAATAATGGGAGCGTTTGCGCTCTGTTTTCCCCTTGTGTGGCTGCAATATGCATAAAACGCGCAAAAGTGGCCGTCGGTGGCACCATCTTATTTCCTCTTTACTGGGATATATTTGCTTTAGTCTGGAAAGCGTTGGTGGGTGGGAAAAACGATTTTGCGTGTTTTATTCTGCGTTGCTTTGCGAGGAAAGTTAAAGATTGCGTTTTCTGTACCATTAGCGGGCGATGTTCACCCATCATCCACCATCCATCCATCACATGATTTCGAGCAATATTCTAAATTATTCTCTCCTTTGTTACACGTTCTCACTCAAATCCACGGTTCCTCCTAGTCCCATTTCTTCTACAAACTTTCCATCTTCCGCTCGACATTTTCGGGTCTCTGCATGCGGGAAGCGGTGAGCTGGGTTAAGACTACTTTTTTCTTCCTTTTCCAATAGGGCAGCCAGCGCGTACGGTGATGTGCAACGCACACCACACGGCTGGCGGACGGAAACAGACTAGCATTGTAATTGTATTTTTTTCCTCTTCGTCCCCGCCGGTTGTAATTGGGCGTGGAGGGGAATGGGATGGGAAACTCCTTTGGTTTGGTTGCTGTACCCCTAGCTGGCATCAGATCGAACCAAAAATCGAGCAAAACTTAAATGATAGACTGGTGAAAAATTTTGTTTTTTGTTTGTTGCGAGCTGTTTTCGAGATCTGGTTGGTTCACGGTGACTTGATGTGATTTTAGGGATGAAAATGGCTGTGCTGAAACTCGGTTGACCTTTCCATGAACTTCGAGAGCCTGCTTTACCATTCTTTGTAAGGCGGCTAGGGGCTTTCAAAGATGCTCTGCTATCACTGCTTGGCTTGCCTGCTCTCGGGCATTGGTTGGTGTGGATTTCAGACCTTTTCGCCAATTACATATCTCAACAGGAGACCGCTTCTGCACCTCCACCGCAACTCTACAAAGAAACTCTTGATTGGATTTTTCTAGGGTCTGGTTACCCAATCACCGCGTCCTGGTCCTCAGCACGCTATTCGCCGTTCGCTAATATGCCACACCACGGCCTGCTCCATGCAGTTTTCTGTTTCTTCTCTCCCCTTGCTTTGCTCTCGGGTATTCCTTCCTTGGTAACATGCTGATGCACTGACTGCAAAGTGACGGCAACGGCTACGGCTACGGCGGCGTCGGAAAATATACACGCGGTTGGGTGCGAGCTGTGGTGTGGCGTCATCGTCTTTGCGGCTGCGTGCTACCGCTTTGTGGCGCCCTATTAGAGCTTTCATTGGGGGTTGTTCGTTGCACAAGTAAGGGGGAAGAAAGGTGCTTAGTGATGACGTAGTGTCTTGAGGAGTATTGATTGTCTTGGAGGTTGTGGTGGTCAGAAATCCTTCCTGTAGCATATTATAGGTTGCGTTTACGATGATGCTGAGTTGACGGTGTTTTATGAGTTGCTCAATTCTTTCTGCGCCGCTGTTTCTTGGTGGAGCAGTCAACGTTAGATTGGTGGGGTAACGATTTACTAGTAGCATTTTATGGGCCTCATATTACAAAGGGCTTTTTCCTCAGTGTCGTCTGGATAAAGGAATCCGTAAGGATATCAACCATAAAAGTCAAATTCTGATATGGAGGGAGTGTCCTAGATCATGGAGAACTTGTCGGGTGCAAGTTTCAATTCATCGTAAGAACGCACTGCTTTCCATCGCGTTTGGAATTTAGCTAAAACATAACAGTAGATACCAGCCCCCCGAACGATTAATCTGTGTAAGATATTCTAAACGTTCGATAATTCGATAAGTACGCAGCATCTTGCCAACTAGAGCAAAAAGTAAAATAGTTGAACCCTAAATTATGTGAAGGGATAGCATTAGGAACGGGTTTCAGCCGCTGGTAGTTCTCCATGGAAATTCAATCCCCATTGAGAAGATGATAAAACGCCTCATTATCGCCTTATGAAACATTCGCGTAAGCTTGCAGAACGGCATAGCCGCTGAACACCTTCCCCAAAGTCCAGCTCAGAAGAGTGCTCGCCTTAGATTCCTATCGTTGCGAGACGAGGGTTTTAAACAAGGCTGATACAGGAACGAAATATGATGAGCTAGGCTGATTCCGCCAGAGCCGAGAAGGCTCCGCCAGAATCAAGATCTCCTAGTGGCAGCAGTAAACCATCCTCAGATCAACTGATTTCTAATACAATTCAATCCGGAAACACCGCAAACGCTCTCACATTGATTATATGAGTCGACAGCGGAATTAAAGTGGCAAGCAAAGAGTTATCAGCAGAAGTATTCACCGGAAGAGCTGGAAGCTCCTGGAAGAGCGGTCGCGAAAGTGAGGCCCGTCTGCACGAACTGATTGCTTTTTCTAAAAGAGAGCAACTTCGCCACTGCCCCACCCGCTGTCAAACTCCTTAGGCACTAGGAGGACTCGCATAATTTTGGCCCCAAGATGGGATCTCGAATGAGGACGTGGCCTGACCCGTGGCCCAGGAAGCGGCCCAACTATGAGTTGCATGTAGTTCGCCAGTTCTTACCGGCCGTCTGCCAGTCCAGCCAGCGTGGCCACCAGGCCGGCGCAGCAAAAACATACCCAAATTTTGGAGTCTTAAGCGAATGTTTCAGAGGCTCTGATGCCCGAATCAACCACTGTCATTGGAGCATGAACCTAAGCTGTGCGCACCCACTCGGCCGAACGCTTCCACATTCTCCCTATCTCTACCTTCAGCGCGGATGTGGACATCTCCGAACACTGAAGCCTCGAATTGGAGCCGCTTAGCTTTTCTTCAACAGCAGTAAACATGAGGCGGATACGCAAACCATTGCTGATGAATAGAACAGAACTATCCGCGAGCCTATCTTTATCCGCCGGAAAATTTTAAGTTTTCTATTCAGCCGCAGATTTGAGGAAACCTACTCATCACTCTTACTGGCTGTAAGCAGGCCAGCTCCAGTCCCTCGGCTCTAAAGCTTTCTTTACCAGTTTACATCACCGAACACGCGGAAACTGCAGCTAGGCAGAAGCGCACTTGGCTTGACGAAAGATGTGCTGTCAATCACTGCATGGCGGATCATGGGCCGGGGAGGTCGCAGATGAGAGACCGGGTATCCAACCAAAGAGCTTAAGGCTTGAGCTGAGGAAGAGCCCTATGTCGTCGTATTCCTGGCGATCAATTTGAAGTTACAACTCACACCTACAGGAAGACCCGATCATACGTGTAGCTAGATATTCTTCATCACCTCTCCAAGCATCTACTTTCTCTACAGTTCTTCAGTCTGTCCCAATCACCTCTCGTTTCCTCTTAGTTCTTCTCAATCCGTTTCTCACAATCAGTTCCTGTCAATCAGCTCCTCCCAATTAGTCCTCTCAATTACTCCCCCTCAATTAATTCCTCTAATTAGTTCCTCTCACTTTATGAGCTATGGCTCCCATTCTCCATGCAGTGGCCCGCCAGTTCAATAACTCCCTCGCAACTGCATCGGCCGTTTCGGCTATCAGTAAAAGGAGCTCACCGAGCATGTGGAATGATACTATTACCAACGTTATTTTTGGCATTATAGCGGCTGTCTCTGCTTGTATCAGCATATGGCAAGCCCATCGTTATTTCCACAGCTTGGTTGGACCGGAACGTAAGTAAATGCCTTTCATTGGTCACTGGTATACATGAACATGGCTAAAAAATTTCAAGCTGCTGCAAATAATGTTGGCCACGAGATACTCTCATGCACGCGTTGCCCCTCTTACCACAGTGAACTCTCCCAATCTCGGTCGGATGTCTCGACACTCGTCGAATCCACCAGACAAAAATCAGCAGGGCAGGACTCTAGACTCGATCTTAAACCAGAATCCCTAGCCTTTACTTCGCAAGAAACCTTCCAAACAGAAATCGGAGATGGCCTATCGGATCTCAAAGTGGAATGGGGCACCGCCAGTCTCGATCCCGATTGGCGATCCTGGAGTTTCCTACACCCCAGCGGCGCGCATGGTGAAGGATCGGACGATGTTAAAACAACCCTGGCAAACTTTTGCGACCATCTCTTCCATAAAAGTGCAACTTTCCACCGACTCTCTCTATCACCGCTTTCCGAGGCTTACCCGGACAACATAATGTTACGAGGCGAGAGCTCGACAGGGTGGCCCGGTAGTATAAGACCACACGTCTAACCCTCGGCTTCTATTTATGGGGTTGGCTGCAACAAGAGATGGGCCTTGCACTTTTCAACTTGTGGGATTCTCTCGACATCAATCTTTATCACTGCTGAGAGTTACCATCACAAAACCTCCACACTGAGAAAGCTTTCTACCACGCCCTCTTCCCTACGAATCACCACCATAATTGGTGTCAAATTTGGAGCCTGCGCCATCACGACGCCAACAACTGATTCAAAGTCTAGTCGCTACCATGAGTCCTTCCTTGAGACGTATTTCCCTTTCTAGCATCACATATTAACGTGGTTTCCCGGATTTTATTCGTCAGCACAGCACAGTTTTCTTCCAAGAGGCGGAATGTACGATTTGTTAAATAGGAGGAGATACAACATCACAGACGCTTGCGGAGCCTTTTGACCCTTTTCATCTGGGATTTGGCAAGCAAGGATACCAGGGGGTATTATGGGAGGGCATTTGAATTCTAGAGTTAATTGCATTTGGAGGACTACCTGCGGTTCCATGTTGTTGCATGAGAGCTTTATATTTTTGCCATTTTCCATATCCGGCGTTTTGTCCAGGTCATCTCTTTATCGTTTTTACTTTTTTGCCAGCGATATATTGATAGACTCTGTAGACAACAGCATAGGAGGGGGGATTTGTTTTTCTAACATGCGCCAGTGGCGGTAACTTTTTTATTTGCAGCGGAGACTAGTAGCATCCAGAAGAAGGCTCGCCTTTCGTTCTTTAAATAGTCAAGTAGCTCCAGTAGCCTATGTAGCCTAGATACTTCAGATAGCTCAGATATCATTGTGGGCATTTCTATACTAGGCATCTATAATCCCTACGATCAAGAGCAGGGCACCTTTATTTGGCGGGGAAAGAGGGCTTTTGCTACCGTTGAAGAAATACTGTAGCACGGGAGAGAAATCGGGGCAAGAGCTGGAATGGGCTAAACGGCTCTTTTTCACCTTATTCTCCCTGTATTTTTGAACTAGGTTCTGCTGACTCTCTGATAACCCAAGGCCCGCAGGAGCAAACCATAAAATAAAGGCAAATGAACTCAAGATGTTCGCTGTCGGTATTACATTGACTTCTTGGGACGCTCAACGTCTTATATCATCATCTGTCCCATGTTGTATGGGACTTACGTTCTGGAATCCCACAAGGAAAATATGTGGATAAGGCATTGTAGGTCCGAGATGCCAATCCGAATATATACTGCATTGCATCATTGGCACGGTTTTGTTCCATGACGCGGCTGAGTAGAGAGTGCGAGTGGCAATGTCCCTATTTCACTCCTTCTATGTATCATTTAGTAAACTAGCAGACTATAACAAGCAGTATGACTCCTATGTGGGTAACATGTATAGAACAATAGTAATTAGTTAGCCCTATCCCATACTGCAGGAGATGAGTGTCAACCTAGTGGATGTCCAGACAGTGATAGCATAGCCAGCGAACTATATACGCTTCTTTGTGACTTAAACTATCGAAACCTGTCATCTCCAACCGGGCTCCAGAAAATCCCCTTCGGGTCCCACAACTGCCTCACTCGCTTCAGCTCCCCGATCATATCTCTGCTGTACACCTCCTCCAAATCCAGGCCAAAGCGAAGATTATTCGCAAACGACGCCGGCGCAACCTTGTTCTTTGCATCTTCCTCCCTAAAAATCTCCAACGCCTCCCTTCCATACTCGTCCGCAGCAGCCTTGGTCTCCGGCTTCCCATACCACGCCGTCGTCTGCACGATAATCCCTCTACTCCTGTGACGGTAGAACTTGCTGTCCGCGCCCCCAGCGCCCGCAGCCGCAGCCGCACTCGCCACGAGCGCCTGCGTGTTCCAGCTCCCGACAATCGTGTACGTCCTCGGGCAGGCATCCTCGACCTCGTCGCCGAGCCTCCTCCAGCGCTCAAACGCCCTGGTGATGCTGGCGACGGAGAGCGACTCCAGCATGCACGTGTACATCTCCTTGAGCCCGCCGTGCCCGTTGAACGCGTCGGCGCCGTCGTTCATGTTGGCGAACGGCACCGCCAGCGTCGCTGCTGAGATGGCTTGCCCCGTGACGTCTGGCGCCAGCGCCGCGGCTGCGGCTTGCTCGGCTTCCTCCCGCGGCCCGAAGTATGCTAGGCTGACCATAATCATGGGCGCGCCCTTGGCTGGGCTGTTCGGCGGGGCGCGTGCGAAGCCTAGGATGGGTACTAGTGGGCCTGCGGGGGGTTGTAGCTGCATATATACCTCGGCGGCGGTGGCGATGGCAGTTGGTGGGAAGATGGTCCTGCGGATCCATATCTTGTTGTCGGTCAGGCGCAGCCCGGAGATGGGAAATGCCGTGAGGGTTAGAGAGGTGATGATGCCGAGACCGTGTCCAGCACCGCACAGCGTGTTGAAGAGGCTGGCCTCCTCGCCGGTAGAGGAGGGAGTCAGCGTCAAAATGCTCCCAGAGGCTGTGATCAGCCTGATTGCAAGCACGTTGTCAATCCCGAACCCGTGGATGCCGTTGAATGCACTTGACGCGCCGCCGAGGAAGGCGCCGATCATGCCGACGGCATTGGAATTAGGGAAGACTGCTTTAGTGTTAGTATACGCATATGCGGTGGATTGATATTTTGTGATGTTAACGTGTATAATAGCCTTCGGCAACGCATGCCTTTAGCACATCCGCGGCCAATGCGCCACCTGCAATGATGACCGAGTCGTTTGATTTATCCACCGAGACAGTCCTAAGCTTTTTCAAATCTAGGTAGACGGTTTTGCCATCGATAGGTACGAAGGAACCGTGGCCGCCACAGCCTGGGATAACGCGGAAGCCTTTTGCTTCAGCGAGGCGGATTGCCGCAATGATATCATCCTCAGTGGAGGGGACTACGACAGCAGCTGGTAAATCGACGCCAGAATCGGACCATCGAGAGACAACGCTATGAAGCTCTGTTGTGGGCTCCGGAATTTTGACTTCGCACGAAGGCGAGAAGAAAGATTGGATGGAATCCGTATTAGTCATGGTAACAGGAATTCAAAACAAGTGGAATATATCTGAATGGAAATGAACCAATAAGACGAACTCGATTGGTTATTTAGGTTTTACACGAGTAAACGGGATAAGAAAATTGCTTAGAACCCCATTTATAGGCATCAAGGTCTGGTGTAGATGGTGAGCGGTGGGTTTACTGGATCGGACGCCGGCTCACGTCAGCAGTAAGAAATGGGAGGCCTTAGTAACTATTCTCAAGCAGCAGCGAATCTCTCATATTAAGTGGGTATGATATTTGATGGCGGCAACAAACGTGCTGGCACTCTCCACCGGCGAAGCCAACACTTCCAGGCTTTGGAAGAGCGGAAGTAATGAGGCGTGCACGTAAGATTCGGCGTCATGGTTGTGCCCTCGTGAATGGCTTCAGATGACCAAGAAAACCATACGAATTTCCATCTCTGCTTGGCTCTGAAGTACTGCAGATGCTCATCCAAAATGCACATGCAGTAGTTGAAACTTAGCGAATGGTCCTTCGAATGTTCGCCTCTGCTAGCGACGTATGGAATACTCTAAACGGGTTGTAAAGGAGAGGAGTATAGAAAGACAGATAAGCAAGCAAATCTAAAAGGAAAAGGTAGGTAGTGCTAAGCAAGAGACATAGGTTTGATGAGATATTCCTAGCGGAAGAGTCTTCAGCGCACTCCGTAGAGATGCCGCAATGCTAGACGGATATTGCTGTGCTTACGTAAATAATGAACGGGATCGTGTACTTCAGGAAAATGCAGGATGCAGTTGGTGAGCTTGCAGGTGGCAGATGAGCCGCCACAAAGCGGTTAGTGCTCGTGTTTTAGTTCAAGAAGGCCCAAACTAGTAATTCCTATATCCGACAGTTATATATATAATACAGCATCCCTACTAGCTGCTTATAGTTCGTACATATACAAGAGTATATCCGGTGATACAAGCCGAGATGGGTGCTCTTCGGCGAGCGTCCTCTCTTCAACCGCTACGACGTGCTCTAGCAGCTCGACCGCCTTGTTGACCTGTCCGTCCATTCGGTAGGCGATGGCGAGTTCATGCTGTGATGCCAGTTGATGAGGATGGTCTTTAGCGAGCGTCCTCTCAACCGCTACGACGTGCTTAGCAGCTCGACCGCCTTGTTGACCTGTCCATCCTTTCGGTAGGCGATGGCGAGTTCATGCTGCGACGCCAATCGGTCAGGGTGCTCTTCGGTAAGCGTCCTCTCTCGTACCGCTACGACGTGCTCTAGTAGCTCGACCGCCTTGTTGACCTGTCCGTCCGCTTGGTGGGCGATGGCGAGTTCATGCTGCGACGCCAGTCGATTAGGGTGCTCTTCGGCGAGCGTTCTCTCTCGTACCGCTACGACGTGCTCTAGCAGCTCGACCGCCTTGTTGACCTGTCCGTCTATTCGGTAGGCGATGGCGAGTTCATGCTGTGATGCCAGTTGATGAGGGTGGTCTTTAGCGAGCGTCCTCTCAACCGCTACGACGTGCTCTAGCAGCTCGACCGCCTTATTAACCTGCCCGTCCGCTCGGTAGGCGCTGGCGAGTACATGCTGCGATGCCAGTCGATCAGGGTGCTCTTCGGCGAGCGTCCTCTCTCCAACCGCTATGACGTGCTCTAGTAGCTCGACCGCCTTGTTGACCTGTCCGTCCGCTTGGTGGGTGATGGCGAGTTCATGCTGTGATGCCAGTTGATGAGGGTGGTCTTTAGCGAGCGTCCTCTCTTGTACCGCTACGACGTGCTCTAGCAGCTCGACCGCCTTGTTGACCTGTCCGTCCGCTCGGTAGGCGCTGGCGAGTTCATGCTGCGACGCCAGTCGATTAGGGTGCTCTTCGACGAGCGCCCTCTTTTGTATTGCTACGACGTGCTCTAGTAGCTCGACCGCCTTGTTAACCTGTCCGTCCGCTCGATAGGCGCTAGCGAGTTCATGCTGCGACGCCAGTCGATTAGGGTGCTCTTCGGCGAGCGTCCTCTCTTCAACCGCTACGACGTGCTCCAGCAGCTCGACCGCCTCGTTGACCTGTCCGTCCGCTCGGTAAGCGCTAGCGAGTGTATGCTGCAACAACAGTCGATGAGGATGGTCTTCTGGAAAGTGGTCCTTCCTCCATCCGTAAGCCTCCTCTAAACACCTCACAGCTTCCTTGATCCGTCCATCCACGCTAAGACATCGTCCAACCCAGAAACACAGATCATACCTCTCCTCCATCTCAATACCTTCCCTCCCTTGAAGCAGCCGGAGAGTATGAGGTAGGTACTCTCTCCATAAGTCGCGATTTGCATAATCGTCAGACGGAAACACCTCCGCAAGATGTCGAGTTGCCTTCTCTGTTGTCTGCATCGTAATCTCATGCCTCCGGATCCATATCCGCGTCGCTAAGTGCACCAGGCTATGCATGTCGAATATCTTGCTGTCCCCTCGTCTAGTCACAAAAGCGTACGCACAGAGTGTGCCAATTGCATCTACCGTTTGCTGATTTGACTTTAGGCACGGTAGGATCGACTGCGGTATAGCTTTCGGCTCGATGCGGGACATGAATGACAGCAGCTCGGCAACACCGCTATCAGTCTTGCGGATTTGGTCGAACGAGACGAGCCACGTGGTCGCCACGGCGTTCTGCGAGCCTTTGTATCGAGTTTGATCGTAGAATTCTTTGCTCATCAGACCAGTTATGTCCTGCTCTGTGCCTCGTAGCAATTCCAGGTATTCTGTGATAGGTACTTGCTTTGTGTTCAAGTAGGCCGCCGCCTGCGTGATGGCCAAGGGAAGGCACGTGAGCTCGCCCAGCAGCTCCGTCACCGTCGCGTGATCACGAAGCAGGTCCTTCCGAATGAGGGACTTCTCTAAAAATCTTATCGCCTCCTGCTCGTCCATCTCGTGTAGCTCAACCACATCGCTTCCCGCCACCGACACGGCCACTTCTCTCGAACGCGTTGTAAACAGGATCACGCCCTTCTCACTCTCCGGCAGAGAATGGTTTATCCCGCCTCTCGCGTCACCACCTCTCACGCCAGAACTCCCGAAAAGCATATCCATGTCGTCCGCATTGTCCACAACGAGAAGCCATGGGCCAGCTACCGCCGAGCTTAGGTACCGTCGGACCGACTCCTTGGCTTCCTCATCCTCCTTAGCGATGGCAAGCTTCTTCGCTATCTCCGTGCACGCCTGCTCGAAGCCCTCGTCACTCAAGGCCGGCACCCAGAAGATCGAGTACTCTGGCTTATTCTCCTTCATCCAGTATGCAATTCTGAGAGCGACCTGCGTCTTGCCAACACCTCCCAGCCCCGTAACGGCGACTTTTTGACACCCCTGTGTGAAAAACATCTGTTCGACCGCGCTTAACGTCTCGTCTCGTCCGACGAAGCGCTTGTTCTTCGGAAGCGGGATGTAGTGGCAGGGTAGGCAGGCATGGTCTGCGGTAGTCTCAGCAGCCATCGCGCAGCACGGTACAGTTCTCCTACACTAACTACTAGGTGCTCTGCCGAGTTCACCCGCCGCCGCCACCATCTGTGTTTCAACACGGGATGCTGTCGACGGCATATCCTGAGGCCTGCTTCCATCTTCATCAACCGCCCCACTGTACATGGTCAGTGACGTCTCGCCGTCATATTTCTCCTCGGCCTGGGCGATACTGGCAAAGTCATCCACAAACTTTTTGATCGTCCTCTGGTTCTCGCTTAGATAGTTATGGGTATGCGACGAGATCTTACTGGCCTTCTCCCAATCGGATAACGTGATATCTTGCAGGCCCTGATCGACGTTGAACCTGTAGTACTGGCCGCTATCACCGTATTGGCCGTCAAGTCTTGCTGCTGCCTTCTTAGAGGTCGTGGCCATTTTCTTTAGTCCACTAATGATAGAAAGTCGCCTGTTATCAATAGTGACGACGTCTCCAAGCCCGGTGCCGATGCTGAGGACTCGCATCTGTCCATGCCCGGGAAACTGTCGCCGGGCCTCCTCGATAAGGATTTCGCATGGGTTGTTGTACCCGAAACCAGCGTCGACAAACTCGATCCCGTCCCGACCGACTGTGATAGACTTGAAGAAGGTCGTTGCCGCCGAGGTCGCTCGCGCGACCTGCCAAATGGCGCAGCCATGGAAGCTAGCAGACGTGTCGTATGTTGTGAAGAGAGTCGGCC
The DNA here is from genome assembly GCF_001692895.1 of Cenococcum geophilum 1.58. Lineage (NCBI taxonomy): Eukaryota > Fungi > Ascomycota > Dothideomycetes > Gloniales > Gloniaceae > Cenococcum > Cenococcum geophilum. The sequence goes on from NW_027137567.1 coordinate 890,065, forward strand.
GCGCGTCGATATTACCCTTCGTGATAGCTAGGATAACGCTGTGAGATGTCAGCCGCCTTTTGCCCCGTTACCCTAATCCACCTCACCCGGGAGAATACGTCTTGGTGCATGACCTGTCGCGGAACTCCATCTCACTATGTGGGCACGTCCCGGCCGTTGAGAGGCCTCGGCTCCGTCGGGCGACACATTCTGATTCCACGCAGAACTCCCTGACCGTCTGTTTGATAGCAGCCTCGAGCGCTTTGGCAGAGAAGGCGCCGGTGGGCGAGGCGGGAAGAATATTGGTCCTTTTCGGGGTGAAGGCCTGCTGGGCGACTTTTCTGTACGCTCGTATACACTTATCGACGGTCATCCCTAACCTCCCGAGCATGATCGCGATAATTCTATAGAGTCCGTCAGTAAGGAATCTAGACCGAGGGGTATTTGACCCTTACCCTCCCGTGCTTGTGCCGCCGATCAAATCGAAGTGTTCGCATGGTCGCGGGACATGGTCAAGACCACTGGCATCGCGGATCTTCTCCATAATGTCCTCTAGAATGAGGAGGCTTGATATGCCGCGGATGCCGCCTCCATCTCAAAGCGTGTCAGCGCGACCGACGAGGCTTGGGCCACAGAGCCTTACCGAGAGAGAGGATCCTCAACGGCGCGCAAGAAGCCATCTCAGCATCCACCCGGTCTATCCTGCTATCCGTGGTCTATGTGACGACGAGGAGGTTGTTGAACCGACAAGGCGGCGGTCGAACCGAGGTAAAATTCAATTGGCTGCTACAAGTCGGCAACTGCGCACGAGCCATTGGGAAAATTACCTCAGCAAGCTCAGACGTATCGATTCAATTAGCGGATATCGCTAACCTTTTTTGTCAAAAAGTTGATTCTATGGTATTCGTTTACCGGAAAATAAGCGAAATTCTGACCAATAGAAGCCATGATCTTCGTTGCACCACTCCCGTTTTTCTGCGTAAAGGGCGTTGAGTGCATAAACCCAGCAGGTGGGTGGAAGGGCAAAAAAAATTTCCTGGGGAAAGGGCAAACGCCCCATCAGTATATAAAGGGAGGCTGAGCACGACAGGTGAGACTGTTAGGGTTAGTGCAAATTTCGCTCAAAACTTTAACGTTCCCGCTTTGTGGCTCTCTACTACCTACCTCAGGACTTATGGTCCGACTTTCCTTAGAATTATATACACCTCTCGTCAATTCCGGTGGTTAGCGTGTTTTATTAACTTTCCCTTAAACAGCAAAAATACCAAAACTTCCCCTACAAAAAGGCCGTGCAGACGTGGCTGCGCTAACTACCGGAATTGATGAGAGGGTGTAGTAGTAGGCGCCCCTGAAAACATCTTCGATTCGTTATAGTTCTTTTCTCCTCTAAGATGGGTTTACACAAGGCTGAAGTTCGCCTAGCATGGGGAATATCCCTGTTATTTTCGCGCGGTGGTGGGGGCTGAGCTCTCGCACTAGTTGCGAGGTTTCGGCTTAGGATAAGTACTGTAAGCCGTCAAGGCAGCGTTCCATCTTATTTTCTTCTTTGTTACTATTAGAACATGGATCCGTTGAGTGTCACGGCATCCATTGTCGGTATTCTTGCTTCAGCCGGCAAGCTTTCTGAGCTTCTTCGTTCTATAATCTCTACCGCCAAAGACGCGCCCCGAGTCGTGGCTGCGTTGGTTTGTGAGATTAATGAAGTTCAGGCAGCACTTTCGTCTCTCCAGACCCTTCTCACGGACCTTTCGTCGGCACCACCGCGTCGAGCCGCTCTAATACAGCTTGATCAGCTTATAGTCACGCTAACAGAATCTGTGCTAACTTTCTCTGAGCTGGAAGCGATTATTACCCCGTTAGCGGTGTCTAAAGGGCAGAAGTTTCCTCTTAGAACTCGATTAAAATGGACGCGTATTGAGGGTAATTGCTTAAAGATGGTTAAGAGGTTGCAGAGGCACAAAGCATCAATTTCACTAATGCTTAATATTCTTCAATGGTATGTCGATCACGTATTATCTCGCATGGTTAGCTCACTAATATCCATAGCGCATCAGATGCAGAAGCTAGTCGATCGCAAGAATCGCTAGAATCCCTGGTGGAGCAGCTTCTAAAAAGCAACCAGGAACTGTGCAAGCGATTAAAGAATCTGGAAGACGCCTTTGACGCACGAAGTACAATAACCAAGAAATTTAACGATCTAAGCCTTGTGTCGCGAGAAGACAATGAGACAATTACAGCAGCGCGGCCATCGAATAACAAACGCACATCTATCATTGAGGTGGTTAGGGTTCGCTTTGCATTCGATGCTGATCTAGAGTCTTCCCGTGTTTACAGAATGGCAAGGAATGACTGCTGCGACCGCTCCTTTGTCAGCTCCGCTATTAGAACGAACGCTTGGTCAACCTTTTCCGGGATTTCCCTCGCGGATATCTCCGTTATTTCAATCGTGGCATTGCCACTCTATCCGGGCGATATTATGAATGAAGAGCATTACTTATTCGGCGATACTAAAGTTCCCCAGCTGTCAGAGCCTGCCGCCCTATGGACAAACAGTCAGTCCGTCGTTGAAATCGAGTCCCCACAACCCAAAGGCGCGTTATCCGCCACTCCCACAAGACTTAGAGAGCGAGCGGAACATGCTAGGGAAGAAGATACTCCAACGACACCACGACAGCTGCAGGATGCTGGCGCTCTTGTCCCTAGCATCTCCCTGGATATGGGAGGAGCAGTCCCTTCGTTCCAAGATAAAATACACTCGGCTCTATTGCAAGGAGACTCTTCCGACCAACCTGCCAGCAGCCCCTCAGGCATGCAAACGGACGCGGCCCCTGAGAAGGAGCTGTGGACGAACGGCCCTGCCTACCTGGATTTTGACGGCGCTGAAACTGCTAGTTCAATACGCATCCATAAGGATGATGCTTCTAGCCCGTTTGACGACGACAGACATAGTGATAATGATGTCGTGTACCCCTGCAAGGGCTGTGGGGAAATCTTAGGAGAAGGGAAGGCTTTCGAAATGGGTGAGTCACCTTTCTAATGAAAGGTTAACGGCTTGTTCTAACAGTATTTGCAGGTGGGAGCCGGTGGCATCTGGGCTGCTTCCGCTGCAACGCCTGCGGCACCCTTCTCGACTCGGACTCATATCTGCAGCTTTTCGCCGACGGCTCACCAATATGCAGTAATTGCACATACGCCCGCGATGCCTGTGATAATAAGATTGAAGAGCTGGCGATTTTGCTGGGGACCAGACATATTGTGCAAACTGCTTCAAATGCCGGAACTGCACCCGGAAAATCGAGAATCTGCGTTACGCTCGTACATTTCTGGGCATCTTCTGCATGGCCTGTCATGAATCGCTCATGGCACGACGCCGCAAGAAGTCGAGAGAAAAACAAGACCGTTCAGTCCTTGATATGATCCCTGGCCTTGACAAGTCCCTTCCAGTCTTACCAGCAAGCCTTTCACCAGAAGTCGGCTCTAAGTTCTGGCCACGAGCAGTCGTCCACATGGTCCAACATTAGCTCTTCGATAGGGCAGTCTATGCCGTCCCAGTCATAGATCTGTACACTACAGAAAGCGCATTCTACCCTATCTTTCCCTTTACCGAAGGTACGGTGGAAGCCGGCGGCGGCAAGTTTTATTGGGGAGAGATTTTGATGGGGCCAGTTATTGGTATACGAGCTTACCCCTTAACCCACTGAGGTGCAACGCTTGGGCCAGTTTTAGGGCCGTGCAGGAACATCATGGAGATTGAAACAACAGCCTCCTATTGGCCAGGCCTTATCGATAACACTGCGCCCGAAGCAGCGGGTTAAGGTATACGGGAGGATATCGTCTTAAAACTAGAGGCTAGGGTTGATGGCCAAGGCGAAGGCGAAGGTATTGGTGGAGGGGCATGGCGGGAGCGGCGATTCAGGGGGGTAGTGTGGAGTTGGAGAACGAGAGTGTAAAGAAGGCTGCAAAGGAGGCTGTGACAGCGGAGAGAAAGGATTCGGGTCGTCCGTAAAAGAGGTCTGTTTCTTTTTCTTTCTCTTCCCTTCCTTCCTCTCTGCAGTCATCGCCCGCGTCTTTGGAGCCATTTTGAGGATGAGCTAGGAGTTAGCGCGGCCACTACGGACTACCTTATTTTATGGGTTACGCAGCTCTCCCTAAGACCTTTGGGAAGAGAATATTTAGTATATAAGATAAATAAAGACTCTAGAGATGTGCTTTCTTATAGAGTGAAACTAGTGCAAATGCGGAGCCGGTTAAGCTGCATAAGCAACGTAAACAGATGGTATGAGCGGAACTCCGATAAGTTGTAGAGGTGAAAGTCTCGTAAGTCTGCGTTTCGTTCCTGTGCAACGCGGCGTGCGATTTTCTTGGACCAGCATACCGACGCCCTGCCGATACTGGAACTAGTTACTTGGACATCGAATTCGTCCCAGAGGAACAGGGCTGTCTCGTCTCGGCACATGTGGGGTTTTTCGATCACACAATGCACTCAACATGGGAGGTGTGATACTTCTGGGCCTTCCGGCCCTGTTCGGGGGCGCCTTGGTGGTCCCAAAGCATCGAAGGTTCGTTCGAATCGTTCGAATCGAGCGAATCGAGCGCATGCTGCAACGAGCAATCCTAGCCACTTGGGCATTACGGAGTGACTTACTGAGGATCATGTCTCGAATCTGCTCATGCTGTGAAACAGCAAGATTTGGCGCCTGTCGAGTACAGTTGTGTATGGCACGCAGCAAGTAAGTCGAGGACATAAGATGGCGCGGTGTCAGCGCCAAGACCAGCCAAAAGGTCCGTGCGGAGAAACTTTCTTGAAGCAGAATGGAGGAAGCCAATTTCGGTTGTGACAGTAGCAAATTGAGCGGATGCAGTTTCGTAAACAGTTCCGTGAAAACGATGATGCCTTTTGCGAGTGCGATGGTGCAAGGCGGGAGTGTGCGTCCTTGGGGCGCAAATGCGGCGCGATGTGGAGCTTGGCTAGTGTCAAGCGTCCCGGGTTTGTGCTTGCGAGCGCCACCATCTTGGGTTGTAACCTCCCCTCGTCCCGCCCAAGAACAGGTCCGCATTCTAACCTGGGGTGGACCATGTAGTTACAAGTCATCGCACAAGCAATAGTTGCTGCCATACGCAACCCTACCACCCCTGCCAATGCACTGTCGGAAGCCCCAAGGACCTTCCCAAACACGTGGGGAAGAAGAGCATTCAGCGCCCATTCAATCCGCTGCAGCTGCCGCACGGCACGTTGGAACGCCCACAGGGTGGCCGATCCCTGCTCAAGCCCTCTCTTAGGGCTCTCGCGAGCGGCACTAATGCGGCGCGATCCTGCAGCTTGGCACGGGGGACATGCGGTGCAACTCCATAGCTTGGAGCTATGAAAGCGCTTTGCCGGCAAGGCCGACTTGGATAGATATCCGTGTTGCTTCATGGCTTCTGGAACAAGCGCCTCTTCTTGTACGTAGGGGGATCTGCTCTGCTTCTTTAGCTTCGCCCGGGAGGCGCAATGCTTCTCTTGCTAATCTGGAAAGCTTATTGCCCATTTGGAGCATTAAGCGGGCTGCTCAACCATGGAACCTTGTTTGAGGGTAGCTTCAAGCTCTTTTTCGCCTGTCCCTCAGCCTAGCTTTTATTTGCTCCGATCAAATCCTGCCTTACGCTAGTTTACGCCATCCTTCAGCCAGACTTGACCGTGAATTTCTACAAAGCACCACGCCTCCCCCATCTATTCTTGCGCCACTACGACTGTTCGACAAAGCCGTTCCTGTCCCAACCCTTCATTCCAAACCAGCCCGTACACGAGTGGAAACCCTCGTTGCGCGCTCATTTTCCTCACCGTCTCAAGTCAAATTCGGTGGTTAATGTTGCCAGAAGCCAATAGTCGCAGACCTTTCTATTACACACCTCTGAAACAGTCCATCCGCTCGATAAAATGGCGTTAGATGTCGGAGTAAAGGGCGAAAAGTTCGATTCGTCTGAAAAGCAATTCTCTGGTCCTGGTCATGATCCAGAAAATCCCACTGGCCGTCGCATGAGCCGCATCGACAAGCCTTTGGACTCTGATACTGACAGCAGTCTCAGTGTGGGAAAGCAGATTGAGATGGAGGCATCAAACGCCATCAAATACAGAAGTTGCAGTTGGCCGAAGGTGTGTCTTGATATACTACATGCTATTCCAAACTGTGCGCCGAATCGCATTTCGCCATTGCTCCACATGACTGTGGTGATATTTCACTAATATTTAACATATAGACGGCCGCCTTACTTTTTGCTGAATACATCTGCTTGGCTATCATGTCATTCCCTTATTCCTACTCAGTTTTGGGTCTCGTTCCTGGGCTGATTTTGACCGTTGTGGTTGCTGCTCTGGTGCTCTATACTTCCTTAGTTGTCTGGTAAGATTGAAAAAGATCTAATGAAAATAGCCGAGAAACTAATTCACCGCAAGGGAATTTTGCCTTCGCCATCCAGAAGTCAGAGATGTCTGTGACATCGGACAGATGCTGTTCTGGAATAGCAAATGGGCGTGGTGGTTCACGGCTGTTATGTTCGTCCTGAATAACACTTTCATCCAGGTAGGCTATCCAGAAAATATCTTACACTGCATCAGTCAGATTAAGGATGTTGTAGGGCTTCCACTGCCTGGTCGGTGCCAAATATCTGAACACCATGTCGAACCACAGCGTGTGCACCATCGGATTCTCTGCAATTATAGCGGTTGTCTCGTTCATTTGCTCCATGCCTCGAACCTTTTCAGCACTTGCCAGAATTGCTACGTTTTCCGCGTTCTTCACTTTTGTTTCAGTTTTACTGGCAACAATTTTTGCTGGTATCGAACCTCACCCTAAAGGCTACCCGAAGTACGGAGAACCTGTTGTACTAACCATCCCTGCTGCAGGCACAACATTCGTGGCGGGTATGAACGCATTCATGAATATCAGCTATACCTTTATTGGGCAGATCACGATTCCCAGCTTCATTGCGGAGATGAGGAATCCCAAGGATTTCCCGAAAGCTCTGTGGGCTGTTACTATTGCTGAGGTTATCCTTTTTAGTCTGGTTGGATCCATTGTATATGCCTACACTGGAACTAACTACAACACGGCTCCCGCTTTTGGTTCTCTTGGTAACGAGGTCTATTTGAAGGTCTCTTTCTCCTTCATGATCCCGACCCTAATCTTTTTGGGTGTACTATACGCCTCCGTATCGGCCAGATTTGTCTTCTTCCGCTTATTCAGTGGATCCAATCACATGGGTAACCACACCATTGTTGGGTGGGCCTCATGGGCAGGGATACTGGCCTGCACTTGGATCCTAGCCTTCATCATCGCTGAGGTCATTCCGTTCTTTTCTGACCTCCTCTCGTTGATGAGCTCGCTGTTCGATTCATTCTTTGGGTTTATCTTTTGGGGAGTTGCCTATTTGAGGATGCGGCGGGCAGACTACGGACCTAACTTTTGGAAAGTGCGGGGAATAAGAGGATTTGTTGGATTTGTTGTTAACATCATCCTCTGCATCATCGGCCTCTTCTTCTTGAGTGCTGGTACATATGTAAGTGCTCTACTTCATTTACCATTACTGACAAATCTCTAACCCCTTTCTCTCAGGCTTCTGTACAGAGTATCATTGACGGATACCACACCGCTGGCTTTGGAGGACCATTTTCATGTGCTTCGAACGGTATTTGAAATGTCTCTTTTCTTAGGCTCTGGCAAGCAATTCCTACTAAGGCTACTGGAATACCATGAATGAGACAACAAATTAAAGCATAAATCTGATTGGGCTCAACGATATATGAAGTCTCCATAAATGTGATATGTTGTGTGCTTAGAAACCGCTAAACTTCTGATCCCACATGCAACTGACGTCTTTGCTCGCTTCTCTTGCAACACCAAAACCGAGTCCCCACATATAAACAAACATTGCCAGGGTCATGCAACTGACGTCTTTGCTCGCTTCTCTTGCAACACCAAAACCGAGTCCCCACATATAAACAAACATTGCCAGGGTCATGCAACTGACGTCTTTGCTCGCTTCTCTTGCAACACCAAAACCGAGTCCCCACATATAAACAAACATTGCTAGCTTTAGCACTGCCATTGCGTGAACAACCACCCCTTCCTCTCCCTTTTTGAGTGTATGCACACTATGTCAAGCCTTATTGACTTCGGCCGGCCGAGCTTCTGGCGTAAGTACCTCAACTCATCGTAGTTTCAGCTACTGCAAGCTTCTGACCGCCAATAGTATCCGCGGCTTCAATTGTGTTCAACCCGACATTCTGGAAGTATATATAACCTCCCAAATTATCTTAGAAGCACCGGGCTAATATTTGAGTGCAGTATCGCAGCCCGTCAAGGTACACACCAACCATGAGATCGGCGCAGGCAAAAGCAATTTCCATCCCATCTCTGACGCAAACCTCGTCAAACATAGAATACTATAATAAAGCCCTCACAAAGCTGTTCCGAGGGAACTCACTCTACGGCTGCTACGCCCTCGGTGCTGTAATTTTCTCGCTGGGAATATTCAGAGATGTGCTGTGTGTAGCTGCCTTGAGCCTCTCCAACCAACCCAGAATAAATCCCACACGGAGCTCCAAAACACTGAATCGCACAACCTTCCCCTTCCATACCCTCCGCCACTCCGCTCCCGCCTGATTTTCCAGCAAACCCTCAAGCTAACCAACCCCCCCTCCTTAGCTACGAGCGCGCTCTGCGCGCCCAGCCCGCACACCCCCTCCTGCAGCACCCAGCCGTGCACCTAGCGTCCTACGGCCTCTTCCTCAGCGGCAACGTCCTCGTGCTCTCGTCCATGTGGGCGCTGGGGCTGACTGGCACGTACCTGGGCGACTACTTCGGGATCCTGATGGACGCGCCGGTGACCAGCTTCCCGTTCAACGTCACGGCGGCGCCCATGTACCACGGCAGCACGCTCAGCTTCCTGGGCACCGCGCTGTGGAGCGGGAAGCCGGCGGGGCTGGTGCTGACGGGGCTGGTCGCGGTCGCGTATGCGGTCGCCAGGACGTACGAGGAGTGAGCTGTTCCCTTTTTTTCTCTTCTGGTTTTGGGCGAGGAGCCTTGCTGACATACGTGCGTGTGCAGTCCTTTCACGACGGAGATATACGCGAAGAGAGAGCGGGAGAGGAAAGCTGGAAAAAAGACGACGTAGTCTTAATGGAGCTCGCATCATATAGGGCATGGTAGGTTCTATGTGAGATACAGGGGGTTGAGGAGTCTGTTGGGAGTATAACGGAGCATGGTGGCATACGTTTTAGATGTGTTTTCATTCAACATATCATGGTAGCGGTGGCGTTGCGGGTATTCAACTGCCTCCGCATTTTGGGGATGTAAAAGTCGCATTTAAGTCCATGTGTTACTTTAGCAAAGGGTTGGGAATGTTTTACTTTTGTTCACAAAAGCTAGTCAAGAAATAATCTCTTGATTAACAAAACACCATCGCTAAAGTTGCTTGGAGTGAGTCAGGCTGTTAGTCTAACTATCCTATAGTGGGAGAGGATATTAACGACGTCTTTCTCCCAACTATAATAAGAATCTGCCTAATCAGACGACTACTTGCAGCATAGAGACGAATAGTAGTAAAAAACAACTATAGGCCAATGGCCTTCACCATAATCTAACCTCCAATAATCGGCAATAAACATCCTACTCCTGCTCCTCAGGGGCCTCCTCATCATACTCCTCCTCACCCTCAGAGACCGAAGCCTCCTGGTATTGCTGGTACTCGGAGACCAAATCATTCATGTTGCTCTCAGCCTCGGTAAACTCCATCTCGTCCATACCCTCACCAGTGTACCAATGCAAGAAGGCCTTGCGACGGAACATAGCAGTGAACTGGTCGCCAACACGCTTGAAGAGCTCTTGGATGGAGGTCGAGTTACCAACGAAGGTAGACGACATCTTAAGGCCGCGTGGGGGAATAGAGCAGAGAGCGGTTTGAACGTTGTTAGGGATCCACTCGACGAAGTAAGAGGAGTTCTTGTTCTGGACGTTGCGCATCTGGTCTTCGACCTCCTTCATGGAGACCTTGCCACGGCTGTGAAAATAGTATTAGTATTTTCTAGGAAGCGGTAGGCCTTGTAGTGGCTGCAAACTTACAAGATGGCAGAGCAGGTCAGGTAGCGGCCGTTCCTAAAGTCAGAAGCAGCCATCATGTTCTTGGGGTCGAATATCTGCTGAGTCAACTCTGGCACGGTCACAGCACGGAAAGAGTATGCGCCACGGCTTGTAAGAGGAGCAAAGCCGACCATGAAGAAGTGGAGACGAGGGAATGGAACCATGTTGACAGCCAATTTCCGGAGATCGGAGTTAAGCTGACCGGGGAACCGCAGGCAGGTGGTGACACCAGACATAACTGCTGACACGAGGTGGTTGAGATCACCGTACGATGGATTGTTAAGCTTGAGGGTCCTCATGCAAATGTCATAAAGAGCCTAATCTGATTAGCATGTAACTAATGATTTCTCGGAAGATACATACCTCGTTGTCGATACAGAAGGTCTCGTCAGAGTTCTCGACCAACTGGTGCACGGAGAGGGTAGCATTGTACGGTTCAACAACGGTATCCGAGACCTTGGGAGAAGGCACGACGGAGAAAGTAGCCATCATGCGGTCTGGGAACTCCTCACGGATTTTGGAGATCAGCAGGGTACCCATACCGGCACCAGTACCACCACCAAGAGAGTGAGTGATCTGGAAACCTTGCAGACAGTCGCAGCCTTCGGCCTCACGACGCACTACATCAAGGACCTGGTCCACCAATTCTGCACCCTCAGTGTAATGACCCTTTGCCCAGTTGTTACCGGCACCGGATTGCCCGAAAACGAAGTTGTCAGGGCGGAAAAGCTGACCAAAAGGACCGGCGCGAACCGCGTCCATGGTGCCAGGCTCCAAGTCAACAAGGACTGCACGAGGAACGAATTTGTTGCCAGACGCCTGTTGAGGTTAGAATGATGTGAAATTTATAGCTGGGATTTAGGACAAACATACCTCATTGAAGTAGACGTTCATTCGCTCCAGTTGAAGGTCAGAGGTACCGTTGTAACTGCACATCATGAGCGAGAATATTGCTTAGAAGATTGTTGGGCTGCAAAAATTTCATCTAACTTACACGCCAGAGCCATCAAGACCGTGCTCGCCAGAGATCGTTTGCCTAATTGTTCAAGCAAGATTAGCATAAATGGTAAATCTTGCTGTGAGTGTTGAATGAGTACACACCAGAAGGCAGCGCCAATTTGGTTGCCCTGCAAATAGTCAGTGCTCTGAGTACAAGATTAAGCCTGGGAATCCTTACACATTGGCCAGTCTGAAGATGGACCTATATGCACAAAAATTCGAAGTTAGCTACTGTTCTCTCCATGTTGTTGTGGTGCCTGAGCTAACGCGGGGCAATCAGGGGACACGCGAAAACACGGATTGTTATGGACGTGGAAACGTACAATTTCGCGCATTTTGATTGAGGGAGGTGTTTTCTAATGGTGTATTCGGGAGCTGAGGATGGCGAGGAAGCTGGTCAAGAAAGCTGTTGAGTGGATGGGGGTGGAGAAGATGAGGGTCGTGGAGCGGCGGTGTGAAGAGGGATGTTGTGGGCAGGACGCACGGCCTTTTTCAAGGGTCAAGTCAAAACACATTGACACCGTGCACGCCAATCCCAATTTGGTCACGTCGGGGTCGTGAAATACACAGCAACAGGCACCTGAATTAATGGGTACAAGTAGAGATACTTATGTGCTCAAACTGCTTCTGAGGTGTTGTTAAGGAACCTCTATTATTCAAACAACAAAGCCTATGCCAGCATTGGCGGTGCTCTATTCTATTGGAAAAGGTCTCTAGGCTAAGACAGGAATCCCGTAGAAAAGGACTGTGAGGTGCTACACATCGTTTCGTACTCATTCAAGCAAATACAATCTGGTTCCCCTGCATACCGAAACCACCACGCCGGGTGATATGCAGCATTTAAATTAATCCTATAAACTCTTTTTGACTGACCCATTTTGCACTTTGCTAGAGGAATTTTCTCGTTTTACTACTACTGGTAGTGATAGCAGATGAGGCCATATCATTTCGTAATCGTCCTGTCTGTAGTTCAAGCAATGACGAAGCCAAATACCCCACATGATATAGAAGTATGCGCCGATGCCCGTCATGAGATGCCTTCGTGTTACAGTCAATAGGAGAACCTACTAAAGGCAAGAAGAAAGAACTCACCACCAGCCATGGCCCTCAAGAAGAATTCCCCATGGCAGGCCCACCTGCCGTCTCCAACGCCTTAGCGTGGGACAGAACTCATTATCCAGTGTCCAGATAGCAAACCCACCCAAGAAAATGCTCAAGCCACATGCGATCATCTTCCACATTTTACTTATAATGTCCTTGTCCCTCTGGTCTTGTCTGTCATGCTCCCTTTTGACAGCTCCGTTTTGATGAGGTTCTGTGCGGGCCCTCTCCTTTGCGCGGAAAGAAGGTCTTATGTTTACTTCCATAACCCACATGCTTCGGAACAACACAATTGCTGTTAAGAGTGCGTACATGTTTTGGTGGAAGGCAGGATCTTGTAAGTAGTGATAGTACAAGGTAATAAATAGCGCCAATGACACCAGAAACATGCCCAGAAATATAGAGTACTGTTTTGATTTCCCGTAGGAGAATGTGGCATAAAACATAAGGCAGGTAGTGTATATCATGGATAATTCGTCGACAAGCTGCATCGGGTCTATAGTCTCGCAACACATCAGAAATGTATCCAGCTGAGGCAGCTCGTTGATTGTAGTTGAGAACGTACATTTTAAAGTGGTATGGAAAAGAAAGCTCCCAGTCCCCACCAGCAAATATCCAAAGAACGTAACGAGAAATATTCTATCATGCCCGTTTTTCAAGCAATTGTTGATGCCCTTGACAGCAAGGTACATGAATAAGAGATTTGTAAGGGTATTTACGATTTCGGCGGAGTAGATAGTCGCATAATAATCCTGACTGCGGTTGGAATGCGCGCACATAAATGAGATTGATTGAACGGAAGTGTACCTCTTCACACCAATTTAACGTTGATGTCACCGGAGACCACCGTCCTTCCCTTGATGGAGGATAGGGTATGGACGGAAGCCATGATAATACACTTTCTGCCATGCTGTATCAAGAAGTAAGTTCGGGAAACAGAATTGAGTCAACGTCGCGTTCTGGAGAGTAAGCTGCTGCGAAGACCGGGAACGGGCGGAAGTATGGTGGAGTGGCAGACGCGCTTCAGTAAGCCATTCTATTCCTAAAGTGTAGCAATAAGTGATAGTTAGGCAACTTGGGAGCTTGACAGGAAGTTGAAGTAGCTCATGCGAAGAGAAACCACTTCTTTATGCTATCCTTGCCGAGGTAGCTTGGCGCGCCCAGTGCGCCTTTTATTGCCCGCAACCGGGTTTCGAAATCCAATCACATTGCAGCACATCCTCTCTGGGATTGAAAAGCCGTGCATTTAGGCCCTCATTTGGTTTGTTGCGGCATCTATCATCGAAGCTCGTTCGCTGTCAGCCTGTAACCCGTCCACATGTCGATTCCGAATGAGGCACTGCAGAAGGTGAGCAGAAAGGCCCGTACCGTTCCGCCTTATATGCATCTGACCATCTTTTCCTACTTAGCTGCTGCAGGAGATTGAGCAGAAAGCGAGTTTCTCTCAGCAGCAGATTGGCATAGTCAAGGCCCAGATTGCAGCAAAGAATCGGGAGGGTCGGATCCTGCAGCTGACGTCGAGTGAAGTTGCGTCGCTTCCAGAAGAAACGAATGTCTACGAAGGTGTTGGAAAGATGTGAGCCTAGTCTCCAGACTACTAGATGTCCCAATTTGTCTGACCGGCCCCACCTAGGTTTGTATGGAATCCCTCAGCAGATGTGAAGCAGAGGCTGGCAGCAGAGAGTGAGGAGCTGAAGTCTGATGCATCGAACCTGGAGAAGAAGCTGCATTACCTAGAGACGACATACAAGAACAGCCAGCAAAGCATTGAGCAATTATTCCGGTCTGGCGGAGGTTGATGGAGGAGAAAGTTGTGCTCGACTCGCAACTAAATGTCTCGGATAGTTCTCTGAAAGTCTCTACTAGGTACAGAACTAGCATATCGGGCAGTCTCGAGAATATTCACTATATACAGAACTGCGATTATGAGCCACCGGCAAGGAACTGGGGTCAGGATATAAGCAGTGATTAGCCTCTCAAATTCCTCGAGCTACGAATTTCCACATCAATGCATACTTGTGGCCCCCACCAGCAATGACAGCGCACCACAAAGACTGAACCTGGTCGTTTAAGGCTTATGATGCAGACCCCCTTTCTGTTGAGAAATTTGATTTCTGAGCGGCTGAAAAGCCTGAGATCGCTCTTCCCGAGTTTGCTGGGACGTGTTTGACAGCTGAATGAAATGTGGAGTCTTCCCGCAATATGGCGTCCACAAATCGCTCCACGTCGCCGCCTGCCCAGAGACTCCAAAAGATGCCGTGCGAGAGTGGTCACGATGATTTTGAAGGTCACGCAGCTTGTTTTAAGAAGCTCTCGTGGCCGCCCTGCCGACGATGAAATTATTCGTTGTCTGCATGCCCAAACACGGCTGTCGATCGGTGTGGCTGGAGAGACCAAGAGCGCTTTGCCGCCCGAGGCCGGGGCAGTTAGCAGACAGGGCGGTCTCGCATCGCACAGAAATAGATGCCATAACCAACCCCCTCCCGCGAGTCAGCTTTTCGCGAGTAGAAACACTTGTAGAGAAACCGCGCGAACGTCCTTGAAACAGAAAGCAACTTGGGCTTAAAAAGCAGCGGCAACTGACAGGTTTGTGGTGGTGTATCAGCTTTGTCATGGAATTCTACGCGGGCGCATCAGGGCTACATGCATGCATGGGGCCTTGCCTCACGCCAGAAGAGGTAAGTGTGACCTGCACGCCGCACATAAGTTCTGGCGGAGGCCCAGCGTTGCCTGATGACCGTCAAGTCAGTCTCGCACTCCTGGCCCCCAAAAAGCTGCTGTCTTTTCGGTCAAGTCACTTGTTCTCTTCCCAGCTTATCACGCTCACCTTACGTTATTCTCTTGCGAATCCTGATCTTCAGCCTTCCGTCCTGATTCCACCCCACTTTCCTCCTTCAGCGAACCTTCCCATCCAGCTAGCACTGAACCGTCAACTACCGGACAAGCCTATTCCTCCAAATCCTTCCTTCTCTGTGATCTCTCTCTCCGAGTAGCCTGCTACACTCCTCTTTCCCCTGCCGTATTGCCCACTATGCCGCCGGCAGACTATTGGGACGAGGATGACGAGTGGTACTCTTCAACCGAAAGGGTTGTGGGCGGTGCCCGCCATGTACGACCAAACCCGCCTCTACCACCACGTCGCCCTCGTATGGACGATTACGGACGCCGAAGTGACCGCTTCCTCGCTCCCGAGACAAGCGGCTTTACGACCTCTCTCCACCGCACGCGATCTCAGGGCCACTCGCCTGCACCCAACGTAACCATCTATAATACTCTCGATAATGATACCAGCCCACATTTGCGTTCAGACCCGCACGTGCGCTCAGAGGCACGCAGCCGGGGAGCGAGCCCGCTGCCCAGCCCCCGCGGCCGGTTTGACGATCAATGGGCAGTGGCAGAACAATTGTCAGAGCTCAAGCAGGAGGTGGCACGGGGACGGCGATCTCGCTCGCAGTCCCGAGGAGGACACCACCACCGTGACTCGTCTCCAGGGTATGAACAGTGGCAGCTTCAGGTTGCTAACGAGCGACTCAGGGAGGCGGAGGAACGCCTAAATCAGGAAAAGAAGGAAGAACTTCTCAAGAAGAGGATGGAATTGAAATACCTTAAGACACAAAGAGAACGCGATGACGAGGAGGCACGCATTAAGGCCGAGGAAGACCGATTCGCGAAACAATTGGAGCTCAAGTACATGAAAGATCAAAGAGAACGAGAGGAGGAAGCTGCGCGTATTAAGCATGATGAAGAACTTTATGAAAAGAAATTGGAGTTGAAATTACTAAAAAGCCAGAAAGAACGGGACGATGAAGCCGCACGTATTAAGCATGATGAACAACTTTATGAAAGGAAAATGGAGTTGAGATTACTGAAAAGCCAGAAAGAACGGGACGATGAAGCCGCACGTATTAAGCATGATGAACAACTTTATGAAAGGAAAATGGAGTTGAAATTACTGAAAAGCCAGAAAGAACGGGACGATGAAGCCGCACGTATNAAGCATGAGGAAGAACATTACGAGAGGAAATTGGAGCTGAAATTACTAAAAGGCCAGAAAGACCGCGAAGATGAAGCAGCACGTCTTAAGGCGGAGGAAGAACGTCTCAGGAAAGAGTGGGAATTCAAGCAGGAGAAGGAAGAGAGGAAGAGGGAGCGGCAAGCAAAAGAAGCCGAGGAGGAGCGCAAGAGGATCATTGCCGAGAATACCTTAAAGCTTGAGAAAGCGGAAAGAGAGGCGAAAGAAGCTCGCCAGAGGGCCGTTGACGAATACAACGCGAAGAAGGCAAAGGAAGAAAAGGAAGCGAAGGAGGCGCGAGACAGAGCTATCGCCGATTATGAAAGAAAGAAGTCTGAGGATGCGCATAAAGCCAAAGAGCAGAGGGAAATATTGATCATGCAGCTCAAGATGGAAGAGGACAAGAAGAAGGAAAGGGAAAAGAGAGAATGGGAAGAGTTTCTCCGCAAACAGAAGGACAAAGAAGAGGAAGAGAAGGCTAAGAAGAAGAAGCAAGAGGAAGACCTTGAGGAGCAAATGCGAAAGCGCCTCCATCAATTCGGCTTCCAGGAGAACCAAATCCAAGCCATGATCAAGCCAGAGAAGGCCCCCCAACTCCAGCAAGGTCTCACGCCCGTAAATCCTCTTCAATTAGGATACCAGCCGACCTACGTTAAAGTCCATAAGGATCACTTGTCCATTGACACCCTGGTGTACTATGACATCCCATGGGAGTATGATAGAGTATGTCACTGATTCTTTCCTCCCTTACCTCCTACACAGCGACCCTTTGCAACTGCTATTTTCTGAAAGCCTCGGCTAACTTTGAGTGAACAGAATGACCAAGATTATATCATCATCCTTCGTGAGATGGATCCTAAAGAAACCGATATCCTCTTTGAACATACTCGTCGCCTCCGCTCTCGTGGCACGAACCGCCTTCTTATTGAAGAACGTCACACTCACAATAAGCCTGAGTACGCCTGGGTACGCAAACGTGAGCGTAAGCCCAGTGCTTCACCAAGCCGCCGGCGTAGCTCGCCTAAGCGTGTTGTCGGAATTAAGGAAATGTTCTTTTGAAGAGAGCGTCTTGTGGAAAATATATTGTCTATGGCTTACGAAAATTACAATGTCGTGCTCCTGGCGGTGATAACACTTTGGGTTACGATGTCAATGACAATTTCGATGTTCATGACACTTGGGACTCTTATGATAGGCGAAGAAGATGGCAGTTATTATTCATCTGAACTAGGGCGTATGTCATTCATTGGGGTTCTATCGTTATCATACCAGCTCAACCTAACAAATTTTTGGGAAAATTTCTTCTGCACATTAAACAGCTTCTCTGCAGCGACGCTGAGAGGTGGTAATCCGTGCCCATGGGGGTTTTTGATTATAGTTCGCAGTTTTGACTTTTGGACACTTTGGTAATGGGTTTGGAGACGGATGACTGCACGTTTCATTGTGGCTATGTATTGCTTAAATCACGATTATACTCATATCACTACCTTCTTGCACCCATGAAGTTAATGTGATAGATCTGTAGAGGTAATGCTGAGCCGAGTCGTCAATTAAGTCTTGTGCATATGAGCCATTTCATGTATTTACATTAGTTTGTTGAGCAGCGATATCTTCATGCCGTCAATCTTCCAAAGTACAGCCAGTCCAACAACTGGCGCTATTCACTTCAAAACTTCCAGACCATAAGTTGCTGCTTTTATTATCTCATAGCACCTCGCCAGCAGTCTCTTTCCACCTAACCTCTGCCCTCCGAATCAACTCCTCGTACACCGTCCACGCCAACGCGCTACTCATCGCTTTCCTTGCCATGCGAATCCCCAACCCATCGAACAATGAGCTCACACCCTCCTCCCTGAGCATCAGCTTCGCCGCCTGCACCATATTCCCATACTTTTGCGGCATAAGTTGCAGACGCGTCTTTATGGCATCAAACGGATTCGTAAATGCGGTGCCCAACCCCGCAGCCGCAACGCCACTGGCAAAATTAATCCCCGCCGCCGCCTTCATGCTCAGCTCGCCAGCCGCTGCCCCGGAGGACGTAGAATCAGTCTTATGCACCTTGGCAGCGAGCGCAGACAGGCGCTTCTTGCTCTGCTCGTAGAAGAGGACGTAGAGGCCGGCATAGGGGGCGTCGCGCACGGCAGTGGCGCCGAAGCCGGCGACGAAGCCGCGCAGGCCCTCGGTGGCGAAGATGGCGCGTGAGGCCGTGAACAGCGACTTGTAAGCGTACAGCGACGACTCGTAGCGCACCTTGATGACGGTGATGGGCATCATGAGGAAGCCGGCCCACGTGCGCGCCGCGGCGCCCGTTAGTAGGTTCGATGTGTTGGAGAGCTTGGGCAGGTTCGACGAGTGTGACGCCCGGCTTTTGCCGCTACGGCTGTCTACATTGTTGCTGGTGGCCGCCGAGTCGGCGAGCAGGCTCGCTCGCGCAACTTTCTGTCGCAGCGCATTGAGGGTCGAGAAGTAGATTGCGGAACCGCAGCCTGTGCGGAGCGCGGAGGGTAAGGTGCCACGCCAGAACTGGCGGATCGGTTGTGGTCCGCTGGCAATGGAGCGGATGGTTGAGAGGAGGGTTGTGTGGTGGGATTGCTGCACCCGGGTTTTGAGGAGGTCGGCGGGCTGGAGGAGGACGGCGGATAGGATGCCGGAGCCTAGGCCGGCGAAGAAATGGACTATTAGTCCAGTTAGTACAGGTTCCAGAGAGTGATTTGGGGCATTGTGAGTGAGAGAGCTGAGGAGAGCCGAGAAGCAAGGCTTACATGAAGACGACGAGCGCGATTTGCCGCCATCTGACATTGCACTGCTTTCATGCAAATTAATTGTTATGAGCAATGATCGTTCTGGAGACCTAGCATGGTGCGGTCTGAGAAGGATGTAGCAGAGGTGTTTACTGATAGCCAACGTAAATGTTGGAGAGTGAGGTCATCAATGGTAGTTGCGGCAGGTTCCTTAACCCCAGCAATATGCACAGCAACGGAAACTTTATGTATGAGCTGGCCCCCTTTAGACCAACAGCAGCAGACGAATATGCAACATTTGCACTCATATGCAACAATCATTCTACGAAAGCTGTCTCGTGAACACATGTCTCTATGCAAATACCAAAATGTTAGGCTGCAGGCTGTGAAACTCCGCCACGACATTCCATGATCCCGATTCTCGCCGGCCCTGATAAACGCCATTCCGTGGGGAACCGTGAAAAAGAGACCATCTGGAAAGACTTGCATTGACTTGCGTTTCTGTACTCCTCTTACCGCTCACTATCCCTTTCTTCTATACCAACCCAAATCATTACGCCCTTCTTATCCACCCTCATCCCCTCCGTTCCCAACACCTTCAGCGTTTTATTGAAGTATCGATCTACTACCCGTAACTGTGGAGTTACCCAAGCTCCACCTACCAAAGGTAGAATGTTGTAGCGTACAGTCTGTCTGCTCATCGGCAGCAAGTGCAGAGCTCGAAGTTTGGGTCCGCTGAAGCCGAACTCCTCACTAGCTTCCATATTAAGCTCGAATGTAAGGAAGTGCATTGTAGGATTCTCTAGCGTGTAATCGAGATGAATAAGGCAGGTCACTGAAGCTGATGGATACGCCGTGGCTAAGACACGAGGCTCGCTACTAGGCACATGGAGGCGAGGTATTGCAAGCGTGGACGTGGCAACCCGGCCTTCGTCGTTGGGGCTAGGTTTTCTCCAAGTGATGCTTAGACTTATGTCGAGAGCGGATGAACGGCGTTCCTCGAGGTTAGGTTTGCGCATGTCAAGACAGAATGAACGTTCTTGAAGTTCTTGAGGAGCAATCTCGGTGTCCGCTGAAGGAAATTCCTTGGATATCGTACAAACGGCGCCACCGTGAACGGCATGGAGATTAAGACTCATATCTTGAATTATAAGAGCCTCTTCAGCGAACGAGGCAACCTTCGCCTTCAACTGCCATTTTTGTGCAATCCCATAGGCGGTGACTGAAGAAGTATTATTCGATCCACCATCTTGGACCTCGAAAAAGCTCGGCCACGGGTCGGGGTGGACTCTAGCCGTAAAGTCGTAGCTTGCTTCAAACGGGCCAACGAATATGAGGTCGGCAATCAGCGTTTTTGAGATAGGGATATCTCGATCGCTAAGAACATGATAAAGAACTTTTATCTCCAGCGCATAGTCCGAAGGCTCGGAGGGTGCTTTGAACCTGATCGTCTCCGTCCGTTTTGCATTTCGTGCCAATTGTCCAACAATATGTCCGGGGAGACCAATCCGAAACCCGTCATTATCTTCAGGGGTTGTATCCGACTCATCCTGAGGCGAACCTCCATGTGATGCCCATAAGAAATCTAGGGTATCTTTCGATCGGCCGAGGAGTCGAACTTCAAGGACGGCTTCCGTATCTTCCTCTTCTTTGTTGTAGATCTCAATATCGAGAGCAAGTGACTCGTCCGTATAATATTGTTCGAGCAGGTTGGGTAAACGAATTTCCATCTTGGGAGGCTTGGGCAGAATCTTAATTGTAGTTCCAGAATCTCTATTTAACCGTTTAGTTTTGGTTCCCGTCTGTCCTCCTATCCACCACGTAGGCATATCATCATTGTCGGTTATCGCGGAAGAACAGACTAGATCGAAGCGCTCAGTCTCAACCTCGAGCGTGCTTCTAACAGCATTTACATCGCCTGCTTCACGGAAAAATACTGGGAATAAAAAGACTTTGGTCTGGCCAGGATATATCGTTAAATCCGAGGAGCCAACCCAGCGAGGCTTTTGCTCCGAGCGGGAGGTTGGAGTAGATTCTTCTAGAGTCAGCTCGATAATTCCAGACATTTCCCCTGAAGCTGTGGCCGTTTGTATATCAGGTAAATGATGGAAGAGTTGAATCTCGCTGATACAGCCTTTGAGTTGAATGAGGATATTGGACAATGTAACAGGGGCAGATTTGGGTTGTGCTCTCGATGTCACCGCGATTTGCGATGGAAGAGGCTCCCCGACGTGGCCTTCGCTGTCTGAGAAGGTAAAAGAGACAAATACTACAGTACTATTAGACAGATCTTGATTCAGGATGGAGTAACTTACAGCAGGAGGTGACATCTTCGGTACTAACTACTACGGTCGGTTTCCCGGAGCCCTCTACAGGAAAAGAATCGAGACATGTCATAATATCATGTCTATATCCAGGTTTGGTTTTTAGAACTGCAGCCAGTCAGCATGTGGTAATACAGATTCGTCGAATAAGCGGGTATGTTTGTTGCGCGGTTCCATGCCTTTTGAGAGGAGTTCCCATTCGGTCACAACAGCCGTTTCAGGGTCTTGCACACGGTTGGCGCATTCATGAAGGGCCCAGGTCACCTCAGAGACGAGCGCCCACCATTTTTCTTTTCGCCAGCTCATTCCCTCCCAAAGGGGTCTAAGGAAACTCAAAGCCTCTCCATATCTTCTTGCATGAATAAGCGATTTCGCAGCATCCAGACTCAGCTGATCTACCATGCGCTGTTGTCCGCGAGCGTAGTATTCACTTACGGACTGGTTGAGTGTGTCGACAATCTCGCTGCAGTGATCGAAGCCTTCACTTCCCGAAAGAGGGTGCTCAACATGTGGTTCTGGAACAAGATAATGATCGTATGTGCCATATCTATGAGCCACTTGTGTTGCAGGTGAAAATCCAGGAGGCGTGCGATCTTCTTCTGGGATATCTTCTGCTAGTACTCGTCGCCTCGTTGCATGACCAGCGGATAACTTGAGCCAATATCCCGCGTGATGCAAGAGATTCCACGGCGAAAGTCTCTCGCCAACAGGGAAAGCTCTCTCTGCAGGTGAGAACAACATGTTCGCGCGCTCTAGCAGAGCATCGGCACCCTTAATAGGGTCTATGATGGTAAAAATAGGCAATTCTGCCCTTTGGATAAGTTGCGCCATAATCTTAGCCCATCTGGACTCCCAGGCCTCCCAGCCATAATTTGCAGATCCTTTCCCTCGTCGGTCTACAAGATCTCGCATCTTAGCTCTGTAGTGGAGCCATGTCTGCACTGCGGAGGTCGGTAGATTATTCCAAAGTTGACAACGCACGGAGCGTAGAGCGATAGTATCCGCCAGTAGTCGAGTTTCATCCCATCTGGGAGACCAGCTTGCAGTGGTTTCAAAAACCCCATCAGGCCCGAAAAGAGTATCTAGGGCAAAGCCATAGTGCCTCTGCGCAGCATCCATTTCTTGGCGGAATTCTGCAAGCGTTCCTAGCTTGAAGTCATATCGAACCCCCCAGCCTTGGTTTGATAGTGTTTGAGAGGTGCCCTTGGTTGGCGGAGCTGTAGGGGGAGGTATTTGTCCGCGTCCTTTCTTCCGGCGCGCATGCTTTGTTAGGTCCCGGTAGTACTCGACACACAGAGGCTGCAAGGCAGACATAACGGAATGGACAAACGAAGAGAGCTCAACCCGTGAGGTATTCGGCGGCAGAAAGAAGAGTGAATTCTTTGGATCTAGTCCTGTTGCTCGTCTAATGGTAGCTAACCTTTCCTCAATGTCAGGAGCCTCAAGGATTGTTTTATCACTCAGCAACACAACTACATATCTCGTCTTGTAGTCCGATTTCTGAAGCTGCCCTCTGATATTGTTTATTTCAGTCTTTAGTTGATTGTCATGTAGACTATTCCGGCTCGGATCTGATGTGAAACCAAAAAAGGACATGAAGACGGATGGTACATAGTATTGGTGCTTTGCAACCCACAAAGGCGTCATGACGCCGTCCGGAAATATCGGTGATCCAGGGGATAGGGGAGATATGGGGGAGTGTAGGATCCAGTTAGGTATGGGCGCAATTGTGGGACTGCTGGGAGGAGATATCCCCTCGGACACCTGAGGAGGATCGGCCTTTCGAGGGGGGAGTATAAAGTCCTAACGATCTATGAGTACTCAGGTGCAGACCTCGTAACAGGGCAGGTGCCTGACCTACCCTCCCGACAGCCCTCAACCTGAACCCTATAAGGCCACCTCTGCGGCTCCCTGGCCTTCCATTCCATGGTGCATCTCTTCCATCAGCATTTAAGAACTCTTCCAATAATTGATCTGCACGTTCCCCGGTTATTTGGGGGAGCTCTGAGCTTATCGTGGTAGCACCTCTCCCAGGAAGAACGTCATGAACAGCCGGTATTGATTCCAGCTCAGGGATAGATCCTAGACCAGAGGCCACGACAAGAGGGAGGTTGTGGGCAACATATTCGGGAGGATAAGCATCCATCTCTATGCCCTGCTTGTGATACCGCTAGCCATTAAGGTGCTAAAATCACATGCGCCTTTCGCCGATAGGAACGATCAAGCTCAGTGTCAGCCGCGAAATTTGAGGATGCCCTGGCAAACACGGTACATCAGTATTAGTACTGATCGAGAAGTTGACGGGGGTCTGAACAGCTGCCTGTGTTGGAGTCGGCCGTCGGTCATCTGCAGACTGCGGCGCGTCAGAGTCCTTTCAGCCTTGCGCCAAGCCCGACTCCACAGCCAGAATGCCTTACACTAGAACAATTCACTCCTCCTCCAGTACGCACACAATACCACTGACTAGACTCCCATATTCTGGTGTCATTTGCTCTTGCGACCTCTTTGGACTGTTTCCTCTCCTCCAATACGTCAGGTTCTGAATTGTACGGGCCGGACAGTATCACCTCAACAGTCTACCGCTGAAGCTGTGGAGCAGCTCATTCCACTATGGCCGGACAGCAGCAGCAAATCATCGATACCATCTTTAGTATGAAAAGGAAGATACTGCGCAAAGATGATTGTAAGAAAGTCTAGACTTCCGTCATTTCCTTGTCCTGAACCTCTTAGCTGATGGTGTAGCAGCATCCGACTCGGGCGAATCCGACACGCCATTCAACAATCGCACACAAAGTTTAAAGCGGAAATCAAGGTACTCTCAAGTGACTAAATTGGATCTTGGGGTGGAGCCACCAGCCTATAAAAGAGTAAGACGACCCCACATCCATGTCTTTGTAATGCTTTCTCACAGCTAACTCCGGGCAGAGGATCGAGCACGCGGGTTATCACAGATATATTATCCAGCGTAATCCCCCACGATTTGATCCGGACGGTGACATAGTCGAATATGGCGACGAATATGAGGACGAAGATGATCTCACGACCATCGAAGAGAATCCCTATTCGGAGATTCAATTGGAAAGTGCGTGCACTTCATTCCTCTAGTGCTAATAATTATTTTTACTCATTAATTTACCAGGTCTTCTCGCACCACTAACTTCAGCCGCCGATTTACCTAACCATCCTTCCATGTCTATTCCTTACACATCGAAACACCTTACGCAATTGACTGCGGATGCTGGAGCCATTTCACGAAAAGAACAAGCAGCATTATGGAGGGCTAAAAATTTATTGACGAAACTTCAAGGTGATGATACTTGGGTCCCATGTGGTTTGATGGAGACCAGCCTAGACAGGTTTATTCTGGGGAGTCGCCAGCCGAATGGAGTAGCGTCCGCGCCGTCCTTCGTCTCACAAATTGATTCAGCCGATCAGCTACAAATTGCGTGGGGGAATGGTTCGAATACACAGGTCCTGACGGACCCGGCAGGTCTTAGTACCCCACCTCCAACTTCTGCCCCAAGACTAATTCCTGTGCTCGACATTCGGATGGCGGATGTGGCCAACGGGCAGAGTTCTCACATAGAAACCCGTCAAAGGCTAGAAATAACAATGGGAAGGGACGCAGAAATGGCCGAAGCACTCGCGCAAAGCCACTTGGCTCCAACACTGGGAAATGGAACAATTCGGGAAACAGAAGCAGTGCCCACCAATAGCAATCCCCAAGACAGCAGAGAAGCGCAACAATCACAAAATACAATAAACGGCGACTTCCACAATTCCGCTGAAGGACCCTTAGTGGACGCAACGACAGACCTTCCACATGAAACCGAAAGCAATCTTCCTTCACCACCTGCCGAAGACAATTCTGAGACCGCCTCGCAGCAAACCACACACCGCATGACAACACGCGCTCGCGCGCAAGCTATCTCCAAGACACCCTCTCCTCCTGCCTCGCCCTCGCCCTCGCAGACTCACAACCCAGTCCACCCAATGTTCAAATTTCCAACCGATTTCCTACCAGACCGGGATTTCGGACTTCCGCCTGCCGAAGCCGAAGATACGCGCATGCTCCTCCTCGCTTGGGTACAAAAACAAGAGGAGATTGCCCGCGCGTCGGTTGACCTCTATATGGGTATGCTGCAAGGTGAGCGTATGCGACAGGATGTCTTTAAGTGGGCGAAGGCTGAGGCACACGTGGGCGAGATGAGTGATGGAGAGGACTGGTACGATCGAGACGAGTGGGGGCTTGACGAAGATTTAGTGAAAGGGCGGGATGAAGAAGAGGATGACGGTGCTGCGCCAGGAAAGAAGTCGACAAGGCAAAGAGGGAGAAGAGGGGAGAAAGATGATCGGTGAATTGAAACATGCGGACGTTGGGATGGGATGGCACGGAATATGCATATATGACGGTTCACGGATATAAGACGGTGTTAAGGGCGTGGGGTTTCACGAGCACGGTCGGGCGCCGTGTTCTTTGGATATTCGGCCCTTTAAAAGAGAGCTGCGATTTTTTAACGCTAGCTTTGGTATACAACTGCTATTTTCTCAAGATACCCGAATTGGGCAGGCATCTTTCTTCCGGGGTACTTCATCTATCGCATAGACTTGCCTGATGTAAAGCAACCGCGCAGCAAACTCTTAATTTTTTTCTAATAAATCCTCTTCTCTATCAATACATAAACAACCAAAGACATTTTGAAGTGATCGCTTTCAATTCCATAATCTTACGGTTATATCAGAGTTCCTACCTCATAGTTTCTCTAAAATACTCATTACAACTTCCCTCAGTTTATCGATCTTAACATCCTCTTTCACGTGCAGCCTCCGACACTGCACTTCCACTCTCCTGTCTTTCTTCCATGCCCTCCCTAGTATAAGGATCACCGGGTATCCAATCAAATCCGCATCGTGTAGCTTCCATCCAAGATCCTTGATTGGGCGGTCGTCTAAAATAGCATCGATGTCCACGTCGGTCCGAGAAACACCCTGCAATGTATCATAGACCCCTACTGCGTCTTCTTCGGTGCCACGACTAGGAATGATAACGCACTCGAAGGGGGAGACCACGCGTGGCCAGTTGAGGCCACGATTATCAGAAAGAAGGGAGGCAATAGCACCGATGAGTCGCGAGACACCGATGCCGTGGCAGCCCATTTGCATAGCGACTTGTCCAGACAGAGCCATGGAACCAGAAGCGTTCTGAGTAGGAAGAGCGACAGTGGCATTCATTGGTTCGCTATATCGTGCCCCGAGATGGAATGTATGTCCAACTTCTACAGCGCGCTGAACAGTGAGTGTGCCATTCTCGCAAATAGGGCATGGGTCGCCAGTTCGTATGCGTGTGAGGTCGAGGGGCTTGCCAGTGGTGGGGTGCGTTGTAATATCGTTTATTTCACCGCGGTTTGCGACATCTCGTCTGTGTGTTTCCTCTAAATTAGGCGATACGCGGTAATCAAATATGCGGACGATTTGAAAAGTGCCATTACTGGAATTTGTCTTCAATAGATGCAGTGGGTTTTTCTCTATGCTAGTATCAAGGTCCGGATAAACGGATTTCAAAGCGTGGATGTTAATATGGCCGATTGCTGATTCGTCGATTGTTTCGTCTCGTGTTTCAACTTTGACTTGGGGTACATAGACATGGACTAACGTATTTCGGTCCTTGCTAATACCAGTCCACATCCGGACACCCTCAAGTGTATCCATGAGTTTGGATGGGGTATGAGCCGCCTTCTCCGCTAATTCCTCATTGGCAACGTAGTTGCACTTGGCGCATGAACACACATGGTCCTCGCCTCTTTGAGAGACGAAATGGTACTCATGGCTAAGGTTACCTCCCATAGTTCCCGAATCGGCATTTGCAACAAGATATGGTATTTTAAGCTCATCGAAGAACGCAGCATAAGCATTTCTCACGGTTTGATAAGTCTCCAGAGCCATATTTATCGTATAATCAAAAGTGTAGAGGTCTTTCATGAGGAACTCTTTAGCTCGGAGAAGGCCTTGTCTGGGGCGGCGTTCATCCCGGTATTTTCGAGCTGAAGAATGGTTAGAGTAAACATGAGCAATAAAGAGGTTACCTACATATCTGATATACTCGCAGTGGCAGATCTTTATAAGATTTAACAATGCCCGATGCCAATGCAGTGATCTCCTCCTCATGAGTAGGAGAAAGGAGGAAGCCTGATTCTTTTCGATCCCTTAGCCGGAGAAGCTAGGACGAAGTATCAGCATATAGAAACAGCGTTGTTGCTAGAGAGTGATACTTCTGAATTGGCTCCAAATCTGCCGCTTTGCCGCCATAGCTCTTCCGACGTAATCGAAGATAGTGATAATTTTGAGGCTCCTATGCCATATTAGTTGAGATCAGGTTACTGAGCTCCCAATACCTTACCAATACTTCGCATATGCTTGTCTATCAAACGTTCAAGCTTTTCTTGAACACGAAGGCCGAGCGGAAGCAGATGAAAAACACCAGAATAAGCCTTTACCACGTCAGGAAAGTTCTCAGCCTAGTTCAGCGAGAAACTGCACCTGACGAAGGAAACCGCCACGTATCAATGAAGAATGGGAACCATCTGAAATGCTTTAGCCATGATGCTAATAGACGAAGATGTGCATCAGCCGACCATCTTCTGCTGTTTGAGGCGCAATCCCTCCAGTTGGGACCCAAAATGTTGACAGGCGATTTCTGCCATCAACCTGAATAAAAGCTGTCAATTGAGGAAAGAGGTACCAAAAAGCACACAAAAATCTTAGCCAATGTGCTTACATGAAGGGCCCTGAAGCTCTGTAAATTTAAGGAGCTTAATCTGTTCACGGGGTTTTTGTTACGGAGAAAAGATTTGCGTAATAGTTCATAAACAGGCTGAACAGCCATTTGAAAGGTTAAAGGTTATAAAGGCATAAATGAACTGTACAGAAAAATGGTATCCCACTAATCAAGAAATAGTAATACCCAGACATAGCTCGTCGATTCATTGAAGAATGATGCCTCGGAAGACCGGGGTTGACCGAAAATTACCCGAGACTAGCCTCATTTGAACAATTCAATGTTTTTTTGGACCTACGCCAGGACGGAGAGCGGCGAGTATTGATATCAATGTAAGGACGTTGTGATGTTATTATTTAGCATACGCTAACTTCCCCTCCCAAACAGTTTTCGGTCCCTTCCCGCCCCCGATGCCTCCACGATTACGACTCCAGCCCAGGAACCTCCGAGTCCGCATATATCACCACCAGCTCCCTTCCCAACAATGCACCTATGCATCTCTAACAACTGCGACCACACCTGCGCCTCCAATTGACCAAACAATACACTCCATACCACCAATCGCTCGCTTCCCGCTCAACCAGCCGCCGTCACACAAACCCCCAGAAATCCGCAAATCCCAACTCCACCGCCAGTACCAATCCCTGTTAAAGTCCTCACCCCTCATACTCCTCTTCCAGCATAACAACCTACGTGCGCTAGAATGGATGGGCATACGGCGAGAGCTCGCATACGCCCTTCGTAGTGTCGATGCAGAGCGCACCGCAGCTGGTTGCCAAGATCTCTATGCCGATGCTATCAAGATCCAGATCATCCAGACTGGTATATTCGCGTCCGCACTTAGGGTTGTGGAGTTTTATCATCCCGAGTCACAACCGGACCCCACGACTCAGCACCCTTCAGACCCAGCTACTGCTTCTTCTGCGCGAATCCCGAATACGCTACCCACACCCGACGGCACTAGATTTATGCACGGTTTATCGAGAAGAGCACATCAAGCAGCAGCAGATAAGAAATTGAAACTTGAGCTTGACCCTCTTCTCTCCGGGCCTTTGGCCGCAGTGGCATTCCCGGCCGTCTCCCCTCAGCACCTAAAAGTCGCACTGTCGATTCTTTCCCCCAGCTCCGACTTCCCAGCCCCTAAGCGCAAGGCGCAACCCAGCTACCATGAGCCTTCTGTTCAAGCTGGTTTGCAGAAGTTAATGCTGCTAGGAGCGCGAGTAGAAGGAAAAGTCTTCGATCAGGAAGGCACGAGGTGGGTGGGAAGCATCCCAGGTGGTATTGACGGACTAAGGGCGCAACTGGTGGCGATGCTGCAAAATGTGGGAGCTGGTATTACAAACACGCTAGAGAGTGCTGGGAGAAGCTTATACTTCACAATGGAAGGGCGGAAAGGCATGTTAGAGGATGAGCAAAAGGAGGAAAAGATAGAGAAGGGACAACAGTAAATGTAAATTAGACGAATGTGTATATTTATTTGTGCAGATACTCATTATATCTGTTGGAGATATCTACCGCATTAACAAAACTAAAGTTACGAGCGCTTCCCTTGTAATGTCTCATAATTACAATTTAGGAATAATGCTCGAGTTTCACTAGTTTTGAAACACAAGCCGGTCTTTCTCGCAATTCCACGTCTAGCGTAGGATTTAATTTCGTAAGTGAGCATTAGATAGAAACTTTGGGAGGCGTTTAGACGACGCTGCTCCGGTGATGCGGCCTTCTATTTACCCTATAACCTTCCCTTCGAATCTCCATCAACTAGTTTCCCCACTTCATCTCTAAGCACTCTCCTCATATCTTCTGCCAATTTTACCGCTTCTTCTTCATCTAGGCCATCTCGTTGTCCTCGTCCAAACATCGTCCAATTCTTGTTCTTTACCTCAGGCATCGTCTCTGGTCGCGGGATAATATGAAAATGAACATGAGGCACTACTTGTGCGGCTCGCACACCTGGAAACACAGTCCTAAGCTGAGAGAGTGCTAGATGTGTCGCCGATGATGCAATATATAAAGCGTGCAACGAGAGGAAAGCGAGAATGTTCTTGATCGAAGAGCAAAAGTTTGCATGTAGACTTACCATTGTTCTGCACGATGTTATAATCTACCACTCCTGTCACCTTCGCTACAGTTCTCGCGAGCAGAGGGAGCCAGAATCCTGCCATCAGATACGTGTCAGAAAACAGTCGGAGATGCATTATCGCAATTGCTATAGGGATACCACGGAAAAGCGTCTTAAACCAGCGAACTACGAAATTATCCAACCACTAGTATCTAATAATTAAAAATAGAAAAAAGAAATTTTGAAGAAATTTAACTGTGAACTTTTTACTAACCAATCTCTCTTGCCTCTGCCCCCTCTACATCTCCGATGAGCTTCCGATGCGCTCTCGTAGCAACGAGTAAATGACCGCTCGTCATCGGCAAAATATCCAAGAAAGCCACTACATCAGGCGTTGAGAGGACTACGAAAGCATTGGGCTGAATGCGTTCGGGGTCCGCGTCCTCGTCTTTTGGAACACAGTCAAGCAGAGAACGCGACGTGTTCGGGGGATACGCGGACGCAATGGAACAGAAAGGGCAGGACTGTGGATAGTGGTCTTGGTCTAATTCATTCATTTCATTAATAAGAGGCAGAAGTGAAAACTAATGTACGGGTTTTGAATTGATACAACGTTGTTTAATCCTAGGAAACCATGATTTTTCATCCAGCCCGACTGCTTTACTGGTGTTGGAACGCCGCGCCAAACCTACAGAAATATCGGTAAAAATCTGAGAGCGACACACAGAAACTCCGCGTTTGTATTAAAAGGCGTTTCAAAACACGACCCCAAAAAGGGTGCCAATGCATTGCACTGCACCCCACTACGCACAGTACCACGTACACGGTAGATATATTTAATAATAAGCTCTAGAATACTACTTCTATATATAAGCAAGCATTTTAGCTATTAATCATAGCATTTAAGGCCTTAAGGGTAAGTGTATGCGTAATATTTATAGAAAAGTTGAAGTGCCAAGAAATGCGGCTGTTATCGGCTTTTACGCCGCTGCGCAACCGAAGGATATATTACTTACCTCAGAAGCTCAGACCAAGAAATCGATTGCGGATATAGGAATATCCGCACCGTCCGCTAAGCTGATTTAGGACGGTAATCGTTTTCTTAGGAAAACCTAAACACCGTTTATATGAGAAGACCTCATTAACTTTAACGAAATTGATCTACCCTCCCACAATACCTATCGACATAAAAATTACACCAAATTATAGAGAAAAGCCTACTCTATAAGTTATGAGATCTTTAGCTCCTTATACGCGCGCGACGTTAAGAGGAATTCGTCGTCGTAGAGGCCCCAATTCTACCTCTGCACCGCCGAGCCGCTCGGTAAACACCAACGCTGAACGCTTACGCTCACGCCCACGCCGCCAGCCCTCTGCGTAGAGCTGTGGAGCTTTGCGAGAGCTCTGCAGAACGAAGCTCAGGGGGAGACCTGCACGGAGCTCTGCACGGAGCTCTACCAAAGCTCTGCAAAAGCTTTGCACGAAGCTCCGCACGAAGCTCTGCTCGAAGCTCTGCTCGAAGCTCTGCTCGAAGCTCGAAGCTCTGCACGAAGCTCTGCATGGAGCTCTGCACGAAGCTCTGCATTAAGTTCCGCACGAAGCTCTACTAAAGCTCTACTAAAGCTCTACACAAGGCTCTGCACGAAGCTCTGCACGAAGCTCTGCACGAAGCTCTGCATAAAGCTCTGCACAAAGCTCTACCAGGATCCGCACGAAGCTCTACTAAGGCTTTACACGAGGCTCTGCACGAGGCTCTGCCCAAAGCTTACCCCTAGTAGTCGTGGAGGCACTCCGGGCCAAGGGAGGATATTTTCAAGGAAGGACCCAACTATAGCACCTACTAGGTGTTGCAATAGCTTTAAGTAGTAGATATCTACATATCTATATAGTTTTATTAATATCAGTAGACTATTTAATAAGATATAATACGTGCTTAGGCTTTTAATAACGCATTTTTTAACTTTAACGAAATTAATGTTAGGACTAAGCAATAGCCGTATTATAAAAGTCATACCATTTAGAAGCCCTAAGTCTTAAAAATAATGTATAAACTTTTAGTAATAATAACGCGTTATGTGAATAAATGAATTAGATATCCGTAATCTCCGTTTTACGGATTTTGCTTAGGATTTTAACAAATCTCGCCAAACCCTCTCAGACGTGATTTTGCAATTCGGAAGACGGCGTAGGTTATTCCGACGCTAGCTAAAAAATCACGTCTGAGCTCGCTGAAGTAAATATATTACTACTCTGCCACCTTTTTACGTCAACGTATACCCTTAGATACTATAGTTAAAAAGCCTTTATATAAAGCTACAATTTTAGAGCCTATTATATATATACATTTGCAATATTAGTGGGTGATTAGAGGAGTGCGATGCGTTTTGTGGTCGCTTGGCGATTTTTACCGATATTATTGTAAACTTCGCGACGCTCGTATGCTATCTCTTTCTACCAGCCATGCATGATCTTGACTACGATAGAAGATACCTTTTAATTGCCCATATATTGACATTCCATCCAATCCCAACACAGGTGGAACAGAGAACCTCACTCGCTAGAAATCATCAAGACCCGCCACATCAAAGTTGCGCCCAATAGGAAGCTCATGTCCCAGTCCAAAAAGCACAAAATCAGTAAGAGCAAAAGCAAAATCAATAACGTCGAAAGTCACACGTATAGGAAACACAGCAAAAGCTCCAAGTAGCGAGAGGCAAGTGAGCAGAGAAGACAGGACGCGGAATTGAGTCCAGCAAATACAATAGACGTCGCAAGAGGCCGTCAATCCATCTACCAGGGTTCGCCTGCCACTACTACTGATACAAAACCTATGCGCGCATCACCCAGTCAACAGACTCACTGTTGTTTTGCTATTTCAAGGTTATCCAAGGCCGACTGAGATGAACTAGCCACTCGTCCGTATTAGACGCCGTCTAGCAAGTTCGAAGAGAAACAAAATTCAAAAGCCGTCCCGTGTATAACGCCAGTTATAGAGCAATAATGCACAATGCAGAGTGATCAGTGGACAGTGAGGAAAGCTAATACGGGTGCTAGTCGTCATCGAGCATCGTGATGGTTGCGGGCGGGACGGATGCGGTCATTAGAGCGCATGGCGCGTGGAAAACATCAGCTGCATAGATTGCGGAAGCAACATCATTGTAACCTTGCGATCTTCGCATTCTCTCCAACAGCACGCGACTTCAAAGTATTGGACTCTAACTCGTTGCCGTATTGAGCCATATATTCCTTGGCCCACCGACGGAGAAGAATAGAAGCTAGAGGTATCGTTAATGAAATACACGTGAAAGAATGTCGACATGATTCTACCTTTAAGAAATTTCTTGCTAGCGTATTTTTTGAAGAAAGCTTCATGGATAACTGGACCAGAGAGGTAGTCGATCATAAGCTGAAGAACTGGCTGAATCTCCTCTTCCGTATAACCTGCATAGTGAGCGAGGGTAGCATCCTAGACCAAGTTAATACAATCGTAGATGATGGATGGCATGTTACTTACCCAAATGCCCCTCTCGAGAACCAAACGCGCCAGGTACATGGCTGCTGCAGCGACCTGGCTTGGCGGATGAGCAATGAAGCGATGATCTAAACAGCTGATCTCTAAAAGGTACTTTCCAAGCGTACGCGTCTGAATGTCGTAGTTGTCGGCTTTCGATATCCTACGCAGGAAGTTCATGGGATTTGGATAACTCAAGTCGTAATTAAGGGCGGCAAGGACGAATCGCTCGGCACTGAGAATCTCTTCCTCCGTGAAGCCATCATCTGCGACATGACGAAAGTTCTGGACGTGAGGAGAAAGTACTTCTTCATACTTTGACGCGATGAACATGGCGGTGACACCAACAAGTTGTAACCGATCCAGCTGAACGATTTTGCAGGAGAGGAAACGGTCGATTATGTTAACAGCCAGGAATAAGGTCTCTGGAAGAAGACGGAATCGAGTATGAACTTCCAGCAGCCAGTCCACAAGGATACCTCGCATCTTCCATTCAAGTTCGCTTTGGTTTTCCATGTAGTCCGGGTTTGCCATTGTCGCAATTTCCAGTTCTCTCAAATAGTCGAAAATCTCGCAAACGTATTCAGAAACCATCAGTGGATCATCAATGTCCTCCTTGTCCAGATCCGGAACCAATTCCCTCGCATCTTCTTCCTCTACCTGCTCAAAGACTTCAACAACCTGGGACTTGGATCGTTCATGTTTCGCCGGTACTGTCTTTGCGACTTCGATAGATCTATCGGCCTCTACTGTAACGCTTGTCTTCATTGTCTTCTGTGTAGGTGCTATGTTCTCCGTTGCCTCGGAATCTTCCTCCTTAAGGGTTTTTGTGCTAGAAGCAGACGTGTTCCGTTTCTTCGTAACATTGCCTGAGATGCCTGACCCACTCGCGGGTCGCTTCAAGTCCGACGGCGGAATGTTTTTCTCTTTCGGTGCGAGAATCGAACGCGTCGAATTGGTTCTTGAAACTTTTTGTACTTTTGTCGGGTGAGCTGCTTTGGAGACGAGTCCAGTCTTGTTGGCCAATGGTTTCTTTGCTTCCTTCCCATCCTTGGCGCCAACAACACCAACGTCGTTCTTGGTGACGTTGCTAACATCACCAAGAGCAGCGCGCTTCCTTGTCTGTCCCACATTTGCTGTTAAACCGGCTACCGACTTCTTTGATTGTAAAGCTTTCTTTGAGACTTCCGCGCTAGATCTGTCTTGAGAGCTGGTGAGGGCAGCTGTTTTGGCGCGAGTTAGACGTGTCGTAGCAGCATTCTCATCATTTTCGTTCGTGACTGCTCGCTGTCGGAGAGACCGCGCCTAATAAAATGTTAGTAAACGCAATATTGGATGCTTTGAATAGCAGTCCAAAACACATGGCTCGCTGTCGGAGAGACCGCGCCTAATAAAATGTTAGTAAACGCAATATTGGATGCTTTGAATAGCAGTCCAAAACACATGAACTCGGGACGGGAAGGCATTGCACGCAGAACTTACAGCAGGAGGCATTGTGAGTAAAAAGGAAGAGATCCCGGCAATATGATACAACTACCGAAGGGTGTGTAGGAGTATTGTGCGAGTTGTTATGATGCGCTATTGAAGATGATATTAGCATTTCCAAGAACGTAAAAGATCAAGTTAGAAGAGAAGACACGGTGAACTAACGCAGCGATAGTACCAGATGCTCTGTGAAATATACGAGAGCCTGCTCGGGAAACTGCTTGAAGATACTCTGGAGTATCAAGGTACTAGGACACGCTATGGATACAGCGATGGTGATATTCGACGTGCGAGAGAATTGACAAGCCCTAATAGTACGCGAAGCTCTTGATCAATGAACGGACGAGGAATTAGTCCAGCTCCAATGAGCAGAGAAGGGCGTGGGAAGTGTCGAGGTGTCGCAACGAGGTGGTATGGATAGTACAGGTTCAAAGCAACAGCGGGTTTGTTTTGGGTCGGGTTTCTCGATGCTTAGTCACGTCTGGCGCCAACAACGCGCGGGCAACGTGAGTGACTTCACAGGGTTGCCCCGGACAGCCAATGAGCAGCGCGCCAAGGAAGAGCAATATCCAACACGAAAGAAGAGGCGCGAAAAGCTCGTGGAAAGTATGCAAAGGATTGTTTTGTAGATGGAGTCGCGATTTTATCGGGTTGAGCAAAGGTGAGTGTGATAAATGCGCAGAGACTTCGTTGCCAGGTCGCGGTTTCCATACCTGCCATTCAAGATAGGCTAAACCGTATTGGGCGCGACGATGAATTTTTGGACGTCTTCACTAACTACGGCCCTTCGCATCCCATTCAGCATCACGGCTTTGCAGCCCCTGCTATAACTACCATTCGGCGTTAATGGCTTTCTGATTATCGCCGCTGGTGCTTTAATTATGCTGCAGCCTCGAATACATTTTCGCCCATCCTCTCACTCGTGCAAATGTCTCCTTTCCGCCTTCCGGAGCTATGCCACTGCCGCTGAAACTCGTTCTCCGCCGCTAATTGTTCCAACCGTTGCAACTTCAGACAGTGCATATCCCCAGCCCCAGGGTCCTCGAAAGGACGAAGTTCTTCAACTCCGAACCTACAAGCCACGAACGCCAGGTTTGCGCCATCTAAAGCGACCCATCAATGATCACCTTTGGAAAGGCCGACCACATATTATACTCACAATTCCAAAAACCGGACAAGGTAAAGGTGGCAGGAACAATACTGGCCAAGTCACCGTGAGACATCGTGGAGGAGGACATAAACGGAGGATAAGAATTGTGGATTATAAACGGTTCGCACCTGGCCAGCATGTGGTGGAAAGGATTGAATACGATCCCAACCGAAGCGCCCATCTGGCTCTTGTTACCAACTCCAAGACTGAGGAAAAGAGTTATATTATTGCCGCTGATGGTATGAGGGCTGGTGACAAGATTGAAAGCTTCAGATCCGGCATTCCGAAAGAACTCTTGGCTAGCATGGGAGGAGCCATAGATCCCGGTATGCTTGCTGCGAAGACAGCCTTTCGAGGCAATTGTTTGCCAATACATATGGTTCCGCTTGGTACCCAGGTATTCAACGTCGGCTCCAAGTCTAGTGGAGGAGGGGTCTTCTGTCGGAGCGCAGGCACATATGCTACAGTCATTAGTAAAGAGGAGGCAGGAAAGAAGATTAAAGAGGTTGTTGTACGGCTACAGAGTGGTGAGATGAGGAAGATCAGCCCGGACGCCTGTTGTACAGTTGGTGTAACCAGCAATCCACAATCCCACTTTAAGCAGCTTGGAAAAGCTGGGCGCTCACGATGGCTGGGCATAAGACCTACGGTCAGGGGTGTTGCAATGAATGCAGGTACGTCCATTATGTTTGATTGACACTTTTTTCAATATAACTGTGCTTGGGTTCTGTATACTAACCGCACTACAGCGGATCACCCCCATGGTGGTGGTAGAGGCAAGTCAAAGGGTAATGTGCACCCAGTCAGTCCTTGGGGCGTACCGGTACGTATATTATCTTATCACAGCACCGATCTTATTCTTATTCGTATTTCTAACCTGTATATAGGCCAAAGGGGGTTACAAGACTCGGCGCAAGAGGAATCCCAACAAGTACCTCGTCCAAGAGCGCGAGAGGAATCAAGGCAAGCGAAAACCCAGGTAGTTTAAGCAACGTCGGACGTTTAATTCGTTTCTCGGTGCTGTGTCAAGGTGCGCCGTACTTTGGGGCCTGTATTATATCAATCAACCACACGCATCGCCACACCACGCCACGCGTGCCCAAATGTATAGTTGGAGTATTTCAGTTCTTGTTAAAAGGGTAGCATTAGTCGTATATACTTCCAGGATGCAAGTCGAACCAGACATATTAGCAGTCACCCAGGTAATCACTGCAAATTGAGTGAGGTGTCCAACTTCCAATTTCAACCTCCCCAGGACGGTTGAACTAGCAATGTGTCGTTCTCGTTTAAAGCAATCGATCGGTTCGTGGTAACACCCCGTAAATCGATTTACTGGCTGGCGATATAATCACTTTATATATGAAAGCATATGAGTTTTTGCATAAAGGAAACCTTTCGTCGGTATCTACTTAAGGCATTGAACCACTGAAGGGCAGCTCGTCGTCTGCCTCCAATGCCCTAATAAACGCGTAAACGCACCATTAGATGAGTAATACGCGGATTACTAAGGATGGAACAAGGATCATCGTTCGCAACTCGATCCATTTTTAGTATCGAAGGATGTTCTTGGCGGCATGCAAGGCAGAATCACGACGAGCGTTTTTGGCAGGCATTAGGCCTTTCATCTTACGACTCCAACGTGGAGATTTGGAGTCGACGTATCAATTTCGAGAATAGGTTTGGCGCTGACGACTGTATTATTGCCTAATACCCTTGGGAGAGGGTTCTCGGCAGCTCCGTAATTATTTATTCCAATGTCGATTATGGCTGACCTTTGGGATCAGATAACAAACAAGGGTACGAGGGGTGCGCCCTTTCAGCTGGCGCCGACACCCCGACGCAGACCCTAGTTCATGGACGTTAGATGATGCCCAGCTGCCTTTCCATCGCATTTACCATAACGCCCGAATCCCTCGCTGTCGCATTTTCCACACAACATAAAAAAAAAAACTTTTATCCCATCCAGTCGTCACGTCATAACCGCACAGAATAGCTACCAGCTGAGGTATATACGTTTCGACACTACCGACGGGTCCAGGACGGGACCCGATTCCTTCCAAATATGACTCCGGACTCTTCAGAATCGCCCAATGACAGCTTCTTCAACGACCTCTCACAACAGCCGTACCAAGATCAAAACAGTAATGGTCGGCCGCATAATCCGCGCATAAATAGCGATGAATGTTCAAAGGAGGGGGATGGCGCAAATAAGCCCAAGCGAATAGCCTGTGTGTTATGCCGAAAGAGAAAGTTACGATGTGACGGGGCAAGACCAACATGTGGAACTTGTAAAAGACTAGCACATGAATGTGCATACGATGAGGTGCGGAAAAAGAGCGGTCCAAAACGCGGATACGTCAAATTATTAGAAGCTCGTCTACGTGGGTTACCAAAATCCCTTGAATAAGCAGCTGAAGAAGTATGACATGTTGACAATTCTACCCTTCAGAGCAAGTCGAAACTCTCTTAAAAAACCAAGAAACAACCGAGCCACACCGAGATGCCCCTCATGCCAATACATCATTCGCAACTAGTACAATACTTCAGTCTATTCCGGATGGCTTGCACATGGGGGGCCCTGACTCACTCCCAACGGCTTTCCCAGAATCGATTTCGCCTTCGGATGCATTTCCCGCCTTACAAACAAACCCTTCTACGAATGCAAACTCTGGGGACGAGGAGTTCCCATGGGAAATGATAGGCTTGGGCTTAGATGAGCCCTTACCCCCTCAAGACGTTATCAACGAGCTGTGAGTTTAATGCCGAGCTTCTCTTGTACTACTGCCGTAATACAACCTAATGTTTTCAATTACAGGCATCAAATATACTTCACTAAAATCCATCCTTCTTTGCCCATTATCCACAGACCCAGATATCTTGCTGCTATGAATTTAGCCCCCCACATGAGGCCTCCAGTTTGCTTGCGTTATATTATGTGGTGTCTTGCCGCTTCCGTCGCGGATAAATTCGATGCATTACAGGAACATTTCTATCATAGGGCTCGAAAATATGCGCAGATGGATGAGATGAAAGGCCACGGCGAATCTACCATCACACTTGGACACTGTCAAACCTGGATCCTTATGGGCACCTATGAATTCAAGCAAATGTATTTCCCACGGGCTTGGCTTAGTGCTGGAAGGGCTGTACGACTTGCTCAGATGATGCAGCTGCATCGCTTAGATGGTCATGGCCTGGATGTGAAGCAATGCCTTCCTCCACCAAAAGATTGGACTGAGCGAGAGGAAAGGAGGAGAACGTTCTGGATGGCCTTCTGTATCGATCGCTATGCCAGTATCGGGACGGGATGGCCAATGACGATTGATGAACGAGATGTACGACGACCCTTTTTCAATTATTCACGCCATTCATACTAATGCTTTGCCTATAGATCCTTACCAATTTGCCTGCTAGCGACGAGGCTTTTGACAAGAGCAAACCAATGCCAACCGGGTCTCTTGATCAGGCTATGACCCCTCAAGGAGCTGGATCACTCACGCCCCTAGGAGGAATTGTCCTAACGGCGGCACTTTTCGGTCGCAATCTTCTACATCTTCATCGACCTACCGCCGAGGATCGTGATGGGGATCTCGATGGAGGATTCTGGACCCGTCACCGAAATTTGGAGAATGTCTTACTCAGTCTGTCTCTAGGTTTACCAGATAGTCTGAGGCTCCCTGCTGGCCTTCCAGATCCCAACGTTATCTTCCTGAATATGAGCATTCACACATCAGCAATTTGTCTCCATCAGGCTGCAATATTCAAAGCAGACAAGTATCGGTTGCCTATCAATATTAGCAATGACAGCAAGATCAGATGCGTGACTGCTGCAGCTGAAATTGCGACAGTTATGCGGATGATAAGCCATTTAGATCTGGCCACGGTAAGCACGATAAAAGTTACTTCCCAAGCTTCGGCTCGTACTAATAGACCCGCCTTGCAGATGAATCCCTTTATATCATTCTGCGTTTATGTCGCAGCTCGTGTCTTTGTTCAGTATCTCAAGACTCAACCTAAGGATCAGCAAATGAATTCCTCATTACAATTCCTTCTGCAAGCTATGCAGGCACTTCGGCGAAAGAATCCTCTTACCGAATCCTTCCTCGTCCAGCTTGATCTCGATCTCGAGAGTGCTGGAGTGTTTGGAGTTCAGACAAAATCTTACTTTCATCCTAGCCCAAGAGGACCGGTAAGCCAACCGCCATTAGCTAAAGACCTAGTCTTCACAGAACATAATGAGTAAGCTCCCTATTTCTTAATCAGAAGGCTAACCGGTGCCACTCTCTTAGGCCGAATTGCCAGTCAATACTGATGCCGTAAAATGCAGTCCTATATTTGACATCCGCGAATCGCAATCCGCAAATGCTCCTATGAATACATTTGCCAACGGGGGACTCACAGCGCACAGCGCTCCTCAACACACAGGCAATTCTCCGGGCCCTCCCTTTCATGTATCCCAACCCAACTTGAGTATGGACGTAGAACCTCAGCCATATTCTTTCGTCCCATCACAAAAGGACCCGCGAATTGAGCTTCCAAACAGGCAGAAGCCAGGCCCACGAGGAAACCAACTTCCAAAGCCTAGACCGCACGGGCTTACCAAAACCTTCGATATGGGCGCGAACGAATCATCGGAGATGGATACATCCCCTGACGCGAGCGCCGACCTGCCGACTCCATCAACCACTCACACACAGTCACGACATGGTTCTTCGTCCGCCTCTTTCACCCCACCACAACAGCAAGACGATCCCCAAAACCCCCAATTCCGCATTCCCCGGCCATCGCCCAAGGTACCTAACAACAATATAACGGAAACGAGCAACCTGCCACCACGCTCGAGCGCCGCCCACAACACCAATTTCTTCCCCACAAGCGACGACCTCTTCCCTCTCGTACCCAACTTCTACACCGACCCTATCCATTCACCCCACGTCTCCGGCTCCGGTTTTATCATGCCTACTGACTGGGAGATATCTAATGGCGGTGGCACGGGCATGACGCCAATATCGGACGGGGGGTGGAACCAGATGCTGGATAATATAAATCTAGGCTGGGACTCAATTGGTCCGCCACACGGAAATGAAGATCTATCTGGGAGGAGGCTTGGTTAACAAATTTAATATACCCAACCCTTTTTTTTTCATTCGTCTGCTTCAGGCAGAACTGACGCTGGAACGTATTCCCTTCCTCGGTCGTTACATTTTCATACTTACCTTGGAATCACATGAAGGCGGGAAACTCGGAAATATTGTCACGACCTACAGACCCTGGAAACTTACAATTTGGTGCATACCAAACCCACTCTCGTGTATATTTGTTGCTCTTTCTTGGCGTTTGGTTAATCCAACTCGGCCGCAGGTGCCTCGCTCAGCTTCTAGATGTTTTCGCTATAGGGTTTAACGAAACGGCATGGGCGCAGCTTGAGATGGCAGATATGCCGCTTATGTGTACTATACCACTGGGGCCGGTCA
This sequence comes from Cenococcum geophilum 1.58, assembly GCF_001692895.1. Classification (NCBI taxonomy): domain Eukaryota; kingdom Fungi; phylum Ascomycota; class Dothideomycetes; order Gloniales; family Gloniaceae; genus Cenococcum; species Cenococcum geophilum. The sequence continues at coordinate 931,796 of NW_027137567.1, forward strand.
CCAGGCTCAGTCTCCTTTTTCATCTTGCAGACAGGATAGAGCGGAAATGAGAATTATCCACTCCACTCGTGATGTTTACGTCTCACGAAGAGTTTCACGGAATACAGAAAATGAAATACAGAGTACCTGATGCTATCGTGTCTACTGTGAGGTCGCGCTAAGGAATCACCAAAAACGCCAAAACCAAACCAAACCAAACAATACCATGACAAAGGAGAGATATGCTAAGTATGCTACGCTAATGCTATGCGAATACAAAACGAGTGGTGTCCAAAAGCCGCACAATCGTCAAGTCCAATAACGTTAGATATGTTAGTCAAAACAGTTGCGCTGCGTCTCCGTCTTGCATTAAGCCTTCAATCTCCTCTCTTCACACCTCACGCACACAGGGTCTTGGCTGTTACCGCGCAAGAAGTACCTGCCGTCGTCAAACTGACCACCACATTCCTACAGAGCAAAGGGGTGTCAGGAATGCTCTAAGTGGATTCAATTGTAGGAAGAAAAGGGGACTTACCATGCAGCAAAAACACTGAGTATGCCACTCTGCTCCAAGTGCTTTGACGACGGTGTCAGTTACTGGCTTGCGGCACTTCTTGCACTTAGTCGAGTAGCGGTTCGTGTGGCAGCCCACACACCAAGCATAGCCGTCTTTTTCGACAAAAGGAGTGGTAGAGTCGAAAGGCTGAATTCAATCGTTCAAATGTTAGCAATTTATTACCTATACCTTGCTAGACGATCAACCAGAGAGGCAAGTACTTACATCGCCACACTGTGCGCAGAAGAAATGCCCCGCATGNCACTCAGCCCCGCAAGCCACAATCACCTCGCCCTCAATTGGCGTCTTGCAGCTTTTGCATCGCGGGCTGAAGAACTCGTGGTAGTCGAGATGGCAATAGAAGCGCATTCCCTCGTCGCCGTCATCGGCTTCCGAAATGCCCTCACCGATCTCGATGTCCTCGCCGTTCATCCGTCGATGAATACGATCGATGCGCTCGGCACGCTTATTTTCTGGCTCTGGGTAGAAAGCGACACATTCAAGGCCTTCGCCACAATGGTGGCAGACGAAGCACTCGGGATGGAAGCGGGAGCCGGCGGCGCTGACGATGCGGCCTGCTATGGGAAGAGCGCACTGCGCACATAAAGCCGTAGTGCGGCGGGTTGCGGGTGTCCAGTGAGGTGTTGAAGCTGGCGGGGCGCTTGCTGTTGAACGGGGTAGCGGTCTAGTGGAATTGACCTTCGGAGTTGGTAGAGGCCGAGTAGAAGGCTGTTTCTTGGATGAAGGAGCATTTATGGAAGACGGGCTGACAGAAATCGAAGGAGCGTTGATCGTAGGAACCGATGTTGGACTAACAGTGATTGATGGAGGCTCCTGGATATTGATTTTTGGAGGTGTCGACGCACCGTTCACGCTAATTGTTGGAATAGGAGGCGCTTTGGAGACATTAATTTTCGGAACTGCAGATGGTTGCTCCCGAATCCTAGGAGCTGGGGCATCCGGAAAGTTGATGGTCGGAATAACAGGAGCTGTTGCTGATTTCGTTAGTGGACGTGGTGTCGGGTCTGCATGTACATCTGTGCCGGAAGAGGTTGGCGGAAGAGGCCGAGATGGTTCTTGCTTAAGCTCAATTTCCTTAGGCTTCCAGTCCTGCTGAAACGACACAATAGGTCGGCCTGGACTGTCACTGACGATAGTGGGAGTTGGAAGCTTCGGGCTTCTGTCTTTCAACTTCATACTTGTAGCAGCACGAATGTCATCGCTTCTGATCTCCTTCCCATCCTTTATTTTCACTTCTGCCCCGTCTTCACTGCCTTCATTACTTGTTTCCAGGATTTGTGGAGGTGTAGCAGGTAAAGAATTAGACGTATACGCAGCGTTGCGAGATTGAGTAGGCGGGTTGTTCTGTATCTCGTATCTGTCGAATTTCTTTGTTGCAGATATAGGGTCGGTATTTGATCTTGCGAGGCCTTCCTTCACAAATTGCACCCTTGTGAATGGGTTTCGTCTGACTTGCAGTGGTAAAGTAGTAGGAGCCTTTGACACAACTGGTTTCGGTGGAGACGTCGTCTCCTCCTCGGGCTCCTCATAGATTTGGTCATCGGGATTTCTGAAGAGGCTTCCACTAGGTTTTCTCTTGGACCCGCTACTCCGCCTTCGGTGCTTTGAATCCCCAAGCGTAGATGAGGGCGTGCTTGATGTCTTCTGCTGCATTTCTACAGGTTCATGCGGCTGCCGACCTCTGACACTGTCTGTATTGACCTCACTGTTGCTCTGTTTCTGCATTGATGAATCGCTGGGCACTCTGCTCTGCAGACTGCTGCTTCGGCTCCCTCCTGACGCTGACACACTGGAGTTTGAGAGCCTCTTCCTAAGCTTGGAATTGCTCCGCTGTGGATCTTGAGGCTCTCTACTCAAGCTCCGACTTCTTCGAGCAGCACCATCTTGAGACAACCCAGGGTATCTATATGGCGCATCCGGATTCGGATACGGTGCTGTTGGATTTTGATGCCTCCACACCAATTCTGCTGCTTCATCCCGGGCATCAGCATATAAACCTTGTTCTTCCTCAAGGTCTATATCCTCAAGTGCTTTTCTTAAAAGTTTTGCCTCCTCCCGTTCCAACAAGCGGTGACCATTCTCTCGATATACTATGCTTGATGACCTACTACTATCTGTTGTCGAGCCCGAAACTTCCTGCGGCCGAGGTTGCATTACGAGTGGACGGCCAGCCATCGAGCCACCGAAACTGGTGTTTGACATGGCAGAGTTCGTTCGGCGGTGCGACTGGGCGCTGGAACAGCGTGGAGGCAGTAAGGCAGGCTCGTTACTAGCATCTTGGAAGGTCGGATGAGAGAGTGGAGAGATTGCCGGAGTGTCAACGGCCTTGGAAGTCGGTCTTGACATGCTTGCAAACTGTGGAGGAAGCGGTCTGGAGCCATTTGGGCGAGGTATGCGATTGCTCCGGAGATCGTGCAGGTATTCGGCTTTCCAAGAATCGTCAGCACGAATTACTCGTGGGGTTGAGGAATGTGGCATGTTTGGAATGTGTAGGAAAGGTTGCTAACCCATTTGCTTGGGGGACATGTAGGTCGGGCCTGGTGTCGTGGCACGGTCTTTGCTCTTGGATCTGTGCATGATTGAATGTTTACTTTATATGTTTATGTGCTCGGCTAGTCAGTGATGAAGTAAAAGTGCGGTAAGAATTACGATGCATAAAAATGAATTTCACGATGAGTAAATGAAGGAAGAGATGATCAACGAAATGGCATTCCACTCATGTTGCGATTGTAAGCCATAGTAGTGGGCATTAAGCTCTCTGTTTTCATTCGGCCATGTTTCCACGTCAACGCATAAAACCACACCCATGAGTAGTGCCAACGTTACCGAGCATCCCCTGCCACGCCCTAGACACGGGGCGCTTCCGCATCCCGGTCAATTCATGTGACAGGCGAGCACATCGGCCGTGGAGGTGGCCGAAAGATGAACTGCTTCAGCACGCAGGATGGAAAATAGCGGCGATTGCTCTCGTAGCCTCGCAGCCGCCATATTTCTCCCGCCCCACTATTGGAAGCGCTTCGCCAGTACCTGATGCGCCACAACCACTACTTCCACCCTTTGTTGACAATTTGACTCACGACTTCAAGCAGGGTAGAGCTTGTTGCAAGGACCGAGGCAGAATCAAAGCATCAAATATCGCCTAGGGTCACTATTACAAGGCCGCCAAAACACTTTCCCCGTCTTTATCAGACCTTTTTAGAGAGAAAACTCCGCCTTGCTTAGCTTTTGGGATGACAGTATTTCCCTACACCTTCTTTTAACCTTTTCTATGGATTTTCGGTTACTATCCCTTGACACGGAGTATCCCTTCCAACAACGAGAACGTGGTCTGTGCGCGAACACCAGAATCAAAAGTACGCGTATGGTCACGGAGCCTTGATCTAATTGATTCTATTGGCTAGCTCTTATCGATAACAGTTGGACGCAAACCAGCGTTGGAAGGGATAAGCTTGCGAACATCTTTCTCATCCTGCAGTGGATTATAAAGAACATCAACCTCCCACATCAATACTTTAATTAGCCTTCCTAAGGTTTATCCATATAATACAACACAAGCCAAGCAGCTATTACACTACCCGTTAAGACCAAGTTTACGGAGGTGAATGCCCTAAAGTATGTCACACCGCCTTTCGGCAGAATAATCCGGCAGAATGCTCAGTTCTTCTGTCTTTAATTATTATATCTAATACTTCGTAAACTTCCCATTTGCGTCTATTACAGTTTGCATACGAGCTGGCATACTCTTAATTAACCCCTGTAAAAGTCCTGGAGTTACTACTACATCCCAAGCTATCTAAACCCTCTCCTTTTGCTCTTTATATAACTTAAACTTGCACTCCCCGTAGTGGAACTGCAGCCACTCTTTTATATACTTCTATAGCGTCTTAATTGGGTTGAGGTTAGGAGAGCAAGGGGGCCATTTAATTACTGCAAATGCTGGTAATTCTAGTAGCTGTATAGTCTCCTTCGCAGCATAGCCTGGCGCGTTATCTTGCATAAAAATAAGCTTATTTTCCATTCCTTTTAAGCCGGCGATATCGCAGAGATACTGAGCTATTATGGGGACTGTACGTTCCCTATATGTAGGCCCACTTATACTCCCCCAATCTTTCTCCTAAAAGAATCCTGGCCCTTTTATATTCCCGTAAAAGTAACCCCAGAACATCTATCCCTTCTGTTAGCGACTCAGTCAATCGAGGCACGAGCACAGCAAGAGGGGCGCGCAAGCCTGTGCAATTGGTAGTCTATAAACGAGAATCCAAAGCTAGAGAAAGGAAAGGGGAAGAACGGAAGCACCGCTTAAAGTTATATACAATCCTCTAGTCACGTAATGGCAAGTTGCCATCATGTGACGGCAATTTGCGGCAATCTGACGGCAATTTGCCAGTGCCGTAACATTACCCCCCCCTCTAAAAAAGCCTGCCCTTAGGCTTTATACGTCTGTATTTCTACTATAAAGATATTAATTTAATAAATAGAGCCGGCAGAATCCTATATTGCTAACGTAGGGCGTTCTTATCTTTGTGCTCTTCTGGCTGCTTATTATCTTTATTATACTAGCATTCTATCCATTTATCTAGGTATTTTAGTGGTCTAGGTTTGTTAGGGTAACAGCTATAGAACTCCTAAAGCTTCTAAGGACTACCTATAAAGTTCTATATAGGGTACTAAGTAGGGTTTAGGCTATATCCCTTCCAACTAACGCGATACTTTAGCGTTCCCCTTATAAGTTTATAGGCTAGTATTTCCTTAATTTCCTATTTATTGTTACTATTAACTTAAATTGGCAGGGGCGGTTTATTCTTTTATCTAGGTAATAGGTTGTTTATAGCTTTCTATAGTTTATTTAGTAAGAAAATAGGGTGGACCTTAATTAAGTCCGGGAACTTTACTTTATATAAGTTGCCTATCTTTTTAAGGACCTTATATGGTCCTGCCATCTAATAGTCTAGTTTATGGCTAGGCCGTCCTATCTTCTAGTTCTTTATTATAATCTAGACTATATCGCCTATAGTAAAGTTAGGCTCGCGCCTATGCTTATTTATCTACTATTCTATTAATTTTTAGGCTTTTCCTAGATTTATACGGGCTACCTTCTAGGCTTCTTCTAAGTGCTTGGCGTACTGCTAGGCTTCCTTATAGAACAGTTTTTCGCGTACAGTCTAGGGTTCTTTTAGTCTTTCCCAGTTAAAGCTTGTACGGGGTAAGTAGCCTATTTCTAGTTAAATAGGGGCAAATTTAGTGGAGTTATAGGGTAAGGTCGCTTGGGTATAGTTTATTAGGGGTAGTAGTTTAGCCCAGTTATCCTAAAAGTAGTTAATAAAAGGCCGGAGTCTCTAGTCTAAATATTAATTTATAATCTCTATTTAGCCGTTTATCTAGGGGTAATATACTATAGAGAGCTTTAGCCTAATACCTAGGATCTAGGTGAATTCGTTCCAAAAGGCTAATATAAATTATAGCCCGCGATCGGATATAATAGTATCTAGTAGTCTATAAATTTGGTAGACGTAGTAGATATATAGTTAGGTCGCCTCTTTAGCATTAATATTCTTATAATAGGGAATTAAAAATGGGCGCTTACTAAAGCGGTTAACTAGAATTATAACTATATTGTATCCGTTACGGTCTATAGATAGCTCATAAAAATCTATAAAGATATACTGCTAGGGGCGTTTTAGTATCGGGAGTGGTTTTAATAGTCCTAGGGTCTTGTCTTAGGGGATTATAGATCTACGGCAGCTATTATAGTTCCGTATATAATGGTTAATATCTATAACTATTCTGGGCTAGTAGTAATAGTTACTAATAATCTTATAAGTCTTATTTTTTTAGGGTAGGCCGTAGAGACCTAGGTATATGCTTTAGCAATAAGCTAAGTCCGTAGATTCTATTCCTTTACTACTACTAACCGTTCCTAATACTTAAGTAATCTATTTTTAAGGGACTATAGGCTAGTAACGTTCTTTGCCTTTTTACGGTACTTTTGTAGGGAAGAGACTATACAGTTTACCTATAGTAATTCGTTAATAAAGTTAAATCCTAAAGGGTTAATAGGATATATCTTGGCACCTAAGGAGTCTATACTTAGTTCTGCCTATATCTAGGGGTTAAAGTGCTTTAGTTATAGTAGTACCTAGGTCTATAATAAGATCTTTACTATTACCTAATTACCTAGGTCCTATTTATACCTTATAAAAGCATCCGCATAGTTCGTAGCGCCTAGTCTATATATAATTAAGAAGTTAAACTAAAATAGGATATCCGCTTAGCGTGCCTGCTGGGCCGTAAGGGCCTTAGTTATTATAAAGTATTCTAGGGCTTTATAATCTAAAACTACCTTAATAGGCTTAGGGGTCCCCTCTAGCTATATACACTAATGCTAAAAGCTAGAGATAATAGCCAGCATTTTTTTATTATAGATGTGGTAGTTTAGCTTAGCATCTATTATAGTCTTTAAATAGTATATAATAGGGTACTATTCTCCGTCCGGTTACTTCTGGGAAAAAACACTGGCTATTATACCGTTTAAGGCATTAGTTTCTAGCATTAAGGGCCGTTCTAGGTTAAAGTGGGTAAGTAGGAAAGCCAATACCAGCCGTTTTTTAAGCTTATTAAAGGCCTACATATATATAGCATTAAAGTAAAATAGCTGGTCTTTCCTAGTAAGGTGGTTAAGAGGCTAGGTAATCCTGCTATAGTTCCTAATAAAGCGTTAGTAGAAGTTACAGAAACCTAAAAATAATTGCGCCCCCTTTACGGTCCGTAGGGGTATCTACTAGTTAATTACGGCCGTTTTCTTTAGGTCGGCCTTAATTCCGTCTATACTAATAATAAAACCTAGGTACTTTATACGCTTAACACTAAATTCTAACTTCTTAATATTGGCCTAAAGACTAGCCTTATGGAGCTGTTATAGAACTTTATAGATATGCTCCTTGTGTTTTAGCTTATTCTTAGAGTAAATTATAATATTATCTAGGTAGGCTATATAGAAGTCATTAAGGTAGTTAAAAAGTATATCGTTTATGTACCACTAGTATATAGCTAGTCCGTTAGTTAGTCTAAAAGGAAATACCTTATATTTATACATTCTGTAATAGGTTTAAAATATAGTAAGCTCCTTAGACCTGGGGTTTATTTTAATTTAGTAGAAGGCCTAGCGGATATTAAGCTTTATAAAGATCTTAGCTTTACTTATTTAGGTAAGAGTCTTATTAAGTAAGGGTAGCGGGTAGCGGTCCTTATAGGTTATATTATTTAGCTTATAGTAGTTAATACAGAAGCGCAGTCCTCTATTTAGCTTTTTAGTAAAAAGAATAGGCGAGTTAAAAGGGGCTTAGCTAGGCTTAATAAAGCCCTTATTTAGGTTGTTAATAAAATACTACTTTATAGCCTATAATTCGGTAATAGACTATAGGTAGAGAGGGCTAAAGCTAAGAGTGCTTCTCTTACCTTAATTAATCTTAATCTTGTAGTTATACGGTTAGTAAGGCGGAAGTATATCCGATGCTGCCTTAGAGAATATATTCTTAAATTTCCAGTGTTAATTAGGCAGTTTTTATTCTACTAGTTCCATATCCATAAGCTCGCTTTCTTATCCACTAAGCTTACTTTCCTTTTCCTTAATTATTTGATTAATTTTGTATAGGCTAGTTATAAATATAATAGTATTAGGTTAAACTAAGTTCTGGTAGAATCTGTTAGGTAAAACCTAAGTAGATAGTTATATAGCCGCAAGGTACGGGCGACCCTTGGGCAACCCAGGGGTGACTCGCCCGTGAGGCACGTGCTCTGCACATACCTAGGGAAAACCCTTCCTACCTCGTATATAGACTCCTCCTTTTCCCTTAAGGATTCGTCTCTGTCTATACAATATACCTATTGTTCTATCATTGGACTCCCTATCTATATCCTCACCTCATAGAATCCTATAGCGCTAATATAGCAGATATTAATTAGTAGGAGGTCTACAAGTTTCTTTATAGACGCTTATTAGGCCGTATCTTGCGGTATAAGGTTTATAGTCTTCCTTAGCTTATGTTCTATTTTCTGTAAGTTATCCTTCCTATTTATTAGCTTAGTATAGCGTCTGATATTCCTAGTTTTCCTTTAGGGCTGTATAGGGCCTAGGTTCTCTATAGGGGGCTTAGCTAGGTTACTACTAACTTCCTAAGTCTCTAGTGTAGGTGGTGTAATATATATAGTTTAGGGGCGGCGTAGTATACGGATCCGTTAAGGATTAAGATATATATCCTTCTTAAAGGCCTAGTCCCTACGCATAGCATCGGCCTAGTAAATAGTATTAATCTAGGGCTGTATAAGGTTTTCTATTATAATGCTAATTTCTTTTATAAAGGAAGGGGTTAGGGGTAGGGTTTTAGGCTAGATAAGCCGTCTATTCTATACATCGAGCTATAAGCCTAAATAGGCTAGCTATTTTCTCCCTATAATTATATTATGGCTCCTAAGGTCCGTAATAAGAAAGGGGATATTATACTACCTTCGTCCGTTAACGCGGAGGTAAATCCGCAAGATAGTTGTAATAGGTAGCCCTATTTATCTATTATACCCATAAATAGGAATTAATTTAGGCAGTTCTTTAAGGGGTATATTTAAAAAGTTAGCCAGCTTTATAGCATACTGGGTATCTATTAAGGTAAAAGTATTTGCTCTAGAGTTAGCTAAAGCAGAGGTTAAAACTTAATATCTATTACGGAATAAAGTATAAGGGATAGTGTAGCTTCTTCTACTAACTAGCTAACTTAGATTAATATATAATATATTAATCCCTTTTAATCCTAGAGAGGAGTCTTTTTCTAGGGTTTCTCTTTTTTTAACTTTATACTATCCTCCTAAATTAACAAAACCTTATCTATTTTTGCCTTTATCTAGCAATTCTTTATAAAGTGGTTTTTCTAGCCGTATAAGAAGCAAGCTCCTTAATTACTAAGGGCCTATTTATAGGGGTCGTTGTATATAGGCCGAATATACACTAGACCCGTAGTAGGACTAGCTATACGGCTAGCTGCTAAATTAACGGCGGGCTATATGGCTGGTTCTATAAGAGTTATAAATCGTACTAGAGTGTTATGGGCCGTTTATATAGTGCTTATAGCCTAGTTTAGAGAGTTTCTAGCTTTATACCGCTTAGCTTATGCCTTAATTTAATAAAGGCCTTAGTTAATAGCTAGGCAGTAGTTTATAAGTACCTTTAGCGTCTATATAGTAGTAAAAACTAGCAGTACGGCGCGCTATAGGTTTAGGGTAAGCTTGTTAAAGAGGTCTAGCATTAGGTCTTTATGGGGAATTTAGGCTTAGCCGGCTAGGTATAGAAAGCGGGTCTAAAAGGCTAAAAAGGTCTCCGTTATCTTTATGTTAAGAGCTTTATAATTAAGGCAGGTGTTCTATATCTTAAAAGGGTCCTTATAAATGGAAAATAGGTAGTTAACTATCTCTTCTTTAGAGAGGAAGGGGTCTGTTAAGTCCTAGGCGTATTACAGACGTAGGTGCGTTTGTATGTCTCCACCGGTACGGCCGAAGACGTAAGCCATCTTAGATTAAGTAGTGGGGAAGTAGTCCGTATTAACTTCGAGCTTATCCTATAATTAAAGCTTCCAGTTATTAAATATAGGGTTAGCTCCGTCTATAAGTAATAGGGAGTCTATAACCTTTGCGGACCGCAATAATGCTAATGCTATACGTTAGGCTAGGGCCTTAAGGACTATAGTAAGTCTCTAGGTATTTAATGACTCTTTGCTAGGTATAAGGGTGTTTCTAGTTTTAAGTAGCTCTTAAAGCCGTTTAATTTTGGTATTAGCTGCTATAAGCTCTTCCTAGGGAGTTAAGACGGCAACTATTTTACTATTAGAGGTATTTGTAGGTCCTATAGCGGCTTTACCAGCTGCTGTATTTCTTAGCATAGTAGTAGGGGTATTAGGTAATTTCTAGTATTTATTTATTTTCTAGGGGTTCTAGTCCGTGCGTGTCCTATTCTTAGGTTTCGCGTTCTATTTATATTTTTTTAGTTCTTGGGTTTATCCTGTCCTTATAGTTCTAGTAATATCCTTAGGGTCCTATTCCGTGTCCTTGTCCTATTTATAGTCTTATAGATAAATATATTTAAGTTCCTTCTTAGGAAGAAGAGTAAATAAGCTTTAGATAATGTTAGCGACTTAGTTAATTAAGGCATAAGCATAGCAAGAGGGGCGCGTAAGCCTGTGTAATTAGTAGTCTATAAATAAGAATTTAAAGCTAAAGAAAGAAAAGGGGAAGAATAGAAGTACCGCTTAAAGTTATATATAATCCTCTAGTCACGTAATAGCAAGTTGCCATTACGTGATAGCAATTTACGGCAATCTAACGGCAATTTGCCAGTGCCATAACACCTTCTTTTATTGCGCCTTCTCTTCTATATATATATTATCCTACTTCTTACTAGCCCTATGTAATATATATATCTTTTTATACCTGCTATGGACTACCTAGGTCTTGTTAAACTATAGAAACTTATACTAGTTATAATAAGTCTATCCCTTATATACGCGTGTAAAAGCTAGGCGTAGCTTATTAGCGACTTAGTTAATCGAGGCACGAGTACGGTAAGAGGGTCGCGTAAGCCTATACGATTGGATTGTCTATAAACGAGGATCTAAAGCTAGAGAAAGGAAAGGGGAAGAACGGGAGCACCGCTTAAAGTTATATACAATTCTCCGGTCACGTGATGGCAAAGTGCCGTCACGTGACGGTAATGTGCGGCAATATACGGGTAATGTGCCAGTACCGTAATATTACCCCCCCCTCCGAAAAAGCCTGCCCTTAGGCTTTATATATCCGTATTATACCTATAGGGCGTTCTTGTCTTTATGCTCTATAGGTAACCTATTATCCTTACTATACTAGCATTCTATCTACTTATTTAAGTACTTTAGCGGTCCGGGTTTATTAGGGTAATAGCTATAAAACTTTTATAACTTATAGGGACTACCTATAAAATTCTATATGGGGTACTAGGTAGGGTCCAGATTATATCCTTTTTAACTTACGCGGTACTTTAGTGTTCCCCTTACAAGTTTATAGGCTAGTATTTCTTTAATTTTCTATTCACTGTCGCTATTAACTTAAATTAGTAGGGGCGGTTTATTCTTTTATCTAGGTAATAGGTTATTTATAGCTCTCTATAGCTTATTTAGCGAGAAAATAGGGTAGACCTTAATTAAATTTAGGAGCTTTACTTAGTATAAGTTGCCTTTCTTCTTAAGGACCTTATATAGTCCTGCTATTTAATAGTCTAGCTTACGGCTAGGCCGTTCTATTTTTTAGTTCTTTATTATAACCTAAACCTTATCGCCTACGGTAAAGTTAGGCTTACGCCTATACTTATTTGCCTACTATTTTATTAATTTTTAGGCCTTTTTTAGGTTTATATAGGCTACTTTCTAGGCTTCTTCTAAGCGTTTAGCGTAATGCCGTGCTTTCTTATAAGATAATTTTTCGCGTACGGTTTGTGGCCCTTTTGGTCTTTCCCAGTTAAAGCTTATATAAGGTAAGTATCCTATTTCTAGCTAAATAGGTGCAAATCCTATAGAGTTATAGGGTAGGGTAGCCTGGGCGTAGTTTATTAGAGGTAGCAGTTCGGCCTAATTATCCTAAAAGTAGTTAATAAAGGGTTAGAGTTTCTGGTCTAAGTACTAGTTTATAATCTCCGTCTAGCCGTCTATTTAGGGGTAGTATACTATAGAAAGCTTTAGCTTAATACCTAGGATCCGGGTAAACTCGTTCTAGAAAGCCGATATAAACTATAGCTTATAATTAGATATGATGGTATCTAGTAGTCTATAAATTTAGTAGACATAGTAGATATATAGCTAGGCCACCTCTTTAGTATTAATATTCTTATAATAAGGGATTAAGAACGGGCGCTTGCTAAAGCGGTCGACTATAACTATAGCTATATTGTATCCGTTACAGTCCGTAGGTAGCTTGTAAAAATTTATAAAGATATACTATTAGGGGCGCTCTAGTATTAGGAGTGGTTTTAATAGTCCTAGGGTCTTATCTTGTGGAATTATAGACCTACGGTAGTTGTTATAGTTTTGTATATAGCAATTAATATCTATAACTATTCTAGGCTAGTAGTAACAGTTGCCGATAATTTTATAGGTCTTATTTTTTCTAGAGTAGGCCGTAGAGACCTAGGTATGCGCTTCCGTAATAAGCCGAGTCCGTAAGTTCTATTCCTTTACTACCGCTAGCTGTTCGCGGTACTTAAGAAGTCCGTTATTAAGGGACTATAGGCTTATAGCGTCCTTTATCTTTTTACGGTACTCCTATAGAGAAGGGGCTGTACGGTTTACCTATAGTAGTTTATTAATTATTACGGACGCTTTAAGTACAATATTATAACTACTTAGAGAAGAGTTAGAAGAAGCTAGTTAGTTAATATAGGCACGGTCTAGGATAGATCCGGTAAAACTATATAATGAGAAATAGTAAGTAGAGTTATGTAATATAATTTGTGTAATCTATATAATCTAAAAGATCTATTATAAAGCGAACAGAGTAGATGGAGCAGATAGAGTAACGACTTTCTTAGGAGTACGGATATTTATTTAAAGGACTACAATCCCTACCTAGATAGTTCCTTCTTTATAGTAATTCTTAGAATATAATTAGAATTAATCTGTTAGGCAACCACTCTACTAGTTATTATTACGTTGTTAACTTTCTATATTACCTATACACCTAGCCTATTAATAAGTCCACCGTAGTTCTTGCTATAAGGCTCCGTTATATAATCACTACCTAGTTATAGTATTAGAAGTTAAATAATATGCTACTAAAAGCAGCTATAATAACACTATTAACGGCAGCAACGACTTTAGGGTTAGGTAATAACACTAGTATAGTAGATACTAACTTGTAACTAGTTATAGTCAAATAGTTATAGGTAATAGTTAATTAGTTAATAGATAATAATACGGTACTTAAAAATAGGGTTAACGGAATAGGAGTAGCTAAGGTTAAGTTACCTTTAATTAAACAATTCTTAGGAGAGAGATTAAAGCTTAAAGGATTCCTTATATAAATGCACTTTAAGGTTATATAGGAAGGAGTAAAGTTAGCGACACCTATAGATTAAGTAGTGTATATAGAATTATTCTTAACGGGAAGGGCGCTTAAATAGTTTAAACCCTACCTTACGGAAATATAGGATAATGGTATAATAACCACTAATTAAAAGGTATAATATATATTTATAAGCTAGACTAAATTTGTAGAATAATTAATATAAATATTTAGGGACCTAAAAGCAATAACTATAGTAAAAAGAAAGCTTTAGAACCTAATATAGCGAACCTTAGCAATTAAATATATAACGTAGTTTTAGACGTTAGCTATATAGGTTAAATAGAATAATAGGGCGCTTATAGCACAGTATAAATAGGGACTTAAGGTAAAAGTCTAGGATGTAATTATTCTAATAGAAGATGCGGATACCCTTAGGGAATTAATAGATTAAGCAATTAAGATTAATAATAGGATCTTCTAAAGGGAATAGGCTAAGAGAGGCTAAGATAGAGTTCTATAGTTATATAAGGCGTAAAGTATGCAATAACTAAAGCTAAATTAGAAATTATAGTATAGCGTAGAGCTAATAGACCTAAGTAGTACTAAAGAAACCTATAAAAAATAGAGAAAACAACTATAAAAACCTAGAAGTTAAGGATTAAGTAATTATAGGACTAAGGAGTATAGGCTAAACTAAGGATCTTATTAGTAGAAGACGTTTAAGCGGACTCTATAGCAAAAGTAATAGTTTAAAGACGGAGCTTATATAAATTACGGAAAATAGGGTTATTTCACTAGAGACTATAGAAGTAGTTAGAGTTACTATATAGTAAAGGGAACTAGACTAATAGTATACTACAAGAAATAAAAGAATATTTAATTAGAAGTTTTGCGTTTTATTATAATAACATATACTAAATTTATAAAGACGCTAAGTATAGTATAAGCTATTAGCTATAAGAGCTAGAGTTAAAAAAAACTTAAAGGAACTAGAGAGTTAAATAAAGAATAAAATTAACTCTATAAGCTAAATTAAGATATTATAGCAATATATAGATAAAGATTAGTAACAATAATAATAGAGTTAAAGTACTTATTAATTAATAGCGATAGGGTAGAAAAAGGAACTAGCTAAAGGTATCTAAACCCTAATAACGTAATAAAAGTAGAGACTAAAACCGCTATAGAGCAAGGTTTAGTAATAGGTATTATAACACCATTAGATATAATATCCATCGCTTTATAAGACGGAAGGAGTAATATTTAAAGGTAATTAAGTAAGTAGATAATTGCTAGTACTAGCTTACTACTTAATAAAGGCAAGAGGCTAAAGGCTTAAGATTCTTAAGATAAGATAAAAGATAACTAAGATTTTTAAGACGAGATAAGGTATGCTTAGGGACCTATAACGGACGATAACTAATAAAGTAGAGTAACGGCTTAGTTTAGTAATATATAAATAAGCTTAGGATGAAGTTTCCTAAAGGTATAAGATTCTTAAAGTAAGATAAGTAAGATTTAAGACTTTTAAGATAAGATAAGAATACTAGTAAAGCCTAGTTAGACTAAGGCTAGAGTATAGCTTAAGAAAGAAGTAAGTTTAGGATTAAAGAATCTAAGGGACTAAGAATTTGGAGTATAAATAAGGATACCTATAAGTAAGAAATAAGAGACTTCGCTATAGATTAGAGAATCTATAGTATAAATAGTAGTTAGATTGGGAGATAGGTATATAAACCTAGAAGACTTACTAGGGGAATATAGTATTTAGCCTAAAGATTAAAAAGTTAATATTACAATTAAGAAGTAAGAAAACTTTAAGGATTTAATTATAAGACGTAAATAATAAGAAACTATAGATAAATTTAGAGCAAGAATCCTTATATAGGAAGAACAGAAACTAGACTAGAGTTTTAGTATATTATATTGTATATAAAATAGAGCACTAGTATAAAGAATTACTAATAGGCTAAAAGTAGGCACGCTAAGAGCTAAGTAGCTTACCAAACTAGAAAATAAAGAGGATTTAGAAATTCTAACTGTTAGCGACTTGGTCAATTGAGGCACGGATACGGTAAGAGAGACGCGTAAGCCTGTACGATTGGATTGTCTATAAACGAGGATCTAAAGCTAGAGAAAGGAAAGGAGAAGAAGGGCAACGCCGCTAGAAGTTTTATACAATCCTTAAGTCACGTGAGCTCACGTGACCCTGCGTCTACCATAACGTCTACTATAATCCACCGTTTTCCACCAGCGCCGTAACATTACCCCCCCTCCGAAAAAGCCTGCCCTTAGGCTTTGTATATCCATATTATGTTTATAGGGTGTTCTTATCTATATACTCGGCAGGTAGTTTATTATCTTTACTATACTAGCACTTTATCTACTCATCTAAATACTTTAGGGGTCTTGGCTTATTAGGGTATTAGTTATAAAACTTTTTAAGCTTCTAGGGGTAATCTATAAAGTTCTAGGTAGGGTACTAGGTTAGGTCTAAATTATAACCTTTTTATTAGACACGGTATTTTAGCGTTCCTCGTACTAGTTTATAGGCTAGTATTTTATTAACTTCCTATTTATCGTCGCTATTAACTTAAATCGGTAGTAGAGGCTTATTCTTTTGTCTAGGTAGTAGGTTATTTACAGCTTTCCGTAGCTTATCTAGTAAGAAAATAGGGTGGACTTTAATTAAGTCTAGGAGTTTAACCTTGTATAAGTTACCTTCTTTATTAAGGATCTTATACGGTCCTACTATCTTATAGTCTAGCTTACGGCTAGGCTATTCTATCTTTTAGTTCTTTGTTATAACCTAGACCTTATCACCTACGGTAAAGTTAGGCTCGCGCCTATACTTATTTGCCTGCTATTTTATTAATTTCTAAGCCTTTTCTAGGTTCTTATAGGCTACCGCCTATACTTCTTCCAAGCGTCTAGTATACTGCTGTGATTCTTTATAAGATAGTTTTTCGCGTACGGTTTGTGGTCCTTCTGGTCTCTCCTAGTTAAAGCTTATATAGGGTAAGTATCCCATTTCTAGCTAAATAGGTGCAAACCCCGTAGAGTTATAGGGTAGGGTTGCCTGGGCGTAGTCTATTATAGGTAGTAGTTTGCCCTAGTTATCCTAAAAGTAGTTAACAAAGGGCCGGAGTCTCTAGTCTAAGTATTAATTTATAATCTCCGTCTAACCGTTTATTTAGGGGTAGTATACTATAGAGAGCTTTAGCCTAATACCTAGAATTTGGGTAAACTTATTCCAGAAGGCTAATATAAACTGCGGCCTATGGTTAGATATAATAGTATCTAGTAGTCCGTAAATTTGGTAGACGTAGTAGATATATAGTTAGGCCGCCTCTTTAGCATTAATATTCTTATAATAGGGAATTAAGAACGGGTGCTTACTAAAGCGGTTAACTAGAATTATAACTATATTATATCCGTCGCGGTCCGTAGGTAACTTATAGAAGTCTATAAAGTTATACTACTAAGGGCGTTCTAGTATCGGGAGTGGCTTTAATAGCCCTAGGGTCTTATCTTGTAGAATTATAGACCTATAGTAGTTGTCGCAGTTCTGTATATAGCGGTTAATATCTATAACTATTCCAGGCCAGTAGTAGCGGTTGCTAATAATTCTGCAGGTCTTATTTTTTTTAGGGTAGGCCGTAGAGACCTAGGTATATGCTTTGGCAATAAGCCAAGTCCATAGGTTCTATTTCTCTACTACTACTAACCGTTCCTAATGCTTAAGTAATCCATTTTTAAGGGACTATAGGCTGGTAACATTCTTTGCCTTTTTACGGTACTCCTATAGGGAAGAGGCTGTACGGTTTGCCTGCAGTAATTCATTAATAAAGTTAAATCCTAAGGGGTTAATAGGATATATCTCGGCACCCAAGGAGTCTATACTTAGTTCTGCCTATATCTAGGGGTTAAGGTGCTCTAGTTATAGTAGTATCTGGGTCTGTAATAAGATCTTTATAGTTGCCTAGTTACCTAAGTCCTATTTACGCCTTATAAGAGCATCCGCACGGTTTATAGCGCCTAGTCTATATATAATTAAGAAGTTAAACTAAGATAGGATATCTGCCTAGCGTACTTACCGGGCTGTAAGGGCCTTAATTATTATAAAGTATTCTAGGGCCTTATAATCCGAAACTACCTTAATAGGCTTAGGGGTCCCCTCTAGCTGTATACGCTAGTGCTAAAAGCTAGAGATAATAGCTAGCATTTCTTTATTATAGATGTAGTAGTTTAGCTTAGCATCTATTATAGTCTTTAAATAGTATATAATAGGGTACTATTCTCCGTCCGGTTACTTCTAGGAGAAAATACTAGCTATCGCGCTATCTAAGGCATCCGTTTCTAGCATTAAGGGCCGTTCTAGGTTAAAGTAGGTAAGTAGGGGAGCCGATACCAGCCATTTTTTAAGTTTATTAAAGGCCTGTATATATATAGCGTTAAAGTAAAATAGCTGGTCTTTTCTAGTAAGGTGGTTAAGAGGCTGGGTAATCCTACTATAGTTCTTAATAAAGCGTTAGTAGAAGTTACAGAAACCTAAAAATAATTACACCCCCTTTATAGTCCGTGGGGGTGTCTATTAGTTAATTACGGCCGTTTTCTCTAAGTCGGCCTTAATTCTGTCCGTACTAATAATAAAACCTAGGTACTTTATACGCTTAACACTAAATTTTAATTTCCTAATATTAGCCTAGAGGCCGGCCTTGCGGAGCCGTTATAGGACTTTATAGATATACTCCTCGTATTCTAATTTATTCTTAGAGTAGATTATAATATTATCCAGGTAGGCCGTATAGAAGTCGTTAAGGTAGTTAAAGAGTATATTATTTATATATCGCTAGTACGTAGCTAGTCCGTTAGTCAGTCTAAAAGGAAGTACTTTATATTTATATATTCCGTAACGGGTCTAAAATATAGTAAGATCTTTTAATCTAGGGTCCATTCTAATCTAGTAGAAGGCCTAGCGGATATCCAGCTTTATAAAGATCTTAGCTCTACTTATTTGGGCTAGAGTTTTATTAAGTAGGGGTAGCGGATAGCGGTCCTTGCGGGTTATATTATTTAGCTTATAGTAGTCGATGCAGAAGCGGAGTCCTTTATTTAGTTTTTTAATAAAGAGAATAGGCGAGTTAAAAGGGGCTTAGCTAGGCTCGATAAAGCCCTTACCTAGGTTATTAATAAGGTACTACTTTATAGCCTGCAATTCGGCAGTAGACTGCTGACGAAGGGGGCTATAGCTGAGGGTGTTTTCCTTATCTGGCTCGATCTCGATCTTATAGTCGTATAATTAGTAAGGCGGAAGTATATTAGACGCTGCCTTGGACAATACGTCCTTAAATTTCCGGTATTAATAGGGCAGTTTTTAATCTACTAGTTCCTTATCCGTAAGCTTACTTTTTTGTCCGCTAAGCTTGCTTTCCTTTTCCTTAATTATTTAATTAATTTCGTAAAGGCTAGTTATAAAGGTAGCGGTATTAGGCTAAACCAAGTTCTAATAAAACCCTATAGCGCTAATGCAGTAGATATTAACTGGTAGGAGGTTTGTAGGTTTCTTTACTAACATTCGTTAGACCGTATTTTGCGGTATAGGGTTTATAGTCTTCCTTAGCTCACGTTCCATTTTCTATAAGTTATTTTTCCTATTTATTAGTTTAGTATGGCGTCTAATATCCCTAGCTTTCCTTTATAGCTTTATAGGATTCTCTATAGGGGGCTTAGCTAGGTTACTACTAATTTCCTAGGTCTTTAGTACGGGTGGCGTGATATAGGTAGTCTAGGGGTGGCGTAGTATACGGATCCGTTGCGGGTTAAGCTATATATTCTTCTTAAAGGCCTAGTCTCTGCGCATAGCATTAGCCTAATAAATGGTATTAATTTAGGGCCGTATAAGGTTTTCTATTATAATGCTAATTTCTTTTATAAAGGAAGGGGTTAGGGGTAGGGTTTTAGGCCAGATAAGCCGTTTATTCCGTATATTAAGCTATAAGCCTAAATAGGCTAGCCATTTTCTCCCTAAGATTATATTGTGGCTTCCTAAGTCCGTAATAAGAAAGGGGATGTTATACTACCTTCGTCCGTTAACGCGGAGGTAAACCCATAAGATAGTCTTAATAGGTAGCCCTATCCGTCCGTTATACCCACGAATAGGAATTAGTTTGGGCAGTTCTTTAAGGGGTATATTTAAAAAGTTAGCTAGCTTTATAGTACACTGGGTGTCTATTAGGGTAAAGGCATTTACTCTAGAGTTAGCTAACGTAGAGGTTAAAACTTAATATCTATTACGGAATAAAGTATAAGGGATAATGCAGCTTCTTTTACTAACTAGCTAACCCGGATTAACATATAACATATTAATTCCTTTTAACCCTAGAGAGAAGTCTTTTTCTAGGGTTCCTCTTTTTCCAACTTTATACTATTCTCCTAGATTAATAGGACCTCGCCCGCTTTTACGTTTATTAGGTAATTCTTAGTAAAGTAGTCCTTCTAGCTATATAAGAAGCAAGCTCCTTAATTACTAAGGGCCTGTTTATAGGGGTTACTATATATTAGCCGGGTATGCTTTAGACCTATAGCGGGACTAAATACGCGGCTAGCTACTAGGTTAACGGCGGGCTATATAACCGGTACTATAGGGGTGGCCAATTGTACTGGGGCACTACGTGTTGTTCTTGTAGTGCTTATAGTCTAGTTAGAAGGGTTTCTAGCTTTATACCTTTTAGCATATACCTTAATTCGCTAAAGACCTTAGTTAATAGCTAAGCACTAGTCCGCAAGTTCCTTTAGCGTCTTTATAGTAATAAAGACTAGCAGTACTGCTTATTACAGGTCTAGGGTAAGCTTATTAAATAGGTCTAGCAGTAGATCTTCCTAGGGAATTTAGGCCTAGCTAGCTAGGTATAGGAAGCGGGTCTAAAAGGTTAAAAAGGGTTTGGTTATTTTTATATTTAGACCTTTATAATTAAGGCGGGCGTTCTATACCTTAAAGGGGTCCTTATAAATAGACAATAAGTAGTTAATTATCTCGTCTCTAGAAAGAAAGGGATCTACTAAGTCTAGGGCATATCGCGGACGTAGGTGCGTCTATATATCTCTACCAGTACGGCTAAAGACGTAGGCCATCTTAGCTTAAGTAGTAGGGAAGTAGTCCGCATTAACTTTAAGCTTATCCTATAGTTAAAGCTTCTAGTTATTAAATATAGGGTTAGTTCCATCTATAAGCAATAGGGGGTCCGCAACCTTTACTAACCGCGATAATATAAATGCTGTACGCTAGGCTAGGGCCTTAAGGACTATAGCAAGTCTCTAGGTATCTAATAACTTATTACTAGGCGTAGAGGTGTTAGTGTCTTTAGTTTTAAGCAACTCTTAGAGCCGTTTAATTTCGGTATTAGCTACTGTAAGCTCTTTCTAGGGGGTTAAGACGGCAACTATTTTACTATTGGAGGTATTTACGGGTCCTGCAGCGGCTTTGCCAGCTGCTGTGTTTCTTGGCATAGTAGTAGGGGTATTAGGTAATTTCTGGTTATTTATTTATTTTCTAGGGGTTCTAGTCCATATATGTCCTATTCTTAGGTTTCGCGTTCTATTTATGTTCTTTTAGTTCTATCCTGTCCTTAGGGTCCTATTCTATAGTCTAGTAGATAGATATATTTAAGTTCCTTCTTAGGAAGAAGAGTAGAGGAGCTTTAGATAATGTTAGCGACTTAGTTAATTAAGGCACGGACACGGTAAGAGAGACGCGTAAGCCTATACAATTGGATTGTCTATAAACAAAGATCCAAAGCTAGAGAAAGGAAAGGAGAAGAAGGGTAACGCCGCTAGAAGTTTTATACAATCCTCGAGTCACGTGAGCTTACGTGACCCTATGTCTACCATAACGTCTACTATAATCCACCGTTTTCCACCAGCGCCGTAACACTAACTAGGTTTAAGGAACGGCATATAAAAGGCTATTACGACGCAGTAATAAGAAGATACTTCCTTATGGATAGGCTATATATACTCTAATAGCTATACTAAAGGTAGTATAGGTAAAGATATAATAATAAGTAGGAAGATTTCTATATATAGTTAAATGAGAGAGTTATCTAGGACTACCTAATTACAGAAAAAGCAATAAATTATATTAAGGGAGCCTTAATTATAATATTAAAGGATCTAAAGGAACAATTAGAGGATTAGAGAAGTAAAAGATATATCTTTATACCTATAAATAAAGTCGCAACGTTTAGATTAATATAATAGAGGTTTAAACTTAAGAATAAAGATAAGTTAAGAGTTAACCTAAAGCACCTAGCGTATTATATATTAGCATAGATTATATATATAGATAATATATATAACATACACAAAAATCTAAAAGAGAAAAACTAGAAATACTCTATAAGGATATATTAAGCGCTAAATAAGCAATAGTATAGGAATGTTAAGTATATGCACGGCTAGCATCTAGTAGAAGTTTAGGAGTTAGAAAACTTAATACTTTAACTAAAAAGATTCCTTACGGAAGAATGCTTAAACGGATAATAGTAGTGGGAATATCTAGAGAATATATATCTATAGTATATTAAAGAAAAAAAGCAAATAAAGTATTGGCTAAAAAGTAAGTTAAGTATATAAAGATTTAGCAGCTAATAGTTAGGAAAAGTAAAGGCCTATAAAACTAGAGGGAGCTAGTAGTAAAGCCTTAAACCCTTAAAGGAATTTAAGGATAACACCTAAATCTATAAGTTAAATGGCAAGATTAGTAGTTTAAAGTATTAGTAGATAGTAAAGCAATAAGGAACCATATCTTACTAGTAGTAGTTAAAAGGATAGGGCTACTATATAGATAAAAGGAGTACTCTTACTTATTAGTTATAATTTTAGGAGATCTAATAGCCTATATAGAAAGCATTATTAATCTTAAAATAGAACCTATTTAGATAACTATTAAAGGGAAATAAATTAAGATATCTTTTAATATATTACTATTAGGGAATGGTAAGGTAGTACTAGGAATGCCTTAGTTATAGAAATATAATTTAAAGATTAATTAGGTTATAGGTTAGGTTAATATTAGAGATACTTAACGCTATAAAATGTAATAATAAGCTAAGATAGTATAGTACTAAGTAGGGGCGACTTATAAGGAAATAGATAAAGGACTANGTTATATACTAAAGAGATACTATAAGTATAGCAAGAAACTATAGTTACTAAAAAGTAAGAAGCTATTAGAGTATATAGTATAGGACTATAAAATGGAATTAGAACTAGGAATAAGTCTAAGGTTTTTTCCAATCTATAAGCTTATTAAAGAAGAAGGGAGAGTATTAAAAGAGTTTATCTAGGAGAACTTATAAAAGGGATATATTAGACTATTATAGTTATTAGTAGGTTATTTAGTACTATTTATACTAAAGAAAAACAGAAAACTTAGGCTATGCATTAACTATAAATAGTTAAACAGCATTACTAGGAAGGATAGGTATCCTTTACCCTTAATTAGCGAAATCTAAAATAGGATTAGTAATGCGTAAATCTTTATAAAGATAGATCTAAGATGGGCATACCATTAGATTAGAATTAAGGAAGGTAATAAATAAAAGGCAGCCTTTAGGTTAAAGGAAGGACTATATAAACTATTAGTTATATAATTCGGGCTTATAAACGTACTAGCAACGTTCTAAAAGCGTATTAACAATATATTAAGAGAACACTTAGATAAATTTGTTATAGTATACCTTAATAATATTATTATCTACTTAATAAGTAAGAAAGAGCACGGAGAACACATTAAATAGGTCTTAAGGAGACTATAGGAAGAGTAGATGCTAGTAGTAATTAAGAAATGCGAGTTCTTTACCAGAAAGATAGATTTTATTAAATTTATTATTAAATTAGGCCAACTTAGTATAGATCTAAAGAAGATTAAGGCTATAATAAATTGGTAAGAACTAGAGAACGTTATATAGTTAAGGTCGTTTTTAGGGTTTTATAATTACTGCAGAAGATTTATAGCTTAATAGTTAAAGAATATTAAGCCATTTATAAGGTTAATAAAGAAAGAAGAACCTTAGGTATAGGGAGAAGAGTAAAGGAAACTATTTAAGGAGGTTAAGGAGTTATTCACTTAGGACCCAATCCTTAAAATCTACTAATTAAAGCTAGAGACAGTAGTTGAAATAGATGTATTAGACTTTACACTAAGGGCGTACTTCCTATAGAAATATAAAAATAGATAGCACCTAGTAGTATACTATAATTAAAAAATAACACTACTAGAACTAAACTATAATATCTATAATAAAGAGTTATTAGGTATAGTTACAGTACTTTAGAAATAAAGAGCATTCTTATAAGGCATAGAAAAGCTATTTATAGTTAAAATAGATTATAAGAACCTAATAGGGTTCCTAATAATAAAAGAACTTAATTAAAGGTAGGTTAAATAGGTAGAGATACTTATAGAATACTATTTTAAGATTTAGTATACTAAGGGTATAGATAATACATAAGCAGATGCTTTAAGTAAAAAGGCTAAACTATAAAATAATAAAAAGCTATTAGGGGCTTTATTACAAAAAGACACAGACGGATTAATTAAATATAATTATCCGAAAATCGCAGCAATAAGAGAAATTAGTTAGACCTATAAATTACTAGAGAGTAATTAATTATAAAAGATCTAAGACATATAGGTAGAGGATTTAGACTTAAAGTAGTATAAAAACTAAAAAGTAACATACGTGCTAAGAAACATTATAAGAGAATTTATTAAGTTATTCTATAGGGGACTAACTTAAAGATATAACAGAGCTACGGGCTTAGTATTAAGACTTTAAAAGGAATATATTATTAATAGAATTTAGGGACTAGTAAGATAAGTTATAAAGGAATATCTAGATTACTAAAAAAATAAACTAATAAGGTATAAGCTATATAGAGAGCTATAATATCACGGAACCTAACCGTAGGGGCCTCTATAGGAGAACCCCGTGCCCTTATATACACCTCGCGTATAGCTTATATTAGCTACGCGAGGGTATATTACCTCCTTACGCCCTTAACCCTTACGATTGATCGCGCAACGTCTTATAGACTCCCTAAATACATACGCTTTATAGCCATTGCCCCCGTTCTATAATATTACGTTACGCCTTTTTCTTTACTAACGCTTGGCCTATAACTAATTCTGTAAAAGGCTAGCTTAATTGGAACGTATAATTATCTAATTAACAGTATTACTAGTAAGTAGAAGGTAAGTTAAAGGTAAGTTAAAGGTAAGTTAAAGGTAGAATAAGTTTTATGTATTAAAGGATAAATACTTCTAACCACTTCTATTTAGAGACTAATTGCTAGTTCTTCTCTAGAGGGGAACCAGCCTCCTATATATTTCTTCTAAGACGCTAGTAAAACCTTTTACCCCTAACCTATCTGACTATATCTTCTAGAATATAAATAGGACATAGATGAAACCTTTTGTCTAACTATGTCTTCTAAAATATAGATAGGACATAAATAAAACCTCCTACTGTTTTATTAGATATATACCTCTTAGGGGATTCTATTACAATTGCCTCCCCTTTTAAGGTCTTAGTCCTCTAAGACTTTACCTCTACTAAGCTTTTATAGAGTTCCGGCTAAAACTACTAGGGAAACCCTTAGTGGAAAGGTACTTTATGATGCGACTTATCGCTAGCTCTTTACTAGCGCGGAACTTTACTTTATCTTTTATTCCTTTGCTCTTCTCCTACCCTAGCTTCTTATAGTGTTTTTATAATAGGATTTTAATAATAGTAATGAAAATTTGGTGGGATTTACCTCTCCGATTTTGGAAGTTTATTGTAAATAGATCTAGAGGTTATCTAGTGCGACGCGTTAACTAACTACTATTCCCATTCACCTAAATAGGCCTTAATAATAACGTCTTTTATTTTAATTTCTTTCTGTTTATAAGTCGTTGTCTCTTTCTTATCCTTCCATTAATAACACCATTCGTCTCGTTCTTAAATAGGCTGTTTTTATTATATTTCGCCTTTTAGCTTCTATATCTCTAGCCGTACTTCTATTACTACCTTATTATCTTTTCTTAACGCGTTTATAAGTAATAGGATCCCCACCTTATCTCTTATAACGATGCTAACTTCTTAGAGTATTCTCTTATAATGGCTTATAGTCCTTCTGCGCGTCCCTAGACTGGCGGTAGTATTATTAATCTTCCAGTAACGCCCTAGACAGCGTCTATTACTTTTATAGCAGTTTCCCTAAAATACTATTATTGCTACATTTATGCTCTTACGCAGGATCCTTCTTACGTCTATAAGATGCCTTGCTCCAGCAAAAACAAATCTAAGTACTCCTATTATTGCAGCAGGAAAAAGACCTGCGTCCTAGTATTTCCCATTCTATCCTATTCTAGATTTCGCTAATTGTACTAGATCCCCGCTATCCATACGTATAAGACTTATAGGCTCTAACGCGCTATCTAAGATTTCTGCTAATATCCTAATAGTAATAGGCGGGGATAGAAGGTGTCTTCCCTCGCTTATAGACTCTTTAATTCTATAAGGGTTTTTACTGCTATAGAGACGCAATGTTTTTAGATATATAGTGTTTAGGAGCGTATATATAAACAGCTCGTCCTTATTAATAATAATATTCGTACTTTTACGCGAGCTACTTTAGCTAGGTAAGTTTCTCTAGTAACTTGCTTAGGAACTGTGTTAACTCCTTTAGCTAATATCTCTTTAATCCCTGCTTAGACGCCAATTTAGAACTTAGGGATACTAAGGATAGCGACAAAGGTTAAGATAAACGTTCTCCTTGCCAGTCTCCTGCCTATACTGGTCCTTCTAGTACCCGTTATTCTAAGAAGAATATTAGTGGAAGTGCTAATGCTTCTAGGGATAGAGGAGCCGATAATACTGTTAATAATAACGTTAAGATGGAAGAGGAGGCTCCTGTTACTACTGCTGGTGTTTAAGTTATTATCTAGCTCTTTCCTTCTTCTTATAAAATAGCTTTATATAATACCTCTTAGGTGCCTCTAAGATGCCCTATTATTAGGAATTAACTTTATACTTTAGGGATGCCTTTATTCTAAGCTTTGGTAACAATCTATATAAACGCAGTGTACTACTATAATCCCTATATGTGATAAACGGGTGGTATTCCTATAAGTGCCTTATAATTCCTTAAAATTTCTAATTTTTTATAGGCTGTCCTTTTGCTCCTCTTCGTACTATTAACTCTACTACGTATCTCCAGTGCCAGGCTAGATACTCTCCTTTTATCCCTAGGGGATTTTTCTAAATCCCTAAGGCCACTTCTTATAGTACTACTACTCCTTCTTATATAGCGTTTTCTTTAAATAGTATCCCTAGTAGTTCTCCTATAGATCCCTATAGGCTTCCTTTTATAGGATTTTAGGATTTCTATTATAATAGCGAAACGTTTCCGTTCTTAATGCCTGTACTTAATTCTATAGTTTTAATTTACGGGGTCTTCCCTATTACTTTACCTGTGGTATATCCGGAACCATTTTTAAGTCTTTACCTTTAGTTCTTAGGAAGGTTTTAATTATGGTGTTATATCCCAGCCGAAGGTACTCTTTAGGTTCCCAACTATTATACGCCTAGGAGTATTCTTCCTAATAAACTAAAAATTCGCGCTTCTTCTAGCGCCATCTTTGGTCTAGAATATCTTCTACATTCTATTCTAGTTCCCTATTAATTTTACTAGGTAGGGGCGGTTCTATACTATCTCTTCTCTAATATAGCTCTAGTAAGGAAATATAAAATATAGGATGTATTAGATAAGATTTCGGTAATTCCAATTTATAGGCTTAGTTTCCTTTAGTTTTCTTAACTATCTTAAAGGGTTTGAGCTATTAGTGATCCAGCTTCTTCTTAATGCGTTTTGTTTAGATATTTTTTATAAATAGTAAGACTTCGTCTCCTATCTTAAATTCTTTTAGTATATATTTTTCGTTATAGTACCTTTTTTACACGGCCTAGGTGTCTAGCAAGTGCTTTTTAAGTTTCTCTCTGCGAATTCTTATTTGCTTAATTCTTTTAGACGCCGCCGGTGCCTCTCTTTTAGGAACAATATCCTTAACGTTCTAGGGGTTATTTACTTTTACCCTAAACAATGCTTTATGAGGGGTTATTTTTATGCTACTATAGATACTTGTGTTATATATGTGCTGCGCTAGAGCTAACCACAATATCCAATCATCCTATTAATAATTAATATAGCAGCGGAGGTAGTGTTCTAATAACGTATTTAGACGCTTTATTTACCCATTTATTTACGGGTAGAAGGTAGTGCTTATTCTTTACCGTATTTTTAATAAGAGACAGAATAAAGACTAGAATGCACTGTTAAATATAATACCTCTATTAAACATAATTCCCCTTAGCGTGCCAAATAAGAGCCACTATTCTAAAAACAGGTCTGCTAGTTCTGCTGCCGTAATCGTTGTTGTAATAGCAAAGTATCCTAAAAACTTTATATACCTGTTAACAATTACTAGGATAGCGTTAGTAACCTCTCCAGTTCTTATCTTAGTAGGGGGTAAGCCTATAACAAAATCTATTATTAATTCTAATATAGGTCCCTACGGAATAGGAAGTACTAATAACTCGCTATATAGGCGATGCCTAAATATCTGTATTCTTTAGCACGTATTATACCTTAATATATAGTCCTTAACCTCTTTAAATATTCTATCCCAAAAGTATTTCCTTTAAACAGCCTTAAGGGTTCTATTGGCACCGTAGTAACCCCTAAGAGGGTCGTTATAGAAGACCTTTAGAATTTTATCTTAAATCGCTTGGTCCTTTAGAATATATATAGCACCCTTAAAGCGCAATAAACCCTTTTAGTCTTGCTGTTATAGCTTCTTAGTAACTCCAGCTAAGTTAGTCTCTACTATATCTTTCTACCTCTTTCTAAAGGCAAAGGCGTCCCTTTATTAAGCTTAAAGAAGAAGATCTAGAAAGGTTTTATATAAATCGCTTACTTCTATTTCGCCTACCGCTATTATAGACTTAAGGCGTGGCACGAGACGTTTTAAACTATTAGTGCTAGTAGATTCTCCTACCGTTATATAGTGTACCATACTGCGGATAGGTATCTCGCCTATCCCCCTTAGATCTAAAAACTTGTAGCTAATACGCCGTTAAGTCAAAGGTGCCGTAATACCTCTAGTATATCCCGCAGAATTCTCGCTAATTCTAGGGTACGCTAACTTTATAATATCTGCTTAGTCTATAACCTAGTCTATAACTATATCCTACGGCTCTATAATTATATTGCTTTACAGCTGTATTGCCAGGATCTCTGCCTTACTGCAAAATTCTATAGTTCTAGGGAAAGAGTCTTCTTTCTTTCTAAGTAAATTTTGCAATATGGGGATTATTTCCCCTGTACTGTCCTAGATCCTCCCTATTTCGTAATCTAAATGTCTTAACAACCTATTAGCAGGATTTGTCTTCCCTGGGCGGTATATAATTTTAAAGTTATACTATAATAATGCCTCTGCCTATCTTGCTTATTAACCGCTTAACACCTTTATAGTTATAAAGTATTTTAGGTTGTTATAGTCTATAAGGACTTTAATAGGATAATTGCTTTCTATATAATAATGTCGCCAGTGCCTTATTACTGCGATTATCGCGAGTAGCTTTTAGTTATATATTATATAACGCTACTCTATAGGGGTTATTTTCCTTAACTAAAACGCTATAGGATGCTATTTTCCGTCTTTTAATTAAGATATAATTACCCTTAGGGCAAAGCCAGATATATCCGTTTTAAGGTATATATATAGCTCCTAGTAGAAGTGTATTAGGATAGGCGCTAATATAAATAAATCCTTTAACCGGTCTATAGCCTGCTTAGCAGCTTCCCTAAATATAAAGGGTCCTAACTTCTTGCCATTCTTAGATCCTTTTAGTAGATTAGTAATTAGGAGTATTACTTATAAATAGTAAATAATAAACGTTTAGTAGAAGTTCGCCGTACCTAAGAAAACCTATACTTCTCTAAATGTTATAGGGTAGGGCTATTCCCTAATAGCGTCCACCCAACTTTTCTTTATTAATACTCCGTTAACACTAATAATAAAGCCTAAAAAATTAATGCTAGTAGTATGGAATGTGCACTTTTTTAAGTTTATATAGAGCTTGTATTTCCGCAGTCTTTCTAGTGCTATTTATACGTGGTGCGTATATACTTCGTAGTTATTAAAGTAGACTATAATGTTATTAAGGTAGACCATATATATTGTATTTAATAGGCCTAATAATGCCTTATTAATATAGGCCTGAAATATCACTGGTGCGTTAGTAAGCCTAAATAGCATCACTAGGTACTTAAAGTGGCCGTACCGTATTTAAAACACCGTTTTCCACTTATCGCCGGCTTTAATCCGGATTTAATGGTATACATCTTTTAAATCCAATTATATAAACATCTTTGCGCCCAATAGCCTATTAATAAGCTCCCCTATTAAGGGTAATAGGTAGCAATTCTTTATAGTAATCTTATTTAGCACCCGATAGTTAACACAGAGGTAAAAGGTCCCGTTTTTCTTGGGTATAAACATAATTAGTGCCCCTGCTAGGCTTATAGAGGGCTAAATCCATCCTCTCTAAAGATTGTCTACTATATATTAACGTAGTACCGCTAGCTTATTTTCTAATAGGTTATATAGTAGTCCAAAAGGAGGTTATTTGTCCCCTATGTCTATCTCGTACTTAACTAATATAGGGTTGGGTAAGGTTTATATAGCCTCTTTACTAGAAATATTCTCTAAGTCTATATATTCCTGTAGAATCTCTAGTTTCTTAACTGCGTATAGCCGGATATCCAAAAATAAATATCCTATATCCCCGTTCTTGGTGTTAAGAGTGGTATATATAGCATATACCTACCCTTCTTCTTATATATAGTTTAAGAAAGTCTTTTAATCTTTAACTATAATACGCGGTTAAGACTTCCAATATTAATACGAGGCCGAAGGCCAATTAATATCCGGATTAACTTGGCGAAGCTATAGGTATCCCAAAATAAGGTTGTACCCCTTAATTTCTGCGGCATAGAAGCGTATCTCCTACGTATCCTATAGATTATCGCGGTCCTAGCTAGCTACGAAAAAAGCCTATTCCCTATAGCATAGAATTTGGTAGCCTTTAATGCTTTAAACGGTGCGCACCTATAAGCCGCTAAGGTCTAAATCTAATTCTTTTACTAGTAATTAAGAAATGAACCCTATACTCGCGCCGCTGTTTATAAGGCAGTCTTATATTACCTATTTATTATTAACTTAAATAGAGACAGGAATAACCATGCGGTAGTTTACTCCCTCCTTCTCTTGCTAGCCTAGTATAAGGGAGTAAAGATCTATTAAGCTGTCTCTTTTCCTAATTAGGCCAACTCTTACTTCTTTTGCCGGCAGAAGCGGCTTATGTGGCCCTTCTTACTATAGTTATAACAGGTGCATGTTTCCTAGTTCCCCTTCTATAGATTAGGTCTCTACCTATTATTATTTTAGGGTTAACCAGCGTTACTCTAGGGCTGTAAGGCCTGCTTACATTGTCCTTCTATAAAGTAGTTAGGTTAGAATCTGCCCCTATTATTAAAGCTAGGTCTAGTCCTACGCTCTTTATCATTAGCGTCTCGTTTCTTTTACTTACCTAAATGGTCTCTTTTAGCACTCTTAATCTAAGTAGCTTTAGAGATAAGCTTTTCTTAAGAGGTAGGAATTTCGCTCTTTTCTTATATAGCCTGTTAAATCTTAGGTCGTAGCTTAGTAAGTAGCTGGTGAAGTTATATAGCGTTATCCCACTAATTTAAGTAGGGTATATTATCTTCTAGTTCTTCTAAGTAGTTTATAAACTGGACTACAGTCTAACCATCCCATTATTTGGCGTTGTGGTATCACTGGTTATAGTTTATCCTTTAATTAGTAGGGTCTTGGACCTAATTAACCAACTAAGTCCTAAGTTTGCTAAATTTAAGGGGTGTAGTAAGTTTCTTCTTATAGCGTGTCCATAAACTTTTAACGGTGCTATATAGGAAGGTAGAAGCAATTAGTGTCTAATTATACTTATTAGAGTAACGTTTTAGATCTAGCCGAAACTTAGTTTCGTATTATTGGATAAAACGATTATAGTTCCAAAGACTATTACTATAGTACTTATTAGGTTCCTTTATACGGAATTTAGGTTTTTCTAACATTATAGCATAGTATGGCGTTACCCCTTTAAGTCCGCTTCGTGTCTAGGGTGTCTATACTTCCCCTAATTATCCTTACAATTATTCTTGGTAGTCTTAATATACTTATTTTAATTATATCTCTAACTCCTTTGTTTTTTATAGGGTCTTATATAGCGACCGCTCTAATAACTCCCCAGCGGTAATCGTTCCTAAGGGTTTTATAAGGTTAGACGGACTAGCCATAGCTTCTTTATAGAAAGAGGGAATGCGCTCCTCTGGGGAGACTCTTTGAGCCTCTTACAGTAAGGGCGTTGCTTCGTAGGGTATAGGAGTATGGTTTGTTATTATTAATTAATAGCCGTATATTCCTAACGGATTGTAAGTAATTAGAATTATAAGAGGCTAACCTAACTAGAACGTATAATTATCTAATTAATAGTGTTACTGGTAAGTAGAAGGTAAGTTAAAGGTAAGTTAAAGGTAAGTTAAAGGTAGAATAAGTTTTATATATTGAAGGATAAATGCTTCTAACTACTTCTATTTAGAGACTAATTGCTAGTTCTTCTCTAAAGGGGAACCAGCCTCCTATATATTTCTTTTAAGACGCTAGTAAAACCTTTCGCCCCTAACCTATTTAACTGTGTCTTCTAGAATATAAATAGGACATAGATGAAACCTCCTATCTAACTGTGTCTTCTAAAACATAGATAGGATATAGATAAAACCTCCTACCGTCTTATTGGATATATACCTCTCGGGGGATTCCGTTATAAATTTTACGTCTTTATAATACTATAGACGCTACTAGAAGTAGCATATCTATAAGTTACCTTACTTTATACCTTTAAAGAATTAATAATAGTAAGACAAAATTTCTTACTAGCTATTATATTAAACTTAAAGAATAGCCTAATACCTATATTAAAACCACGACACTAATTAGTCCTAGGAGGATTTAATTTATCTACCTTAGCCTTAACCCCTAAAGAGAAGCCTAGTGGCTTAAAAGACTATAACGACTATAAGGGGGACATTAACAATATCTTATCCTTTATTAACTATATAACCACGGATAAATAAGCTAAAGGGCTACTACCTATTAAGATCGAGATATAAGACGCCGAGATATTTATAAAAATGGTAGCACGAGAACCTAATAAATACTACCGCCTTTTATAAAACTACTATCTAAAGCTTATATAAGCTAAGATACGTACTACCTAAGATTATAATATTATCTAAGACCTATAAGCTTATAAGGCGCTCGCTAATAATACACGCTAAGAGATTAAAGATAACCTCTGTGCGTCTAAACGCAACGTCTAATAATTAAAAAAGGCCGAGATTATACTTATTGCTATAGTTACTGAAAAAGAGGGTATAATTAAATACCTATAATCTTAGCTTAATAAGCATATTTATAACGATACTAGATACCTCTTTACGGTATATAACGCCACCTAAGTCTTTATACCCCCGGTATCCTTACCTACTTAACACTTAATAGAAGGTTAGCGCTAAGCAACTTTACCTAATAGAAACCCCTACTATAGTAGCGGCAATAACGAAAGCTATAATAATTAAACCTAAACTACTACTATAGGGTCCAATATACGCTACCTTAATCCCCTAATCTTTAAGGGTAACCGCAAGAAATACAGCTACTAAAAGATATAAATCTGTAAGAAACTAACCTAGAGCGCCTGCCTTTTCCCTATAAAAGATACTAATATTAGCTATATTATTAGACAAATAAAAAGTATCCCGTTTAATAGGCTTTTTACTTAATAGAAGACTAGCAGTCCCTAAAAGTAGTAGTTCTATTAGGAAGTCTTTAACGACCTTAACTAAATATACCGCAACTATAACCTAGTGGCCACTAGTTAAGCTAAACTACGCGCCCTAAAGATAAGTCCTACTAAATTATTTAACGAGTTCTATATTAAATTCTAGAAATATACTAAAGTCCTTACCTAAGACAATGTTAAAGACTAGAAAGATCTCCTTAAAAAAGTTACTTATTACCTTAGTTACGCAGCCGCTAGCTATAACTATAACAACGTTTATAATATAGTAGCAGCCCTATAGAAGATTAAACGACGGCTAAACTAGATTACTACTATAAACCCCCGCCTAAAGACCTCCCTATAGAAGCCCTCCGGACTTACTAAACTACTAACGCCTACTACCCTAAACAACACCACTAGTTTTAATATCGACCTCTCTATACTAGCCTTTCTAAAAAAGTTACTAGATGGAGAGTGCGAGCTACTTTAGAAGCTAAGGCGTTGCTATAGATGCCGTTAAAAAGGCTATTATAGCTATAGCCCAAACTGCCCAATGGCTAAGTTTAGCAGCTACTATTAAATACCTAACCCTATACCCTGGACACTAAATATGTTACTATATACCGCTACCGTATAAGACAAAGATATAGTAATAGTAATAGAATTAGACGCGAAAGCGGAAAACGCAAAGTCCTAGCCCTAAGTCGTAGGTTAGGATACTCCAATAATAAAGAGATCTATATATTAGCTTACTTAATAAATAGCTTAGTAAGAATAGAAGAATAAAAGCAAATAGTCTTACCTATAGAAGGAACTACCGCTAAGAAATAATATAAAACCCGTTTTATAATTAACTGCAGAGCTACTAATAAATTTATAACCTACCTACTTTACCCCTTACTAAAGCCCGCGCCCTATAACTCGCTAACAGTAGTTGTACTATATAAAAGATTACCTATATAGCATAACTCTACCTAAATATAAACGGATACTAGGAGGAGCTTTAAGCCTATATTATACTACTTATAAACTACTTTATTATCCTTAGAATAAACTAGCTTAAATAATACAACCCCGCCATTAACTAGTAAAAGAGAAAAGTAACCTTTAACTTTAAATACTGTAGAGAGACTTGCCTAAGGTATAGCCTAGCTACCTCTATCTACTCCCTAGAATATTAACCTAAGAAAACCCTTATTACTCTACCTATAACTAACTACCACTATATAAGCGCCGCAGCCTTCTACCGTATAGCACGTAGGAAAGGCTAGACCGTTGCCGCAGCCTCTTAATTATAACTATATAAGCTTAATAAAGATTAGGACTACGTCCTCTATAGTAATAGAATAGATATAGTTAACCTTTTAAAAAATAATGCCCCTATAAAACTCTACGGACTTTTACTTTTAGACTTTAAAAAGTTTATAAAGCTTAAAAAAGGACTTACTAACAAGGAACTCTGTAAGCTCCTCCCTAAGAGATACTATAACTTTATTAACGTATACTTATAAAAGAGCGTAAATATACTCCCCCTATATTAACCTAACAACCATACCATTAATATTAAATAAGGAAAAACGCCGCCCTATAAGAAACCCTACTTAATATTAAAAGACGAACTCTTAGTTATTAAAAAGTATATTAACAAGCAGCTTAATTGTCGGGAATGAGGCAAGCGGTCGTCACGTGTCGTCATGTGTCGCCGCGGCACTAGCGTGGTGAGGAACCTTAGGTTCCTCACCCACCCCCTGATTCTAAACAATAAGCTTTGCAACTAACATTCACTGTGTCTACTCGAGTAGCATTGGTGAGTTACCCTGTGACACCAACATTAATAAAGGGTTTATTCGCCCTAGCATATCCCTAGTAGCCGCCCCTATCCTCCTTACTAAAAAGCTAAGAGGAGGTATTTAATTCTGCGTTAACTATAGAGAACTTAATGCTATTATAATTAAAAACTAATACCCTATACCGCTTATACGCGAGACCCTTAAACGGCTTAGCCAAGCTAAAATCTATACTAAGCTTAATATTATCGCCGCCTTTAACCGCCTTTAAATACGGAAAGATAATAAATAGAAAACCGCATTTATATTACGCTTTAGCCAATTTAAATACACTATTATACCTTTTGGCGTATATAACGGCCTAGGCAGCTTCTAAAGCTATATTAATAACGCCTTACGGGACTACCTTAACAACTTCTGCTCCGCGTACCTAGATAATATACTTATTTATAGCAACAACCCTTTTAAGTATATTAAGCACGTTTAAAAGGTCCTATAGCGCCTTAAAGACGTAGGACTTTATATTAATTTAAAGAAGTGCAAATTCTTAGTTATAAAAGTAAAATACTTTAAACTAATTATTACTACTAAGGGTGTCCGTATAGACCCTAAAAAAGTATATATAATTACTAAATAGCAAACCCCTACCTACATTAAGGACGTATAAGCCTTTCTTAGTTTTGCTAACTTCTATTAGAAATTTATATACAACTTCTTAGGTGTTATAGTACTACTTATAGCAATAATGCGAACAAAGGGCCTTTTCGTAAAAAAAAGAAAAATATATCTACGTTTTATCTAGACACCTAAATGCAAAAAGGCATTCTAAGACTTAAAAGATGCGTTTACTAAAGCACCTATCCTAGCTTACTTTATACTAGGACAATAACTCTATTTTAAGACTAACTTCTTAGACCACGTTAACGCGGGCGTTTTTTCTTAGATAGGTAATAATAGTCTCCTCTACCTAGTCGTATTCTACTCGTCTAAGCTTATACTATAAGAATGTAACTATAAGATCTATAATAAGGAACTCCTCGCAATTATATAAGCGTTAAAGGAATTCTAACTAGAACTCTCCTTAGCAGAACCTAACTAGCCAACTAAGGTCCTTACGGATTATTATAACCTTAAGTACTTTACAACTATAAAATAACTAAACTAACGCTAAGTACGTTAGAATGAGTTCCTCTCTAGTTTTAACTTTAAAATTATATATAGGCTAGGAGTATAAGGTACTAAGCCTAATAGCCTAATACGCCGTTCGCAAGACCTTCCTTAGTTAGAAGATAACCCTTATAATTAATTCTAGTAATAAACAATCCTAAAAGCACGAAACTTAGCCCTAGGTATATTACCTAAGATAGAACCAACCCCCCCTTAGCTTTATACTATAGAACTAGAGTTACCCCCTAAAATTAATAAACTTATTACCGCAGCATATAATACCTCTATTAATCTATTACTATATTAACTAATTACCGCAAAGATTGCTAGCACCTGTATACTACTTACTAACCTCTAAAGCTTAGGCTAGATTAATATAGCAGCCTTAAAAGTAAAAGAGAANAGGNTCTATTATANAGGCNGNCTATTTATCCCNNACTTANAANANCTATAACGGCAACTAATCTAAATGGCCTATAACCTCTAATTAAGCGGCTACCTAGGCAAAGAAGGAACCTATAAGCTTCTTAGCTAATACTACTTTTAGCCTAAAATAATAGACTTAGTTAAACGCTTTATAAGCGCCTACTATAGCTGTAAACGTGCTAAAGTATTTTATATAAAGTACTAAGGACTGCTATACCCTCTACCAGTACCTATATAACGATAGGCAGATATTACTATAGATTTCGTTATTAATCTACCGCCTTATAAACGATATAGCTAAACCTATAAGAACATCCTTATAATAATATGCCGACTTATAAAAGAACGCCACTACGTTCTAACCAAAGGCGTAGCTATAAGCGACATTGCTAACACCTTTTTCCGTAAAGTTTACTAACTATATAGGTTACCTAACTCTATTATGTCTAACTAAGGCACGTAATTTAACTTTAATATATAGAGGCGGATCTACTAACGCCTTAGTATCTCCGTTAAGATATCTATATCCTTTTACTATAAAACTATAGGATAACTAGAAAACACTAACGCTAGTATAAAGGCGTACTTATAATAGGTAGTTACCTATAGTTAGAATAACTAGGTAGACTACCTTCCGCTAGGTAAATTTATAGCAAATAATTATATCTTAGCCACTATAGGACTTACCCTATTCTTTACAAATAAAGGATATTACCTATAATCTAGTATAGAGCTACTAGAGCCTATTAATAAGAAACTACTATATAGAAAACGCCTTAAGATGCTACTTACTAATTAATATATAGACCATATAAAAGACCTACTTAACTACTATAAAAGAGAGATGGCCTGGGCCCAAGCAAAATAAGCTTACTTCGCTAACTATTACAGAACACCGCTACCTAAGATACGTGTTAGTAACTAGGTATAGTTAGATGCACGTAATATCTCTATATAGAGACCTATAAAGTTACTTAGTTATAAGAACCTTAGCCCCTACTAAATTAAATAAGTTATTAATAGAGGAGCTGTATACAAACTAGAGCTCCTACCTATATTAGCTACCCGTAGGATATAGCCCGTGTTTTACCTATAGCTACTATACCTTTACCAGCCTAACCTTTTACTAGGATAAATATAGCCTAAACCCCTACTAGTATTAATCTAAAATAAGAACAAAGATAAGAACCATAAGGAGTAGACCATTAAACGAATTATTAACTCTAAATACTTTGGTAAAGGTAGAGGACGGCGGCTCTACTATAAAGCTACTTATATAGGATTTAATATAGATTAGCCGGAATAGCAACTATAAAAAGATTTTAAAAACGTAAAAGATTTAATTAGTAATTTCCACTATATAAACCTATAGAAACTAGGCCTAAGCAGAGATTTC
This sequence comes from Cenococcum geophilum 1.58, assembly GCF_001692895.1. Classification (NCBI taxonomy): domain Eukaryota; kingdom Fungi; phylum Ascomycota; class Dothideomycetes; order Gloniales; family Gloniaceae; genus Cenococcum; species Cenococcum geophilum. The sequence goes on from NW_027137567.1 coordinate 970,208, forward strand.
ATACCTAATCCCCTATAGGAGCCGTTATAGCTAAATTGTTATACATTACCGTTACATAACTACTCCGATAAGATATTAAGAAACTTTAACCGCCTGTTAAAGTTATTTAATTAGTTAGATTCTAAACGCTAAGGAGAAGCTAGCTAATTAGAATTTTCTATCCCCGGGATAGAAAATTGCTATTAGCTTACTTACTACTAGCGCCTTAGTAATACCCTCGCACCTTACTAAGTCCCTAATAGCCTAGTACCTTTATATAGTAGTAACCTATAAGCTTTAAGTTAGAAGCACCTATATAAGCCTATTATACCTATAACAATATTTCTTCTTCTAAATACCCTAAGTATTTCCCCCTATATATATATAGTAACCATAGCGTCACCAAAGCTCCACCTTAATAGGAGGGGGGGTAGTGTTATAGAACCCAACCGCAGGGGCCTCTATAGGAGAACCCCGTGCTTTCACATACACCTTACGTATAGCTTATGTCAGCTACGCGAGGGTATATCACCTCCTTACGCCCTCGACCCTTACGATCGATCGCGCAACGTTTTATAGACTCCCCGAGTATATACGCTTTATAGCCATTACCCCTATTCCGTAATATATAATCTATTAAAATACTAAAGAGACTATAGGAGGTTATATTATAGGACTTTATTATAAAGTTACTAAAATTAAGTATTGGTATTACTTCCGGTAATACATATTGCTATTATAATAGTATAGGGGTAGTAACCGATTTAATTAATGCTTATTAATTCTCCTATTTTATAGGTAGAGTTTAGTGGATTTCCTAAGCTTGCTTAGCTTATATAACTAACCTAATTAGTTATAAATAACCTTATTTAGACACTAGGAGTATTTAGTTTTTAATAGTACTTAAGCACGCCTTCTACCAAATTCTGCTAAGTTCTGCTAGGTCCTATTAAGTTTTACTAAATTCTGCTATATTTTACTAAATTCCATTAAGTTCTATTAAATTCCGCTATATTTACTAAATTCTATTAAGTTCTGCCAAATTCTGCTACATTCTACTTAGATTCTACTAAATTTTACTAGGTGATTAAAGTAACTAATTATAATTTTCTATTCCCGGGATGGAAAATTACTATTAGCTCGCTTAGTACTAGCGCCTTAGCGGCTAGCCTTATATCTTTACGCTCTCTATTCCTACTTTAACGTCTTTTTCTCTCTTTACCTACTTAGTAACTTATAGCTTAATTATATTTATATTAATTAGGTCCTTTAACGCCTAGTAAGGCTTTAATTTTATTATAGCGTCTATAGGGTTACTACCCCTATTAATCTATTTAATCTCTACTATCTTTCTTCTCTTATATAATTATTATAAACACATTAGGTTAACCATAAGTCGTTTCTCTTATATTATTTTAAGTTTAACTAAGCAGTTATATAAAGATTTTAAATTAGTATAAAGGATAAGCGGCAGTTATTTAAGTTATAGGATCTTAATAGTTGCTTTAATTGTAGCTCCGGTATTAAATCCGTAGGCTATTTTATATAATTTAGATACTAAGACACTTTATATAACTTACTTATATTTAATAGATAACTAATAGAGGATATTAGCCCTATTATCCTTATTTATAAGTATAATAATAAAGCCAATCTAAGAAGAGAGGTTATAGTTATTAGTAAAGGACGAGTCCGTAAATATTATTAGTTTAAAAGTGCTTATATTAAGTTATATAAAGCGAAGTCCTTAGGAGGGATTATTAATTTACTATTATAGCCGCTTATTAAGCTACTTCGCGCGCTCCTCCTTTAGATTAATAACTTATACTATAAATAAAAGGTTAAAGGCAGCTTTTAGTTAGCAGACTATAGTAATATAAGCTCCTCTTGCTCTTTAAGTAACGTACTAGTCCTTTAGTATAACTGCCTTATAGACTTCCCCTATAGAACTAGTTAGGTCTATAACCTTTATAGTAACTAACTTTAGGTTCTAGTATTAACGTTTCTAGGTAAGGGCTATTAAGTCATTTTCTTGCCTAATATAGCCTCTATTAAACTTAATTAGGGTATTTAGTATAAGCTTCTCTCTTTCTTTTACTAGGAACTTCCTATAATTCTAAAGCCGTTATTAGTTGTATATAATAAGTAGGGGTTATATATTAACTAGTTTATCCATAGCTTATTAAGGTAGTAATAGTAATATATATTAAACTAATAGTTACTAGCTTTTGGGACACTATATAGTAGTTTAATAACTCTTAGAATTAATCTATTCTTTAATTTAAGTTCTAGTAACGGGCGTATAAAAAAGTCTCTATTTAGGTAGGTACTGGATTATATATAAGCTTATAAAATATTATATAGGTATAGAGAAGCTACTCTTCTTTTATTTCCCTATAGGGTTGCTATAAGTACTAAGATAATTCTCTGGCTAATACGTTAAATGGTTAGTAACTATATTAGAACCAGATCTTTGCTATAGTTATTATAGGCTTATATAACTAGTCTAGACTTCTTAAAGGCCTTATCTATTCTAGCATTCTTAATCTTATTAATAAATTAAGAGTTAAAGATTCTAACTCCTTCCGGGACATCTGCTGTATTAATAAACTTAAAGATACCTTTTTTAAGTAAACCGTTTATCTCCTTACGTTAAGACTCTGTAAATAACGGTAAGGTATACTTAAAGGTTATAGTATTAGGTTTTGTTAGGCTGTCGTTAATAAATATTAATATATCTATAATGTTTTGCTAGGACTTTATTGGCGATTATTATGTCTATTTTAATCTTTAGGGGGGTACACTAGCTACTAGTTCCCTAGTTAGTTCCTTAGTTGGCTCCTTAGTTAATTCCTTAGTTAGTTCTTCCTCTAGTTCCTTATTAGGTTCTTTTAGTTTAGGTTATAGGTATAGCTTTATTGCTATAGTCCTAAAATTAGTAGGTCCGCTAGGGAGCTATATTTTATATATCTTTCCGTTAATTTTAAGTAACTTAAATAGGCTAGTCCATCTACCACTCTATCTGGTATTGCCTTTACGCTATATAAGTACTTCTAAGTTAAGGGGGAGGTTGTAAATTATAGTAACAAATAGGCTGTTTTATTAGTTTAGTATATTATTAACTTACTTCTTTACTTTAATCCTTGCGATCTCCTCTATTGCCTTCTTTATAGCTACTGCTCGCTATATAATAGAGGGTGCTAGTAGGTTAAGTTTATTTATTTAAGGATAGGTACTAAAGATAAGTAGTATTGGGACTAAGCCGTCTAGGCCAGCTATATTATTAGCGGCTTTTACTACTATTTATAGAGCTAATTCCTTGGCTATTTCTAAGTTTTATAGTTCCTTTATAATTATCTAGTATACTTAGCGTAGGGTTAGGTAAGCTCTTTCTACTATTCTAATAGACTAATAAGCTTCTACTAGGACAGTCTTAGTTAATATAGCTATTGCTATAGCGTGTTATTAGAACTCTTTACTTACGAAGTTCTTCCCGGTATTATAGGTAATATAGTTAGGGGGTCTAATATAGGTATTAACCTAGTAAAGTTGTAGGGTATCCTAAGTATACTTTACGGAGATATTACGTAGCTATCTTACTACTTAAAATCTAGTAGCTTTGTTAATAATATAGAGGATAGGGTTTCCGTTAATATATATAATGTTAATAAAAATAAAATAGTTAAAATCGGAATCTTAGTCTTCTTATAATATAAACTTAAACTATTTAGGGAATTTGCTATATTTCTAGTAGTGGGAATAGTACTTAATAAGGTAGTTAATAACCTACTTATTAATGTTATTATAGCTAGAGCGTTCTAGTACCTTATATAGCTTATTTGCCGATAGATATCTAAAGCGGCGGTAGAGTCGGCGAAGTTCGGTAGTAGTTAGGTAGTAGGGGTTTTAATTAAACGAGTAGGTTATAAATAACTATAGTGACTCTTCCTATAGTAAAAAGGGGTAGCTAAATTGGCGAACTACTAGTACTAATTTTATTGGGGTAACTAGGACGTTCTTAAGGTTATTATAATAGACCTTTAGTATATCTATATCTGCGAGGCATAGTAGAAAAGGTATATTGGTCTTTATAATATAGAATTTAATATTACTAACTGGTGTATTAACTATAATAGAGCTAATAGAAGGGGTAGAGCCGATGCTAAACTAGACATTAATAGCGCCGGCCTTTAAGGTATTAATAACGGTATTATAGGTCTTTCTATATGCGAGGTATTGTCTATAACCTACTATTAATCTCTTTAAGGCTCTAGTGTTAATTATTACTTTATAGAACTTATTAGAGGTATATTAGCTAGTAGTAATATAGGCAAATGGGTCTAAGTTATTATTATAGTAAGCAGTTAGGTTGGTGCCGGTAATTATATAGGTAAAGAATTGGTCTACTAAGTTAGTTATAATATTAATAGCTTCTTCGTGCTATATCGTTCCAAAAGAAGTAAGAAATAATTTGGTCTGTTCCTAAGTTAGAAATAGTAGTAGTAACTTAATATTAATTATAAGAGCTTTTATTACGTTATTAATAGATTCCAAATTAGGTTTATTATTATAATCTATTTCTTTGTACTTAGTAATATATTATTAGGCATATCTATTAAAGCGGCGGTTAAATCTATCCTTAAACTTCTTTTTTAATTTATTACGTTCTTTTCTTAAGTATTTAGATAATTAGTAACCTTCCTTATAATAGATAAAGTAGCGCTTCTTTAATAATGCATATTAGCTAGACAAGGATAATTATGTTCTGTAAGGTAATTAGGGGTGTTATTTATAGTAGCGGCGGTTAGTAAAGAAGGCTTAATGGTTCTCGCTATTTAACTTTTTAAATGTTATAATAGAGGATTATAAGTTGTTAATTAGACTAGTTAAGCTGTTAGAAGGTTTAAAGTAGGTATATTAATACGCTAGTAACTCCTAGTAGGCGTTAATAAGCTTATTATAAAGGAACTTATTTATATATAAATCTAAGTTAAGACTATACTGGAGGTGTCTTAGTTCTTTAATAAGCAACTATAGGCAGTCTAGGGTTAATTTTCTAGTATTCTTGCCTTTGCTTATTATAGACCTTAAGGTTATCGAGTTCTATTGCCCTAGTATACTACACCTATACTTAGGTCCCTTAAAGTAATTATATATGGCGTCGCAGATTTAGTTAAATAAAAGGGTTAGTGTAACGTTCTTAAGGTTAGTATAGTAGTAGTTAAGTGCTAAGCCGCGTAACATTATAGGTAGGCTTTAACTTTAGCTTCTTGGGGTATATTAGCTCTACTATAGAGGTTATAGAAGATAGTAAGTTTAAAGTTAAAATTATTATCTTCTCCGCTGTACTTATTATCTTCCGTGTATATCTTCGCGAGGTTTATTAACTCCTTACTAAAACCTTAGGTTTAACTCTATCCCCTAGGTGGTTTTAGTTATAGGGTTAAGTTAATATAATTAGGCTCCCGTTATAGGGGTAGTATAGGGGTAGGTTAGGGTATAGTAGTAAGTAGTATTATAGGTGGAACGGGGTTTGTAGGTAGTATTATAAGTAGGGTAGGGTTTATAGTTAGTAAGGTTAAGGTTAGGGTTTTGATTATAGATCGTAAGGTTAGGTTCTCGGTAGTACTAGTAAAGTTATTCTTAAGAAGGTATTTAATTTATCCTAAATTAAACTCTCCTCTAGTTGCCATGTGTTCCCTAATCTTAAGCTTTGTCTATTTTATAGGGTCTTTTTCTTATAAAGTATTAAATAGCGATTTAGGGACTGTGGCATTCCTATACTTCCTTACCTATACGCTATTAGTTTGTAAGAACGTCCGAAGCTTTTAGATAGCGTATTGGTTATAATCCTTAAAAGTTTATAGTATAAAGTTGTTAAAATCTTCCTTATAGACCTCCCATAGTTCGTTGTCCTTAAAATTATAGGCTTTGTATTTAAGGATCTTAAACTTTATAAATTTGTTAATGTCCTCTATAGTAGTTTTATTGGACTATAGGTTAATGCCTTTAGGCTATTTCTTTTATCCTATATTAACTTGTGCCCTAATATCTAATATATTAATTCGGCCGTCGAAAACGGACTCTGCACCTGTACGTGGTGACGGCTACGAACCTAGGTCTTCGAAGTTTAGACTTAGAGCCAACGCAGAGACGTCGTACAGCGTGCGATAGGACCTAGTGGTCGTGGTTATGAGCGTTATGGGCGGTGGTGAAAAATTTTCAGATGGTAAGATCTCAAAAACCACTACTATGGCCCTCTACAATTCAGCTACGCTATTCTCCTATTAAGGCACCTATACAATCCAACGTAGATATACGGCATTTAATAGCATCCCCCAACCCCTAATAGAAAGCATTAATAACCTCTTACATTAACGAACAAGCGATCGCGAGCGAATAAGCAGACGAATAAGCAAATATACGGCCCCTCCTAACCCCTAGGGCGATCGCCCGCGGAGCATGCGGTCACTTACCGTTTTTTTTCTACCAAATACTACCTAGCAGCCTAGATTACGACCTACGGTTTTCCCTGTCTTCTTTTGACGGAGTGGTAACCCTTAGAAAGGGCCTAGCTGGGGCCTAGGCATAAAAGATACCCAAATATACAATATCCCGCTCGCTTATTAGTATTACGGTGGTTAGAACGGATGAATCCCCCTTACGCCTTTGATAGGCCCTAGAGGGGGGAAGGCATGGCGTATATGGCAATAGTTAGACAAGAAATAGTATACAGGGGATGGCTAAGATACGGGAAACAGCAGTACGGCAATTAATTGGCAAGGCCTAGCTGGGACGTAGTAAACCCTAGCTAGGGTAAGCTAGAGAAGGAAGTAGTGGTTCCCAAGGAGTTTGAATATCTAAGGAGGACAGGACGTAGCCGTAGACCCGNAGGGCCGCCGCTACGGACAGACATGGCAAATTAGGGTTTTTTATCCTACTGAGGTGGCTCATAGGGTTTTTCCTCCCCCCCAGCAGCAAGGGTTTTTTCCCGTTAATATTACTTTTCCCTTATATACGGAGTAGTCTGCGTGGGGCTAGATAGCATCCGTATCAGACGTTAATTAAAGAAGAATTATTAATATATTAATTCTTATCTTGTAACTCTTATTAAGTTCGATTTTAGGTTTTAGGTAAAAAATGCGTAATAGACGCGAACCGAGGGCCTATTAGATAGGGGTTAGTTCTTTAAGTACCTAAAGGCTGTATATAAAGAATTAAGGGCCTATTAGATAGGGGTTAACTTTTTAAATATACGTTAACTAATGCTCCTTAACGTAATCTAAGTAGTACGAAATACGCAATGAACGCGAACTAAGGGCCTATTAAAAGGGGTCGGTTCCTTAAATACCTAAGGGCTATGTATAAAGAATTAAGGGCCTATTAGATAGGGGTTAAAATTTTAAATACACGTTAACTAATGCTCCTTAGTAAACGAGATCGGTAGAGGCCTGTAGCAGGGACTGATCGAGCTCGTCTCTCTTCGTAGATAATACGTCTCCTGATCTATGATTACTGATTAGTGTTGGTATCACTTCCGGTAATACGTATTGCTATTGCAATAGTATAGGGGTGGTAACTAATTTAATTGATGCTTATTGATTCTCCTATTCTATAGGTAGAGTTTAGTGGATTTCCTAAGCTCGCTTAGCTTACGTAACTAACCCGATTAGTTACAGACAACCTCGTTTAGACATTAAGAGATCCTATTACTAAATAAGATTATGATGTAATTTTAGTAATAGTAGACAAGATAACGAAGTGGGGATACTTTATAGCATATATAGAAGAAATCTTAGCGGAAGATATCGCTAGAATCTATGTTAAAGAAGTATTTATAAAATATAGAGTATTAAGTAAAATTATATCGGATAGAGATCTACGATTTATAATAGTATTTTAGGAGGTATTCTTAGCGGAATAAGGAGTTTAAGCAGCAACTTCTACCGCATATTATCCGCAGACAGACGGTTAGACGGAAAGATTAAATTAGATACTAGAATAGTACCTAAGATACTATATTAATTATATATAGAATAATTAGGTATTATTGTTACTAGTTATATAGTTTATATATAATATAATACCTTAAAAAGGAATAGGAACATTACTATTTAAGGCGAATTATAGATATAAGCTAAAAACATCGCTATTACTACGTTAAGTAAAGAAAATAAATAGTATAACTAAGTAAAGAATGGAGACACTAATAAATTTTTATATAAACCTTACGGAAATAGTAAAGGTGGTATAGTAGAGAATGAAAAGGTACTATAATATTAAGAGATCTAAGGGACTAGATCTTAAAGGGGGGGATAAAGTATAGCTACTATATAAAAATTTTAAGAGTTAATAGCTAAGTAAGAAGTTAAACTACGTTAAACTAGGACCTTTTAAAATTAAGAAGAGAATTTTACTGGTTACGTTTAAGTTAAACCTACTAGCTAAGATAAAGATCTACCCTATATAGCATATCGCAATGCTAGAGCTAGTATACAGGAATATTAAGCCACTAGTTTACAAAGTAGACACATATAGAGAATAAGAGGAAGATAAATAGCAAGTTTTAAAGATTATTAGTTATAAGGACGTGAATAATAAAATATAGTATAAGGTAAAGTAGATAGGCTATAATAAGACTACCTAGAAGCTACTAGAAAATTTAAAGAATGCTATAAAAAAGGTACAGAAGTATTAGAAGGGAAAAGGTTAGGCAGTATTAATAAAGAAAAATTACTAAAAAATAAGCCACCTAAGGGGGACGTAGAAGGAACAATTGCCGAACTACTTAAAGTTATTTCCTTCTCTATTAAAAGAGAATCCATTTTTTATTACTAAGTTCCTATAAACTTTATTCTATAAGTTTCTACTTTTTAAAACGAACCTTTTTATAAACTTTCTTAAGACGGATTAACTAAGTAGATATAGCAAGACGAGAATTAAGGGTACGTTGCTAAGTATTAGTAGCCTCTTTCTTAGCATTATAAGAGCGATAAAGTTTAGCAAGAGCAACTAAGAGCTTATTATTAAGCTTTATAGTAGTAGATTAAATATAAGACCCTATAATAAATTACTTAAGGAACTTAGAGACTATTAAGGGTTATAGGACGCGTACACTTAGTATTAAAGATAAAGCGAATATTATAAGACAATTAGACATTTACTTTAGTGCACTGTAAGTAAGAAAAGGGTTACTAGGATAAGGGACTCGCTAATATAATATAAACTAACCCTTTTTTCGTATAACAAGAATATGGAGATAGTATTATCTTACTAAGAGATAATATTGCAGTAATGGTATAAGACTGACGAGCTATAGAAGAAAAAGGAGATACTTTAGGTATAATAAGTAACAATATTAACTAAATTAATTAGATAGATATTATACCTCTAGTAAACAACCTAAAGATGCTAGGTATCTTTAAGGACAAAGATAAAGAGGAGGGAGATAGTGTTACGGACGCTTTAAGTATAATATTATAACTACTTAGAGAAGAGTTAAAAGAAGCTAGTTAGTTAATACGGGTATAGTTTAGGATAGATTTAGTAGAACTATATAATAAGGAATAGTAAGCAGAGTTATATAATATAATCTGTATAATCTATATAATCTAAGAGATTTATTATAGAGCGAATAAAGTAGATAGAGTAGATAGAGTAACGACTTTCTTAGAAGTACGGATGTATATTTAAAGGACTATAGTCCCTACCTAGATAGTTCCTTCTTTATAGTAATTCTTAGAATATAATTAGAGTTAATCTGTTAGGCAACCACTCCACTAGTTATTATTACGTTGTTGACTTCCTGTATTACCTATATACCTAGCCTATTAACGAGTCCACCGTAGTTCTTGCTATAAGGCTCCGTTATATTAATAAGGTTAAGTTCCATGGAGTTAATAGGATATATCTTAGCGTCTAAAGAGTCTGTATTTAGCTCTGCCCGTATTTAGGGGTTAAGGTACTCTAGTTATAATAACGTTTAAATCCGTAATAAAATCTTTATAGCTATTTAGTTATCTAGGTCCTATTTATACCTTATAAAGGCGTCCGCACGATTTATAGCGCCTGGCTAGTATATAATTAGGAAGTTAAACTAGGATAGAATGTCTGCCTAGCGTGCCTACCGGGCCGTAAGGGCCTTTATTATTATAAAATATTCTAAGGCCTTATAATTAAAGACTATCTAAATAAGCTTAGGGGTCCCTTCTAGCTATATACGCTAGTGCTAGAAGCTAGAGATAATAGCTAGCATTTTTTTATTATAGATATAGTAGTTTAGCTTAGCATCTACTATAGTCTTTAAATAGTAAGCAATAGGGTACCATTTTTTATCCGTCTACTTTTAGGAGTAAACGCTAGCTATAACACTATCTAAGGCATCGGTCTCTAGCATTAAGGGCCGTTTTAGGTTAAAGTGGGTGAGTAAGGGAGTAGAAACTAGTTGTTTCTTAAGCTCGTTAAAGGCCTGCTTATATATGGTGTTAAAGTAAAAGGGCCGGTCTTTATAAGTAAGTAGGCTTAGGGGCTAGGTAATCCTACTATAGTTCTTAATAAAGCGTTAATAGAAGTTATAGAACCCTAGGAATAACTATACCCCCTTTATAGTCCTTAGGGGTACCTATTAGTTAATTACGGCCGTCTTTTTAGGTCTACCTTAATTCCGTTTATACTAATAATAAACCCTAGATACTTTATACGCTTAATACTAAATTCTAATTTCCTAATATTGGCCTAGAGGCTAGCCTTACGGAGCCGTTATAGGACTTTATAGACGTGCTCCTTATATTCTAACTTATTCTTAGAGTAGATTATAATATTATCTAGGTAGGCTGTATAGAAGTTATTAAGGTAGTTAAAGAGTATATTATTTATATATCGCTAGTACGTAGCTAGTCCATTAGTTAGTCTAAAAGGAAGTACTTTATATTTATATATTCCGTAATAGGTCTAAAATATAGTAAGATCTTTTAATTTAAAGTCTATCCTAATTTAGTAAAAGGCCTGGCGGATATTAAGCTTAGTAAAGATCTTAGCTCTACTTATTTGGGTTAAAGTCTTATTAAGTAAGGGCAGTAGGTAGCGGTCCTTGTGGGTTATATTATTAAGCTTATAGTAGTCTATATAAAAACAAAGTCCTCTATTTAGATTTTTAGCAAAGAGAATAGGTAAGTTAAAAGGGGCTTAACTAGGCTTAATAAAGCCCTTATTTAGGTTATTAATAAGGTACTGCTTTATAGCCTATAACTTAGCAGTAGACTACTAATAAAGGGGGCTATAGCCAAGTGTGTTTTCCTTATTTAGCTTAATCTTAATCTTATAGTTGTATGGTTGGTAAGGCGGGAGTATATTAGACGCTGCCTTAGAGAATATATCCTTAAATTTCTAGTGTTAATGGGGTAGTTTCTATTCTACTAGCTCCTTATCTATAAGTTTACTTTCTTATCCGCTAAGCTCGCTTTCCTTTTTTTTTTAATTATTTAATTAATTTTATATAAGCTAGTGGTAAAGGTAATAGTATTAGGTTGGACTAAGTTCCGGTAGAATCCTACGGCGCTAATATAGTAGATATTAACTAGGGGAAGGTTCGTAAGTTTCTTTACGGACTTTTATTAGGCCGTATTTTGCGGTATAAGGTTTATAATCTTCCTTAGCTTACGTTTTATTTTCTATAAGTTATCCTTCTAGTCTATATATTTAGTATAACGTCTAATACTCCTTACTATTCTTTATGGCTATATAAGGCCTAAGTTCCCTATAGGGAGCTTTACTAGCTTTTTACTAACTTTTATAATCTTTAGTATAGGTAGCATAATATAGGTAGTTTGGGGGCGGCGTAGTATATAGATCCGTTGTGGGTTAAACTATATGTCCCTTTTAAAAGCCTAGTCCCTATATATAGCATTAGCCTAGTAAACGGTGTTTATTTATAGCTAAATAAGGTTCTTTATTATAATACTAATTTCCTTTATAAAAGAAGGTGTTAGGGGTAGGGTTTTAAGCTAGATAAGCCGTCTATTTTGTATATTAGGCCATAAACCTAAATAGGCTAGCTATTTTCTTTTTAAAATTATATTATAGCTTCCTAGGTCCGTAATAAGTAAGGGGATATTATATTACCTTTATCCGTTAACGCGGAGGTAAATCTATAAGATAGTTGTAATAGGTAGCCCTATCCGTCTACTATACCCGCGAATAGGAATTAGTTTAGGCAGTTCTTTAATAGATATATTTAAAAAGTTAGCCAGCTTTACGGTATACTGGGTGTCTATTAAGGTAAAGGCATTTACTCTAGAGTTAGCTAAAGTAGAAGTTAAAACTTAATATCTATTACGGAATAAAGTATAAGGGATAGTGCAGCTTTTTCTACTAACTAGCTAACCTAGATTAATATATAATATATTAATTTCTTTTAACCCTAAAGGGAAGTCTTCCTTTGGGGTTCCTCTTTTCCTAACTTTATACTATTCTCCTAGATTAACAGAACCTTGCCTACTTTTGCGTTTATTGGGTAATCTTTATAATATAGCCTTTTTAGCCATAAGAGAAGCAAGCTCCCTAATTACTGAGGGCCTATATATAGGGGTTGCTGTATATAGGCCGAGTATTTATTAAACCCATAGTAGGACTAGCTGCACGGCTAGCTACTAAATTAGTGGCGGGCTATATAGCCAGTGCTATAGGGGTTATAGATCTTACTAGGGCGCTATAGCCTATTCTTATAGTACTTATATTTTAGTTAGCAGAGCTTCTAGTCCTATACCGCTTAGTATATACCTTAATTTAATAGAGGCCCTAGTTAATAGCTAGGCATTAGTCTATAAGTTCCTTTAGCGTCTATACAGTAGTATAAACTAGCAGTATAGCGCGCTATAGGTCTAGGGTAAGCTTATTAAAGAGGTCTAGTATTAGATCTTCCTAGGGGATTTAAGCCTATCCGGCTAGGTATAGAAAGCGGGTCTAAAAGGCTAAGAAGGTCTCTATTATTTTTATATTTAGGCTTTTATAATTAAGCCAGGCGTTCTATACTTTAAAGGGGTCCTTATAAATAGAAGATAGGTAGTTAATTATCTCTTTTTTTAGAAAGGAATGGGTCTACTAAGTCCTAGGTGTATCGCGGACGTAGGTATATCTATACGTTACTACCAGTATGGTTAAAGATATAGGCCATTTTAGCTTAGGTAGTAGGGAAGTAGTCTATATTAACTTTGAGCTTATTTTATAGTTAAAGCTTCCAATTATTAAATATAGGGTTAGTTCCGTCTATAAGTAATAGGGGGTCTACAACCTTTGCAGACCGCAATAATACTAATACTATATATTAGGCTAGGGCCTTAAGAACTGTAGCAAGTCTCTAGGTGTCTAATAACTTCTTACTAGATATAGGGGTGTCTCTAGTTTTAAGCAGCTCTTAAAGCCATTTAATTTTAGTATTAGCTGCTATAAGCTCTTCCTAGGAGGTTAAGACGGCGACTGTTTTACTATTAGAGGTATTTGCGGGTCCTATAGCGGCTTTGCTAGCTGCTATATTTCTTAGCATAGTAGTAGGGGTATTAGGTAATTTCTAGTGTTTGTTTATTTTCTAGGGGTTTTAGTCCGTGCGTGTCCTATTCTTAGGTTTTGCGTTCTATTTATATTCTTTTAGTTTTATTCTATTCTTATAGTTCTAGTAATATCCTTAGGGTCCTATTCTATGTCCTTGTTCTATTTATAGTCTATAAATATTTTTAAGTTCCTTTTTAGGAAGAAAGAGTAATAAGGAGCTTTGGATAATATTAGCGACTTAGTTAATTAAGGCACGAGAACGGCAAGAGGGTCGCGTAAGCCTATATAATTGGATTATCTATAAACAAGGATTTAAAGCTAGAGAAAGGAAAGGGGAAGTGTTACGGACGCTTTAAGTACAATGTTATAACTACTTAGAGAAGAGTCGGAGGAAGCTAGTTAGTTAATACAGGCACGGTCCAGGATAGATCTGGTAGAACTATATAACGAGGAATAGTAAGCAGAGTTACGTAATGTGATCTATATAATCTATATAATCTATATAATCTATTATAGAGCGAATAGAGCAGACGGAGTAGATAGAGTAATAACTTTCTTAGGAGTACGAGTATGTATTTAAAGGACTACAGTCCCTACCTAGATAGTTCCTTCCTTATAGTAATTCTTAGAATATAATTAGAGTTAATCTGTTAGGTAACCACTCTACTAGTTATTATTATGTTATTAACTTCCTATATTACCTATATACCTAGCCCATTAATAAGCCCACTATAGTTCCTGCTATAAGGTTCCGTTATATAATTACTACTATAGTTACGGTATTAGAAGTCGAATAATATACTACTAAAAGCAGCTATAATAACGCCATTAACGGCAGTAACAGCCTTAGGGTTAGGTAATAACACCAGTATAGCAAATACTAACTCGCAACTAGTTACAGTTGGATAGTTATAGGTAATAGTTAATTAGTTAATAGACAATAATACGGCACTTAAGTAAAGGGTTAATAGAATAGGAGTAGCTAAGGTTAAGTTACCTTTAATTAAACGATTTTTAGGAGAGAGATTAAAGCTTAAAGGATTCCTTATATAAATGCACTTTAAAGTTACATAGAAAGGAGTGAAGTTGGTAATACCTATGGATTAAGTAGCGTACGTAGGATTATTCTTAACAGGAAGGGCGCTTAAATAGTTTAAACCCTATCTTACGGAAATACAAGATAATGGTATAATAACTACCAATTAGGAAGTATAATATATATTCTTAAGCTAGACTAGATTCGCGGAATAATTAATACAAATATTTAGGAACCTAGAAGCAATAACTATAGCGAAAAGAAAGCTTTAGGACCTAACGTAGCGAACCTTAGTAATTAAGTATATAACATAGTTTTAGATATTAGCCATATAGGTTAAATAGAACGATAAGGCGCTTATGGTATAGTATAAACAGGGACTTAAAGTGAAAGTCTAGGACGTAATTATTCTAATAGAAGATATGGACACCCTTAGGGAATTAATAGATTAAGCGATTAGGATTAATAATAGGATATTCTAAAGGAAATAGGCTAAGAGAGGCTAGGATAGAGTTTTATAGTTATATAAGGCGCAGAGTACGCAACAACTAAAGTTAAATTAGAAACTATAGTATGACGTAGAGCTAATAGACCTAAGCGGTACTAAAGAAACCTATAAAAGATGGAGAAAACAACTATAGAAACCTAGAAGTTAAGGATTAAGTAATTATAGGACTAAGAAGCATAGGCTAAACCAAGGATCTTATAGCAGAAGATATTTAAGTAGACTCTATAGTAAAAGTAATAGTTTAAAGACGGAGCTTATATAAATTATAAAAAACAGGGTTATTTTACTAGAGACTATAAGAGTGGTTAAAGGTATTACGCAGTAAAGGAAACTAGATTAATAGTATATAATATATACGTATAGAAGGATAATAGTATACTATGGGGGATAAAAGAATATTCAATTAGAAGTTTTACGTTTTGTTATAATAACGCATACTAAGTTTATAAAGACGCTAAGTATGGTGCAAGCTATTAGCTATAAGAGCTAGAGTTAAAAGGACTTAAAGGAATTATAGAGTTAGATAAAAAATAAGATCGACTCTATAAGCTAGATTAAGATATTACGGCAATATACGGATAAAAATTAGTAATAATAATAATAGAGTTAGAGTACTTATTAATTAATAGTAATAAGATAGAAGAAGGAACTAACTGGGGGTATTTAAGTCTTAATAACGTAATAGAAGTAGAGACTAAAACCGCTATAGAGTAAGGTTTAGTAATGGGTATTATAATACTATTAGATATAGCATCTATTACTTTATAAGATAGAAGGAGTAATATTTAAAGACGATTAAGTAAGTAGACGACTGCTAGTGCTAGCTTACTACTTAATAAAGGCAAAAGGCTAAAGGCTTAAGATTCTTAAAATAAGATAAGAGATGACTAAGATTCTTAAAATAAGATAAGGTATGCTTAGGGACCTATAACGGACAATAACTGATAGAGTAGAGCAATAGCTTAGTTTAGTAATATATAAATAAGCTTAGGACGAAGTTTTCTAAAGGCATAAGATTTTTAAGACAAGATAAGTAAGATTTAAAACTCTTAAGATAAGATAAAAACACTAGTTAAGCCTAGTTAGACTAAGGCTAGAGTATAGCTTAAGAAAGAAGTAAGCTTAGAATTAAAGAATCTAAGGGACTAAAAATTGGAGTATAAATAAGGACACCTATAGATAAGAAGTAAGTAGCTTCGCTATAGATTAGAGAATCTATAATATAAATAGTAGTTAGACTAGGAGATAGGTATATAGACCTAGAAGACCTACTAGGGAAACGTAGTATTTAGCCTAAAGATTAAAAAGTTAATATTATAATTAAGAAGTAAGAAAACTTTAAAGATTTGGTTATAAGATATAAACTATAAGAAACTATAGATAAGTTTAGAGCAAGAATCTTTATATAGTAAAAAAAAGGACTAGATATAAGATTTAATATCCTAAGTTATATATAAGATAGAGCACTAGTATAAAGAATTACTAATAGGCTAAAGGCAGGCATACTAAGAGTTAAGTAGCTTACTAAATTGGAAAATAAAGAGGATCTAGGGATTCTAACTAGATTTAAAAAACGATATATAAAGGGCTGTTACAACGCAGTAATAAAAAGATACTTCCTTACAGATAAACCGTATATACTCTAATAGCTATACTAAAAGTGGTATAGACAAAGACATAATAATAAGTAGGAAGATTTCTATATATAGTTAGACGAGAGAGTTATTTAGGACTACCTAATTATAAAAAAAGCGATAAATTATATTAAGGGAGCCTTAATTATAATATTAAAGGATTTAGAGGAATAATTAAAGGACTAAAGAGGCAAAAGATGTGTCTTAGTACCTATAAATAAAGTTATAACGTTTAGATTAACATAATAGAGGTTTAAACTTAAAGATAAAGATAAGTTAAAAGTTAACCTAAAGCACCTAGTGTACTATACGCTATTATAGATTGCATATATAGATAATATATACAACATACATAAAAATCCGAAAGAGAAAAACTGGAAATACCCTATAAGGATATATTGGGCGCTAGATAAGCAATAGTATAGGAATGCTAAGTATATATACGGCTGGCATCTATTAGAAGTTTAGGAGTTAGAAGACTTAATACTTTAACTAGGAAAATTCCTTATAAAAGAATACTTAGACGGATAATAGTAGTGGGAATGCCTAAAAAATATATGTCTATAGTATATTAAGGACAAAAAGCGAATAAAGTATTAGCTAAAGAATAAGTTAAGTATATAAGGATTTAGCAGCTAATAGTTAGGAAAAGTAGAGGCTTACGAGATTAAAGGGAACTAGTAGTAGAGCCTTAGACCCTTAAAGGAATTTAAGGACAACACCTAAATCTATAAGTTAAATAGTAAGATTAATAGTGTTGGTATTACTTCCGGTAATACGTATTGCTATTATAATAGTATTAGGTAGTAACTGGTTTTAATTAATGCTTATTTATTCTCCTATTTTACAGGTAGAATTTGGTGGATTTCTTAAGCTTGTTTAGCTTATATAACTAACCCAATTAGTTATAGATAACCTTATTTAGATACTGGGAGTATTTAGTTTTTAATAGTGCTTAAGTACGCCTTCTGCTAAATTCTGCTAAGTTCTACTAGGTCCCATTAAGTTCTGCTAAATTCTACTATATTCTACTAAATTCTATTAAGTTTTACCAAATTCCGCTATATCTACTAAATTTTATTAAGTTCTGCCAAATTCTGCTATATTCTACTTAGATTCTACCGAATTCTACTAGGTGGTTAAAGTGACCAATTACGATTTTCTATCCCTAGGATGGAAAATCGCTATTAGCTCGCTTAGTACTAGCGCCTTAGCAGCTGGCTTAATATCTTCGCATACTCTATTCCTGCTTTAATGTCTTTTTTTTTACCCACTCGGTAACCTATAGCTTAATTATATTCGTATTAATTAGGTCCTTTAACGCCTAGCAAGGCTTTAATTTTATTATAGCGTCTATAGGGTTACTGCCTCCGTTAATCTATTTAA
This sequence comes from Cenococcum geophilum 1.58, assembly GCF_001692895.1. NCBI lineage: Eukaryota > Fungi > Ascomycota > Dothideomycetes > Gloniales > Gloniaceae > Cenococcum > Cenococcum geophilum. The sequence goes on from NW_027137567.1 coordinate 988,296, forward strand.
TCTTTACTATTTCTCTTCTCTTATATAATTGTTATAAATATATTAGGTTAACTATAAGTCGTTTCTCTTATGTCGTTCTAAGTTTAACTAGGCAGTTATATAGAGATTTTAAATTGGTATAAAGGGTAAGCGGTAGTTATTTAAGTTATAGGATCTTCTTAATGGTTGCTTTAATTATAGCTCTAGTATTAAATCCGTGGGCTATACTATATAGTTTAGATACTAAGACACTTTATATAACTCGTTTGCACTTAATAGATAACTAATAGAGGATATTAGCCCTATTATCCTTATCCGTAAGTATAATAATAAAGCCAATCTAAGAAGAGAGATCGTGGTTATTAGTAAAGGATAAGTCCGTAAATATCATTAGTTTAAGAGTGCTTATATTAAGTTATACGAAACAAAGTTCTCGGGAGGGATTATTAATTTGCTATTGTAGCCGCTTATTAAGCTGCTTTATATATTCTTTTTTTAAGTTAATAACTTGTGCCGTAAAGGAGAGGTTAAAGGCAGCTTTTAGTTAACAGACTGTAGTAATATAAGCTCCTTTTGCTCTTTAAGTAACGTACTAGTCCTTTAGTGTAACTGCCTTACGGACTTCCCCTTTAGAGCTAGTTAGGTCTGTAGCCTTTATAGTGACCAGCTTTAGGTTCTGGCATTAACGTTCTTAGGTAAGGGCTATTAAATCTTTTTCTTGCTTAATGTAGCCTCTATTGAACTTAATTGGGGTATTTAGCGTAAGCTTCTCTCTTTTTTTTGCTAGGAACTTTGCCTCTTAAAGTTTAGCTTTTTTAGCCTCCGTAAAGGTTTTATTAGTAAGAAATAGTGTATTATTAGTCTGCAATCCTATAATTTTAAAGCCGTTACTATTTCTGTATAATAAGTAGGGGTTATATATTAACTGGTTTATCTATAGCTTGTTAAGGTGGTGGCGGTAGTATATATTAAACTAGTAGTTACTAGCTTCTGGGACACTATATAGTGGTTTAATAACTTTTAAAATTAATTTATTCTTTAGTTTAAGTTCTAGTGGCGGGCGTATAAAGAAGTCTCTATTTAGGTGGGTGCTGGATTATATATAGGCTTATAAGATGTTTCGTAGGTATAAAGAGGCTAGTCTTTTTTTGTTTCCTTATAGGGTTGCTATAAGTGCTAGAATGATTCTCTGGCTAATATATTAAATAGTTAGTAACTGTGTTAGAACTAGATCTTTGCTATAGTTATTATAGGCTTATATAACTAGTCTAGACTTTTTAAAGGCCTTATTTGTTCTGGCGTTCTTAATCTTGTTAACGAATTAGGAGTTGAAGATTCTAACTCCTTTTGGGACGTCTGCTATATTAGTAAACTTAAAGACGCCTTTCTTAAGTAAACCGTTTATCTCCTTGCGTTAAGACTCTGTAAATGACGGTGAGGTACACTTAGAGGTTATAGTGTTAGATTTCGTTAGGCTGTTATTAATAAATATTAATACGTCTACAATGTTTTGCTAGGACTTTATTGGCGATTATTATGTCCGTTTTAATCTTTAGAGGGGTATAGTAGCTGCTAGTTCCTTAGTTGGTTCCTTAATTAGTTCTTCTGGTTTAGGTTATAGGTATAGTTTTACTGCTATAGTCCTAAAGTCGGTAGGTTTACTAGGGAGCTATACCTTATATATCTCTTTATTAATTCTAAGCAACTTAAATAGGCTAGTCTATCTGCCGCTTTGTCTAGTATTACCTTTACGCTATACGAGTATATCTAAGTTAAGGGGGAGGTTATAGATTGTGGTAATAGATAGACCGTTTTGTTAGTTTAGTGTATTATTAACTTGCTTCTTTGCCCTAATCCTTACAATCTCCTCTATTGCCTTCTTTATAGCTGCCGCTCACTATATAATAGAGGGTGCTAGTAGGTCAAGTTTGCTTATTTAAGGGTAGGCACTAAAGACAAGAAGTGTTGGGATTAAGCCATCTGGGCTAGCTATATTATTAGTAGCCTTTACCGCTATTTATAAAGCTAGTTCTTTAGTTATTCCTAAGTCCTATAGTTCTTCTATAATTATCTGGTATGCTTAGCGTAGGGTTAAATAAGCTCTTTCTACCATTCCAATAGACCAGTAAGCTTCTACTAGGACGCTCTTAGTTAATATAGCTATTGCCATAGCGTACTATTAAAATTCCTTGCTTACGAAGTTCTTCCTAGCGTTGTGGGTAATGTAGTTAGGTAGTCTAATGTAGGTGTTAATCTAGTAGAGTTATAGGATATCCCAGGTATATTTTGCGGAGATATTGCGTAGCTATCTCGCGGCTTAAAATCTAGTAGCTTTATCGATTATATAGAGGACAGGGCTTCTATTAATATATATAATATTAACAAAAATAAAATAGTTGAAATTGGAATTTTGGTCTTCTTGTAATGTAAACTTAAACTATTTAGGGGATTTGCCGTGTTTCTAGCAGTAGGAGTAATACTTAGTAAGGTAGTTAATAACCTACTTATTAATATTATTGTGGCTAAAGCGTTCTAGTACCTTATATAGCTTATCTGCCAATAGATATCTAAAGCGGCGGTAGAGTTGGCGGAGTTTAGTAGTAATTAGGTAGTAAGGGTTTTAGTTAAATAAGTAGGTTATAAATAACTGCAGTAACTCTTTCTATAGTAGGAAGGGGTAACCGAATTAGCGAACTACTAGTACCGATTTTGTTGGGGTAACTAGGACGTTCTTAAGGTTATTATAATAGACCTTTAGTATATCTATATCTGCGAGATACAGTAGGAAGGGTATATTAGCCTTTATAATGTGAAACTTAATATTGCTAATTAGTGTATTAACTGTAACGGAGCTAATAAAAGGGGTAGAGCCGATGCCGAACTGGATATTAATAGCGCTAGCCTTTAAGGTGTTAATAACGGTATTATAGGTCTTCCTATATGCGAGGTATTGTCTATAACCTACTATTAATCTCTTTAAAGCTCTAGTGTTAATTATTACTCCATAGAACTTGTTGGGTATATATTAGCTGGTAGTAACGTAGGCAAATAGGTCTAAACCGTTGTAGTAAGTAGTTAGGTTAGTGCCGGTAATCGCATAGGTAAAGGATCGGTTCGCTAAGTCAGTTATAGTATTAGTGGCTCCTTCGTGCTATATCGTTCCGAAAGAGGTAAGGAACAGTTTGTCACGGCACTAACCTCTCGCATACTGTTTCCTACTATTAGCTAGCCCACCACTAGCGCCTTGGCCGCTGGCCCTACTATTTATATATAATACCCCCTTTACCTTCTTCTCCTCTTTATACCACAACGTAGTTATTTAGTCTACCTGTATTATAGTACTATAATAGTTTATAGTATCTCTAACTGCGCCCTGTCGCGATCTTTACTTTCCTAGTTCACTGCCTCCGTTTTCCCTAGTACAATCGCGACCTGGCGTAACCGATAACACCATACTACAGCCACAGACAATCTTAGTATAATTATAGATAATCCTAGTATAATTATAAACAATCTTAGTACAATCCTAGATAATCTTAGTATTATAGCCAGCCTTATAGATTTTAACTGCCTTACCTAGATCCCTTAAAATAGGCAACTATAACATAGATAATACCCCGTTAGCAAATATACGCAAAGCGCTCGCCTACCTCTTTAATACCCCCTACACCTATATTACCTAGGTAATTAGGAGTAGTCTAGAGTACCCTAAGGACCTTAATGTAATAGGAACCTTCTAGCACCTCTCTATATATATAACCTTTTTAACTAGTATTAAGAGCGGTCTCTAAGCCGTCTATAATAAAGGTTGAACTATAAAGTCCTAACTTAAAAAAGCTCAGCACAGAATTAACTCCCTTATGACGCTTAAACTACGTATACAACAATATAAACAGTAAGCTTTTATATATACTGAAACTATATAAAGCCTAAGCTCTTAGATTACTATACTTACCCAAACTATTGCCGATAAGAATATAGCTACTAGCTCCTATTCTCTAACTGAGCCTTATAAAAAAAAGCGTAAAGTAAAAAATCTAACCCCGTTTAATGGCAAGGGATCACCAACTAAAAAGTAAGAAAATTTTAAAATATAGGAAACGAAGGTCTAAGGCGTTTTCTAAAGGGATATAAAGTGCTTTAAAACCCTAATAGATAAAGTCCTCTATATATCAGACATGCTAATAGATAAGGCTTATAACTATGTTAAGTATAGCCTTAATATACTACGTATATACCTAAATAACTTAAGCAAATAGATCTTCTCTGACTAAAAGTCTATGCTTATATATATAAGGAAGTACTATAAAACTATAGACATAACCTAAGCAGCTAAAAATAAGTTAGATACCTTATACTAGGGTAAGCGTAACTACTAGTCCTAAAAAGTAGAGCTTAATAAGTTGATAATTAAAGCAAATAAGACTAAGAAACAAAAAGTAGATTTGCTTAAGAAGAATATCTCCTCTAAGATAAAGGACCTAGCTCTTACCCTTAGCCGTAAGATCGGTAATGCTAAGTATAAAGGCTAAAGTAAGCAGATGGATATGTTCGCTTATAACCTATAGAATTACGCTTACTATACTAAGCTAAATACTGCTAAGCTAAGTACCGCTAGCGGCTATCGACCTATATTACCGTAGAACAACCTAATAGACCTTAACGCCGCCAAATTTAGTAGCAGTAGCGGTAGTCTCCCTAACGACGTCTAAAGATATTATATAGATAATAGACTCTGCCTGGCGTATAGTTAACCTAGCTACTAGAAAGATGCTTATAACCCTAATAAGAACCTAAATCCCCTTCTAATGCTATAGCGCCAACCCCCTTCTAGCCGTGGCGGATTCTTTAGTAAAGGGGATAGTAACTAAGGCGGTAACTATGGATGAGGATATAGGTCCAAACACAGAGACCTACCCTATAATTTCCTTCCCCAATACAGCCCTAGCTAATAGTCCCGTATATAAACTACGGATAAATACTCTATGCTACTACTAACTAAGAGACCGGCTATATCCTTGGCGAAGTACCCCCTAGTATATATATACCGTTAGAGACTAATACGTTAGGATATACTAGCTAAGACCACAACTACTAGCTAAGCCCCATAATTTAGTTATTAAAAGGCTAACCCTTAAACTAAGTTGCCTTTAAGGGTCAGAACTATACAGGGAAGAGGATAAAAGGATTAAATTTATACTACTAGATTAGTTAGACCTTATTCTAAGCTAGCTACTACTTAACCTTAGAATAGTAAATAATAATAGAAATACCATTCTTATTTAGACCTACCTCTCCTTACTGCGTAACCTACTCCTAGAAGTTTTTATTAAAACAGTAAGCCTTATTAATAGTAGTAGTACAGCACTAGCGTTTATAGACAAAGACTCGCTTATAAAAAAGCATAATATTATAATAAAAAGACTTCTAGTTTTAAAACCACTCCGCCTTACTAACGGACTCCCATCTAGCTTTATTACCCATTACTTTATAGTAAAAATAACAATCGGCCACTATATAGAATTTATACTTTTTTATATTATAAAGTTATTACCCTTAATACTAGTAATTCTTAGAATACCCTAGCTTAAAAAGTACAACCTAAGAATAGACTTCCCCATTCTAAAGCTTAAGTTTAACTTTAATTACTATACCTATAACTATCTCCTATAGTATATTCCTAACTATAACTAAGTAGCACTATGCGGACACATTATATAGCTAATGCTTAGATACTAACAGCTAATAGTAAAAGAGGTGCTTAATACTAGTAAACTAATATATATAGTAAACAAAGCAGAGATTCTAGAAAACTAGACCACTGCCTTATCCCTAAAAAAATAAACACCGCTAGAACTATAAGTCCCCTATATATACCTGCTTAACCTAAGTTAACTAATAAAACACCTAACTTTAAGATATTTGCTATATGTATATATAACCACACGTATAATAGCTAAGGGCGTTATAGCCAAGGCTAAAACCAGAGCAATTAAGACCTTCCCCCTATAACGCCTAACCTTACACCTATCTCCCGCGTATACGGTATAAAGCCGCCGCCTTATTTCCGCCCCCCTAAGCTAACTAAGCTACTAGCCTAGCTATAGTACTAGAGAACCAGATACGCCCTAATTTGGACGACATTAAATACACCTATGCCGTTAATTTCACCCAGTTCTATAAATAAAAAGGCGTAAAGGTGATAAAAATCTATATAGCGGAGCTAGTAGAACTAGCTAAATAAGAAGAATACTAATATCTGCTTAAGGAGCTGCCTATAGGCCTAATAGAAGTACTAAACCTATTAAAAAGGTCTTTCCGCCAGCTAGTGGAAGGCGACTACACAATAAAGGAAGCCCGTAAAGCGTTACCCCCTTATTTCTATAACTTCCTTAAGATAAACCTAAAACTAAGTCCGAGTTTCTATACCGGAAGATAGTTAATATTAATATTAAGAAATTCCTAAAAGGTAAACCAGGATTAACCCGTAAAGATATTCTGTAATACTTACTAAAGGAGTTTTATAAATATATTAAACACTTCCTCCTAAAAAACGTAGATAAGCTACCCCCTTACCAACCATAGGACTATAAAATTGAGATTATACCTAAAGAATAGGCCCCGTATTATAAGAACAGACTACTCTTACCTACTAAACTTAGTTATATAAAGAAGTGGATTAACAAAATACTAGATAAGGGCTTTATCCGCAAATTAACCTTACCAGCCGCCATACTACTTCTCCTTACTATAAAACCTAGCGGTAGTATACGAATCTACTATAACTACTAAGGCCTAAACACAGTTACTATTAAGAATTGGTACCTATTGCCACTAGTCTGCAAGACACTTAACACACTCTATAGTGCTAAATACTTTACTAAGCTTAACGTAATTACTATATTTAACCGGATTTGGATCGTGGAAGGCCACAAGTAGCTTATAGCATTTATTACCCGGTTTAGACTCTATAAGATATTAGTTACACCATTTGGTCTCTATAACGCGCCCGCTATATTTTAAAACTATATTAACTATATCTTATATAACGCCCTCAACAACAACTACACTGCGTATCTTAATAATGTCCTTATTTTCTCTAAAACACGCGCTAAGTATATAAAACACGTAAACAAAATTATCTAAAGACTTAGTAACGCTAGACTCTAAATTAACATTAATAAGTCTAAGTTTTATACTACTAAAACAAAATACCTTAGCTTAATTATCTTAACTAACGGTATAACTATAGACCCTAAGAAGGTGTAGGCCTTATAGAAATAGAAGGACCCAACGTTAGTTAAGGAACTATAGCAATTTCTTAGCTTTATAAACTTCTACTAACGGTTTATCTAAGGCTACTCTAAGGTAGTTAAGCCTATAACTAGACTACTAAAGAAGAGTACTAGCTAGTTATAGGGCCCTAACCAAGTACAGGCGTTCTAGACCCTAAAAATAGCGTTTACTATAGCACCGGTTTTAGCATACTATAACTATATAAAGAAAACCGTAGTAGAGACAGACGCCTTAAACTAGGCTTTAGGAGAAGTACTTTACTAAGCTAGCGAAGATGGCAAACTTAAACTAGTCACATTCTTCTTTATTAAGCACTCCGCCCCTAAATATAACTATAAAATATATAATAAGGAGCTCCTAGCAATTATAAAAGCACTAAAAGAATGGCGCCCTAAACTATAAGAAACTAAATAACTGTTTAAGATTATTACGAACTATAAGAACCTCCAGACCTTTATAATAACAAAATAACTAAATTAGCGCTAAGTCCGTTAGGCTAAGTTCTTCTCTTAGTTTAACTTTATTATTACCTATAGGCCCAGCACTAAAGCTACAATCCTAGATACTCTTAGCCGCCTCCTAGGCGTAGCACCTACTAATACTAGTAACGAATGTCTATGACACCAAGACCGCGTTATCTTACTACCAAAAAAAGTTAACCCCGCTATTTTAGATAAGCTACTAAATAAATCCTAAGACCAGAGCGTTAAAGACTTTATTACAGCAATAGACCTAAAGCTTAAGAAAAAACCCCTTAAGGAGCTTATTAAGAATGCCTATAAAGAAATCAAACTAGCTAGAGATATATTGGCTGCGCTATAAGAACAGGAAAGCTATAAGGCACGCTACTAGCCCAAGCAGATTAGGAAGTCGCTCCACTATAATAAATCTAAATGCTTAATCGTCAACGGCCTAATCTACTATAGAAACCAAGTATTTATCCCCAATTCACCTAAACTCTAACTAGAAGTTATATATCGCACGTATAGTTTAGGTCCTACAGGCCACCTAGGTCGTGTTAAGACCCTAAATCTCCTTAGTTAAACCTATTAGTGGCTAGGTATTTTACAGTTCACGGCTACCTTTATAAAAGACTGCGCTCTCTACTTCCGCATAAAGACTCTACGCTTAGCACCGCCTAGTTTCCTAAAACTACTAGAACTACTAGTCCGCCCGTAAACCGATATCTCTATTAACCACGTCGTTAACCTACCTAAGTGCCTTCGTAACGGCAAAATATATAAATATATCTTCGTTGTTATTAACCGCCTAATAAAGATAAGACACTTTATTTCTGTTACTAGCCTAGATACTAAGGAGCTTGTTAAAGCATTTACCTATACTATCTATAAGTTATACGGCGCCCTAAGTACTATCGTTTCTAATAGAGGGTCTTTATTTATTTCCGACTTCTAGCGTCGCCTAAATTAGCGCCTAAAGGTAACCCTAAACCCTAGTTCCGCATAGCACCTAGAAATAGATAGTTAAACTAAGATCATTAACGCAGCAATAAATAAGTACCTACGCGCTTTTATAAGCTTCACCTAAAACAACTAGGTAGATTGGCTCCCCCTTACTAAGTTCGCTATAAATAACTAAGTTAACAAGACTACGGGAATCTCACCGTTCTTTACTAACTACGGCTATAACCCACGTTTAGGCATTAAACCAGCGGGCCCCCAGCTATTAGCCCTATCTGTATATATAAAGAAAGAATACCTATAAGCTAATGTTATTGCTAACCGCTTTAAGCGTATTCTAACTTAGCTTAAAGCCCTAGCTTATATCTCCCAGTAACGCTATAAAAATAACGCCAATATAAAACGGGATAAAGGTATAATATTTAAAAAGGATAATATAGTTATGGTTAGCCTTAAAAATATAAAGATTAACCGGCCTAAGAGGAAATAGGATAATAACTAGGATAGACTCTAGCCCGTTCTAGCTACCTATAAAGGGGCAGTTATAGTAAACCTTCTAAACTATATTCGTATTAATAAGTCCTTTTATACTTTAAAAGTCCGCCTCTAGTTCTCTAAAGAGATCCCTAGCTAAGCACGTATTAATAAAGAGGAACGTTATAATATTACAGGCAGAATAGCTAAAAGGGATAATAACGGCAATATTATAGATAAGTGGAAATTTAAGAAGATTCTTAACGTATATAATAAATAAATAGACGAGCATGGCTTAACGTATTGTATTAAGTGGAAGTATTATAATAAAAAAACCTAGGAACCTAAAAAGTCCCTAAAAGGATGTGAGCGCGCACTACTAAAGTTCTATAAATAACACCCTAAGAAGCCCGGACCCCCAAACTGGGTATAAGATAAGAGAGACTCACTATATTAAGGCCGTAGACGACGACTATAATAATTTAAAAAAGTTAAGATCTTATAGAACTTTAACCGCCGGTTAAAGTTATCTAATTAGTTAGATTCTTGCTAAGAGCGCCACGCCTAGTTAATTTGGGTAGTAATATAGAGTTCTACCAACGCTATCCGATTAAGCTAGCCAATTAGAATAATCCACCATTTTCTATTAATACTATAGTCACTAGTTATATAACCGCAAGTTGCTATTATATAACGGCAATCCAACGGCAATCTAACGGCAATCTGCTAGTACCGTAATATTCTATTTTGGAACTACTTATTTGGTTTAGGGACCAAACCTTTTAGGGGAGGAGAGTACTGTTACGGCACTAACCTCTCGCATACTGTTTCCTACTATTGGCTGGCCCACCACTAGCGCCTTAGCCGCTGGCCCTACTATTTATATACAATACCCCCTTTACCTTCTTCTCCTCTTTATACCACAACGTAGTTATTTAGTCTACCTATATTATAGTACTGTGACACAGTTCGGTCTATTCCTAAGCTAGAGATACTAGTAGTAACTTAATATCAATTATAAGGGCTTCTATTACGTTATTAGTAGATTCTAAGTTAAGTTCATTATCGTGATCTATTCCCTTGTACTTGGTGATATATTGCTTAGCGTGCCTATTAAAGCGGTGGTTAAGTCTATTCTTAAACTTCTTTCTTAATTTATCGCGTTCTTCTCTTAAGTGTTTAGATAACTAGTAGCCTTCCTTATAGTAGACGAAGCAGCGCTTCTTTAATAATATATATTGGCTAGATAAGGATAATTGTGTTTTATAAGGTAATCGGGGGTATTGTCTGTAGTAGCGGCGGTCGGTAAAGTAGGCTTAGGGGTTCTTACTATTTAACTTTTTAAATATTGTAATAGAGAATTATAAGTCGTTAATTAGGCCAGTTAAGCTATTAAAAGGTTTAAAGCAGGTATATTGATATGCTAGTAACTCCTAGTAAGCGTTAATAAGTTTATTATAAAGGAACTTGTTAGTGCGTAAATCTGGGTTAAAACTATGCTAGAGGTATCTTAGTTCTTTAATAAGCAACTATAGGCAGTCTAGGGTTGATTTTCTAGTATTCTCGCCTTTGCTTATTATAGACCTTAAAGTTGTTAAGTTCTATTGCCCTAGTATGCCACGCCTGTACTTAGGTCCCTTAAAGTAATTATATATAGCGTTGCAGATTTAGTTAAATAAAAGAGTTAAGGTAACGTTCTTAAGGTTAGTGTAGTAGTGGTTAAGTGCTAGGCCGCGTAACATTATAGGGTAGGCTTTAACCTTGGCTTCTTAGGGTACGTTAGCTCTGCTATAGAGGTCGTAAAAGATAGTAAGCTTAAAGTCGAAATTGTTATCTTCTCTGCTATACTTATTGTCTTCCATATACATCTTCGCGAGGTTTATTAACTCCTTACCGAAACCCTAGCTTGACAAAATGGGTTATATTAACGAGATAGGTTATACTAATAAGATAGGTTGTATAAAAAAGATAGTTAATAGTAGTTTATAAGGTTAGGTTTTTAGTAGCACTGGTACTGGTACTAACAAAGTTATTCTTAAGGAGGTAGTCAATTCGTCCTAAATTAAACTTCCCTCCGGCTGCCATATACTCTTTAATCTTAAGCTTAGTCCAGTCTGTAGGTTCTTCTTCTTATAGGGTGTTAAATAGCGATTTGGGGACTATAGCGTTCCTATACTTCCTTACCCATACTCCGTTAGTCCGTAGGAGTATTTGGAGCTTTTTAATGTATATCTAGTTACAGTTCTTAAAGATCTATACTGTAAAGTTCTGGAAATCTTCCTTATAGGCTTCCCACAGCTCGTTATCTTTAAAGTCATAAACCTTATATTCTGAGGTCTTAAACTACACGAAGTTATCAATATCTATAATGTTAATGTCATTAGAGTCTACATCGATTCCTTTACCCTACTTCTTCTGTCCTTCTCTAACTTATACCCTAATATCTACCATGTCAATTCTTATCTCGTAACTCTTATTAAGTTCGATTTTTAAGTTTTAGAGGATAAATACGCGTAATGGACGCGAACTAAGGATTCCTTATCTTATTAAGTTCTAATTTTAGGTTCTAAAACGCGTAATAAACACAAACCAAGGGCCTATTAGGGGGTTGGTTCCTTAAGTACCTAGCGCCTTTTAGAGTGCGTAATAGACGCGAACTAAGGGCCTATTAAGGGGTCGGTTCTTTAAGTACCTAAGGACTATGTATAAAGAATTAAGGGCCTATTAGGGGGTTGGTTCTTTAGATATATATTAACTAATACTCCTTAGCAAACGGGTTCGGTAGAGGCCTGCAAGTAGGGACTAATTAAGCTCGTCTCTCTTTGTAGATAATACGTTTCCTAATCTATAATCACTAATTAGTGTTGGTATTACTTCTGGTAATACGTATTGCTATTGTAATAGTGTTGGGTAGTAACTGGTTTTAATTGATACTTATTCATTCTCCTATTCTATAGGTGGAATTTGGTGGATTTCCTAAGCTCGCTTAGCTTACGTAACTAACCCGATTAGTTATAGACAACCTCGTTTAGACAAATAGTTTAAAGCATTAATAGATAGTAAAGTAATAAAAAACCATATCTCTCTAATAGCAGTTAAAAGGATAGGGCTACCGCATAGATAAAAAGAGCACCCTTATTTATTAGTTACAATCTTAGGAGATCCGATAGCCTATAAAAAAGGCATTATTAATCTTAAAATAGGACCTATTTAGATAACTATTAAAGGGAGATAAATTAAGATGTCTTTTAACATATTACTATTAGGAAATAATAAGGCAGTACTAAAAATGCCTTAGTTATAGGAATATAATCTAAAGATTAATTAGGTTATAGGTTAGGTCAATATTAAGGATACTTAACGCCGTAAAATACAACAGTAAGCCAAAATGGTATAGTACTAAGTAGGGGCAACCTATAAAGAAATAAATAAAGGACTAAGTTACGTACTAAAAAGATACTTTTTTTTTTTTTTATCCGTTGTATTATACTACGTACAATACTGCGCATGCAGCCTTTAGGCTATGGCGCTATAGTTCTATATACATGAATCCTTTCTAGGCAGCTTAATATATACTAGTAGCTATGTCCTAGTAGTTTATAAATCCCTAAACTAGGGATTTATAGCTTCCTCGTAAGATACTAGGTTGCTAACAAACTATTAGGTAGTGAGAAAACGATAGGAAAATAAATAGAAAAAATTGGAATAAAATCCTAAATAATCCTAACGCCTGTCCCTGTCCTTTTTATAGTTTATTTCTATTCTTTTGCTTTCTATAGTCTATCTACTAGGACTTTTAGTAGGAGTTGCCTCCTTCTAGAGATCCTTCTGCTCTTAGCCACTTTCCAGTAGCTATTTTTTGTCCCTACTTAAGAATAGAAAAAAGCGCCCTTCTTCCTTTCTTTGTACAAAAAAAGCTTCTCTAAGGAGAGAGAAGAGCCTATTTGTCTTTGCATTTCCTTTCTATCTTCCCAATGTAGTCTGTATTTCTAGTAAGAGGTGCATAGGGGTTTGTACCGGCGGTATAGTCCCTTAAAGCATCTACCTTCTTTTTATCCCTTCCCTATTGTTTTAGAGAAGGATTTAAAGAAGCCTTTTCCTAGTTTTAGTTGAAAGAAAGCTGATTGTAAGCTTTTTAGGATATTTAGCCTTAGTAGCTTTAAAAGAGAAAGGGTAGTTTCCGATTACAGATTCTAGTATAGTGTTTTCCTTTGCCTTTGGTTCTGTTGCTAATTGTTTTTCCACTGTTCTAATGTCTTTTCTCTTGCTCGTTTCCCTAGGTAGGCTAGAGAAGAATAAGAAGATTTTATTTTTCTTCTAGAGAGGCCCTTTTTAGCTAGTTTATCTGCTATTTCATTTCCGTAGATTCCTAGGTGGCTAGGGACCCAATAGAAGTTAATAGAGATATTCCTGCTAGCTAGATAGGAACAATAAAAAGATACTATAAGTATGGCAAGAAACTATATTTACTAAAAAGTAAGAAGCTATTAGAGTATATAGTATAGGACTATAAAATAGAATTAGAACTAGAAATAAGCCTAAAGTTCTTTCTAATCTATAAGCTTACTAAAGAAGGGAGAGTATTAAAAGAGTTTATTTAAGAGAACTTATAAAAGGGATATATTAAACCATTATAATTATTAGCGGGTTATCTAGTACTGTTTATACTAAAGAAAAACGGGAAACTTAGGTTATGTATTAACTACAGACGGTTAAATAGCATTACTAGAAAAAATAGGTATCCTTTACCCTTAATTGGCGAAATCTAAGATAGAATCGGTAATATGTAAATCTTTATAAAGATAGATCTAAGATAGGCGTACCATTAAATTAGAATTAAGGAAGGCGATAAATAGAAGGCAGCCTTTAGGTTAAAGGAAGGATTATATAAGCTATTAGTTATATAGTTCGGGCTTATAAACGTACTAGTAATATTTTAGAAACGTATTAATAATATATTAAGAGAATACTTAGATAAATTTGTTATAGTATACCTTAATAATATTATTATCTACCCAATAAGCGAGGAAAAGTATAGAGAATACGTTAAATGGGTTTTAAGGAGACTATACAAAGAATAGATGCTAGTAGTAATTAAGAAATATAAGTTCTTTACCGGGAAGATAGATTTTATTAAATTTATTATTAAGCCAGGCTAACTTAGTATAGATTTAAAGAAAATTAAGGCTATAGTAAATTAGTAAGAACTAGAGAACGTTATATAGTTAAAGTTATTTTTAGGGTTTTGTAATTACTGCAGAAGGTTTATAGCTTAATAGTTAAAGGATATTAAGCCATTTATAAGGTTAATAAAGAAAGAAAAACCTTAGGTATAGGGAGAAGAGTAGAGGAAACTATTTAAAGAAGTTAAGGAGTTGTTTACTTAAGACTTAATCCTTAAAATCTACTAACTAAAACTAGAGACAGTGGTTAAAACGGATGTATTAGACTTTATACTAGGGGTATACTTTCTATAGAAATATAAGGACGGATAGCACCTAGTAGTATACTATAGTCGGAAAATAACACTACTAGAACTAAACTATAATATCTATAACAAAGAGTTATTAGGTATAGTAGCAGTACTTTAAAAATAAAGAGCATTCTTATAAGGTATAGAGAAACTATTTATAGTTAAAACGGATTATAAGAACCTAATAGGGTTCCTAATAATAAAAGAACTTAACTAAAGGTAGCATCGGCAAAATATGGTACCCTACTAATGGCCTTAATGGTTAGTGGTTGACGCAATTGGCGCGTAGTTAAGGGCATTTGGCAACTCGACCGACTAGCCTATGTTGTGTTTTTTTGATACGCAGCCTGCGCGCAACCTACACGTAACCTACAACCACAATTATATTTAGAGCCATCCACCTCTTTTATACTAATAGTATATTTTAGATAATAAACAAAGGCTACTTTAAAGCTATTTATAAGGCTAGTAAGGCAAATTATATACACTTCTTTATATAATCTATTATATTATTTTAGATAATTTAATATAATATCCCAACTATTTTATAATATATTCTAAAAGCATAAGACCTTTCCTACTCTCCCTGCGATAATAATATACTATAAGTATTTAGCTTTACTAGTATAGCATATATATATAGCCAAAAAGTAGCTACTAAGAGTAGTAGATATAGGCTAAAAAAAAGGTAAATTAAGAGCTAGTATATATAATAAAGAAGCTGTAGTTATCCTATAGAAGAGTATAGAAAGTCCTACACCTAATCTCCTACTAAAAACTCTACCAGCTTCTCTATACTAGAGTCTAGAGTATATATTATAAACTTTATATATTACTCCTCATTCTTAATTAAATTTAATATTACTTTTCTATTATTATACTAGCTATAGCTATTCTTTATAAGGCTGTAGTACTGCTTAAATTATATAAATAATTTATTAGATTTAAACCTTTCCGGCCTAAGCTTACTAGTTCCTATATTTAGAATAAAGTGGTATACTAGGGTAGAGGATATATATTCTACTAAATCTAATAAACTTAGCTAGTCCTAAAAGTTAAATTAGTAAATATTATAGTAGTAATAGGGCCTTAGATTTTCTAGCTTACTTTAGGGCTCTCCCTTTAAAATAGACTTAGTAAACTAGTCTAGCCTACTCTAAAGCTCTCTATTTAGGATAGACTTAATAAACTAGTTTAGCCTACCCTAGAGCTCTCCCTTTAAGATAAACTTAGTAGATTAGATAGTATAGCCCGGCTTACTAATAAATAGCCTAAGTTAATAATCGCGTTAGTTTTGTTATTGCTAAGGCTTATAAGGAACCTCTCTTTTATATTATTGCTTAGATCTACTATAAGGTTATTAAGGTTATCTTTATACAGGTCCTTAATAATTTCTATAGTTAATTAATCTGGTATTAGGCCTATAGTATATTTAATAACTGCGGGCTAAAGCCGTAGCTAAATTCTAGATTACCGTTTTCTAAATATCTAGTTCTAGCTACCTAAGAGGTTAGCGTAGGCTTCTATAACGGGTTAAAGAATAATAATAGGTAGTAAAACACCGGATATATACTAACCGCTAATAATAGTGCTATAAAAGTTGTTTGTTCCCTTAGACCCAGTTCTATACTCCCTAATTATATAATATATTGCTATTAAAATAAAAGTAATAGTATTACCGGTAAGCTTTTTAAATATATTATAAGAGTAGGGTAATTAGGCAAGGCCGTTTCTTCCTCTACTATAAAATATACTAGCTATACTAGTAACTATTATGTTAGAACGGAAGCGGTTATTACTTAGCTATTAACTCTTATTAGTATTTTACTAAATAGCACGGGTAAAATACCTTTATATAATCCAGCGTAATAAAATTATAATTAGTTAGTAGTTCCATAATTAGTTTAGGCGTATTATTAAACCCTAGCCTATATACCTCCCTTATAACTATATAAGCCTTTATAATCGCGTAGTTCCTAAAGTTCCCTATTACGTTAAATAGCTATATATAATATTAAGATTGTTAGTAAATAATTTAATATAATATTTCTAGTATATAGATACCTTATAAGCGGACACCGGGTTAAAAATATAATTAGCTTTTTTTTATACTACTTTTAGCTACTTTAAAATAGCTTTTAACTATGCCTTTTTTATTATATCCTTAATAAGGCCTAAAAAGCGGTCGAACTATAGGTTAATAAGATGCCCGTTATAAGTCCTAGAGTTAGTTACTAGCCTTACTAGTAAAATGGACCTATAAAGCGTAAATATAGGCTTATGTCTCTTAGGTGGGTTTTCTTTTATACGTCGCCGTTATAATATTTAGAGGTACTCTTCTCTTACCCGTATCGCGGTAGTTAGGTTAAAATCGTCTTTATAATCTAACTCGTCTTTACTTTCCCTAGTGCTATCTAGGTCCCCTTTAGATTAAACACTAGATTAGTATACTCTATATTAGAGCGAGGTTACTTATTTTATAGACGAAGCTATATTAGGGTTTAGGCGAACACGGCTTATTAGAGAAAATATAAAGCTAAATATTAGTTGTTTACGCAATAAGGTTCGGATTAGGCGCGTAGGAGAGTATTTTAAACTAGCACGCAATTATTTACGTAGTAAGGTATAGATTAGGCGTGTAGGAGAGTATTTTAAATTAATACGCAATTATTAAGAGCTAGAGGTATATTGCGAAGATGCTGCTTTTTATAGCGGTGGGCGGTTAGATAGTAAAGAGAGTGTTCTATTTACTAGGGCTCGCTACGTACCAAATAGTAGAGGAGACTATTAAGTATTATAGTTAGACTCTGGTTATGTATAAAGGTATAACCTACCTTAACTAAAAGATTAGGACTTTACATCTTTAACTAAGCTAGTTTTACTACTAGATTATTAACAGATTTAGTAAATTTATTAATATTTAGTTACTGTTGTTTTGTAGAAGAAGTAGGTATAGACTTATAGTTACTATCCTTATTATTAGAGATTACCCTTTTTAGCTAAAGGCGGCCATATACATTTTATATATTATTAGCTAGCTTAATATATTATATACGACATTAATAGGGTCTATTATATACCTACTCTTTTTTATACCTAGATATAACTAGACCAGAGTCGCTATTCTTATTATTAGATATTACCCTTTTAAGCCGGAGGCGGCTATATATATTCTATATATTGTTAGCTAGCTTAATATATTATATTTAATGTTAACGGGGTCTATTATATACCTGCTCCTCTCTATACCTAAATATAACTAAACTAGAGTTATAATATTACTTATTCTAGCTAGGTTCTATATACTCGTTTTAGCTAGGTTCTATATACTCGTCCTAACTAGGTTCTATATACTTATTCTTTATTAGCACGTTCTTCCTTTCGTTAGCTAGGACGTAGGCAACTCCTAATAGTAGGCTAGGTAGAGACGTAAGGTTAATTATACTAGTTATCCTTATTTCCTTATCCTACGTTAACTTAAAGTAGGGTTTTTGCTACTAGTTTAAGTATTTAATAACGCGTTTTTACGTTTACCTACTATAGTAATACTCCTATATTTGCCTAGTTAGTAAAAGGTATAGCTTATAGCTAGAATAGGTTACCTTATAGCTGTTTTTATAATATTTAGGGCATATATAGATTAATAACTTAAAAGAATATATACTGGTATAGTATATATTAGACTAATAGTAGTATTAGTAAGAGTATTATTGCTATAGTGCTTGTAAATAACTTAAATAGGGGTGTATTTGTTATAATTAGCTACTAGTTTTAACCGGTTACGGTTAAGCCATAACCGCGACCTATTAACTCGCGTTAAGTTAGTAGTTAAGAAAACATTATTATATAGTTAAAGATTATTTAATACTATTTGCTATTATACGCGAAACTATTTTATTCTATTAGCATATCCCTTAATAGATACGGTATATGTATATAAAAGGTTAAACGTTAATCCCGGCAACAAAAGTAGTAGGCTAGTAAGGCTTATGTCTAAATTTAACAGGAAGGTACCTTATTAAACCACTTTACCTACCTAAGGCGCTAGCTTTTAGATCCTATACCTTATTCCGGTCTACCTATACTAGGTTTAATACCTATCTCGCGCTTAAAGTGAAGCTTATCTACCTTATCCGTGCAGCTCGCCAGTATAGATAATACTAGGGTAGGTATAGGCGGTATATAGGATAGTAATTACACTTCTATATAGTTATATCGCTATATTCCACACCCTTATATAATACCTAGTATTTCTACCGCAAATATCTAACGTTATTCTTCCGCGTTATTAACCCTACTAGCCTATAGTAAGCCTAACCTATCCCCTATATATATATTACAACAGTAATTAAATTTAGTAAAATAGTAAAGAAAGCGTAAGTATAGATATAAGGATTAGGTGTTAGATACTAAGAGTAAGCCGGGGACGGTGTTAATATATATTACCCTAATAAGTTTACTAAAAAGAATAAGTATAAACCTTAGGCTTTATCGTCTAATCCCTTTAGACATTTTAAGAATACCGGATAAGTTATAAGAATATCTTAGATTATATTATTCTAAGACTCCCTCGCCTAATAGTATACTAAGGGGCTCTATTAAGCCGTCTACCTTTATATATAGTAATCTATTAAACCAGCAAGCATTCTAGATAAAGTAGTGGCTTTAAGGCGCATAATCTATGCTATAGTTATAGTTGCCTTCGCCTTTTCTATTATGGGTTAAGGCGTAGAGTAAGGGCTCTTTTTTAACTAGGAGAGGTTTTTTAGGACAGCTATAGGTTAAGTATCGCCTTAGTATTGACCTGTTTACTAGTTCTACCTATTTTTATATATATAGAGTGCGAGTTATCTAGTGAAGGTAAGGGTGCGGAAATAGAGGGTAAGTAATTGTATTGTTTTTAGCTAGTAGCGCAGACTATAAATACAAGTTAGTAACGCTGGTTTAACTTTAAGTAGTAACCTACTTATTCTTCTTTATTCTATTATAAATAAAAACCTATCCATTTTTTATAGAAATATATCCTTAACCGTACTACGCTATTTCTCTTCGTTTATAAGCTAAATTCGTCCTTTAGCTATCTTATTGCTAATATAGTAGCAAAGCGTTTCGCTTTTAGGGTTAAAGTTAATATCCTAGCCTAGCATATCTATAAATATATTAAAGCTTAGATTATTAACGTGTATATCTAAAGTGTTATTCTTGCTAGTCGCTAGCTTTTAGGTTAGGATAATTATTAGCTCTTTATTAGCTGCCCGCCGGATTAGTATTATTATTATTTTATATAACCTTAGTATTCCCTTCTACCTTATTACCTTTAGTATGCTAGCTAGTGGATAATACGCAATAGCGGAGTGTGGGAGTACTAGGTTGCCTATTATAATTTGCCTAATAGGAGCCGTTTTATTTATTTAACGCGTCGCGTTATAGCTATAGCGCTAGGTAAGCTGTTTAATATATTTAGTATATAGGTTTTTAGGTAAACCTAGAAATATAGATAGGAATTTGTTAGAGATTTTGTTTAATATTTACTATATTTATACCTTATTTATAAGGGAGCGTAGTAGCTATTTAAGGAGCCCACACGTTAATATTTTAATTTCAACATTATAGTAGATCGTATTGTATTATTCGTTTATAAGCCCTAAATCTTACTTAAGAGTGTCTTTAATATTATAGCTTAGGTCTATTATTAGTGCTATAATTCTAAAAGCGTTAGGGGAGGTACGGTAGGAAAGACGTCTTAATTATACGCTAAGACTAATATATAGAATTGTGTAGACAGGTATATTGTTTAGTTATTATATAAAACAATCGGTTAAATGTCTTATAAAAAATAAATAAGCGTATTAGCGAACGCTTCTTCACCTGCTATACTACCTAGATTTATAACCTCTTATTCCTTTTACGTCTCCGTCTATAAGCTTAATTCAGCACCTAGATTCGTTAATACTTTTTTTTTATATATTTTTTATATATTTATTATATTATACTACGTATAATAATGCGCATACAGCCTCTAAGCTATAGTGCTATAGTTCTATATATATAAATCCTTTCTAGGCAGCTTAATATATACTAGTAACTATATTTACCAATACTTTAAAACGCCTAGTTAGCCCATAACTAGTAGAGCTTAGTTAGTATAATTAGAGGTCCTAACCTCTATTAAAATACTTAATATCCCTAATAAGGGCCAGAATATTATTAGTAAAAACGGAGATATTCTACTACAAGTTAATAAGATCTTAGGTCTATATAGCTTAATAAAGAAGTATTTAAGCTCTTAATATAATCTTTTAAGAGAAGATATAATTAAACCGTTAAGAGAGGTAGTAGGTTAAATTAGAGCAAATCCTTTTTAGTTTACTGGAATCTGGATATAGTAATAGAGTTAGTATATATAAATAGGTAAGCATGCTATAATTCTAAAGCAGTTATCCCCTAACATCTATAAGGTCTATACTAGCTTAGTAATATTTTTACCTTAAGGGCTAGTAATCTGCGTGGCGTTCTTACTTAGGAGAGTAGGGAAAATAATCTGTTAGGATTAGTTAAAAAGACTAGTCGCTAGGTCTCTAGTTACTTTAACTCCTAAAACTAACAATTTTTAAACAAAATGTATACTCGTAATAGTGGCGGTAAGATTATTAGCCGTATTAAAACAGAATCCCCTAGAGGTTAACTTATTCTTTAAAACCTAAAGATATTAAAATTAACTTATCCGTATTATAGACAATAGTTAAGAAATAAACTAGATTTTATAAAGTTAGTTACTATACTATATTAGCATTATAAAAGCTAATAAGAGAGCCGTAAGTGTGTAATATTTTCTAAATAAGAAGATATCTAACCATTAATAGATTCCCGTTATTAAAACACCTTATTTAAGTTTAATAGAATATTAAAGCACTATAATACGTCATAAATAAGCCTTATATGGATCTTAGTTTAATTATAGCTATTAAGGATACTTCCTTATTTAAGAATGTTTATATTTTTAAAGACTAGTTAGATATAACTACTATAGGGCTTAATAAATCTTAAGCCACTATACTAAAACGAGTTCTTATAAAGCGTCTTATAATAATCTAAAGACCTTTAGGCACTAGAAAAACGTGGCTTTAAAGGCATTACTTAGTAATATAATAATAGGAGATCCCCCTATTATTATTATATGTTATACAAACTATACGCTAAACTAGTTATTTAGGTATATTACTTAAAGTAATATATACTTTATAAAATTTCTTAGTACTTCTAACCGTTTTAATACTATCACTTATACGGATAGACGATATTATACTATATTAGGCGCCAGGGCCGTAGGAGTAAAAAGAAGAGGAAGTGTTAGAGCTCCCTCTTTTTATATCTTGTATTTTATTTTTTTATATTGTCTTATATTATCCTGCTATTATCCTACTATTGTGTTATATTGTCCTATATTATCCCATATTATCCTACTATTATATTATATTATCCTGCCATTATATTATATTGTCCTACTATTATGTTATATTGTCCTGCTATTATATTACATTGTCCTGCCATTATATTACATTATCCTACTATTATATTATATTGTCCTGCTATTATATTATATTATCCTATTATATTATATTATCCTATTATCGCCCTACTATTGTGTTATATTGTCCTAACATTATCCTACTATTATCCTACTATTATATTATATTATCCTGTTATTATCCTACTATTATGTTATATTATCCTATTATTATCCTGCCATTATATTATATTATCCTATTATTATCTTATATTATCCTACTATTATTTTAGTACTGCTATATACTTTTTACTATTTACTAAGATTATAGTTGTGGGTATTTATCGGCCAGGATCCAGGCAGTAACTCTTAGTAGTAATTTTACTACCTAAATCTCTTATAGATTAATTGATTGGCGTAGAGCCGTTATATTATAGTAAAGCTATATCTAAGTAATCTATATTATAATCCTTAGTATAATATTATACGTAGAAATATTTAATCGTTAAATTTAGGAAGGTATTTATATTTTAATTAAATTTATAAGACTATAACTAAGGGCCTTTACGGCGTAGTGGCATAGTAAGTTCTATAATCGCTTTGGTTTAAGGTTGCTTAGTTACTATAGAAAAGTTATATTACTTAGCGTGGTATTAAACTTAAGGTGCCTCGCTATTATAGTGGCAGAGATATAGTAGATTAACTACTTACTAAAATATAGCGCCCCCGTTGCTGTAGTAGCCACTATAGTAATAGAGATACCCTATATTTATAAATTTAGATTCTATATATAGTATAGCTTGCGAATTTAACGCGTTTGCCAATTTAGAGGAGCTTTTAGATTAGAAAGTCGCCAGATTAACTAAATAATTACGTTAGAATTAGATTTAAGCTTTAGCTTAGATATATTCTGCGGCCTTTAGATTTAATCTAAAGTCGCAACTAAACGTTCCCTAAGATTTAATATAGGGATCTCTCCCTAAGGATCTGGTTTGATTGTAAGGTTTAGAAAGGGGTTATAATTTAGTTAAATTTATAAGATTACATTCTAAAGTCCTTATAGCGTAGTGGTATAATACATTCTACCTCTTACTATAATTTAAAGCTAGCCTAATATAATTAAAACTTAACGTAGAAGAGCCGATATGCTTAGTATATAGTGCTAAGATTTTATTAAATATATGACTTTAGGTATTATAGGACACGTACAAAAATACGAGCTTAATTTGGAGCCTTACTAACGCCTAATTTAATAAAAAACGACCTTCTTTTTTAATATTTTTAATATTTTTAATGCGCGATAAGTGGGAATTAAACCCGCCACGCCTAGGAGTTAAATGCGCGATATCTAATTACTTAATCTAGCTAGGAGGCTTAGTAGCGATGCAATAGGGCTTAATAATATAATAAGGCTTAACGGTGATATAATAAGACTTAGTAATATAATAAGACTTAATAATGCAATAAGGCTCAGTAACATAATAAGGCTCGGCGATATAATAAGACTTAATAATATAATAAGGCTCGGTAATATAATAAGGCTTAGCGGTAATGTAATAAAACTTAATAATATAATAAGTTTTAGTAATATAATAAGGCTTAGGGCCAGGCAACGAGGGGAAGATTTAAGGTTACTTAGTTACTAATGCCTAATAGCGAAATCTAATAGTATAGTACTATTATTAAGGTGTTCTAATACAGGTAGGTTATATAAAGGTTTTGTCCGTAATATATCTAATATATTCTAAAAGTCTGCCTTTTACTTATCTTTAAGGTCAAATTTCTAGCCTATAATAAATTAAATATTATAGTTGGTAAGAGCACGACGAATAATAGCATATTTTGCCCTATTGTTCTTAAAACCATTAAATACGAAGTAGTAGGTAGTCTATTAACTTATATCTATTAGTGTCGGCTAATAAAATGCCTTTAAAATATACCAATATTAATAATAGCCCTTTTTTTTATAGTATAATAAGCTTAATAATAATGGGGTTTTAGTCCTTATAATTAAGCACATTTATCTAGCGGAGCTAGGTTTACTAATTATTTTAGTTAGTATTATATTATAGGTTAATTTAATATCTTATACTAATAGAAAAAGGTAAGAGGTAGATTAAATAGAATAATTAAGGTACGCTTTTCTTCGCTATTAGGGATTTTATATAGACGTTATATAGCGTACGGGTAGAAGCTAGTGGTTATTAAAACATTATAGGCAGTAGTAAAAGTTTTATACGGGATAGTAAGATCTCAAAAACCACTACTAATAGTTCCTCCTTATAGTAGACAACTACGTATATACACTACAACTATATAATTAGTAGACGAAAGCGGTAGTTATAAACGTTAGTTTATCTATTTTAATACCGTCTTACTTTTTATAATAATTTAAGATATAGAGGGAGCTTTAGTTATAGGATAATCCTCTTATATACTAATTAGGCTTTTAGAATAATAAAGATGGTATATATATATAGTCTATTAGTAGAGAGGATATACCTTAATAGGAATTATTAATATATATTAGGAACGAGAGTTAGTAGGGTTATAGGCTAGATTACTTAATAGGTATTAAGGTAGTTAGTAGCTGGAGTAATATTAATCTAGACAAAATTTAAACTTTTTAAGGTTTAGTTAGTTATAAGGTAGTTAATACTAAGATAATATATTACAAAATATTAAACAGTTGCATATTGTCTATATATATATATATTATACTAAGATATACTCTTATTACAGGGGATCGCTGCTCTAACTACACTAGCTACGCTATTTCTATTACATTATTATTAGCCTACTAAGTAGGTTGGGCTTTAAATACTTTATAGAACTTATTAATTATTATCCTTTTAGTTATTATACGCCTCGCTAATATAACCATATTAATTAGGTTCCACTTATCCGTACTATACGTTGTTAATATAGTAACTACTAGCGCTGGCTATCTAGATTTAGTAGCTTAGCTAAATACTTATACCTCTATATCTACTATTATTGCCAGTTTAAGCAGATAAACTTTATACGTAGAGATTAAATTTAGACCCTCTCCTCTAACTCTTCGGTTAATAATAAGAAACTAGACTATATTATTCTAGTAAGGACCGCCTATTAGAATATAAAACGCTTTATAGATATCCTTCTAGTCTTTTAAGAATATCCTAAACTCTATCTAGCGAATAGTTAAATATTTAGACTAGCCGAGCCTTTTATAGAAATACTATATTATATTATTAGTAACAGTTTACTACTAGTCTAATAGCTAATTTATAAGGCGTAATAGCGTATATACCGCTAGTTTGTAACTGCTAAACAATAGTCTCTTATTAGGATTTCTTTTAAGTACTTTATTAACGTATTTTATAATTCTATTTAGTTTTCTAGAGTTAGTAATTATACTCTAATTCTTCTAAAGTAGATTCTCGTCTAAAGGTTTATCCTATTTTTCGCTATAGAACTTATTAACTATCTACCTCGGTTTTATTCCAACTTTTATCTTATTCTTCTACCATATATCCTACCACTTATCTCCTACCTTAGCTAAGCCTAGAAAGATAGCAAATTTTTTTAATAAGTAACTAGCTCCCTCTAAAAATTAATCTATATTAAAGACGGGTTCTTCTCCTTTTTTTTCTTTAGCTTTCTAGTATCCAAAAGCTTTATTTAGCTATTTAAAAGCTTTTAGGAATACTCTATACTAGAGCTTCTTAATATACGGTTTAAATATTAAATCGTTTATTATATAGCAGTTTTAGTAAACGACCAGTAGTAGCTTATTAATTACCCTCCTATTAAACCATTAGTCTTCCTCTATCCTGTATATAATTAAGACCTTTATAATTAAAGAGGAGCATTTTTTAAAGCCCGTAATAACCTTATTTAAAAGAGAAGAGCAATTAACTACTTCTAGCTTTTTATATTTAATTAACGCTTTAATATTATAATTATTAATTAATTTTATATTTAGGGAATCCGTCTAATTAGGGGCCCTAAAAATTTCTAAGGTGGAAATTAAACTTATAAAACCTTCGCTAGTTAGTATACTAGAAGTAAACACTACTAAAGGTCGAGAGGTATAGTAGGTTATTTTACTATTACCGTCCTTATAAGACTAGCCCAGGCGTTAGAAGTGAGGAAATACTGCTTAATTATTATACACTTATTTGGCGATTTTTATTAAATAATCTATCTCTAACCTATCTATATAGAACTTATTAGTAAAAATCCCACTAATAATATAATAAGGACCACCGTCTCTATAGAGATTAAAAATGGTTTTATACTGTTTCTAAGCGGTTTAGGTTATTGCCTAAGTTTATAAGGTCGTAATTATAAGATATAAAGCCAATCTTAGGTCCATTTTCTACCAGACCACTTTACCTTCTCCTTTATATTTTATAGGTTTAAAAATATCCCTATCTTTATCCGTAAAATTATACTTCTTTATACTAGACCTAATAAAAGCCGTATAGTGTACGCGGACTTATAGTTTGCCTTTAGGAATAAAATTATTTAGTTCTAAGGTCTTAAACCATAATTTAATATCTTTAACTGCTTAGGGTAGTAGATTCTATCTAGTAATATATATAGTTAGTCTTATTAGCCGGTTAAGAAATTTTCTGGCGATACTTCCCTTAATATAATAGCACTGTAGCATACTATCTATTTAACTTAGGTATCGGGCGTTAGGCAGCTATAGGTATTTATCTATACTAGGGGCAAGATAGAGACTTTTATCTCTACCTTTTTAATTTTTCTAATTAAGCCAGTTAAGGTTAATCTTAGCTATTAACACGCCGGTATACCAGATTAAAAGCATTTAAAGTATCTTACCTAAACCTATTATATCTATAAAAAAGGTCCTACCTAGGGTTATATAATTAAAAAGAGTATAGGTAACACTAAGCAGCTAATATATCTATATAGCTTTACCCTTTTTTATACCATATAAGTAGAAGGTTACGTCTTAAAAAGTATTATAAATAGTTAATAGAAATAAGAGGAACTATAGCGCCTTTATTTATAATATTAGGTTAATATATACTTTTCGCACGTCCTTTAGGTAATTAACTTCCTAATTAACCTCCTTAATTTTATCCTTATGCTCGTCTTCTAGTTCCTTATTAGTCGAAATAGAGTTAATTAAGGCGTTAAAGTGGCGGCGCTCCTATATATAGTTAAGATTAATTTCCCTAATATAAATTAGGTTAGGGTTATTATTTATATCCTTAAATAATATATTAATAAATATTTCGCGATTAGACTTTAGCCATTTATTATACTATCCTTTTATTTTATCTTATAGCATTATCTTAAATATTTATACTTTATCTAAATCTACGCCTTTTAAGAGCTCTAATTTATCTAGTAGGGGCTAGTCTTTACTACTACGGATCTAGCTATAAGCAGTTTTAATTATAGCTAGCTATACGGCTAATAATATATTAGTAGGTATAGGTGGCATAAACTTTAGGGTTAACGTAGGCTTTAGATTTAACTGCTTAGGTATAGGTAGCGTAGACTCTAGGGTTAACTGCTTATAACTACTTTAACCTAGGGTAGGTATGTCTGTTCTTCTCCTAGTTGGCACCAATCATATAATATTAGGGTTAAAGTTAGACTCGGAATCACCCTTATTAAATCTTATACCTATAAACGTACGTTAGATAACTCTATATAATATTATATAATCTTATAAATTATAAAGTCTCTTACGCTTTATAATCTAATTAGGATCTTTAACTCTAATTATAATTATATTAAGTCCGGCCTTCTTTATAGAAAGCACTATAAATACTAGGTTTATATAGTTAAGAATTAGTATACTAGTAGTCAGATCTACTATAGTCTAGCTATCCCTATATTTATCCGCCAAGAAGTTTTCACTTATTGCGGCCTGTAGCTTATTATATCTACAGTAATATATATTAATTTTCTCTAGAGAATCGGACAATAGATACTTATGCTTAGTTTTTAATATAAATCCGTATAGAATAGGGGCCCTAGTAAATAGTATTTTGTCTAGGTAATTATATATAGTAAAGCTTATTTTATAGAATAGTATAGGTGTAGTATTTAGCTATTATAGGGCTTTAATAGACAGATTACTGAGTACCTAGGCAGCCTTAGAGGTTGCCCTTAATCTAAATAAGTTAATAGACTGCTCTCTAGAAGATAAGGCGCCACGCTTTTAAATAGCATTAGCTATTATAACCTCTACGCCTCTACGTCTATTAGTCATTACGTGTTACTATATAGATTTTTTAGCGGTAATAGTAAAAGCTTTAAACTCTAATAGTAGATCGGATCTCTTAAACACGTACCCATACTTAGTATTAAGAAGGTTAAAGACTATATGCTTAACTCCATTTTGCATAGGTCCGGACGTTAGCAACCTACCACTAAACGCTTTATTAATTTCGCTAGCATAGTATTAGAGGATTTCGCTATATATTTTTTCGTTAATTATAAGTCCTTACTACAGCTTTAGACCACTTATTTATAATAAGTTCTTATTAGTCACAGTAGTTAAGTACTAACTAGATTCTAGATGTGGCGCCGCTATTATAGTTAGGGACCCTATATATTTATAAGTGGGTAAAAGCTTAATACAGAATAGTATAAAGTAACTTATAAAGATAGTGGAGCGGATAATATATTAAATAATTAGTAATAATATAATAAGATAATCCTAATAGTTATAATAAAAAGGTATACTAATAGTATTAACTTAAGATAATAGCGGATGCTAATAAGAGCGATTTAAGAGCAATATAAAAAATAGAACGGAATGTAAGTCTTAATATAAGAAGTAGGATAAGATGTAAGCTTTAATATAGGTAGTAGAATAAAATATAAGACTTAGAGTAAGAAATAGAATAAAAGGTACGTAGCGAGATAAGATATAAGATTTACGCTGCTAACTAAGTAAATAATAATAAGAGAGCTAATAATTCTATTCTTCATATTATAACTAGTTAGTAAAGCAGCTCTAGAGAGGTAGGGAAATAAGTTTAGAATAATCTAAGACATTAAAAAATGTCTAAGATTGTATAAAAAAGTGAAATATAATATAGCATTTTATTCTATAAGTGTAAGGTAAGGTAAAATACATAGTAGAGAGAGGTAGGGGGATAATCTAAGACATTATAAAAGGTCTAAGATTATACGAAAAAAAGTAAAATATAATATGGTATTTTATCCCATAAGCGTAAGATAAGGTAAAGTACATAGTAGAGAAAGGTAGGGGGATAATTTAAGATATTATAAAAAGTCTAAGATTATACGAAATAAAGTAAAATATAATATAGTATTTTATCCTATAAGCGTAAGATAAGGCTTTAGGATACCCTTTTACCCAAAGTATAACCCATTTTTAAGCTATATCACTAATAAAGCAACTTTTTTTTAGGTAAGCTGTTACGTCTACTATATAGATAACCCAAAACTAGTATCCTAGATCCTACTTATGGCTACTATACCTTATATTAAAGATATTTGCTAGACTTATTTATATATAGGTCCTATAGTTTAAATTATATATTAAGCTATCTATAACACAGCTATTATTACTCTAGCCCTATAATACCGTACTCTTATTTATACGCCTTTTTCTTCTATTTCTTGCTATTTTCCGCTTAATCTTTTAAACTTCTATAGCCGCCTAAACTAATACTATAGCCTCTTTGTCTTTAAAAACATAACTATTGGTTACATAGGGTGACTCACTAATAACGACTACTTAAGTAGGGTTACAGTGATGTTGGTTAATAAAGCTTATTAATTAGAATAAGGGAGGGCGAGGAACTTAAGGCTCCTTGCCACGCTAGTACCGCGGCGACATGTAATGGCAACTTGCCATTACGTAACGGCAGTTTGCCGTACGTGGTGGCAACTTGCCTTATTCCCAACACTAGCAACTCTTCTTTTATAGTTGCCATCTATATACAAATACTGCTTAACTATCGTAATAAATATAAACCCTCCTCGCTTACTATTGCTATTGTAGTATAAGTCTCGCTATCCTAAAATTTGCCTCTTAGCACGCGGTGCTTTCTTACTAAGAAGTCGTAGGTAGATATTATGTTAGGGCCGTTAGGGCCGCTAAGGCGCTAGCTATAAGCGAGCTAATAGCAATTTTTTATCCTGGGGATAGAAAATCCTAATTGGCTAGTTTAAGTTAGGGTCTACAGAATCTAACTAATTAGATAACTTTGACTGCCGGTTGAAGTTCCTAGATATCTTAAGGCCTTATATAACTAAGATATTTCTAGGGACTCCCTTTTTACCCAACCTTTAACTTATATATGTAGAGTATTTATGTTAACAAACATCTTTAGTGCCTTATTTGGGTTCGCCTTCGTTATTATATCTACTAGGTTATTTTAGCCATTAATTTATTAAATCTTAAAGAGTTTTTAATATTTATAGGATTAATAAAGTGCTATAATATTAATTATAAGGCGCTTCTTCTTTATAGTATTAAGCTTAACTAAACACTTATAAAGGGAGTATAAATTAGTATATATAATTATAGGAATAACGGGAAGTTTGAGTTAATCTGTAATTATCTTTAGGGTAGTTCCAATTATAATTGCTATATTAACTCCGCCAACTATTCTATATATCTCTGACGCTAGAATGCTTTAAGTAATGCACTTGCTTTTGGTTAAGCTCTAATAAATAAGGTTGCCGTAGATTGTAAAGTTATTTTCTCTAGTAGATTTATTCGCGATAATAATCTTATATCCTAACTAGGAGCTAAAATCTTTATTATTTATAAATAATCTATTAATAAATATAAAGAGCTTAGCGGTAGGAAGACTAATAGGTATATAGAGTAGTCCCTAATTGAGATAGTTTATTTACCAGGAAAGATGTTTATTTAGGGCAAGAACGTCGTCCTTAGTTGGTTTTTAGTGTTAGGTGGCAATAGAGAGATTAAATAAAGCCTTAGGTTAATAGATAGAAGTAATATAAGCTCCGTAAGCGCGTTGCTCCATATATTCTTACTTTAGGGAATTAACGTTAATAATGTTAATCTTCTTACCTTAACCCTTCTAGCGTAAAGTAATAAAATCCTTGTTTAGGGAGAGGATACATCTATTAAAAAGTAATGGTGTTATTAAATTAAGCTTTTCCTTTAGCTTTGCTATAAGATTTACCCTTACTAGCTTATCTTCTTTAAGGGCTAAGAATTGGTCGTCTCCTAAGATAATTATATTATTAGTTTATATACCGACGATTCTAAATAGGGTTCCTATAGTTATAATAAAAAAGCATAAATTAAATATAGAAGTAGTTATTAAAAGTTTCTCTTTATAGTGCTTGCTATAGGTAGCCTACTAATAGGTTCCTGCCTCTATAATTCCATATAATAGCTTAAGCATAACCATAATTATATCCTCGGGATATTGGTAGTAAATTTGCTCTAGAAGGTATACTAATATTAAGCACTAAAGGTGCGTCTCTAATTGGGTATAGGCCTAAGTAATATCTTATAAATAAACCGCTATTCTATTCTTTATTAAGGAGGAAGCTAGCGCAATAATAACTTACTAACTAGCTTATTAAATTATAGGAGATTGCGTAAAAATTACCTCCTTACTATTATTATTATAGCCTTAGATAATAAGCCTTGATTTCTTAAATAGGGCGTTAGTAGCTTTACCCTTAATCTTATTAACTATTCTTAACTTAAAGATGCGAACTCCATCAAACTTAGTATAGTTATACTTCTTAAATTTAAAGACTCCTCTTGTAATAAGACTATCAATCTCCTGCTTATTAGATGCTTAGAAAGGAGCTCCTGGAGTTATAATATAACCTTCCTTTTAGAGCTGTTTTGCGAGCTTAAAGTTAGCCTTCTCCTTAGTTATTATAAAGGCTATTAACAGCTTAATTCCGTTCTTAATAGCGGCAATAAATTACTCTTTAAAATCAATAAGATGTTGGCGGTTTCGTGATCCCTTTAGGCGACCTCTACCGTATTGTGGTTACGGCGTATCTACTATAATTATATTAGAATTGTTGTCGCCTTTTGGAGCACGTTAATTATAGCTCTCCTCTAGGGCATTTTCTATAGTATCCTATAAAGGCTTAGAACTATTATCTTTATAATAAGGCTTAATAACGGTTAAACGGAATTAAGTGGGTCTGTAAGGTATCTAAATAGTATAAGTCTAACTATTAATTATAATAAGTTAATGTGGGCCTAACTATCCTCCCTTTTTACGCTATACGTGTACCTTAAACTAGAGTAGCAGGTCGAGTGTAGTTAAGGTATTTAGGCCATTTCTTATTCCTAGTGCGTCGTTAACCTAGCGTATAGCATAGAGACGTTATACCTCCTTTATTGCCTTATAAATAGCCTTAGCTTATTATACGATAGAGGGAGATAGTGGAGAATTATTAGTTATTTAAGGGTAGGCGCTAAAGACTAGCAATGTAGGTATGAGTCCATCCGGGCTAGCGAAATCGTTAATGGCTTTAACAGCCATTTATAAGGTAAGTTTTTTGCTAGCGTCCTCTAGTTCTAAAGAGATAATCTTATATATACGGTATAATGGCGCGTAATATTGTTCTACTTTTTTAATACTATTATATGCCTTAATAGGGACTTCCTTAACCTTAATTGCCATTGCCTTTATTTATTATTGAAACTTTATAGATAAGAAGTTCTTTTCTATATTATAGACGATTTAATTAGGGGGTCCTAGGTAGACATTAATCTAGTATAGTTAAAGGGTATCTTATACGTTCCTAGCTAATATATCCTTTAAGAAACGTGCGGCTTAGAAGGAGGTTAAGAAGTTAATAACTTAGAGTACTGGCTTGCCGCTAAGATACATAACGTTAATAATAATGCAGAAGTTAAAGTCGTAGTTATCTTTAAGGGTAAACTTAAATTGGCTAGGGGACTTCTGGTTTATTTAGTAGTTATAGCAGTACTTTATAAGGTGCTTAATTGCCTTAACCTTAACTTTATAGCCTACTTACTAAAGAACTCTAAGTAATTAATAAACGGATGGGTAACTAAAACAACGGTATAGTTAACGTAACTCTAACTTAGTTAGGTGGCTTTAAGTAATACTCTTTTTTAGTTAATAAAGGAGCAACTAGGGGTAACCCTACTTGCGTATAACGGGCACCTAATTATCTCCCTAAATAAGTATATTCTTAAGGTTATTAAGCTTAACGCCTAATTTATCTATATCTTTAATATAAAATAGAAACGGGGTGTTTATAAGGACAATATAAAAAGTAATGTACCCTAGGGGGGTTTGGACCCTAATTGTGCTAAGAGAGATTATAGTACCCTTGCTAAAACGAATCGTGTATTAGCCTACCGTTAAATGGTTAATCTAGACAGAGCTATTAAGCTACTAAAGGGCTTAAACTTAAGGTTCTCCTGCTGTAGATACTCCTGTGGCTCTAGTATCTGGTATAATACTATAAAAGACGTTCGCCGAGTATCTATTATTAAAGGAGAACGCGGAACTCTCCCTTAGCTTATTAAAGATATCTAACTTTATAATAGAATAGAGTGTAAATTAGTTATTAAGAATAGTAACAGTTTATATACCATTTACCTCACCATACTTAGTAAAGTATTGGTTAAGAGAGTAGTCCTCAATTTCCATATCTATAAGGAGCTATTTAGCCTTATTAACCTCACCCTTAAGATCTTCTACGCCTTTATATTAAACCAGAAAGCTTTAGAAGTAAGCCGCAGTAGCCTTATAATTTCCGATATTTTTTATACTCTAGCGAAACTTATTATATGCCTCCTTTTGCTTATTAAAAGAATGCCTAGTTAACTAGTAATTTGGTTTCTTATAAATATAGCACTTCTTCTAGCAATTACTTTAAAATAAACCTCCATAAGGACCTCTACCTTTGCCTTATAGTTATTAATTATACCCTCTACCATATTACCTACCACGGCCAC
The DNA here is from genome assembly GCF_001692895.1 of Cenococcum geophilum 1.58. Taxonomy (NCBI): domain Eukaryota; kingdom Fungi; phylum Ascomycota; class Dothideomycetes; order Gloniales; family Gloniaceae; genus Cenococcum; species Cenococcum geophilum. The sequence goes on from NW_027137567.1 coordinate 1,022,396, forward strand.
TATATATTCGATTAGTCTAATTATAATTATATTAGCTGGGCGGGTTAATTAAAGTAGGTTAGAGTTAGGCATTAAATTATTATACTTCTTAAGAACGTAGAGCGGTGCTAATAGAAGATCTTAATTAAGCATATACTTCTTCGTAAGTATTTACAGGATTAAAGAGAGTAAGGTTATATTCTTTAACGCCTTAGTATGCGCTAATGACTTAATTATATAGGCTGAAATCCTCTTAATATAATTCGGATAAACCATGCTAAATCGTCTAAAGTTAATTAAAGAGCTTTTAAAGATAATTAAGCCGAGGGACACCTGGGTTTATAGCAATAATCCTTAGGAAGGTAGTCTCTCTCCATTCTAATATATACTGCTGCTTATTCTCTTCTATTTTAAAGTAGTATCTTAATATATATATTATGCGGTTAAAATCATATCCTTTTCCTACCAAATAATTATAATAGAAGGTACTAGCTTGGCCCTTAAGCATAACGGAATAGGCGTTATAGTATTAATTAGACTCTATTCCTACCTTCTAGCAACAGTTATAGAAGATACATAGTTTTAAATTAAGAACATTATATAATTCCCCGCTAAACTTCTTCTTCTAATCTAAGTAGAGCTTCGCAAGCTCTATAAGCAATTTTAAACTACCTCCAATTTAAGATTAAGGTAGAGGAGGTAGAAGTTATATTATAGGCTGTAGTAGGGACATAGGTCTAGTTAGTAGAGTCCAAAGGTCGTTAAATTGCGAAGTAATAGGATCCTATACCTGCTCTTATTAGGGTATAGTATCTAACGTTAAGGTTATAGGTTAAATTGGATATAGAGGAGTTAAAGGCGGAGGTAGGTTTATCTCTAGAGGTATATTACTTGGGTTCTATCGTGAGTTAAGCTTCCTTATAGTGCGTAGTTAGTGCTTAATCTCTTATAGAGTCCATTTATGCTCTTTTTTTACGTTAATAACCTACTCCTAAATATTGTCTCTAATAGTACCCCCGTTCTTAGGGATAAATACTCTATTCTCCCAAAGGAAGTTACGGAAGTCCTATATAATATCCTTATTTATAGGGGCCTATATTTCCTTTATCTATCTAATAAAGTCCTCCTTTATACATTCCTATAGCGCGGTATTATTATATTTACTATCCTTATAATATGCTATACGGTATAATAAAAATCCATTTAAGTCTTATTTATTAGCGTTTATAAGGTTAATTATAGCTTTATTCTATATCTTTGGGTTAATATCTTCCTTATACTTCTTCGGGTAGGTTAACACTATAGTAGGTAAGAAGATTAACGGGGTATCGTACGTTAAAGGTAGGTAGGATTTTCGGTTTTATAGGATCTCGTAGGTTTACTGTTAAAAGGTAGGCAATTTAAGATGTTGTTTAACACGTTTTAGACGTTAACTTAGGACCCTAGGTTTAGTAATACTTCTAACCTAAAGTACTTGACCAAATCTTTGTAAACGCGGTTATTCTACGTAATAGACGCAACTTAGTATCTCCTAGTACTTAGTAACACTTCTATTATTAGTTTTCCGCAAGTCTAAGGTAGCATAGTATCGCTAGGATCCATTCCATATAAGCGCATATAGCACCCCTATACGAGACTATCTCTTCTATTCAAAAACCTAGCTGCTCTATAGTTGACTGTATATTTAACCACTAATCAGTATTAGTTACATAGGGTAACTTACCAATAACGACTACTCGAGTAGGGTTACAGTAATGTTAGTTAATAAAGCTTATTAATTAGAATGAGGGAGGGCGAGGAACTTAAGGCTCCTCGCCACGCTAGTACCGCGGCGACACGTGATGGCAACTTGCCATTACGTGACGGCAGTTTGCCGTACGTGGCGGCAACTTGCCTCATTCCCGACAATAACTATATTAAGCTTAGCTTAGCCTTAATTTCTCTTTAAAAACATGGCTATATTAAGCTTACCTCGGCCTTAATTTTTCTAAACGTATACTGCCTAAAAATATATCCCGCCTTATACAACTACTATAAGCTCTACCTATAATATAGCGTCTAGTGCCCTAGCGCGGAGTAGGCTCTCTTAAAAGCTGTATTATAATACCTTTTAGAGACTAGATACCTAAAGCTTTTTTAACCGCTATAAATAAGGGAGATGCCAATATATAGATTAACAGTAGCATACCGGATAGAGATGGCCCTAATCTTTATAAGCTAGGGTAGGATATTAAGGTTAAGCTGGCCAATCTATAGACTAACCTAAATAACCCGTTCTTTTCTACTAAATTATTTAAAGAGCTCTAACTATATTTTAGCTTTCCGCACCCTAGTAGTATATAGGCTTGTGCTAATATATCTGTTTAACAGGAAACCAAAGGTATTAAAAGAAATTCTAGAAATAAACTTTCGAAAGCCGTTAAAGATAAGTAGTTAGCCTATAAGACACGGGCTTTCTATTTAATTACTTTACGGGCTTTAAATTATCTATATTATTGCTAATACCTATTATCCGGCCTAACCCTTTAGCGTTACCCTAATAATAAATATAAGACTTCCGGGCGGCAGCTTAAGTTAGATATTAGTTAGAACTCTATATACCTAAGACCGGATATTATAGTTCTAAATGCTAACTTATTTAGTTATCTTAACTAAACTAGCACTACCCTTAATTCTCCCTTTTTTTTTACTACGGCTTATATAGAAATAATAGAATTACAGGTCTAGATAGCTAATATTATTAGGCTCTGTAACATTAGTAGTAAATAATATCTTCGCCGTAGCTATAGTCCTATAGCCATCGCCTAAAAATACTATATATTGTTATTTAGACGGATAAAGGTTTTTTAGGTACTATTAAGTCTTTAGTTTATAGTTTAGCTACTTTAAACTCTTTTAAGTCCTTAAACTTAGTGTTAAGCTTAGTATTAAGCTAGTTACACTTACGCTTTAGCGTCTAGTTTAGTTGCCTTAGACTCTTAAGTCCTTAAACTTAGTATTAAGCTAGTTATACTTACGCTTTAGTATAACTAGTTCTAGCAAGAAAATAAAAGGTATACTCTTAGCAGCTATAAAGCCAAGCTACTCAGATTAAATACCGGCAATTAACCGTTAGTACTATAATACGCACTCTTTACGCCTAGAAATAATACCACATTATTTAATATATAATTAGCGATAATACAGCGGAGCTATCTATGGTATTCTTATACCCCTAAGAGTTATAGCGGCCTTTACTAACACCTATAGTGCTATAAAAGGCGGCTGCCTAGCTACTAATACGTCTATAAAAAAGTATACAAAAAGAGATATAACACTCGCACGTTTATTACGGCCCAACTACTTATAATTCGCAATTAATTCCACCACTCTAACTAGTTAGATAATACGTAATTATAACTAGACAGTATAAACACAGATACTAATAAGTACGCTCTAGTGGCGGTAGAATATAAGTAGAATGCCTACCTAGTGCCTCTATACGGTATACTATATTAGAAAAGCGTCCTATTATTATTATTATTACTTAGAGTAAAGACATTTAAAGCAACTAAGAATATAAAGGCGGGTAAACCAATTTTATGCGAGACTAATAATAATGTATAGTAAGTTAACCAGATAATTTTAGATATTACTATATAATAATATAACAATAGCCAAAGTATACCATACAATCCTTTTCATTTAGAGTTTAATTACGCCTTTTNAATATAGCTGCACCNCATTCGCTNTATAAAGGNAGACGTNAANNTANTGCTTAAAGACACCCGCCTTAGCCTACTTTATAGCCTACTTAGCTTCTAATCTATAAATTAATAGGAGGAACTAATTACCGCTATTCTATTTGGTATATAAGATAAACAATAGCTCCAATTAGAGTGTAAGGTAGAATTAAACATTAAAGGCTCTAAGTAGAGGAAATACTATATTCTTTACTAGGATATTATAAATATAATTGCCTTTCTAATTAACCATAAACCCTTTAAAGATGCACTAGTATATATACTAAAGAGACTCTATAATACTAACAACCACTAAGTCTATAATAAGCTATATAGCGGTAACTAGTAGTAGGAGATATAAGATAAGGTTCCTAGCGGTACTATAGTAGTTCCTATACTTATAGCAGTTAATAAGACCCAGCTAATAATGCACTATAGCAATAAATTGGCCTAGCCGGTATATCTTACTATTAGTAATCTTAACTAACAAGTTTAACGCTAACAGATATCCCCCGCAAATATTCTTATTGGTTTTATACTAGTTATTAAAGAAAAGAATAATAATATAAAAAGTAAAGCATATTATAAGGCGATAAGAACTATACTTAAACGTAAGTCCTACTTTAGTATTCTAACGCTATATTCTATAAACTAAAATATAATAGTAATTAAGCATCTTGCAGAAAGCGGCATAGACCTTTAATATACGGATAATTTTATACAATAATATTATCTAATTATATATAGAATAATGGCAGACTATAAAGAATAAGTGCTGCTTATAGGTGTTAAAAGCCGATAGCACTATACTATATACTAGGTCCCCCCTTTAAAGTATAAGAACTTAACTAAGAAATAATACCCGCTACGCACCTATAAGGAAATAAGAAGACAGATTAAACGCTAGTAACTAAAGAACATTCTTCTATCCTTAGACAACTAGGTACACCTAGTAGAATATTTCGCGTAGCACTATCGCCTATTTAACATCTATAAGGGCATAATAGTAGATATTCTACATTAGCTTCTAAAGGGTATTGTTATATAACTTATTAAATAGGTACAGAAACTGGTAGGTAATATCGTCCAGCTAAAAAGAAAAAGAAGAGGGATGAAAATAACTACAATAAATATGTCTACGGAGGCTTAGCTTAATTAGTATTTTAGATAAATCCCGGCTTTTATAGGGCTAAAACGGTTTAATAATCTATTATTTAGTAAAGTTACTTAATAAACAGGTGGTAAATAAAAAGCCATAGTTTGTTAACTTGTCGCTGTGCTAGCCCTACTGCTATCGTCTAGGGAACTATATACTATGTATTTTACAAGAGCCGTATATAACTTCGTTATTATAGCTTAGTATTACACCCATAATAAGGAGACACTACGATATATACATTACGCCCTATATTAAATTAATATGCTTAAAGGCGTGTTTTAAAGTTTCCGTTTAAAGGTAAAGGATTTTAATATAGGCCATTTTAATATACCAAAATTCCATACCCTTATATATTTTAAAGAAAATATCCGCCTATACGGATGCGCAGATAGGTACTATACTGGCGTAAATAGCGAAGCTGGACACCATTATATTATTAAGGCGTTTTATAACTTAACAAATAAACAGGATTCGCTATTTTAAATCTGCTCTTATAATTTAAGATAGGTAGTAGTACTAGCAATAGAAGACGAAATAGCTTTTATAAATAGTAATTCTATACTATAGTCTTCCTAGCGTCTAGAGGTATAGGTTACTTAACTAATATAGCATTTAGTAGTTATAAAGCTTTAGTGGCCTTTAGAAGACATAAATGGGGCAACAGATCTTATTTAGAGGCGTCTTAGGTTAAAGACGTAGCTTTATATATCTTATGTGGCAAACTGTTATAAGATCCTAGGGTTTCTAGACGGCATTACGGTATTTATCCAAGAGTGTAGGCAAAAACTATAAGGTAAACGTGCCTAGAACTCCAATATAGACTAGAAAGAGAAGGATCCTTTATAGGTTAAGCGCCTACTTATTAAAATATATCTATTTATCCGCTATTAGAAACAAGACGGAAAAAATGCAACTAACCTTAAGGCCTAAATTAGTGAGGTAGTACGTTGCGCACCAGATTAGCAATATTCTAACTAGTAGAGGTATAATTACGTATAGGTCCAAGAGTATATAGATAACAACAACCGTATTAGAAAGGGCCGCACACCGTTAAGTAGAAGACTTATAGGCCAGCTTTAGCTAATTATTACTATTCTAGATATTAAAAGGTTAGATAAGTACGGTGTATATATATAGTATACTAGAGCTATAGTAGAGCTACTTTAGCCATTAAATTATAGACTGCCGCATCCAACACACGGTATAGTTAAGGTAAAAAGGTGGCCGCGCTCGAGCGTAAATACTAGGCAAGTACTTAGAGGTGGTTGCTTTTATTTAATGCCATCTATTCTATAAAGCGCGCATATTATTCTAGCCGCTACTTCTTATCCAGATTTGTACTATATTAATAATTATATTAATCAGGACCAATATAATACTCTATACTTAGACAACTTTCTTAAAGAAGGAACCTGTATCGCGTTATTATATAGAAGCTAGAACAAATAGCAAAAGTAGCTAAGCTAGTATAGAACCTATATAAGACTATATAGGACTATATAAGATTATATAAGATTATATAAGATTATATAAGATTATATAAGATTATATAAGATTATATAAAATTATTTTAATCCTAATATATATTATAAGCTAGCATACTACAGGCTAAGAAAATAGTAAAAATTTATTTATGCAATTAGTATATAACTTTAAAATAATATATTACATTACCTTAATTGCATATTAAGGAATATGCAGTTAGCTTTTAAAGTTATTAAGTTAGTTAACTGCATATTATTTAAATTTTAAGTTGGTTAATTACATGTTAAGGAATATGCAGTTAGCTTTTAAAGTTGTTAAATAGGTTAACTGCGTATTATTTAACTTTTAAATATATTAAGTTAGTTAATTGCGTATTAAGTTAGTTAAGTTGCATGTTAAGTTAGTTAATTGCGTTTTAAGTTAGTTAAGTTATATGTCAAGTTAGTTAATTACGTATTAAGTTAGTCAATTGCGTGTCAAGTTAGTTAAATTGCATATCAATTACACGAAACGCGAAAAACAAAGTCTACTTAAATCTTATCCTGCGAATATTTCCCCGATAAGGTTAAATGGGTAGAGATACTTATAGAATACTATTTTAAGATTTAGTATACTAAGGGTATAGATAATACACGAGCAAACGCTCTAAGTAAAAAGGCTAAATTATAAAATAATAAAAAGCCATTAGGAGCTTTACTGTAAAAGGATATAGACAGATTAATTAGATATAATTATCCAAAAATTATAGTAATAAAAGAAATTAGTTAGACCTATAAATTACTAGAAAGTAAATAGTTATAAAAGATCTAAAAAATATAGGCAGAGAATCCAAACTTAGAGTAATATAAAAACTAAAAAGTAATATATATGCCAAGAAATATTACAAAAAAATTTATTAAGTCATTTTATAAGGGATTAACTTAAGGATATAATAGAGCTATAGGCTTAGTGTTAAGACTCTAGGAGGAGTATATTATTAATAGAATCTAGGGACTAGTAAGATAAGTTATAAAGAAATATTTAGATTACTAAAGAAATAAACTAATAAGGCACAAGCTATATAGAAGGCTATAACCTATTAAAATACTAAAAAGACTATGGGAGGTTATATTATAGGACTTTATTATAAAGTTGCTAAAATTAAGAGATCCTATTACTAGATAAGATTACAACGCAATTTTAGTAATAGTAGATAAGCTAACAAAGTGGGGATACTTTATAGCATATATAGAAGAAATCTTAATAGAAGATGTTACTAGAATCTATATTAAAGAAGTGTTTATAAGATATAGAGCACTAAGTAAGATTATATTAGATAAAGATCTAAGATTTATAGCAGTATTTTAAAAGGTATTTTTAGCGGAACAAGGAGTTTAAGTAGTAACTTTTACCGCATATTATCTATAGACAGACGGTTAAACGGAAAGATTAAATTAGACACTAGAATAGTATCTAAGGCACTATATTAATTATACACAGAATAATTAGGTATTATTATTACCAGTTATATAGTTTGTATATAACGCGACACCTTAGGAAAGAATAAAAATATTACTATTTAAGGCGAATTATGGATACGAGCTAAGAATATCGTTATTGCTATATTAGGTAAAGAAAGTAAGTAATATAGCTAAGTAAAGAATAAAGATACTAATAAATCTTTATATAAACCTTATGGAAACAGTAAAGGTAGTATAGCAAAAAATAAAAAAATACTATAACGCTAGAAGATCTAAGGGACTAGATCTTAAAAAGGGAGATAAAGTGTAGCTATTATATAAAAATTTTAAGAGTTAATAATTAAGTAAGAAATTGGACCATATTAGACTAAGACTATTTAAAATTACGGAAAAGATTTTATTAGTTACGTTTAAGTTAGACCTACTAGCCAAAATAAAGATCTACTCTATATAGTATATTGCAATACTAGAGCTAGTATATAGAAATGTTAAGCTACTAGTTTACGAAGTAGACATATATAGAGGGTAAGAGGAAGATAAATAGCAAGTTTTAAAGATCGTTAGTTATAAGGACATAGATAATAAAATATAGTATAAAGTAAAGTGGATAGGCTATAATAAGACTACCTAGGAGCTATTAGAAAATTTAAAGAATGCTATAGGAAAGGTACAGGAATATTAGAAGAGAAAAGGTTAGGTAGTATTAATAAAGAGGGATTACTAAAGAATAAGCCACCTAAGGGGGATATAGGAAGAACGATTGCTAAACTACTTAAAGTTATTTCCTTCTTTATTGGAAAAGAATCCGTTCTTTTATTACTAAGTTCCTATAAATCTTATTTTATAAGCTTTTACTTCTTAAAACGAACCTTTTTACAACCCTTCTTAAGACGGGTTAACTAAGTAGACGTAGTAAGACGAGAATTAAGAGCGCGTTATTAAGCGTTAGCCGCCTCTTTCTTAGCGTTATAAAAATAATAAAGTTTAGTAAGAGTAACTAAGAGCTTATTATTAAGCTTTATAGCAGCAAATTAAATACAAGACCCTATAATAAATTACTTAGGGAACTTAGCAACTATTAAAAGTTATAAGACGTGTATACTTAGTATTAGAAACGGAGCAAACATTATAGGACGATTAAATATTTGCTTTAGTGTACTCTAAATAGGAAGAGGGTTATTAAAATAAGGAACTTACTAATATAACGTAAACTAACCCCTCTTTCGCACAACGAGAATATAGAGACGGCATTATCTCACTAAGAGATAATATTATAGTAATGGTACGAGACCAATAAGCTATAGAAGAAGAAGAAGGTGCTTTAGGTATAATAAGTAACAATATTAACCAAATTAATTAGATGGATATTATACCTCTAGTAAACAACCTAAAGATACTAGGTATCTTTAAGGACAAAGATAAAAAGGAGGGAGATAGTATTATAAACGCTTTAAGTACAATATTATAACTACTTAGAGAAGAGTTAAAGGAAGCTAGTTAGTTAATATAGGTATAGTCTAGGATAGATTTAGTAGAACTATGTAATAAGAAATAGTAAGCAGAGTTATATAATATAATCTATTATAGAGCGAATAGAGCAGACGGAGTAGATAAAGTAATAACTTTCTTAGGAGTACGGGTATGTATTTAAAGGACTACAGTCCCTACCTAGATAGTTCCTTCCTTATAGTAATTCTTAGAATATAATTAGAGTTAATCTATTAGGCAACTACTTTACTAGTTATTATTACGTTGTTAACTTCCTGCATTACCTATATACCTAGCCTATTAACGAGCTTACCGTAGTTCCTACTATAAGGTTCCGTTATAGGAAGAACGGGAATACCGCTTAAAGTTATATACAATTCTCCGGTCACGTAATGGCAAAGTGCCGTCACGTGACGGCAATGTGCGGCAATATGTAGGCAATGTGCTAGTACCGTAATATAGCTTCCTATTCTTTTTAAAGATAGGAGGCTTCCGTATAGCCTAACGTAAATAAAATCCTTCCTTATTAAGTGCTGCTTTTATAGCCTTCTATCCAACTTGCTAATAGCAAAACTCCTTTACTAATTCTTAGTAATTTATCCGCCTATTCTCCCGAGACGCGTATATATAATTAACGAGCTATTGCTACTATTTAGCGTTTAAAGCAAAAGGGTAGTAAGTAGGTTTTTTTAGAGTAGGAGTATTAAGTGCAAAGAGAACTTAACGGTGTGTAAGATTAAGCATATCCATTATTTGCCTTGTATTTAATCCGCATTAATAGGCCATCTAAATATCGCGTTTTTAGTCTTAAGTCGTGTTTTTAGACCTACGTTTTAATGGTGTGGAAGGAGCAATAGATATAGCAGGTATCCCTAATAAAGGGCCCCACTAAAAGGACGTATCACGATTGCGAATTGGTTCCATTGTGTGTCTTTAATTATAAGTAAAATGGGTAGTAAAAGAGACGCGTTTTAGACTTAAGACGCGCTGCTAAAAGGCGGTATAACATACTTTGGGGCATGCACCTCCGTACTATAACTAGGCTAGTCCTATTATATTCTCTCTTTAGAGGCTTATAAAGCTCTTATTTAATAGTTAAATTAACTAGAGGTACAGCGGTAAAGTAATCGCATAGCGCTAGCAAGGGCCCCCCCGGTCACCTCTCATTTTACCTAATTAGGTAATATCGAGCCTGGAACCCAAAACACAGCTTAAGACGCGTCGACATCGACTCCCTAACGTTTCTCTACTAGAGTTAATGCTCTATTATCTCTTAAAATATCTTCCGCTCTAGATACCGTTCCACTTCCTCTTTTAGAGCCTTTTGGGCCTAGGCCACACCCTCCAATTCGACCTCTGTAACTCTATATCCTTAGGGCGTGTTCGGTTGCAATCTGGAGCTTTTTCAATCTGACGTTGATCCGTGCTTTCACTGGCGTTAATTAGTATATAATTAGTGGCGCTTAATCTAGTGGTCGTACTCAATCTAAAATATAGCCAACTGTTCGGTTAATCATTCTAATAAAAAGGCCTTAGATGTTATCTTATAAATCAGACCCCTAGGGAGAAATCCCGCCACGGCGTAACGCTAAGGATCTAGTGCAACGCTTATAGACTCCTGCAAAGTCCTAAGCCAATTAAATCACTATACCCTAGTCCTGTAAAGTCTTAAACCAATTATATTACACTAAGAGGAATATCTCCCTAAGAGTCTGAGAGCTTATGGGAGCCCTTTATATACAAACTTAAAGTTTCTTATTAGGCGACAACTCTTCCATTATAACGCTATATCTTATACCCTAAATTAACTCTAAAATACTTCCGACCGTATTTAATTAAAAGCTATTTACTTCCTTTATCTTATTAAGAAATAATAGACATTACCGGCGGAATATCTACGCCCCTATCTAATGATTTGCAAAGCCCTTTATCTAATATCCCTCCTAGCTCTCTTCCGCCTTCTAATAGATATCCTAATAGGTATCTTAATAAACCTAACAGCGATATAGATTACCTTAACAATAAACTTAATAGCGACGCTATTAAGGCCCTTTAGCCTTCCTCTAACAAACCTTCCTTTTTTACCTACAATTGATATAATATAAGTAATAGGGAACGGCAGTCTACACAATTTAAGCTATAATAGGTGGCTAATACACTACGCCGCGTTCGATGGAGCTTTTAAGGCTTTATACTTACTTAGGTTAGGTTAAAAGAAGGCTAAGAGGTTATAATTAAGCACCGCCTGTATAGCAGTTAATAACAGTAACGGCTTAAACTAAGGCATGCTATAGACGATCCGCGCATAGGGGATGTCTACTCGCGTTATTCTCTAGCAGACTATTTTACTATAGAGCTTAATAATCTTATCTATTAGCCTTACTTTGCTTAATTTAATCATACTATAGACCTAGAGACACTTAACTTTAAGCTAGCCTTTAGGACTATCTAGAAGGTTGCCCCTATATAGCATACTGTTCTTATAAGACTTATAAGCAATTAGCGCGCCCACTAACCTAGTTATAACGCTCTGCCTTAGACTAATGCGTTATCTAAGCAATTATTTACTATTACTAGCATAGTATATTATTCTTAGGCTAAAAAGCGATCCGCCTTCCTCTCTTTAATGCTAAATATCTATCTAATAGGCTCTAGTGTAAAGCGGCGAGTAATTAAGACTCTATTAGGGCTTGGAATATATTATAGTTACTATTAGGCTAGTTAGTTAATAAATAAGATCGTTAAGGCGGCAGAAGTATAATATCTAGCTCCTTTAAACTCCTAGGCTAACTTACTAAATTCCTTAGAGATAACTTTAGCTTTAAGCGTTTAATAAGCAGATAGTAATTGTTTATAACAACATTAACTTTAAAGAGAGAAAAAGGGACGAGATTATGGGCTATATAGATACTATATGGTTAATAACAACGGCGGCTATTATTCTTTGCCCTAAGCTACCAACTTTAGGTCTACGTTAGTCTATACACAATCCAGTAATACCCCTTAGGCTTAAAGATATATTAGCTACCCCTAGTATATCTAGTAAAGATAGTAAAATTGGGTTAAGTATTACACGAAGCCTTATATTAGATACAATTAAGAGAATTTATACAGCTTGCGTTACTTCTATATTTAAAAATAGTAATTACTATCCTAAAATACTAAGTATATATTGTCTTAATATAAACAAGACTAAGTTCTAGCAATTTGGGGCTATATTTAAGGACGAAGGTACTATTAAAGGTATATATAGCGTCTATAAAAGTATATTCCTAAATTAGCTTAGTTTATAGGCACTAGAAGACCCTACTAAAGCTAAAGCTATCTATAACAACTTCTGTAATTAGCTTTAGCTTATCTATAGAGACTAACTTATAGCACGCTATATTAGGGCTATTAAAAATAAGTAAACCTAGGCACGCTAACTATATAACTAACGGGATTAGCTTCTTAGTTTACCTATATAGTTCTATATCTAAATAAACCTACTAAATACTATTATCCGTACGCATTAGGCACCCACTCTTTCTAAAGAGGAGGCTCATTATTGCCTACGGGCTAATACTACTATATAGGGCCGCAGTTAGTGTAGTTAGGAGAATGCTAAATACTACCTAATGGAACTAATTGTTGCGTAGGGCTTTACGGCACGCGTAGTTGTATTATTTTACGTAGTAATGCGACATAGGGGTTACCTTATTACCTTTAGTAGAGACTTCTTTAAGTAAATAAACCACGTTACTAACGCTATTAGTTCCCTTCCACTAGATTAATTTTTAGAACTTATAGAAGACGTCTATCTAGCCGCATTTATATTAAATGCGTAGAATAGTAATAGTTCTACTAAGCAACTATATAACGATATTAAATTCCAGACAATATATCGTATACTTTAAGAGGTTGAGCTATTTTTATCTATTTGGTATGCTGTTAAATATGCAGATATAGGTATACTAAGACACTTTATTGACCCTCTTATTATCTACTTTTTTGGCGCGTCCTAGCACAACTATAGCCGCGAGATATTATTCTATTAGTGGAATCTCTCCCTAGTAAATACGCCTAAGTTATAATATGCAATACTATCCTCTAGGCTTATAAACTGGCTTAGTAGGGCAACTATACATAAAGTAATTAACCTTAGGCTTAAGTGTCTTAATAGTAGCTATAAGATTAAAATAAAGTATTATAAGAACTTAACCTATAATGCGGATATTATATTTAACTAAGTATGTCTATTAAATACTTAGGTTAGAACTTTACATAAAAGACTAAAGGCTATATTTAGCGAGTATATACCCAGGAGTTATACTACTGCTATAGCATTACCGGATATATTTTTACTCGCTTATACTCTCTTTACTTTAGATTTAGCTAAACTACAGAGTACTAAGCAATTAGCTAGTATAAAGTTCTTTAATTCTTCCAATATCTTATAAGAAGGTATTAGGGTACTAGTAGATAAGGTTAATTAGTTTAACTAATAGCATATTTAACAATTAGATGCAATTAAAGGGTTATATTCTTCTAAGACTATTAATAATACTAATAGATTTGCTAATATAGAAGACTATACTAACTAGGTTAGGGAGGGGTTAAATAAAGTTATTAATCTAACGATTAACCTTATAACAATTAACCTTATAATAATTAACCTTATAATAATCAACCTTATCAACCTTATAGGAATTAGGATGGCTAACTAATCTCTAAACTCCTATAAACTTTTATAAACTCCTATAAACTCCTACAAACTCCTAAACGAATTAAATGCCTATGTTTATTAATGCTCTAAGCTAGTATACCGGCAGCAACTCCCTTAGGTTAAATTTACCTAATCCTTAAACTTCTATAAACTCCTATAAACTCCTACAAACTCCTAGATTATATAAACTTATATATATACTTTTATATATACTTTTACACGAAATTTTATATAAGATAACGACAGAACCTAGTAACTATATTTAACTACTATCTACTTATACTACCTACTGGGTAACTCTAGGGCTTCTATAACGCCTTACAGTTAGGCCTATACTAAATAGTACTGTTATCTAAAATTACCCCTTAGATTAATATAGCCGGATTAAAGCTTGCCTATAAAGGATGCCTTACGGTTAAGCCCGCACTAGATAGTATTATTAACTAGGTTTTACCCCTTAAATTAATATAGCCGGATTAAAGCTTACCTATAAAGAATATGCTATAAAAGCCGCCACTTTAGTATACCGAAGTGCTAGAAAGCAACGCCAACCTACTCCTCCCTTTACCTCTACCCCCCTCCCCCTTACGCCGCAATGCCACTGCTATTAGGACCTAGTAGTGGACCACTAAGCGGCTTATACGCCGCCAAAGACATTAGCCTAGGAGGTAGGGGTAAGGGATCCTTAGGGTCCTTGCGCCTACGCTTTAAGAGGCTACACCTGCTAGAGCGGGCCGCTACTTAGTAACGAGCGCAGGTGTTCTTAGGCCTGCTTACCTACTGTATACCCTTTTTAGAGTATACCTAACACTTATCGCCTAAGGCTTAGTAGGTAGTGTATCGCTTACTACCTACTAACTCTACCCCTAACTCCGTCTCTATTATCCAGCCAATATAGCCCTAGTCTCTTTGCTTATTCAGCCCTATAGCCGCTAACCCCACCACCAACTACAACTACTTTTTACCTTGGGCGGTAGGGGCGTATGCGGCAGTTGACTTACCGTAAAGGGCCTAAGCCCACGGCAGGCGGGCGGGGTTGGCGCGCTAGGTAAGGGCAAACCCGGCGGCAGTAAGGGTGGGTAGCAAAAGGGCGGGCAGTAAGGGGAGGGTTAAGGCAGGAGCTAGAGCTAGAGCCGGGGCTAGGGCCGGGGTTAGTAATAGTAATAGTGGTAGCGGTTTATAAATATATATAAGCTAAGTATATACTATANAGTNATTAATACTTACGGCTCCTTTCCTAACTCCCTACCGCTAAACCATTTATCCTTATCCTTATCCTCATCCTTATCCTTATCCTCATCCTTATCCTCGTTATCGGCGGCGGCGGCAGGCGGCAGCGGCGGCAGGCGGCAGCGGCGGCAGTAGCACTGGCGGCGGCGGCGGCGGAGGAGGAGGTGGTGGTGCTACTGCTGCTACTGCTACTGTCGCTGCTGCTGCTACTACTAGGGGGGGAGGGCGGTGGCGAGGGCAAGGGCGAGGGCGCCTATTAAATCCAGTTAGTTATATCTTATAGTTAATGGTTAGAGTTTTAATACTAACTATATCTTAATACGAATTCTACTAGACCGAAGCTAGCGATAATAAAGGAGGGCCGTAGCCTATAGTATTCTCTCCTTATTAAGGAGGACGTTAGGGAGGTGCGCACGCACCTAGAGAGTGGGAGGAGATATTTTAAAAGCTTTTTATTAATAAAAAAAAGCTTTAATAGAAGATGGTTAATAGATATTAGTACAAAGAAGAAATTTTATAAGGTTAAAGGTATTATTAAACGAAATTAGAATTTTAATTTATATTTACTTTAATATTCTTAATTTTCTAAACTACTGTAAACTCCTAGGCCAATTAAAAACAACATATTATCTCCTATAAACTCCTATAACCTCCTACAAACTCCTAGGCTAATTAAAAATAACATATTATCTTTTACGAACTCCTATAAACTCCTAGGCCAATTAAATATATTTAATACGAAAGTTTTTATTACCCTTTAGAGTCGCATGCCTTATACGCCCTCTTTTTAAAACAGGTATAAAGGTTAGTATTTTATTTATATTTAAATCTTTCTTTACTAATAGCAACTAACGTGTTAACGGGGTAGTAGGCTCTAAACTATTACGCCTTTACCTTTGTCTTTTTTAACTAGGAGTAGTACTTTTCCGTATATCTAATATATTAATAACTAGCTGCTAAATATTTAACCAGCTATTGTTAGGACTATACCTAGCGACGTTTACTCCTAAGATGCGAGCTTATTTAAGCTGTCTTATAGCACATTAAATACCTTTTAATACACTATTAGGTGGAACAAGTAAGGCTAGTAATAGCGATACTGGCGTACTAATAACTCTATTAACCCATTCTTCTAGTTATAAGGTTAACGGCGGTATACTAACTCTCGCTATACCTAAAGATATATATTTATTGGCTCTAGCCGTCTTAATTGCGCGTAGCTATATAGCCCTTAACGCCTCTTATCTTGTAACCTATGTGGTAAAAGTATTATCCCTTTTATAAATAGTTACGGCGTAATTAAATGCACTAGTATAAGATTCCTAACTATACTAGCCTTATAGCTCCTATAGCTACTATTACTACTATTATTGCTTTCTTATATATCTTATAGCCTTTATCTTAGTATATAAATCGTTAACCTCCTTAATAAAGTACTAAAGTTGCTCTACTAATAGTCGCCTAGCCTCTTCTTTATAAGGCTATATCTAAAGTAGAGGAGCTTTAGTATAGAGATAATTAAAGGTAAACGTGTCCTAGAAGTCCGGCCCTAGTTTATATATATATGCAAGCTGCTAGCAGCATATTTTATTTATATACCTATTTAGTGGTATAGGGAAGCGCCTGCTTACGCTATATAATACTTCCGCCTATATAGTTATCCATTTATTAATAAGAGTTAGGGCAAAATAAGGTCGCGAACCGCCTTTTAGTTAAGTAATTAGTAGTAGGATATCTAGAGCCTAGGTAAGAGTTAAAAGTAGTACCGGATTATAACAACTATAATATTAATCTAACGGTACGCAAGTAACCTAAACTTATAGTAGTAACTTATCCTTACTAAGGTAAGTTAGAAAGGCCTTCTAATAGCATATACCGTTAATTCTTTTTATTTATACAGCTAACAGCCTAGCGCGACAAGACATTTCTGCCTTATTCCAAAATTTAGTTATTATAGCTTTATAAATACATGTGGTGGTGGGATTGCATCCATTTTTGGGGGTTGTTGGCCGCCGCTTTTGGCGGCGTTCTCACCTCGCTTAAACCCTGTCATATCGCCGCTTTAAAGAAGCTCTATTTACTTAAGCACTTTCCATCCCTGTTATGCCCCCGGAGGGGTTAACAATGGGACATAAGCTTTAGCAAAGCTCGTCGGCGCTTGCGTTGATTCAACAATGGCACAGCCTATGTGGAAAGGCCAGCGTCTACTTAAAGGAATGGCCTGCTCGCCCTCTCCCCGCACTCTCTCCCTTCACCCTCGTTCCACTTCCTCTCTCTCTCCCTTTACTATTCTCGTTCCACTTCTTCTCCGGCGATTTAATCCTTATCTATAATACTCACCTTACCTATTCGGCAAACTCGCCGTCGCTAAAATGGTAGTACACCTATTAAAGTAGCCGCTCCGGCCCATAGGACGGAGAGAAGAGGAGCGCTCTACACCACCGCCGTTTATTAAAACTTAAATTTATAACTCTAAAGTCTAGACTCGGACATAGATACTAATCTAGATATATACATTCGTTTAAAAGACGGTATAGATTTAGATTCTGGAGAACTAGACACGGAATTAGATGCGGAATTAGATGTGGAATTAGATGCGGGATTAGACATAGAATTAGACTCTAAAGCTAAGGAAATACTAAAAGATATTGCTAAATTAGAAGAGGAGGGACCCGCAAAACCGAACTATACTTCTTATACTAAGAAACTATAGAAGAGGGAAGGCAAAATCTGGGAGAGGTAAATTATAAAAATTTCCACTAACTCGTTATTATACCCTCTAATTACCGCAAACTAGGTACTACCTAAAGATTAAAAAAATAACCTAAAAAACGCTAGATAACTAGCTGCGTAAATGCGCCCTAAAGGTGTTTAAAGTATATCTTCGCTAGCGGAAGAAACATTTTTAAATTAAGAAGGAAAGCTTAATGCAGAGCTATTGGAAATAAATTAGCATATACTATATAGACCTTACACGCCATAAGATAGACGGCGATGTTCTTAATAATATTTGCGATATAAGTTCCCACTCCTCCTTTAAGGTAGACTAATAACTATAGAAGTAGATTCTAAGCCTTAGGCTTAACAAGTCGGTAAAGGAAAAGTACGCTATATTCGTCTAAGACCTTTATACTATCCTTCACGCTCTTTAGATTAACGATACTAAGCCACTCTATGGCTTTATTTAAGTCTAAATTTTACTTCTTCTTCTACTTAACGTAGCTATAGCTATAAGACTAGGCGCTCTAGTAGAAAGCGCTAGTGCTAAAGGCAGCAATAAAGCCGTCTGGTTTAAGAATATTAACATTATAGTTATTTATAGCGAGAAACACTCTAATAAGAATATAATTGTAGTAAATATATACCTAGAACACGTTAAGAATAAAGAAAAAGATGGTAAACTATAAGCTTTATACTGTGTCTAAATAATATATCCTACTAACTATAAATCTATAGAAAGAAATTTACCTTCTGTCTTAAAGACCTTTCTATATTCTATATTATTTCGCATATTTTAGCTATTAGTATTAGTTAAGACGCATTCTAAGATAACTTTATAAGTATCTAAGACATCTTTAACCTTAAGGTACTGGCGTACCATAATGTGCTATATATTAAATAGAAGGGTAAAGTACTAAATTAGCCATTCTTCTATAACGTCAGCTATATAACTAAGGGTAGCAATATTATAAAAGAAAAGGCCTTTCTATACGCTAAATACCGTAATATATTTATACGCCTAGGGCTTATTACTAGGTTTAAGGAGGCACTAGAGCTATATTAGCTGCGGTAGGCTTTAGGTAAAAATATTAATAGTAGGTCCGCTTAACAATTACCTCTAGACCTAGTTAAATATTAATTATATAAATAGATACTATTACTCTAGAAAAGCGGAACTAGACTATAGGCCATCTTGGTAGTATATATAAGAAGTATTATATACCAACGTATATTATACGCGATTACCAAAGCATTTATTTTAGAAGTCCTTTATAGGATCTCCTAATTAAATTTATTATAGGAATAGGGCTATTATAAGATTAACAAGCGCCTATAGAGCTTAATAATAACCAGCTAGAAGAAGTCCGCAATAACCCTAAGCTTATAGCGCTTTATAGCAAATAAGAAGGATATAAAAACCGTATCTATAATAAAGGCCTCTACCCTATTACTAAGGCCAAAGGCACCAAATTATACTAGTAATATAAAGAGATTAAGCAGAATATTAGTATAACATATTAAAGGTTGCAGAGGGAACAATTAATAACCGCTATTCGCGAATTCCACAACTTAATTAACACAATTAAGATAGCTAGGTAGATTAGTAGGAAGGGCCTAACTAAGGTATTAACACTACTAAGGGTGGCATTTAAACTTTAAGAGCGGGCTACTATTGCTAGAATGCTCTTTGCACCTTTTAAAAACAAAAAAGCCTAAGTTAAGTTTATTAAAAACCTAGCTTAACTGTGTTATTAATAGGAAACGGCTTAACATAAACCTTTAAAACGGAAGAAAATAGACTTCGTCGTCTTTAAAAGTAAAAAAATATCTTACGTATAAAAGCGAAGGGATATTAGTCTTAAGAGTACCTTAAATTACTAAACTCCTAATTATACGTCCCTAAAGGAAGAGTTGCCAGATAATAAAGATTACAGGACTATTTAATAAGAGCTTAGCACTTTAGACGCCGCTAAAGCTAAGACTATTTAGTTATATCCTATAGAGCTTTCCTACCTAGTATGCCTTATTTATATAGGCAATAACGAGTTCTTATACGAAAAACGGATGCGCTATATACCGTAAAAAGACGTCCTAAAGAAGCACGTAGATACCCACTTTCGACGCCCCAAATATTAGAGAGAGTTTCAATATCGCTACCTAGAATATTCTATTAAGCTAGGCGGCATAATACATTTCAAGAGATATGTATTTAATATATATAGAGTGTCTCACTAATACACGCGGACTCCCCCTCCGCTAGTACATATTGCAAGGGGAACGTATTATTATTGCCGTCTCCATATTTAAGATAACGAGCGAAATAAGAGAGGGAAAGAAAGAAGGGGGGGAGGAAGGTAGTAGTAGGTAGCTCCTTCTCTCTTTGGTAATAGGTTATGTCATATTAAGAAGTTTCCCTTTAGAGAGAATTCTTAATTAGAAGGAGCGGTAAGTAAGTAGGGAAGTAAAAGAGATAAGGGGTAACTTAGCCGCGAGAGTCTATAATAAGGTCCTCTTTATAGCGAACGGCATTAGTATTACCACCCATTTACTGTCCATTCGGCACTTACTTATCGCCCACAATAAGCAGACAGCTCGTATACGACCTTTATCACTTATCTAGTTCTAACTAGTTATTATCTAGGATAATAACCATTGGGCGACCGCTATATATTGCCGTTATTACTAGTAGTAGCTTATTAATTATCCAATTAAGAAACTCCTAACTATTAAAGTATCCTTATCAAACTCCTGTATAAGGCAGATATCTGTGGAGGCTTATCAAGGCGCAGATACTCTATATGTCTCCTCTTCGTATATCGGCATAATATTAAGCGTTCTAGCTAATTAGAGCCTACCCGCGGCTACGCCAGCTAGTCTTCTTATTAAAGATTAATTTGTCTAGAAAGATTAAGTTATCTATAGTAAACTACAATATATTCTATTTCTAGTCTTTATAAAGCGACTTACTACACATAAGCGATAGGCGGTATAACTTCTTCTAGGTCTATCCTTAGCTCTTTAACATACGCAATACCGCTAACTAAGTAACATAAACTCTACGCTCGTAGGTAAGCTAGTATACTATTTCTACTTACTACCTCCAGCCTTCCTACAGGAGTAACTCCAGTATAGCCTCTTTGTCCGCCTTAGAGAACTTAGGCAGTAGTCTAAGTAGTATATAGAAAGGCTTTACAATGCTTCTATATCTTGTCATATTGCTCTCTATATTATATACGGTTCGCAGTCTAATATTAAGCTCCTTAGCAATTGCATTAGGTTGCTACCCAAGCTGGAGGTATCTAATAATCCGTGCTCGTTTTATAGAGGGAAGGCCGCGACGTGGGCGAGGACGCGTAGGAACGATATCCATAACTATAAGAACACCAAAAGTTAGTATACAGACTCTATTTTATATGTAGACTTAAGCCTTACGCGTAAATTCAGTAATTGCTGACGATAAAGTTGAATAATCGCAGGTGTTGGAATCTCCGTGTTTTTGGCGCGGGAAAACGGGGAAAATCGTGCCAAGGATTGCACGAATTAACGCATACGCCAAGTGGCCCGCGTCCTGCCCTAGAAACTTGCCCTAGCACGCTCCGGCTAACACACGTCCACATAATGAGGATGTATTTTCATTTTCCTCTCCCCAAGGCTTGGAAAATGCCAAGCTATAGGGGCTGGTCCCAGTCTCCTTATTCCAACACTTAGGGTTAGTGCGCCGTACGCCTCTGATATTCAGCTCTTGGCTCGGCCTCGTGCAGCAAAGATAATGGCTTCAACCTCTATGTCTCCTATTGACTGGGAACTACGTCCATTCTCCTGCTACCGATGCGGAGACGGCTCTTCGCCAATGGCGACCATTCTCGGCTAAATTCTTCCAGTCTAAGACGATTCTAACAACTCTCAAGCCACGGTTCCTTACGTCTGTCCAATGTATAGTTGCGGACCGAAAGGGCTTCTGCTACAGCTTCAATATCTTCATTGGGTTTGCAGCAACTAAGGAAGGCCAAAATCCTATGCAACGTTGAACGATACGTCGTCGCAACACCGTTCCTAAGTGCCTTAAGACCCTCAAAGGACTATTACAACGCCTGCTGCAATTGTCATGCGTAGAGGACGCGTATAGATACCCCTGTTGCACTCGACTCTTCAGCGCATCACGATGGACACTCAAGCAAACATAACGGTCAGGACAGAACCGTGGGTCAGAGCGAAGGAGAGATTTATGGAGGACCTTACGGAGGAAGACAAAGTCTTGTACAACCAAATCGTAAAGATGGCGGAAAGTAAGACACTTGAGGAGAACTTCTATAGCGCAAGCGTGGCACAGAAGGTATTCAAGGACGGCAGCAAACTTTGGAAGCTACAGGACAAATTCAAACCCTTTGCGGAAGCCTTACAACAGTTCGGAACGTCGATGGATGTTTTCGCAAATGCATCCTCCAGCATCCTGTGTCCAATATGGGGTTGTGTTAGAGTAGTTCTCCATCTTGCTGAACAGTGTGGCAAGTATCTGGAGGATGTTGTCAGCATGTTTGCCCAGATTGGACGCGTACTCCCTCGACTTCGAATGTATGAGCACCTCTTCCTAGAACACGAGCCACTTCTGCTTGCGTTGTCCGATGCTTATCTCGACATTATCCGTTTTTGTATAGATGCGAAGAAAGTGTTTCTCAAAGCCAAGAAAACATCAGGTTCGTGAAACGATCCCTCTCCCTACTTGTGCTACCAGGTGTCATTAGACTCTCCGCTGATACAACTCCTAGCTGCAACTTCGCTCGCTTGCAAGATTCTTTGGAGGCCATTTCAACGGCGATTCAACGAGTACATTCTTCACTTTCAGCAACACCAAGAAGAGGCCGAGAAGCAGGCAGGAGTAGCACATATGATCGAAGCAAAGAAAGCTGCAGAGCTTGAACGTGCTGATCGGATAAAACACGATAAAGTCCGCAAGGCAACACGAAGGCTTGAGCTCCTTGCCCTTTTATCCAAGCATCAGTATAAAAATAAGCATGACAAGCTGCGTCGGCTCCGCCATCAGGGCACAGGATCTTGGCTCTTAAAAACTAGTCCGTTCAAAATGTGGCTCGACGAGCCCAAGTCTGACTGTTTTTGCTGTTTTGGCATTCCTGGATGTGGAAAGACCATTCTGGCCTCGAGTCTTGTCGATGTTTTGTCCGTTCACTTCACAGTAGCTGAACGTGCAATATGCTATCACTACTGCGAATACCAGGATCAGAGTACCCTCGATTCAACTGTCATAATAGGAACACTCATAAGACAATTGATTGAGCAAGTTGACTTGACGGAAGAGATTGAAGCAGAGATCCTCCAGTGCTTTGATCAAGGAGCGACTACCCCAGTGGTCGAGCAGCTTATCAAGTTGCTATTAATGGCCATCAGCCGATTCTGTGAAGTGCTTGTGGTCCTAGACGGCATCGATGAACTCGATAAGGAAGGCCAAACTACCATCGTGGACCTCATTAGACAACTCACAAACGTCTCAGGAACTACTATAAAAGTTTTCACCACGAGTCGCCGCGAGGAGATGTTCATTAGGAAATCCTTGGGCAGCTATGAATTTATCGAAATGTCCCTAAGCCATGTATCAAACGACATTGCAGCCTATGTTCACGACAGCATTGAGTCAAGCATAAACAACGGAACCCTTTTGATTTCCGATGCTGACACATCCTTGAAGCGGGAGGTAATCGATACCCTGATTAACGGTGCCCACGATATGTGAGAATTTGTGAACCCCTGCGACCCCAGTCTTTAAGGCTTATGTATGATAGGTTTCTATGGGTCAAGTTCCAGATCGACGAAATCTGTGAGATGGTATCTCCCGAGTCAATTCGAGAGGCTTTGAAGAATTTACCAAAGGACCTAGCTGGAACTTACGCACGCATATTAGGAAAGATCTATGACTCTCCTGGTGGCGCATCAAAGCTCCAGATTGCTCGAAAGGTGTTCCGGTGGATTGTTTTTGCTCGCCGACCGTTACACATCGATGAGCTGAAGGAAGCAGTTGCGGTAGATCACGGAGATCGCTCTTGGGATCCGAAGAAAATCAGCTCAGATGATGGTTCTAGATTGATACAAGCGTGTGGTAGCCTTGTTGTTTTTGACCGAGAAGATCTGACTGTGACCCTTGCGCACAATACAGTCAGGCAGTTTTTAATGTCTTCTCCTGAGACAACTAATTATCCTGCAGCAATTCACTTTGCGGAGCATGAAGCGCAGCTTGGAATCAGTGATTTATGTATAACATATCTTTGTTTCAGTGATTTCCAGTCACAGATAATGAAAGCAGAGAACATCCGATACACTACAGATGCCAGAACTGCAGAATCGATAATCTGGAATAGTTTTCCTGGAGCGTCGAGCTTTAGCAAGATCATGACGAGCATTTTACGCTGGTCCGGGTATGGCCAGCCTCAAAGCCAACTAATGGTGAATTTCAGCGCTGTCATGCTGCGAAAGCCGCCTTCGGAAGTACTTCACAAGAAATACCGTCTATTAAATTACGTCGTCTCTCACTGGATCTGGCACACTTCTGCACTGGACCAGAATATTGCATCCTGGAACCGGTTTAGACAGCTCGTCTTCGACCGTCAGTTGCTGTTCGACATCAAGCCTTGGGAATCTGCTCCCGAGCAGCCATTGCCCCGCGTGAATGGACTCCCGTACCTTGGCCTATTCCGCTGGGCCCTACGGCACGGCATTGTTTCCTTGCTAGAACTGTTGACTGATCTGCCGTCAAACGAGAGCATATTTACCTACTGGGACTATGATGTCAGGAACGATATGCATCCCATAACTAGGGCTTGTCAGGCTGGGCAAATGAATGTGATCCATTTTATACTGGTCCGCTTGACAAGCCTTGCGCATGGACAAGAGCATGACTTTATTCATGACATAAAAGTTATCTACCAGGTTGCGTCCCGCTCATCAAAGAAGATCCTGGAAGCACTTCTCACTCAATCACAGACTGGTATACATTGGAAAAGGTCACCTTGGGAAGTCCTCCCGGGCTTTTTACAACAAGCTGCAGAATGTGGCAATCTAACTGCCGTTGAGAACATATTGGCCCTGGAAAATGACACTTTTTCCGGAAGTTTCCATGCGGCACGCAGATCTAGCGTAGTTCTAGCTTCGCAAAACGGGCACGCAGCAATTGTAGAGGCACTGTGTCGCTCTGACATCGGGATGTCCTACATAACCTCCGCCTTTGAAGCCGCCCTAGAAGCGCATCATGGAGATGTTGCAGAGGTGCTACTTAAAAACTCTCCCAGCCCAGACAGCGTCAAGCTTGCATTTTTAAAGGCAATACGCAGTGCGCCTCTAAGGGAGAGCTGTCCGAGTCTTTGGCAACAATGTCTAGACCATAAAACTGATATCAACTTCCAAGATGTCACGGACCACAACAGAACAGCGTTGCACCACGCAGTCATTGTAGAGGATGAAGTTATAGTGGAAGGTCTTCTTAAGAATCCAAGCATCGACGCTGATGCAAGAGATTCGTATGGCAGAACACCACTATACAGTGCGTTACGACTTACCTCAGCACCATCTCAGAAGATTATACAACTACTAGTATCCCATCTTTGTTCACAGAGCCGAAGCAACTATAAAACTTTTACGGCAACCGAGCTTGGGCATGGCACAACCATGCTGCATATTGCCGCTGCTGAAAATTGGGCTGAAGTAGCTGAAATATTGCTGCCGGCTTTCATGGCATATTCCAAGTTGAAAGCGAAGGACGTCAGGGGAATGACGGCCCTTGACAAGGCATCTGAGGCTGGAAGTCTTGAATGTCTGGATCATTTGCTTGAGTATGAATGGAGCTGGGAGGATTGCGAGCATGCTCTTTCATACGCAGCCAAGGCCGATCAGGCATCTGCGTTTAGTACTCTCTTGATTGCGCTCGAGAAGCGACGATCCTTGTCTTGGCAGGGAGACAGAACAAATGAATATGCCTGGGCTGCTTCCCTAGAGAATGCCCTTGAGATTTACAATTCCGTGCCCCGGAAAAAAGATGGTGGGAGTGGTGAAGTCAATTCGGAGAGACGAAAAGGTGCGTCACGTTGGTACGTCCCGAATCTATCCGACGGCTTCAGTTTATTTGGGTTCAGTCGAAGCTAAAAGTCTTTGGAGAAGCGATTGAGTGGTTCACTGTGCATTCTATCTTAATATGTGTAAATGTTTTTTATTGCAAGATTATTATGTCCGAGACACGGATCATTTCAAATAGTAGCCAGCGAGCAACCCACCTTTACAATTATGCGCTTGTGAAGAGCTTTAGGTCGTTTGGCACAACTTATGGGGGGTTTGCAATAAAGCCTCGGGGGAAATATAAAAGTTATAAATGTTTGTTGGATACATACCGGATGCATACCTGGAGAGCGATTGGTGTGA
Source organism: Cenococcum geophilum 1.58 (assembly GCF_001692895.1). NCBI lineage: Eukaryota > Fungi > Ascomycota > Dothideomycetes > Gloniales > Gloniaceae > Cenococcum > Cenococcum geophilum. The sequence continues at coordinate 1,048,763 of NW_027137567.1, forward strand.
AGGACCGAAAAAGCAAACTGGTGCCAAGAACCTAACTGGCTTAGCCGCCTCCGTATGGTGGGCCATGCGCACCAAACCGCCAACGCCCGAAATCCGAAAATTTCAGAACATCAAATTCTTAGTCTTGATCTTGTAAAAGCTCTACCTAAAGCTCTATACAAAGCTCTACTTAAAGCTTTATACGGAGCTGTAAAGCTCTTTTAATATATAGTATTAATATACTAGGAAGTCCCTGAGAACGCTCGCACGAACGCCTGCACGAACGCCCGTACGAACGCCTGTACGAACGTCTCTATGAACGCCTCTACGAACGCCTTTGCGGTTGTCCCTACGAACACCTTAACAAACAGACGCCTGCATAAAGCTCTAAAATGGGGGGTTAAGGGAGGCTCTGCCTACGGGAGGCTCTACGTACGGAGGCTCTACACGACGCTCTGCATGAGACTCTGTGTATGGAGGCTCTGTATATAGAGGCTCTGCATAACGCTCTGTATTAAAGACTCTGTGTACGAAAAGACTCTGCGTACGAAGGCTTTGCGTATGGAGCCTCTACGTACGGAGGCTCTGCACGACGCTCTGCACGATGCTCTGCATCGAAGACTCTGCATCGAAGGCTCTGCATCGAAAACTCTGCATCGAAGACTCCGCGTACGAAGGCTCTGCGTATGGAGGCTCTACGTACGGAAGCTCTGTACGACGCTCTGCACGATGCTCTGCATCGAAGACTCTGTATCGAAGACTCTGCGTGCAAAGGCTCTGCGTATGGAGGCTCTACCTACGGAGACTCTGCACGACGCTCTGTACGACACTCTACATATAAAGACTCTGCATACGGAGGCTCCGCGTACGTAGCTTCGTGCAGAGCCTCTATATGCAGAGACTCCGTATGCCGAGCCTCCGTACGCAGAGTCTCTATACGTAGAGCCTCTATACGCAGAGCTTCCATACGCAGAGCCTTATACGCAGAGTCTCCGTACGCAGAGTCTTTGATGTAGAACGTTGTGCAGAGCGTTGTGCAGAGTGTCGTATAGAGCTTCTGTACGTAGAGCCTCTATATATAGAGCCTTTGTACGCAGAGTCTTTAATACAGGGCCTTTAATGTAGAGTGTCGTACAGAGTGTCGTGCAGAGCACTGTGCAGAGCATTATGTAGAGCCTCCGTATATAGAGCCTCTATATATAAAGCCTTTGTTAGCGACTCAGTTAATCGAGGCATGGGCACGGCAAAGGGGACGCGCAAGCCTGTACGATTGGATTGTCTATAAACGAGAATCTAAAGCTAGGGAAAGGAAAGGAGAAGAAGAGCAGCGCCGTTTGATGTTTTATAAGATCTTCGCGTCACGTGACCGCAATATGCGGCAATCTGTAGTAACTTGCCGGTGCGAAGATCTGCCAAGTGCCGTAACATTACCCCCCCCTCTAAAAAAGCCTGCCCTTAGGCTTTGTCGCTAAAAGTCTTAGCAAGAGAATCTGACTAATTAGATAACTTTAACCGCCGGTTAAAGTTCCTGGATATTTTAAGACCTTACGTAACTAAGAAATTTCTAGGGCGTTTTTGTCCTTATATTCTTCTGGTAGCTTATTATCTTTATTATACTAGCATTCTATCTACTTATCTAGGTACTTTGGCAGTCTAGGTTTATTGGGGTAACGGCTATAGAACTTTTAAAGCTTATGGGGACTACCTATAAAGTTCTATATAGGGTACTAAGTAGGGTCTAGGTTATATCCTTTCTAACTAATATAATACTTTAACGTTCCCTTTATAAGTTTATAGGCTAGTATTTCTTTAATTTCCTATTTATTATTGCTATTAACTTAAATTAGCAGGGGAGGTTTATTCTTTTATTTAGGTAGTAGATTATTTATAGCTTTCTATAGCTTATCTAGTAAGAAGATAGGGTGAACTTTAATTAAGTCTGGGAGCTTAACCTTATATAAGTTGCCTACTTTATTAAGAATCTTATACGGTCCTACTATCTTATAGCCCAGCTTACGGCTAGGCCGTTCTATCTTTTAGTTCTTTGTTATAATCTAAACTATATCGCCTACAGTAAAGTCAGGCTTGCGCCTATACTTATTCGCCTACTATTCCATTAATTTTTAGGCCTTTTTTAGGTTTATATAGGCTACTTTCTAGGCTTCTTCTAAGCGCTTAGCGTACTGCTAGGCTTCCTTATAAGATAGTTTTTCGCGTATAGTCTAGGGCCCTTCTAGTCTTTTCTAGTTAAAGCTTATGTGGGGGAGGTAACCTATTTCTAGTTAAATAGGGGCAAATCCGGTAGAGTTATGGGGTAGGGTCGCTTGGGCGTAGTCTATTAAGGGTAACAGTTTGGCCTAGTTATCTTAGAAGTAGTTAATAAAAGGCTAGAGTCTCTAGTCTAAGTATTAATTTATAATCTCTATTTAACCGTCTATCTGGGGGTAATATACTATAGAAAGCTTTAGCTTAATACCTAAAATCTAGGTGAACTTATTCTAAAAGGCTAATATAAACTACGGCCTGTGGTTGGATATAATAGTATCTAGTAGTCTATAAATTTGGTAGACGTAGTGGATATATAGTCGGGCCGCCTCTTTAATATTAATATTTTTGTAATAGGGAATTAAGAACGGGTACTTACCGAAGCAGTTAACTAGGATTATAACCATATTATATCTATTATGGTCTAGAGGTAGCTTATAAAAGTCTATAGAGATATATTACTAGGGGCGGTTAGGTATTAGGAGGGGTTTTAATAGTCCTAGGGTCTTATCTTATGGAATTGTAGACCTATAGTAGTTATTACAGTTCCGTATATAGCGGTTAATATCTATAATTATTCCGGGCTAGTAGTAGCGGTTGCTAATAATCCTGCAGGTCTTATTTTTTCTAGGGTAGGCCGTAGAGACCTAGGCATGTACTTTAGCAATAAGCCGAGTCCGCAAGTTCTATTCCTCTGCTACTACTAGCCATTTACGGTGCTTAAGTAGTCCACTTTTAAGGGACTATAGGCTAGAAACGTTCTTTGCCTTTTCGCGGTACTCCTGTAGAGAAGGAGCCGTACGGTTTACCCATAGTAGTTTATTAATAAGGTTTAGTTCCATAGAGTTAACTAGGTATATCTTAGCATCTAAAGAGTCTATATTTAGTTCTGCCCGTATCTAGGGGTTAAGGTACTCTAGTTATAGTAGCGCTTAGGTCTATAATAAGATCTTTACGGCTGTCTAGTTATTTATGTCCTATTTACGCCTTATAAGAGCGTCTATACGGTTAGTGGCGCCTAGCTTATATATAATTAGGAAGTTAAACTAAGATAGGGTATCTACCTAGCGCGCCTATCGGGCTATAAGGGCCTTTGTTATTATAAAATATTCTAAGGCCTTATAATTAGAAACTACCTGGATAAACTTAGGGGTGCCTTCTAGTTAGGCTCGCCAGTGCTAAAAGCTAGAGATAATAGCTAGCATTTTTTTTGTCGTAAATTAGGTAGTTTAGCTTAGCATCTACTATAGTCTTTAAATAGTAAGTAATAGGGTGCTATTTTCTGTCTGTCTACTTTTAGGAGTAAATACTAGCTATAACACTATCTAAGGCATCGGTTTTTAGCATTAAGGGCCGTTTTAGGTTAAAGTAGGCGAGTAAGGGAGTAGAGACTAGTCGTTTCTTAAGCTTATTAAAGGCCTGCCTATATGTAGTATTAAAGTAAAAGGGCCGGTCTTTATAGGTAAGTAGGCTTAGTGGCCGGGTAATCCTGCTGTAGTTCCTAATAAAGCGTTAGTAGAAGTTACAGAACCCTAAGAATAACTACACCCCCTTTACGGTCCTTAGGGGTACCTATTAGTTAATTATAGCCGTCTTTTTTAGGTCTGCCTTAATCCCATTTATACTAATAATAAACCCTAGGTACTTTATACGCTTAATACTAAATTCTAACTTCTTAATATTGGCTTAGAGGCCAGCTTCCTAAAGCCATTATAGGACTTTATAGATATACTCTTTATATTCTAGTTTATTTTTAAAGTAGATTATAATATTATCTAGGTATGCGGTATAGAAGTCGTTAAGGTAGTTAAATAGTACATTATTTATATATTGTTGGTATATAGCCGGTCCGTTAGTCAGTCTAAAAGGCAGTACTTTATATTTATACGTTCCGTAATGGGTCTAAAACGTAGTAAGGTCTTCTAATTTAGGGTCTATCCTAATTTGGTAAAAAGNCTNGCGGATATTAAGCTTTNTAAAGATNTTAGCTCTACTNATTTNGGCTAAAGTCTTATTAAGTAAAGGCAGTGGGTAGCGGTCTTTAAGGGTTAAATTATTAAGCTTATGGTAGTTAATATAGAAACAAAGTCCTCTATTTGGCTTTTTGGTAAAGAGAATAGGTAAGTTAAAAGGGGCTTAACTAGGCTTAATAAAGCCCTTATCTAGGTTATTAATAAGATACTACTTTATGGCCTGTAATTCGGCAGTAGATTGCTATCGGAGGGGGCTATAGCTAAGGGTAACTACCTTATCCGGCTTAATTTTAATCTTATAGTTGTATGGTCAGTAAGGCGGGAGTATATTAGACGCTACTTTGGAGAAGGTGTCTTTAAATTTCTAGTATTAATGGGGTAGTTTTTATTCTACTAGCTCCTTATCTATAAGCTTACCTTTCTCTTAGGCTAGGGCTTCTTTCTCTTTAATTATTTAATTAATTTTGTATAAGCCAGTTATAAAGGTAATAGTATTAGGCTAAACTAGGTTCTAGTAGAATCCTATAGCGCTAATATAGCAGATATTAACTGGTGGGAGGTCCGCGGGTTTCTTTACGGATGTTTATTAGGCCGTATTTTGCGGTATAGGGTTTATAGTCTTCCTTAGCTTACGTTCTATTTTCTATAAGTTATCCTTCCGGTCTATTAGTTTAGTGTATTATCTAATGTCCCTAGTCTTCCTTTATAGCTACGTAGGGCCTAAGTTCTCTATTAGGGACTTAGCTAGGCTACTACCGACTTCCTAAGTCTCTGGTGCGGGTAGTGTAATATAAGTAGTCTGGGGGCGGCGTAGTATACAGATCCGTTACAGATTGAGCTGTATATCCTTCTTAAAAGCCTAGTCCCTATACGTTGTATTAGCCTAGTAAATAGTGTTTATCTGCGGCTGTATAAGGTTTTCTATTATAATACTGATCTCTTTTATAAAGGAAGGCGTTGGGGGTATAGTTTTGGGCTAGATAAGCTACCTGTTCCGTACGTTAAGCTATAAGCCTAAATAGGCTAGCTATTTTCTCCCTAAGATTATATTATGGCTTCTAAGGTCTATAATAAGGAAGGGGATGTTATATTACCTTCGTCCGTTAACGCGGAGGTGGATCCGCAGGATAGTTATAATAGGTAGCCCTATCCGTCCGTTATAACCGCGAATAGGAATTAGTTTAGGTAGTTCTTTAAGGGGTGCGTTTAAAAAGTTAGCTAGTTTTATAGCGCAGTTTATATTAATTAAGGTAAAGGCATTTACTCCTAAGTTAGCTAAAGTAGAGGTTAAAACTTAATATCTATTACGAAATAAAGTATAAGGGATAGTGTAGCTTCTTCTACTAACTAGCTGACCTAGATCGATATGTAATATATTAATCCCTTTTAACCCTAGAGAGGAGTCTTCCTTTAGGGTTCCTTTTTTTTCTAGCTTTGTACTGTCCTCCTGAATTAACAAGACCTTATTTATCTTTGCCTTTATTAGGCAGTTTCTTATAGGGTGGCCTGTTTAACCGTATAAGAAGTAAGCTCCTTAATTGCTGAGGGCCTATATACGGGGGTTGCTATATATAGGCCGTGTGTATACCAGGCCCGCAGTAGGGGTAGCTGCGCGGCTAGCTGCTGGGTTAACTATAGGAGTTGCCGATTGTGCTAGGGTACTATAGGCCGTACTCGTAGTACTTATAGCCTAGGTTGCAAGGTTTCTAGTTTTTAGCTAATTAGCGCGTGCCTTAATTCGATAGAGGCCTTAATTAATAGCTAGGCAATAGTCTATAAGTTCCTTTAACGTCTATACCGTAGTATAAGCTAGTAATACGGCCCGCTGTAGGTCTAGGGTAAGCTTATTAAAGAGGTTTAGTAGTAGGTTTTCCTGGGGGATCTAGGCCTATCCGGCTAGGTGTAGAAAGCGGGTTTAGAAGGCCGAAAAGGTCTCTGTTATTTTTATATTTAGGCTTTTATAGCTAAGGTGGGCGTTTTATACTTTAAAAGGGTCTTTATAAATAGAAGACAAGTATTTAATTATTTCTTCTTTAGAGATAAAGGGGTCTGCTAAGTCTTTGGTATATTACGGGCGTAAATGCGTCTAGGCGTCTCTGTTAGTACGGCTAAAGATATAGGCTATTCTAGCTCAGGCGTTAGGGAAGTGGTCTGCATTAACTTTAAGCTTATCCCGTAATTAAAGCTTTTAATTATTAAATATAGGGTTAGTTCCATCCGTAAGTAGTAGGGGGTCTATAACCTTTACCGACCGCTTCGGTGCTATATAGGCCTTAGTAGATCTACTAAGGTGCTAGGATAAGGCCTAAAGGACTATAGCAAGTCTTTAGTTATCTAATAATAACTTATTATTAGATATAGGGGTATCTCTAGCTTTAAGCAGCTCTTACAGTTATTTAATTTTGGTATTAGTAGCCGCAAGCTCCGCCTGGGGGGTTAAAACGTTGATTATTTCCTTATCTAAAGTATTTAAGGGTCCTACAGCTGCTTTACCTACTGCTGTATTTTATGGTATAGTGGTAGGGGTATTAGGTAATTCTGGGTAATTTCTTTAGAGGTTCTAGTCTATATGTATTTTGTAGGTCCTTTCCTTAGGGTTCTATTCTTTTCTTTTAGGCCCTGTCCTTATAGTCCTAGTGATGTCCTTAAGGTCCTATTCTATGTTCTTGTCCTATTCGTAGTCTTATAGATATATTTAAGTTCCTTCTTAGAAAGAAAGAGTAGAGTGAGCTTTAGATAATGTTAGCAACTTAGTTAATTAAGGTATAGGCACAGCAAAGGGGACGCGCAAGCCTATACGATTGGATTGTCTATAAACGAGAATCTAAAGCTAAGGAAAGGAAAGGAGAAGAAGAGTAGCGCCGTTTGATATTTTATAAGATCTTCGCGTCACGTGACCGCAATATGCGGCAATCTGTGGCAACTTGCCAGTGCGAAGATCTGCTAAGTGCTGTAACAGCCTTTATCTATAGAATCTTTTTATATATAGAGTCTTTAATATAGAGCCTTTATATATAGAGCCTTTATACGCAGAGCCTCTATATATAAAGCCTTTATACGCAAAGCCTCTATATATAAGGCCTTTATATATAAAGTCCCTAATATAAAGCCCCGTATAGAGCCTTATATAAAGCCTTATATAAAGCATCTATATATAGAGCCTCCGTATAAAGTTTTATACGAAACTTTATATAGATATAGAGTTATATAGTTTAATATATAATAACTTTTTTATCTATAATTAAATTTAGCTTATTAAGCTCTATATCTTATATTTTAAAAGTATATAGATAGAATACGTAGTTAAAAAGTTATTAAAATATAAAAGTTGGCTGTAATATAGTCGCTTTAGAAAAGGTTAATTAATAATTAGAAATTATAATTAATAATTAGCAATTTACTAAATCCTTACCTATTTAAACTATTTTTCTATACTTACGTATAATACTACTTACCCTCTATACTATATTACTATTATCTATTCTTTTAAAAAAGTTATTTAAAGCCTATACTTTTTCTTATTTTAGTTAGCGCTATAATATATAAGAGGTGGGCTAAAGTACTTAAAAATACTATAAAAAAACACTTCTAGAGCGCCTAAAGAAGTAAACCTTACTGTTAAACCTATACTGCCTATATAAACACCTTTTACTATTATAAAATAATCTAAAGGTTTTTAAATATTTATTCTAATTATAACTACATATACTAATACTATAAAGATATTTATTAATATTCTAGTTATCCTATTTAAAGTCTTTAAATACTAAAAGTTTATTATCTAAAATATATATTAAGCTAATAAATATTACAGCCTTTATTCGTTTTAGCTTAATTAATTAACTACTATTATTATATTATAAAGTTTAAAGAATCTTATAATACTTAAAGAAGTAAATAATATAGATAAATAGTATGAAGTAGAGGGAATAATAGAGGTATATTTAAAATATATAAAAAGACTTAAAGGGTTAATTTTATAATTAAATATAAGGCTACTACTATGCCTATTTATAAGAGTATATATATTAGATCCCGCCGCGCTTACGAATAAGTTCGCAAGCACTCCGTATCTTTTAGGCCGAATAGCGACATTAGGGCGGGAAACGTTACACTATTAATATGTATACTAATACTAAAATTATTGAAATTACTATAGCTATTTACGGGGCACTTTACATAGTAGGTATTTTAACTAAAGTAGTAGTTAATAAAGAGGTAGAGTTCTTTAATAAGGATTATAAAGATATAGTAGGGGGGCTATTGGTAAAAAGAAGATATTAACTACTACTAAAATATAAAAAGAGACTACTAAATAGAGTAACTATATACACTGTTTAAACGCTATTACTACCTTTAATAATACTATAAGAATAAAAAGTGTAATATTATATACTGTCTTAAATTTAAATTAAAGTACTACTTAATATAACTCTACTATTAGCGCGTTAATTAGACGTAATAGAATAGAAAAAAGCCACACTTAATATATTAGGTCTATCTTTACTACCTAAGATTAAGTATAGTAAATACCTATAGAATAAGGGGGATAAATATATAAATATCTCTCTAGGTAGCTATAAGTACTATTAAAGTAACTCTTATAGTATAAATTAATTAATAAGCTCTCCTTTCTAATAAGAGTAGTAATAAGAGACTGTCGGTATACTCGCTTTATCAACGTACACGAATATCACTTATAGTGGTACGTATGCGGTGTTAAAGTTGGTAGTTTTATTATTGTCTAGAAGTAAGGGGTTGCTCCAAGGTCAGATTAGCTAGTCTCGCTATATAGTCCCGTGACTACGTCACATAATTAACGTTCTAACACTGGAGCAACTCTAAAAAGAAGGCTAATCTACACTCTAAAGTTAAGTCTACTTTTAGACTATTTATAGCGTATACGCAATAGCTTCTACACTCCTTTTATAGGTCTGTAATGTGATAATATAAGTTATATAACTTCCTACCATCTTCTGCTAGTTACGTAACTTTTTACTATCTTCTGCCAGTTATATAACTTTCGGCCATCTTCTGCCAGTTATATAACTTTCTGCCATCTTCTGCTAGTTATATAACTTTCTGCTATCTTCTGCTAGTTATATAACTTTCTGCCATCTTCTGCCAGTTATATGACCCGTAAACTACCTTCTATTACTCTTTACGTTCCACCCAACCTATAGCCTATATATCGACTTGGTTCGTGTCAATAAGTCGCTATAAAGCGATATAAGGCTTCCCCTTGGTCATTACGTCCGTAGGGTTAGCTTTACTATTAATCTATTTAACCTTTATAATCTGCTAACGTTCATAGGCTTATTATAGGCACATTACATTAATTATCAATCGCTTCTCTTATATGGTTCTAAGTTATATAAGACAGTTATATAGCGACTTAAAATCAGTGTAAAGCATAAGCGGGAGGTTAATTTATAGGACCTTGTCTACTATAGACTTAATGGCGACGGCGATATTAAAGCCGTAAGCTATTCTATAGAGTTTAGAAGCCAGAACACTTCTAGTAACTCTTTTATACTTAATTAAGCTCTAATAAACGATATTGGCCTTCTTAGTTGTGTTAGCTAGTATAATAACGTAGCTAATTTACGAAGAGAGGTCCTTATTATTAGTAAAGGAAGTGTCTATAAAGACTAAGAGCTATAGGGTCTTAGCCTCCAATTTAATAAACTTAAGACCTCTATATGGGTTCTAAATCTGCCAACTTAGGCGCTTATTTAACTCCTTCGCGTTTGCCTCCTTAGGATTAATTACCTGGGCAGTAAAGGATAAGTTAAATAAAGCCTCTAGCTAACAAACTGAGGCGATATAGGCTCCTCTGGCGCGTTAAGTGATATACTAGTTCTTTAGCGTAAGCAGGTTACGCGTAACTCTTCTAGAGCTAGTGCTGTCTATTAGCGTAGTATTAACCACACTAAGGTTCTTACACTGGCGCTTTTGCGTTAGCGTAATACTTCTATCTTGTGTTAATTAAATAAGTCCTCTATTAAACTTAACTAGTATATTAGCGGTTAGTTGTTCTCGCTCCTTAGCCATAAATTTAGCCTTATGTAGTTCGTTTTGTTTAGCCTCTATAAAGGTATTATTTATAAGAAATAGTATATTATTGGTCTGTAGGCCAACGATTCTAAAAGGTTTATTGCTATAAAGTAAGTAAGGGTTGTACGTGGACTGGTCTATTCGCAGCTAATTAACGTAGTATAAATGGTAGGTCTTAAACCAGTGGTTTTTAGCTTTAGGTACTCCGTAAAGTGGTTTTATAACCTTTAAAATAGAGTCCTTATTAATTCCTAATTGTTTATTTAGCTTATATAGTAGTCGTATATAAAACTTACGGTTTAGGTTTATAGTAGACTAGACGTAGGCTTATAAGATATCTTAGAGGTAAAGTCGTGTCTATAGTAGCATAGCAGCGATATAGAGAATTAGCCGCTGGCTAACTTGTTAAATTGTTAGTGACTAAGTAAGGACTAGCTCTTTCTCTAAATTATTATAGGCCTGTATAATAAGTCGTAATTTCTTAAAGGCTCTATCGGTTCCTTTATTCTTAATCTTATTAATAAACCATAAATTAAAGAGTTTAACCCCCTTTGGTATATTATATAGCTTAATAATCTTAAAGACGCCCTTCTTAAGTAGGCCTATAACCTCCTTTTGTTATAAAGCACTAAATTAGGTATTGCTATCGTTCTATAAGTAAATAGTAGTGTCAGCTATATCTACGGTATTATCGTCCTATAAGTAGATAGCGATATTAGCGATATCTGCAATATTAGCCGTAAAAGCGTTTGTGTCTATTATAGCGTCTATAACAGCCGTGTTTGCAACGGCTATAAGTAATAGGTATTTACAGGGGCGACCTCTACCTCGCTTTGGCGGTAGCTATAGTTTAGTCTTAGGTAATAATTAAGGTTTGGCTAGTAAAGGTACTAGTTTATCTAGTTTGATAGGGTCTTATAGGTCTAGTAGGTAAGATTTTACAACCATAGAGCGGAAGGTTGTAGGCCTATTTAGTAGCTTTACGGTATAGGTCTTACCGTTAACGGTAAGTAGCATATATGGCCCGTCCTAATAACTACTTTAGCTAGTATTGCCTTCTCTCTAAACTAAGATAGGCGAACTAGGTGGGAGGCTATAAATGGCATTAGTTTGTGGTCTGTTTTACATATTAAGAGCGTTAGCGATCTATTGTTTAGCTTATAGCTTCTGGATTTCTACTATTGCTTTCTTAATGGCCGTAGCTCGCTATATAACTAAAGGTAATGGCGCGTCCAATTTAACTATTTGGGGGTAGGCTTTAAAGACTAGGAGTGTAGGGACTAGGCCTCCTGGGCTAGCCGTGTTATTAATGGCTTTAAAGGCCATTTATAGGGCCATCTCCTTGCTAATTTTAGGGATTTCAGTCGTAATGATTTAGTAGGCTCGTTGTAGCGGACTGTGGTAGCGTTTTACCATTCTAATGGAATTATGTGATTCGACTAGAACTAACTTTATAGTCGTTCCCATAGTAGTAGCGTAGTGCTTAAACTCCTTACTGATAAAGTTCTTCCTAGCGTCTGTAGTAATTAAGTCCGGTAGTCCTAAATAGTTATTAATTTAGCACATTCGTAGAACGTCCCAAGTGTGTTTAGCGCTGATATCTCGTAGCCATCTGCTAGTTTAAAATTAAGTTGCTTTATTAACTACATATAGTAGGGGGGAGCCGCTAATATATATAATATCGACAATAATATTATAGTTAAAATTGACGTTGTCTTGTAAGGTAAAGCGAAATCTACCTAAAGATTTGCTAAACTTCTAGCAGTAGTAGCAGAGTCTAGTTAGCTCTTTAATAGTAGATCTATTAGTATTATAGCCATGGCCAGTCTTATTAAGAAGCTTTTGCAGTCTATTAACTAATAGGTAACTAAATCGACGGTGCAGACGTTGTAGCTCTACGTTAGTTAAGTAGTAAGGGTTTGTGTTAAAAGACTTAACTAAATAAGACTGCAAGGAGAAGCTCTATAAGAGGAATGGGTGGCTAAATCGTCTAACTACTAGCACCTTTTTAGTGCGAGTAATAATGATGTTTTTTAGGTTATCGTATTTAATATAGAGTCTATCTATATCTGCTAAGTAAAGTAGGAAAGGAGTATCTGCTTTAATAATATGGAATTATACCTTGCCTATAGGGCTGTTAACGTCTATGGTTCCGATAGACGTAGAGGCTCCGATCCCAAATTGGACGGTTACTTAGCCCTTAGTTAACGTATTAAGACTTATAGACTTATTTACGGCCTATAGAGCTTAGAATTAACCGTAGCTAGCTATAGACTTGCGCGAAGCACCTATATTAATTATGATTCCCATAAAGACCGTTAAGGTGTATTGTGACGCTGTGGCTGTAGCCGTACTATAGGCAAATAGGTCGGTCTCCGTGTGAGGTTCCGTGGTAGACTCTATAGTGAGTTTTAAAGCCGTAAGCAGGTGTGTATAAGCCTTATTAGCTAGTTCTACGCTTATAGAGGTTGCTTCCTCTATAGTGAGTGTTCTAAAGGTAGTGATATAGGTAGAACTATTGTTAGGTTTTCCGGCATCGCTTCTAGAGTCGTTAACGTTATATATATAGGCTTTAAAGTCTAAGCTATCCTCTTTATCTCTTTTATAGGCGGCGACGTATTGTTTAAAGTGGTTATTAAAGTTGCCCTTATTGCGGCCCTTAATATTAATAAAACGTCTCTTATAGTCGTCTCTAGACCGATTATATTCCTCCTCTATATATTTCTATAAACGGCAGTCCTCCTTCTTATAGACGTAGCACTTAGCCTTTAGTCTGCCATTAGTTCTATAGGAGCGATTGCTGCTATAGTGATTGGTGTTTTGGTCTTGATTCTGGTTATTCCAATAGTAGCGTTAATCCGTAAAAAAGGCTTAGTGAGATGGTCTTATTAAGGTCTATAAGGGGTGTTCTTTTTTCTATACAATAATAGAGGATTGTAACTTGCTAATTAACTAGAAGAGGTCTTTAGAAGGGTTAGAGATGGCGATACGGCATACTAGTACTCCTTGGCAAGTAGTAACTAGCTTATTTATAAGGAAGAGGTCTATACGGAACTCTAGGTGTAATCTATAGCGTTATTTTAAAAGCTTATTAATAAGTAGTTGGAAACTCTAATAGATTTGCTTATCCAGGTTCTTATTAATAATTCCTTAGAAGTTGGTGGCGTTCTATTTAGTAAGGTTTCTTTAATAGTACTCTGGTCCTTTAAAGAAGTGACGTATATAGTTATATGCCTTAGTAAATGATCTGGTTAAAAGGCTGCTATTATAGTAGTAATCCTAAGTAAGTCCTTTTAGCATAGTTAGGAATGCAGTCGCATAGCCTTTAGGAGGTAGACTAGCCCTCTTGCAGATATTATAGAAGATAGTTAACTTAAAGTTAAAGCTATTACTTACTCTATCGTACTTCTGACCGTCCGTGTAGATCTTAGCGATAGTGGCTGCCTCTTTACTGTATGTAGGCGTGGCGTAGGTGGCAGTGTTAACTCCGTCCGTAGTAGGTGTTTATAAAGGTTGTTAGTTTTTCGCCTATAGCAGTTAATCGATAAGAGTGTGTATTTACTTATAGTTGGAGGTAGGTTAAGTAGGGGTAGGCTAAATAGCAGACTAAGTAATAGGCTAAATGACAGGCGTTAGAGGTAGTGGAGGTAGTAAAGGCGTAGGAGGCGGTTAATAGTTTACAGGCGTTTATACCCTATGTATAGGTAGTAGGCTATAAAGGGGGGTTGCAGGAACTGAGGAGGCTATAGCTGACGGGGTTATAGCTTAATTTAATATTAGAGCTGTTTATATAGAATTAAGTTGTTCTTATAATGCCACTGTAACTATAGGGCTGACTTCCTTAAGAGCTCCTGTGATTTCCTTATCTGTCTATTCGTGAGGTTCTTCCTCTTAGAGGAGGTTAAATAGTGCTTCTGAGATTGAGTATCTGCTACTGTGCTTTCCGATATATACTCCTCTCTTAAGTAGATAGGTGCGTAACTTTACTCTTATGTTGATTCGCATACGTTTAAAATCTTTAATAGTAAAGCCTTTAAATTCCTCCTTGAATACTGTCCATAATGTGTAGTTTGTGAAGTTCTCCTATGTGTGTACGTAGACCTTTATTGCTACGTAGTCTCCTAGCTTATCTTTAGAAGCTATAGCAGCAGTGATTCTATTACCGTACTTTGATATCTTCTTATGCTACTCCGTTATAGTGTAAAGCAGTGTGCGTTTAAGTAGAGGTTGTAAAGGTTTGAGGTTCGAGGTTTAGGGGTTAAGGGTTAAGGGTTAAATGTGTACGTTTCTATAGCCGTAGGGCCTGTAAAATGGTTCTTAGCAAGGCTGCTATTCTCTTAGCGATCTGCTGTATTAGCTATAAGGCTAATACACGCTCTTAAGCTTAAGTAGAAGTTGTAGTCTTCTCCTTTAATAAAACAGATAAGAACTAGGTAATTGTGAACTGTTTCTAGTACTACTTCTTAAGCGCTAGCTATTGCGTATTTCCTAATCTGTACGTCTACTAATTAGTGTCGGTATACTCGCTTTATTAACATGCACAAATATCACTTGTAGTGGTACGTATGCGGTGTTAAAGTTGGTAGTTTTATTGTTGTCTAGAAGTAAGGGGTTGCTCTAAGGTCAGATTAGCTAGTCTCGCTATATGGTCCCGTGACCACGTTACGTGATTAACGTTCTGACAGAGACTTATATTATAGTTATATAATTATTAGCTAATTATCTTTAATAGTAAAAACTATTAGTATTAATAGTATAGTAGCTTTTAATAAACTAGATATAGTAGTAAAACTAGTAGCACAACTAGTAAATATTATAATAGGTATAAAATAATATATAAGTAGCAGTACTTTCTTTTATATTACCAATTATTACCACTAGTTATTTTATAGTAGATCTTATACTAAATATAAAAACTTCTTTAATGCCTTCTTTATAAGGTACTCTATTAAATTTTATTATATTCTCTAAAGCGCCTATTAATCTCTACTATTTAATTTTAAATATATCTTCTACTAGCCTGCTACTTAGTAGCCTTACTAATAGTAATATTAAATAATTAAATAGTAAGCTTAGCGTCTCTATTAAATAGTTATAAAGCTATTATCTAGCTTTTACTTATATCTCTACTAAAGTAGGGTTAAGTTTAGTGAATAAGTATTATACCTTTAAGATATTAAAGTATATATATAGGCTTATTAATTATATAGTAGATAACTTAAAAAACTTTAGAACAAATTAATAACGTTATAGTACTATAGTAGAGACCTTATTTAATATATTAATTAATAGGCGCTTTATATAATCTTATTCTTCCATTTATCTAAATATATTATATATACTACTACTAAATTCCTACTTATAAAAAATACCATTTATACCACTTTATTAAATCTTCGTCACTCTACTATATGGTTTAAAAAGTTGCTAAAGTTATTTTATAATTTAGCTTTATATTAATAAGTATATAGCTACTACCTTAAGTTTAAAAAAAAATTCCAATTAGATTAAAATTGGGCAAGTAAAGAAAAAGATATTTAAGTCTACTACTAGCAGTATTATAGAGGTATTGGACTTCTTAGGTTTAAGTAAATAGTATTATTAGTACGCCTATTCTTTAATATATACCTTATTATAATAGATTAATAGATTATCTATTACTAAAACTAAATAAGGCTATATATAAGTAAAAAATTTATTCTCTATCTATTAATAGCGCCCTAGTATATTAACTAACTAAGTATATTACCTTATTAGGTATATATTAATAGTAAGCTCTATCTTTTAAATCTTTTTAGTTTTAATGTTTCTTTAATAGGCTTCTTAATAGGTACCTACCTATACTTCCTATTTATTATTTGCTTGTTATCTTCTTATTATAAGCCAGTTTATTAATAAAAATAAACTAATTGCGCCTATAGTTATAGATTTAAATATTTTAATTATCTCTTAAACCTAGGCTATATTATTATATTATTATCCTTATAACCTTTCTACTTTATCTTCTTTACTTTAATCTAGCAAATAGTATACTTTATACTACTACTATATTATAATTATTATATAAAAACTAGAGTATCTCTTTATAATAGGCGTTTAGGTTATATAAGGGGTATTTAAAAAGGCTTTAATCAAGATATATAGAAACTATTTTTACTAAAATTAATTAAAACTTACATAATTAGCTTCTATTTAAGTAATTAAGTAGGTTTACCTATAGCTTTAAATATAAGGTAATAATAAAATAATAAGTAGTATTATATCTAAGTATAAAGAAGTAGTTTAGATAGGTAAGGATTTAGTAAATTTCTATTATTAATTATAGTTTTTAAAATTTAAGCACTTAGTAGTTTATATAGTAGGCTATATATACTAAACTACTAAATACCTAAAATCTAAAAGCTTTAAAACTTTAAAACTTTAGTTATAATCTTATTAAAGCTCTACTTAAAGCTTTATATAGTTCTTTAAAGCCTTTTTAATATATTATATTAGTATATTAGGGGGTCTCTAAAAACGCTTATATAAATATTTCTATAAACGCCTTTATAATTACCTCTATAAATACCTCTATAATTATCTTAATAAACGCCTCTATAATTATTTTTATAAATACTTTTATAATCGTCTCTATATACGTCTCTATAGTTATCTTTATAAATATTTTAATAAATAGACGCCTATATAACGCTCTTTACTAAAAACTTTCTATATAAAGGCTTTATATAACACTATATAACGCTTTATATTAAAGAATTTATATACGGAGGCTCTACATATATAGCTTTGTGCAGAGCCTCTATAAGCAGAGCCTCTATATATAAAGCCTCCGTATATAGAATTTTTATACGCAGAGCCTCTATACGCAGAGCCTCTATATATAGAGTCTTTAATGCAGAGCGTCGTGTAGAGCGTTGTATAGAGCCTCCGTATATAGAGCCTTTATACGTAGGGCCTCCGTATACAGAGCGTTGTGTAGACTGTCGTGTAGAGCCTTCGTACGCAGAGCCTCCGTACGCAGTCTTTAATGTAAAGCGTTGTGCAGAGCGTCGTGTAGAACCTCTGTACGCAGAGCTCTATACGCAGAGCCTCTATATGCAGAGTATCCGTATATAGAGCCTCTGTACGTGAAGTCCCTAATGCAGAGCCCCGCGCAGAGCCTCGTGTAGAGCACCTATACGCAGAGCTTTTATATATAGAGCCTCCGTATAGAGCTCTGCACGAAGCTCTACGTAGGTATAGAGTTAAAGGGCCCCAAATCAAAGCATTAAATTAGGAGAAACTTTAAGTTAAGGCTTCAAATCAAAGCTTCAAATCGTGGTTCAAGTCGTGGTTCAAATGGGGCGATATTTTGATGAGGCGAATTTTGGCGTTGGCGGTTTGGTGCGTATGGCCCACCATACTCCGCATTGCCGTAGCACCAGAACAACACAGCGCGTGTCTCTGTCAGATAATCTGTATTCTCTAAAGGCGTGGATCACGTGCACTGTAAAGTCTCTTCGTAGCTTAAAGTCCTAGGGCTCAAGACAAGGTCAATCAACGATCAAGTTAAGATCATCAATTAATCAACTCTTTCATCAATGAACAGCTCTATATGCACTATCTAACAGTTATAAGCCCGGTCCGCCGACTTAAGAAGCTATTCAGCTATTACTTAATTATTTAAAGAAATTCTACCTCATCGTCAGACCCTAACACCTTATCGTTAAAGGACGCAGATTCTAACAGAAATCCTACCTTAATTGTCACAGGACGATTCTAACACGAGATTCCATAAGATTCCACGAGATTCCACCTTAATTATTATAGGACGATCCTAATAATAAGGACGATCCTAATGTTAAAGGACAATCCTAACAATAAAATACTATCTTAATTCCTTCTTTACCTATTAATTAAATAACTCTACTAACAAGTTTATTAACTATAATCATCCTTAATAAGCTAAAAGACTAAAAGTAATGGCTATATCAACTCCAAGCCCTTATAGATTAGCGAATTTGGGCCTATATTAACCTAAATAATACAGCAACTTAATAAGGTCTACTTTAAGAACTACCCTATTTAGAAGTTATAGATTTTAATAAGGATATAACCTTATATATATAGCTCTTAATAAATTAATAGAAAGCGTATAAGAATAGTAGATAATACTATAACTAGAATATAAAGTGTAAGGTAAGGATATAGATAGGGAGTCCAATTGATAGAACAATAGGGTATATTATATAGACAGACGAATCCTTAAGGGAGAAGGAGGAGTCTGAGGTGCGAGGTAAGGAAGGGGTTTCCCTAGGCACATACAGCGCACGTGCCTCACAGGCGAGTCGCATGCGAGTCGCCGGCGCCTTGTAGCTATATAACTATCTGCTCAGGTTTTACCTAACAATGCCCCCCCCTTTAAAAAGGGTCGTCCCCAATCCTTCGCGTACTTAGGCCTCAATAAAACCCTATAAAAAACCTTAATAGGAAAAAATTAGAAGGGAAAGAGCGTCCTGATTTTATATACAGAAAGATAGGTATATATATAGAGATTCCGCCAAATTCTGCCAAATTCTGCCAAATTCTGCTAATTGCGTGTACCTTACTAGTATAGGAAATATTCCAAAGCTTATTTATATAGGTAGGTCGCTAGTACCTCGCGGGTAGGTTATAGGTTATTTATATATAGCTAGATTTATAGACGGTAAGGCTATATACCCATTAAATCCATCACTAACCTATACTTTAGCCTTACGCTATACCAATATAGCGCCATGTATACTTTGAGGGTAGGTTATTAGTTACTTATATATAGCCAGATTTATAGACGGTAAGGCTATATACCTATTAAATCCGCTACTAACCTATACTTTAGCCTTATACGTTACTTATATAGTATATATATAGAATAGTATATAAGTTATTAGTATAAGTTACTACTAGCGGGTTACTAGTAGGTTATAGATCTTAGTTAAAGGACCCTAGTTATAGATAGGTATAAGATAATATATAAGTTATTAGTATAGGTTACTACTAGTAGGTTACTAGTAGGTTAAAGACCCTAGTTAAAGGACCCTAGTTATAAACAGACCTATCTAATATAGGTTACCGGTATAGGTTACTACTAGCGAGTTACTAGTAGGTTATAGACCCTAGTTAAAGGACTCTAGTTATAAACGGGCCTATCTAGTATAAGTCGTTAGTATAAATTACTACTAGTAGGTTATTAGCGGGTTAAAGACCCTAGTTAAAGGACCTTGCAGTATATCTAAGAGTTAGCGTCGCTGCTAGCGTCACTACTAAGAGGCTGATAACGTAAGCAGTTAGCGAGCTTATAGAGTTATAACAGTTAGTTAGCTATAAGACTACAGCTAGCTAGCAGCTCGCTGCCTTAGTGGTAAAATTTAGTGGTAAGTGTTACGGCTTAAATAAATGCCTCTAAACCGAAGCTTAAACAAATGCTATATTACGAAGATACTAAGCTAAAGAGAAGGAAAAGGGGTCGCCAGGACCGATGTAAATAAATATATAGGGTAAGCCGCCAAGGCGCTAGCTTTAGGCGGGCTAATCGCAGGTTAGCAGAATATGGCAGAATTTGGCAGGTAATGTGCGATAGCGCTATTACATTACCCCCCTCTTTAAAAGAAAGCCTGCCCTTAGGCTTAGTTAGAAAAAATAGGGTAGCACTAGGCTTATAAACGTAGGATTATAAAAATATAAGATAAGGAGATAAAGGGGATATAAGTCCGTCCTAACTAAGTATAAAGGGCAATTATAGGCTAAGTGGAAGCACTAGGCTAGAAAAAGTAGCCGCTAAAAGTCTTAGCACGGATCTAACTAATTAGATAACTTTAACCGGCGGTCAAAGTTCCTAGATATCTGAAATTTTATGGTATTAGCAGAAACCGGCAAAATATAGCAGAATTTAGTAGATAGCTGTATTAGGGCTTTAGGGCGTTTTTATCCCTATATTCTTTTAGGAACTTATCGTCTTTATTATACTAGCATTCTATCTATTTATTTAGGTACTTTAAGGGTTTAGGCATATTAGGGTATTAGTTATAGAATTCTTTAAACTTCTAGGGGTAGCCTATAAAGTTCCATATAGGGTACTAGGTTAGGTTAGGATTATAGCCCTTTTATTAGATATGGTATTTTAGCGCTCCCCGTACTATCTTATAGGCTAGTATTTTATTAACCTCCTATTTATTATTATTATTTACTTAAACTAGTAGGGGAGGCTCATTCTTTTATCTAGGTAATAGGTTATTTATAGCTTTCCGTAACTTATCTAGCAAGAAAATAGGGTAAACCCTAATTAAGTCTAGGAGCTTTATCTTATATAAGTTGCCTATCTTTTTAAAAACCTTATATGGTCCTACTATCTAGTAGTCTAGCTTATAGCTAGGTTATTTAGTCCTTTAATTCCTTATTATAACCTAGACTATATTACTAGGGGCAAAATCGGGCTCTTAACGGTATTTGTTCGCCTGCTATTCTATTAACCTCTAAGCTTTTTCTAGGTTCTCGCGGGCTACTGTTTAGGCCTCCTCCAATTATTTGGCGTACTGTTAGGCCTTAGTATAGGATAGCTTCTTTTATATAGTCTAGGGTTCTTCTAGCCTTTTCTAGTTAAAGCTTATATAAGGTAAGTATCCTATTTCTAGCTAAATTGGGGTAAACCCTATAGAGTTATAGGGTAGGGTTGCTTACGCGTAGTCTATTAAGGGTAGTAGTTTAGACTAGTTATCCTAGAAATAGTTAACGAAGGGCCTAAGCCTCTAGTTTAGGTACTAATTTATAATCTCTATTTAACTATCTATCTAGGGGTAATAAGCCGTAGAAAGCTTTAGCTTAATGCCTAAAATCTAGGTAAACTTATTCTAAAAGGCCGATATAAACTATGGCCTATAATCGGATATAATAGTATCTAGTGGTCTATAGATTTAGTAGATGTAATAGATATATAGCTAGGCTGCCTCTTTAGTATTAATGTTCTTGTGATATAGAATTAAGAACAGGCGTTTACTAAAGTGGTTAACTATAACTATAATTATATCGTATCTGTTACGGTCCCTAGGTAGTTTATAAAAGTTTATAAAAATATACTACTAAGGGCGCTCTAGTATTAGGAGTGGCTTAAGTAGTCCTAGGGTCTTATTCTGTGGGATTATAGCTCTCTAGTAGTCTTCGCAGTTTTATATATATTAATTAATATCCGCAACTATTCTTAGCTAGTAGTAGCGGTAGTTAATAATTTTACGGGTCTTATTTTTGCTAGGGTGTGCTATAGAGACTTAGCAATAAGCTTTGTAGATTAGTTTAGTCCGTAGATTGTTAATATTAGGGACTATAAGCCGCTTTTAGTATAGGAGTAATCCTTCCTCTGTTTTAAAATTGGGGTCTTCTTTTACGGCTTATTCGTGGAGGGCCCTTAGGGCGTTAGCTATGCAGTTTATAGTTAAGAGGCGGTTAATTAGCCCTATTAGCTTATTTAAGGACTCCTCTATTAGTACTAGCTTATTTTACTAGGAGTCTAGCTCCTTAAGGATTTATAGGTTGAGCTATTCTAAATAAAGGAGGGCGCGCGTCTAATATTAGGTCTTTAGCTTATCCTAGGGTCCTATATCTTATTCTCTTTAGGTTAGGGTATTAGCCTTAGAGTTTTACTTACTAAAATAATATATAATTATAAAGAAGAATTAGGAGAGTATTTCGGCCTACTGGGCTTATCGCCCTATAAGCTGCTTTATAGTTATAAAGTACTCTAGGGCTTTATAATCTATATATATCTTAATCTAGGAGTTTATACCTTTAAGCTCTATACGCTATTAGGAAAGTAATTAAATAATAGCTAGTATTTCTTTATTATATACTTTATAGTTATATTTAGCCGGGTCTATTATCTTTAAGAAGAAAGCTATAGGGTACTATTTGCTGTCTAGATATAACTGTAATAGGATTCCCGCTATGACCCTATTAGAGGCATCTATTTCTAGCATTAATTTAAGGTCTAGGTTATAGTAATAAAGGATTAGGGAAGAGATAAGCCGATCTTTTACTTTTTTAAAGGCCTTTATATAGCTATTATTAAAGACAAAAGGCATATCCTTCCTAGTTAGTTATATAAGAGGTTTTACTATAATTCCGTAGTCACGGATAAACTAGTAGTAGAAATTATAAAAACTAAGGAAGGATTGGATTCCTTTTACTATATAAGGGGGCTTTTAGTTACGGATTGCCTTTACCTTCTTAGGGTTGACCTTAATTCCTTCTATAGTTATAATAAACCCGAGGTATTTTATACGTTTTACCCTAAACTCGCATTTCTTAATATTGACTTATAAGCCTATATTCCGTAGTCTCTCTAGGACCTTCTTAATATAAACTTAATGCTTAAGTTCGTTGTTTAAGTATATAAGAATGTTGTCTAGGTATACCGTGTAGAATTCGTTGAGGTAATTAAAAAGAACGTTATTTATATACCTTTAGTACGTAGCTAGTCCGTTTATTAGTCTAAAAGGAAGAACTTTATATTTATAAGAACTATAGCGGGTATAGAACGTTATTAAATCTTTAGATATAGGGTTTATCCTAATTTGGTAAAAAGCTTAGCGGATATTAAGTTTAGTAAAGATCTTTACCTAGCTTAGATGTGTAAGGGTCTCGTTAATTAAAGGAATAGAATACCGGTTCTTTTAAGTAATAGTATTTAGCTTTTAATAGTTAATATAAAAACAAAGGCCTCTATTAGGCTTTTTTACAAATAGGATAGGGGAAGTAAAAGGGGCTTAACTTAGCTCGATAAACCCTTTATCTAGGTTGTTAATTAAGTACTACTTTATTGCTTTTAGCTTATCCGTTAATTAATAGTAGAGGGGGCTATAGCCTAGCGAGTTATTAGCCTCTAATTAAATCTTGTAATTATACGTCTGGTAGGGGGGTAACTTATCTAAGGCCGCCTTTAAGAATGTATCCTTGTAGCCTGTATAAATAGTAGGAAGAAGGCGTTTAACTAGTTCTTTATCGGTTTCCTTATCTAGCCTTTTCTCTCTATTATTAATAATTCGGTTAATCTTATATAGGCTTATTATAAAGACCTTATTATCCTTCTAGTATATATTAAAGTGGAACGCTATAGCGCTAATTACGGCGATATTTATAGTAGGGGGGTTAACTAATAATAGGGGCGTATATAACTTTAGGGACTTCTAGGGTACTAGTGTTATTGTTACTCCTTTTAGCTCCTATTGTATCTTTTAGAGGTTATCCCTTATATCCTATTAATACGTTCTTTTCTATAATGGTTAGATCTATATAATTTGGACGTTATTTACGTTATTATCTGTCCTGTTTTTATATGTAGAGTCCTTTTTAAATATAGCGCTTTAGAAGAGTATCTTTATTAGTATAGAGTTCTTTCTAGCTTCGCGGCGGGCGTTCTCTTGGGTAAAGGCTAGGTCATAGGCCCGGATATCCTGCTAGTAGGTAGGGTTAGCCCTTATAGCTAGTGTCTTGCGGTTAGTTTAGATCTCCCTAATAAAGGAGGGCAACCTTAGTCTATCCTCCGGCTAAACAAACCGTCTTTTTTGTATATTTAACTAAATATTAAAATAGGATATCTATTTTCGTCTAAGGATTATATTATGGGACCCTAGGTCTAGAATATAAAAGGGGATACTATATTAGCGTTATTTATTAAGAGCAATATATAACTTTAAGATGTAGGTAATGGGCTAACTGGCTTGGCCGTTATAGCCCTTTACCTAGATAGGCTTCTCTAGTTAGATAGCTTCTGTATTTAGAAACTTAGTAATATTATTTATATAGGCAGTATTTATAAAGGCGAAGCTATTTACTTTAGTATTAATAAGGGCAGTTATATTAACTCTATATCTATTTTAAGATATTATATATAGAACCGTAAAATGCTTTCTACCTATTAACTAACTAAGATTAATTTCTTTGAGATTAATAGGGTACCCTAGGGGGGAGTTTTTCCCTAGGGTTCTTTTTTTTCTAACTTATTGGATGTTTCTCCTTCCTCTATCTCCTTAATATCGCCTATATTTTTTAGCTCTGGGCAGGATAAGGTAAAGTAACTTTACTTATTATAGTTAAAGCACGTGGCTAAGGTAGGGTTAATTAGAGTATTACGGCGAATACTAGTTAATAGTGTGGTATATAGCTAGTTAGGCGAGGCTTGCTAGTATGTAGTTATAACCGCCTTTAGTATAAGAGTAGTTAAAACTTGTCTTTCTGCTTTAGCTTTTATAGGTATAGCTAGCGAGTTTTAATTGTTATAGAGTTACTTCTGCTAATTAGGGTAGGCGTTAATTTGCTTTAGTTCTGAGTCTAATAATAGGTAATAAGCTACGAGTTTTTTATAGGTTAGTAGGTTATCTAAGGTTATAGCGATTTTTTCTTATAGCTGGATTATTAGCTTATTATATAGGTCTAATTAGTAGTTCTTAAGGGGAACCTAGCCTTCTTCTGTAAGGTATAGGAATTAAGTCTAAAATTTGGTAAAGGGTTAGTTTAGTTTTATTATTAGGTAATTATAGTTATAACGGGCATCCCGTACTTTATTTAGGTTAATATAGATAGCTACTAGGTGCCGTATTATCTTATTAATAGATATAAATTAGATAGGGGAGTCGTCCTTAAACTTAGCTTAAAGGTGCCGTTGGGTGTCCCTAGTGGTTTAACTAAAGAGGTAAAGTATTTTAGCTTCTTTAGAAAGGAAATAGTTGTGGTTAATACGGAGCTTTCCTTATACTTAAATCCTCTAATTCTTAAAGGTAGGGTTTATCCCGTTAGATAGTAGTAGGGGGTTAGGGAGCTTAATGGACTTTAATTACTTTATTATTATATCCGTACTCCCTAGTATATTATATTTAGTAGAGTGAATAGGTTAGCTAGGGCTTTAAGAAGGGGAAGCTAGGCTATTTTATAGGGCCGTAAGGCTTTTTAGGATCTCTTATAGGGTCTTTTATATATTTCTTGCTTTAAGATAATTGGCTTCCTGGCTGGCTGCAAGGGCGCGAATCTGCTCGCGTATGTTTATAATATTATTATTGTCTTTAATTTCTGATCCTAATTGGATCTTAGGTTCCTCTTAGGTAGAGGTAGCTCTCTTAGATAAGCTTACTTTAGGTGCTATTATTAGCTTCCTAAGGTTTGTTAGTATTATATGCTTTAGTTTTAATTTTGGGGGTATAGGTTTAGTCCTATTTAGCTTATAAGGTGGGATATTATCTAGGCCTTTCTAGGTAATATAGAGTTGTTTTAGTGTCTAAGTATAGCGCGTTAATGCGTTGTTGCAGACGAAGTTTCTTTAGGGTGGGATATTATTAAGGCCTTCCCAGGTAAGGTAGGGAGAGCTTAGTATAATATCACGGCTTAAATAAATGCCTCTAAACCGAAGCTTAAATGAATGCTGTATTACGAAGATACTAAGCTAAAGAGAAGGAAAAGGGGTTGCTAGGACCGATGTAAACAAATATATAGGGTGAGCCGCTAAGGCGCTAGCTTTGGGCGGGCCAATCGCAGGTCGGCAGAATATGGCAGAATTTGGCAGGTAACGTGCGATAGCGCCGTTACAGTAAGTTAAAGCTTTTGGTAGAAGTTAAGGATATTTAAATCTTTAACTGAGATTATATGCCAAGCAATAAGAAACCCCTAGGAATCTCTCGCTTAACTATAGTAAATAGGGTATTTCCCCCAATATCTCTATTACGCGCAGCCTGTTCTCCTATGCTAAAATTTACTATTTTATCACCTGTGCAAAATATAATATACATTACATTTCACGCGTTAGCCAGGCAGTAGAGCTTCTTCCTCTACTTCTTCCTCTACTTCTTTCTCATTAAATCCACAATCTACGCGTTACTTAACTCCTTTAACACTGTGTAGGGTTCGTGGATTAACTGCTTCCTCCCCTCTTCTAATTAACGATGATACCGAATCGGGCGATTAAGATAATTCTGTATCGCGAGAGCCTCCTCTAGCTAATTAGAACTACGGCTATATCTTTCCTATTAAAAGGTTCCTTATAAATCTAACGACGATTTAGCTAATAAATATGCATAGTCCTTAGTTATAGATAAGAGCCTTACTTTCTTAAAGCGCAATTAAAAGCGTATTAAGCTCGCCAGTAAGCTTAACCGCTACTATAACGCAGGCTTTAAGTTTATTAAGATCCGTTCTAATAACGGTAACGAGCGGAATAATGTTATTCCTGATCCTCTTAACTGGTGGCTTAAAATTGGTTAAATCCTTTATCTAACGCTTGCTAAGATTACCCTTAATATGTTCTCTATACCGGCGATAAGCTCTGCATATAAATAAGCCTTTAGTTAAGCTAAAAAGATTATTACTAATAAGCGGAATAGACTATTAGCCGACATGATTAAAGCAGATTAATGTCAGAAGTGGTGGTTAATTAAAGGCCTTTTATTAAGCAGTTTAATCGACTATATTAACTATAATAGAGCTTTAGCTACACCCTAGTTAACGAGCTTAAATATTAATCTTACTGGCTATAAGCCAACTACAGAGGTAGAAAAGCCAGCTTAGTAAGGTAAATTTAACAGAGCTTTATATTTAATTAAATCTAATATAGAAATAAAGCCTCTGGAGCCCTTACTACTAACTATTCTACCTACCTTTTAAGCCTCTACGGGTGCAGGACGAGTTTAGCTATATTTAAATACTGTATTGGGTAAATTAGGGCTAGATTTTAATCGGGCAATGTTTATATTTGTATATAGAGAGGTGCTGCTAAAAATCTAAAATGAAACACTATAAATTCTATATAAATTTCCTAATTGGGACAGCTAGCTGGCAGCTTGATAGTTAGCGTACGTTATCCAACAGTTAGCGGACAGCGAGCGATCCAATTAACGTAGTTAGTCAGCTATTTTTCTCAAGATCGCAGCTAGGCTAACTATTGGACACACTGGGACCTTGGTTATAGGTGGACCTATTACCTAATATATAGACAGTCCGCTAAATAGGTATAGAGTAATAAACTAGGTCTAAGGAGAGTACTTTTAGGGCTGTAGTATACACAGTATATTAATAAATTAAGCTTCGTCACTGTTATACGCTATAGTTTCGCCTATAAGTCGCCTATAAGTTACTAGTAAATTACCAGGTTATATTAGAGTATAGCTTATATAGAATATTAATAAATTAAACTTTACCCCATATATATACCGTAACTCTTACTATAATTATTAGCTTTTTAATCCCTTAGAATATCCTTTACCCATCCTTAGTATAGGCTATATCTTAATAGTAGCGCTTGCTTTTTGCTTACGCTTTAGCTATAAGGCTCTCTAGTAAAAACCCGGCTCTAGGTTAACTAATTAGGTATAGAGCGTATAAAGGCGTCCCTTATACTCTATAGATAGACTAGTAACTTAAGGGTATTTCTTAAAGCCGTTTTAGCTAGGGTAGTTACTACTACTACTTACTATAGCACGAGACTCTGCGTAAAGTTAGTACTAGTAAGGTAATATATAATACGCAGGTCTCTTATAGGGTTATTATTATTGGGTCGTAATACGCTTACGCAAAATATACATTTAGGGGTATGCGTTATCCAAGTCTTCTTCCTATTTTAATGTTAGGTCGTGATGCGCCTATATAAGGTATACGTTTAGGGTATACGTTATCTACGTCTTCTTATATCTAATATTAGGTCGCAATATGCCTATATAAGGTATATATTTAGGGTATACGTTATCTAAGTCTTTATAGAATAATATATATATTATTAGTATAGGTTACTACTAGTAGGTTACTAGCGGGTTAAAGGACCCTAGTTAAAGAACCTTAGTTATAAATAGGCCTAGTACCTAATATATATATAAAGTTGTCGATGTAGGTTACTACTAATAGGTTACTAGTGGGTTAAAGGACCCTAGTTAAAGGACCCCAGTTATAGACAGACCTACCACCTAATATTTAAGCCGTTAGTATAGGTTACTACTAGTAGGTTACTAGTGGGTTAAAGGACCCTAATTAAAGAACCCTAGTTATAAACAGCCCTATTATTTAACAGTTAAGCTTTATCTATAGCGGCTTACCGCTAGTATTCTTTGCGGTTACTATCCACGTTCTTCTTATAATATATATACATAGTATTAGCGTCCGGAGGGTCCTTAGAGCTATTTAGCTATTAAGTAATCTCCTTAGAAGTTTGCTTAGGAAAGCCTCGCCTTTTTTAGATTCTGTCTTCTAAACCTAACCTTATAGAGCTTATGCTATAACTGCGCTTTAAGCGCAAGGATCTACTACTATTAACTACGTAATCTTCCGCAAGCTTTATAGTGCTAGGTAATTACTCTATATAGTAGATTTTAGCAAAGAGGTTCTTAGTAATTCTTACCTATATAATAAAGTTCTGGCGGAAGAGCTCTGCTTATAGGTAGGTTGGGAGATATAAAAACTAAAAGTCTACCTCCTGGTTAGGGTTAATAAAAGGGGTATATAAGAAGAGGTCCTCTAAGCTATGCATACGGGCTAAAAAGGTGTCGAATTTTTGGTTCTCCTTTATTATAGTTATATAATACGCAGTAGTATTATTAAAGCGTCTTACTATAGGGTTCTTAATCTGGTTTTAGACTATAGTCTTAAATTAGTCCTATAGTAGAGGACCTTTGTCCTTAGCGCCTAGCCAGCAATATACTAGTTAGGCAATTATCTTAACTTTTATAAGACCTTTAATGGCCTATTACATGCGTCGCTTATAATTATAGTTAGCGTTATTAACTTTAAATCGGTTCTTAACTGCGGCAATCCACTAGTTAAACTTCTGTTAAGTAGTGCTACTAATATTAGGCGGTGACTTCTTAACCAGAGTATTAAGATTCGCTTGTTGTATGCGTTTAATGCGTAACTTATGCTCTTTACTAGAGAGGCAATAGGAGGGCTTTATTAAATCGATAATGCTCTATAAGTTGGTTATTTTCTTAACTAGCTTATCTAGCTCCTTTAGGTTAGTAGTATTTGGTAGGACGCTAGTAACCTTACTAAGCTTCTGTTAAGCCTAAGTATATAAGTTAAACTAGTCTCTAGCGTTTATAGATATCTAATTATCTTAAGATTTAGAAGGTAGCTTAGATATTGCTAGTATAGAGGCTTCGTCTGTACTAGATCCTAAGGCGTTTTACTATTATATTATAGGCGTGTTACCGTTAAGTATAGGCGTCGATCTTATCTTTAGAGGCATTATGGAAAAATTAAACCAGCTATCCTCCTAGGGGGATTGGTAAGGATTTAAATATAAGGTAAGGATGTAGATAGGGAGTCCAATTAATAGAATAATAGGGTATATTATATAGATAGACAAATCCTTAAGGGAAAAGGAGGAGTCTAAGATGTGAGGTAAGGAAGGGGTTTCCCTAGGTATGTGTAGCGCACGTGCCTTATAGGTAAGTCGTATGCGAGTTACTAGCGCCTCGCAGCTATATAACTATCTGCTTAGGTTTTACTTAATATAAAGTATTTCCTAAAATAAGAGGAACACCTTTAATAAATCCGCATCTAAATTATGTCTATAGTATTAATTTAGAAGAAGCTACTATTTAACCCTGTTCGTACTAACTTAATAGCACGAGTGAGTCGTATCCACGGGCACGAAATACATGTAGTATCGTATGCTTGTTTGGATAGTGACTGTCGATTGTATAAAGCAGACTACGTGGTCTATATACTGATGCACCTCCCCCCTAATTAGTCAGTGCTTTATAAGTGCACCAGACGCGTAAGCGAGTGGTTGGTGCACTGAACGCGTAAACGCGTACCTGGTGTACCGAACGCGTAAGCACGCGGTTGGTACAACAGGTGCTGTAATTATACAAACCCTTTTTTAACTGTTAAGGAATAGCTATCTTAGTTAAAGGAGAATATAGAATCTACCTTATTATTTATTAGGAAGAAGGTATAACACTAGTATATAGAAGCTCTTAAGGGGTTTAAGCAGTTATTAAAGCTAAACTAATAGTTAGACTAATAGAAACACGCAATATTACTAGGAGAAAAGTATAAGATCCCTTAAATATCCAATAAAATCTAGCTTTAAAAATTAGTAGAAGTTATTTAACCTTTTAGTAACGCCTACTGTATAAAGTATACTACTAAGTTAAATAACCTTTAAAAGTTAAGATCTTCTAAATACTGTAGAGTAGTAAAGAAGCTATAAGAAGGACTTAGAACACCCTTAAAGAAAGCTAATACTACTATAAGAGGGAGTACCTTTAATGCAGACTTTATAGAGTAAGCTATTAAGGATTACTCTAATACTACTAAAGGTTTATAGAGAGGAAAAACCTTAGTATATAATAGACGCTTAAAGAGAGCTAGGATACTAGTAAATAAGGAGACGTCTTATAAAAAGCTAATACCTAAGTACTTAGCGTACGGAATATAAAGATATTCTATTTAGGACTATTAATATTTATTTAAAGATAAGAGACCTATAGGAGTTATAATTAGAGATACTTATATTAATAGGGCACTAAAGAAGGTAGAAAAGAATAAGGAACTTATTAACTAAGTTATAAAAATCAGACTTAAAGAATAAGAAGATAAGGCTTAATAATAATAGGATAAGAGTTAGGAAGTTAAGATTAAGGGAGAAGCTAATATAATATTCCTAGAATTATATTACACCGATTAACTCTATCTACTAAAGTTATTAATTATTCTTAACTTAAGAACTACTCTCTATATCTTTAATAACCTCTTTTATTTCTATAACTTTAGGAAAGCTTTAAGATATAAATATATTATTACCGGCAGTTTAGAGTGCCTATACTAGGCTACGGCAATATTACTATTTAAGTTATAAAACTAAACAAGAGTAAGGGAATCCTACGTCTTAAGGACGTTGCCTTTTATATAGACTTTAATATAAATCTAGTGTTATTCCGTCTATTTTAAAAATAAGGATACTACTAAAATAATAAAGAAGATAATAATCTTCTAGTTTAGAAGAATAATATAATCCTATATTAAATAAAAGAACGTTATAGATAATAGACTATTAAATACGTCTAACTAAAAAGTCTATTAGCGTTTAATATAAGCTAACTACTATACCGCTAATAAAAGCGCAGAGTATTATTAAGAGATATTCGTGTATATATAAAAGGTAATATATAACTATAGTATCTACGTCTAGGTTATCTAGGACCTATAAGCCTTTATTATTTAGGTATTAACGCCCTAAGAGTTAAGCTTTAAGGCCCTAAAATAATAGAATATTAATATTACAGTCTCGCTAAAATTAAGCGTTAGGTTTTATAAAGGTTCTTAAACAAAATATTAATAAACCCTATCTTAACCTCTATATTAACTAAACTAACCTTAAAAAAGCGTATACTAGATTTATACGAGTTATACTTGTCTATAATACCTTTTTAGGAAGATCTTTTCTATATTTTATAATAACGCATAATAAAGAGAAGGAGATACTATAAGTGCGTAAAGATTTTATTTTATAGATTCGTCTAAGGTATAACCTTAAAGTTAATACTATTAGATTA
This sequence comes from Cenococcum geophilum 1.58, assembly GCF_001692895.1. NCBI lineage: Eukaryota > Fungi > Ascomycota > Dothideomycetes > Gloniales > Gloniaceae > Cenococcum > Cenococcum geophilum. The sequence goes on from NW_027137567.1 coordinate 1,080,576, forward strand.
GATAATAAACTAGGGAAAAGGAAGACCCTTAAATAGCTATAGACTTAAGGGATTCTATTTAAGCCTTTAGCGCTATATACCTAAGTATAAAATAATACCACTAAACGCTTAGGGGGTATAATTATTAAAAAAGTATAAGTAATAAGAATTGCTGCTAATTTACTATATGATCTATTATAGAACGAGATAGTTAACTATATAGTCTATATTTAAGATTAAACACTATAGAAAAGTAATAGATAGAAATTACTATATAAGAGATTCTATACCTTCCTAGCTAATAAAAGATTAAAAAAAACCGTAACTGGCGCACCTAAAAGCCTATAGCTATAGGGCGTATATAATAATATTAGTTGCCTAGCTAAAAAAATAAAAGGCTAAGTAAGCTAGATCCGTAAGTCTATATCGGCTACCTTATTAGCTATAACTCTACTAATATCTATAGGATCTAGATCCTATATAAGGGTATTATTATCTCTACTAGGGACATTATCTTTAATAAAAAGACGTTCTTTAACGGCAAGTAAACGGACATCTTAAAGAATTTATACGCTAAATTAAATATGCTAATTAAGAAGATTTAACTCCCTAATATTCTAATTAAGAATAAGGTTCTTTTAAAAGATAATAAAGAAGTATTTAAACCGTTAATTTAAGAGGAAGATAATAACGCTAATAATAAGCTAGTTTAAACCTTTAATAAGTTAGCTAATCTTAAGCTTACAAAAGCTCTTAAAGGTATATATTATACGCCACCTCTAATAGAAAAAGATAAAGAATTACTATATGCCTTTTACGTTAAGTATTCTATAAAGTTAAATATATAAGATGCCGATTAGGACATTATTAACTAAGTGGGAGATAGGTTTTATACTTAGGAGATATTTAATAACTTAGTTAAAGACTTATTTAAGGAAGCTGGCAATAATAGGTTTAAAGACTTTATTACTAAAAAGATTACTTTAGCCTATTATAGCGCCTTCTTAGTAAGAAGGAAATTTAACCTTAATAGTTAACTTAATAATAGCAAGCTAAAATTAGGCAGAATATGTAATATTAGATTATATAGGAAGAACTTACTTCCTCTACCTTAGTTAATTAAGGACCTTAATATACACCCTCTTTAAGATTAGTTCTAAAAGACTTAATAAGCTTATCTCTAATCCTATTATTAAATAAGGTTATTTTAAGAAATAGATAAGAAGTACGTAAAGGGATAGTAGATCCTTAGCTTAATATAGGTGTTTATCTATAAGACAAATAAGTACGGATTCCTCTAGAAATATAAGGCATGCCTAGTAGTATATAGAAATTAATAGGCCCTAGAAGACCTACCTATAAGAGCTACTATATTAGCGAGTACGACCTTCTAAACCCTAATAGCGATTACTATAAAATTTAACCTAGAGATAATATAGATAAATGCAATTAACGCGTTTATCTATTATAATCTTAATAAAGTTATCTATATAAAGCTACTACTAGGGTTTAATAAAGGAAAAACAGATAAAGTATTATGCTTAAAAAAAGTCCTTTACGGATTATAATGATCACCTCTATTATAATAAAAGAATCTCACGAGCGCGTTAAATAAATTAGGTTTTAAAAAGGTTCCCTAAAAGCCGTACGTTATATTAAAAGGAAAAATAGTTATCTTCTTCTATATTAACGATATTGTCTTTTACTACTAAAAGATAAATAAGAAGAAAGCTTAAGAAGCGATTAAGGAGCTAAGTAAAGAATACTAGATAAATACCCTTAGCGAACTAAAATAGTTTCTAGAAATCTATATGCTATATAATTATAGTTAAAGGCTCCTATAGCTATTCTAGGAAGCCTATATTAAAAAGATAGCTAACTAGTATAAGAAAAATCTTAAAGGGCGTCTTCTAGATACTCCTATAGTAGAATTAAAACCCCTTTCTACTAATTACCGATTAATCTATTTAATATATCCGTCCCCTAATATAGACCTATTAGTCCGTCCTATATCCCTACTAGCCTCTATAATACTATATTAGAGAAAATTAGGTTTAGTACTCTATATAGCTAGTATAACGCGTCCAGATATTACTTTTGTAGTATTATAGCTAGTAAGGTTTAATTAGAACCTAAGCTAATAGTACTATTAAGCGGTAGATAGAGTAATCTAGTACCTATATAGCATAAGAAGTAGAGTAATCTACTATAGAGGAGATAAGGAAGGAATAAACGGTAGAGGGAGAGATAAAGGAATATATAATAAAGGATAAAATAATAAAAGAGACGGTAAAAGTAAAGCGTAATTATTTATATATACTAGTAATATATTATTTATAGATAACTCTATTAATAGAAAGAGCTTATAAGGGTATATTATAAAGCTATTTAGGGGGCTAATTGCCTAGAGAGCAAATAAGTAGAGTATAGTTATAACGTTAAGCATAGAAGTAGAGTTATTAGCCCTATCTTAGATAGCAAAGGAAGCTATCTTTATTAGTAGATTATTTAAAGTAATAATATTAAGGCTAAACAAGCCCTTAATTATTAAATGCAATAATACTTAAATACTTTAACTAATTATAGAAGATACGGTAAAGCTAATTATAAAGCTCTAATACGTTAATATCTATTAATACTAGTTATATTAGGAATACGTAATAAGATAAGTACTATTTTAATAGATAGTAATAAAGGAGATAATTACTAATAGATTTATAAAGGCCCTACCTAAGTAAAGGTTTTAAAGCTTCGTTTATATAATAGGAATAGTAGATATTAAGGAATAGCTAGCTAAGGAGAAGCAACTAGAGGACCTAAGGGATAATATTAGAGAAAGATAGAGGGATTTAGATAAGATTATAGTTTAATTAACTTATTAACGGATATAAGAGGGTGGTTAGCTTTAACCTTACAGAGCTTAAAGCTAAGGAGGTGTATTAGATAATCTGTATTCTCTAAAGGCGTGGATTACGTGTACGAGTTACGTGCACGGAGCTCGTGCACTATAAAGTCTCTTCGTAGCTCAAAGTCCTAGGGGCTCAAAACAAGGTCAATCAACGATTAAGTCAAGATTATCAATTAATCAACTCTTTCATCAATAAACAGCTCTATATGCACTATCTGACAGTCTCCTGCCTATTACCAAAGCCTCCCCTGCTCAGCTCTGCCGTAGCTACTGCGACTTACGTCAACGCATTACCTCGCTGCAGCTTAACCACCATCACCTCTTTTAAAGCTTTCGGTCCCGAATGGCCAAGAAGGGTCTCCTGGAAGCCATTGGCATCGGCGCTGCCTTAAGCGCGGTCGCTGGAGCATACACGTTTTCCGAATTCGCTGTTCGTGCCAAAAAGCTCCACGAAGTCGCCTCTGAGAACGAAGTTTTCGTCCGCCTGGTCCAGCATGTATAGATCGACCTTGCGGAAACGGAGCGCTTACTCTACCTTCCATCCGTTAAATTCGCCCTCTCCAACAATCTAGATGAGCTAGCTTAGATTAGGAGAACCATTTCTGATATAAAGAATGCGCTCTATTAGATTAGCCGTTATACTAGGCGAGTAAGTGGGGACCTTAAGTATGGATATTATGTTGGAATTAGGTATAGGTTTCGCTGGGTCCTAAATAACTATAAAAAATTAGTGCACTAGAGGATGGAGCTTGCTCTATGCTATTAGAGCCTTATACAAGTCCTTAGTTTTCTATCTACACTAGAACCTTTAGCATACTATAAAGAATCTCTAGTAATTAAAGCACCGCGCTAAGTACCGGAGAATATTTTAGATTATAATAGCTTTAAAAGCTCTAGGAGGAGATAAGGCGGTCTTTAAAAGGAGAAATATAAGGTAGAGGGACGCTAGAAGAGCTAAATTATAGTCTAGCTTTGCCTTAGTTGTCTATAGGCTACTAATTTAATTTATCTAGGTATAGCGCGAGGATAGAAGCTTTAACCTACCAAATCTAAAAACCTTGCCTATCCGAGCAAATTGGCTAATTAGCCGGCTTTAAACCACAAAACTAGTTTTTGACGCATTTGGGCCTATACGATATCCTTTATTTATAGTTATACCGCCTTTTCTTTAATTCCTTACTTTAGCCGCCAGCTTCTTCTAAATCTCGTTTAATCTTAATACTCGGCTGATTAGGTCTTAGGAACTTAATATTACAGAGTATCTTTAATATCTTTATCCTTACCTTAGAGCCTAATAATCGCGAATAGTACCTTTTTCCATTTTATGCTCCATAGTATAAATATATCCTTAAAAAGAGCAGTCAACTTATATAAAAGATATAATCTATAATATAGGTACTTTCTACTAGATTTTAAAGAAACTAATAGTTAACTTCTAGTTTTGTCCAATAAGAAATTGCCTCCCCCCCCCTCCTCCCTTAATTACCTTTCGATATCTACATTTTTTCCATTCCCTTTATAGTTACCATAGCGCCATAAGTCTTAATTACTATACCCTATCTTTTCCTCGCTAAACGTCTTAAGTAATTTGTTTTACTTAAAAGACGGATAAATATAAAGTAATATATCTACCGGATTCGCCGTGATTTTTATTATAATAGGCTTGTACTTAGTATCTTGTAGGTTTTCTAAGCCTTAACTACTAATTAATACTAAGTCTTCTAACGTAACATTATAAATACCAGTTACTTATAGCATAATTATAATTAACGAGTTATTGGCATTTTAGGACACTATAGTAGTAGGCTAGAAAGCGAGATGGTATACTACTTATAGGATAATATAGAGGTTAATAGGGTGTTAATAGGGTGAGCAGCGTAGCGTCCTAGCGGTAGTTTATCTATAGTAGTGTTTATAGAGAAATAGGTATAAAGAGTATTTATATTTAGGAAATTATTTTATTTAAATTTATTTTAAGAAACTTAATAATGCGCTATAAAGGGTTATTAGTATTTAAGGCCTAGCTAATCCTCGGTTAGCTAAAAAATTACGTGTTTAGCTAGCTATCTAGGGTAGATTTAAGGATCTCTACGGCGCCACGAGCGCCAAGCTGTGGAAATACGCGTATTAAAGACTACCCGCTAATTAAGCCGCTAATTAACGCTAACTATATGGTAATTAGGGCCATTAAAGCCCCAAGTATATATAAAAAAGTCCTCCCTACCTAATCCTTAATTGCGGTAGCATGTTTGCTATTATACCTACTATATAAGATAGCGCTAACTAACTGCATAGAGATTAATATCGCCAATAATGCCGAATTACGCGTTAACGCGTAGCATGTTCTCGCCCTTACGCATACTACTAGGCCTAAAAATATATCTTTAACGTATAAACTAAAGCAGAGAGAGTTTAAGGTAAGAAGGATATAATATCCCCCCTAAAAGTATCGCGCCCTATAGCTAACGCGTTATTTAGCTTTAGGCCTTCTATAAACGGAAGTAGTACTATAATAGTAATACTATTATAAAGAATAAGTTACTTCTTTTTCTTATTAAGAAGGTTATAGACCAGCCCTTAAAAGGAAAAAGCTATAAGGCTAATAATAATATACCCTAAAAGAAGACGCGTCTCTTATAGCAGTTAGTTTATAGCTATATTACTACTCTAATAGACCTCTATTAGATATAGAAAATTATAAAAATAAATAGCTACCTATTTCTATAGAAGGACAGCGTTAGGAAGTACTTAAAGACGCTATAGCGGAGGGATATATAGTATAAGAAAGAGCAGTTCGCTAATAAGGGTAGAGATACCCTCCTTAACGGCTATACTAAGGAAGAGTTTTAGAGTATTTACCGCGAGCTTTAGACTAGGGACGCCGTTTTATCCCCGGAGTACTACTTCTATATATTTATTAATATTTTACTAGGCCACTATATACTTACCTATAGCGGAAATAAATACTCCGCTAAGATCTTAGATCTATTTACCTTTAAATTTAAGGATAAAGGCCCTATACGCTATATACCCTTAATATTTACTATAGGCGTAGGTAAGTAGAACTAGTATAGCTGCCTTAAGACTATTAGGGCTTTATAAAATAAAAAGCCGCTTATTTATATACTTAGTAGGCTAGCTTTTTATCTCCTATACCGCTAGAATCTTAGTACTAAGCCGTTTCTAGACTTTAGTAGGCGCTTAGTATAGTATAATATACGCTTAATTAAGAGCAGTATTAGGGACCGTAAGGCTGCCCTTTTATATAACTTATAGCAAGATTAGGTTATAAAGGCTTTTTAGTATATTGGCGTCTTTTTAAAGAAGAAGACCTATATTAGGTAGAGCACTAGCACTAAAACGGCAGAGCTAAAGGGAGTTAGTAAGGACTAGATTTAGTATAGTAGAAGGTAAAACTAGGAGTAAATAGTAGGCTATTATTTAAACTCTCTTCTATAAGAGTTTATAAGGTTAATAATAGGGCACCCCTTATAAATAGGCTGCTTTAAAATCTGCTATATAAGTATTACGCCGCCTAATACGCTACTATTAATAATATAACCCAAACTAGATAAATAGAAGGGCCGTTTTAGCCTATAGCTATACTAGATTAATAACCTTACCGCTATAGGGGTTATAAGCCTTCTCTTTTACCTCTATAAAGTTATTTTATAAGACTTAGTAGCCCTCTATAAGATGCTCCCAAGCTATCTAATATAAAGCCACCCTATTTTTTAATCTAAGGTGTATAAGGCCTTCGCGTAGGAGCTAGAGCCTTATCTATATAAATAGAAGAGGAGCCTAAACTAGCTATTAATTCTCTATTAGGCTATACTACTCCTTACTAACTAATTAAAGGCTTTATATACTAAAAATAAATAAATAACTAGCGAGTTTAAGAGCTTATTAGACCGTCTAGATAAGTCCTAGGGGGCCTAATCTTTATAGCTTTAACTACCAATATCTAGAGGCCTTATATTTTAACTAAAAGCCCCTTTAGCTATAGTAGCAGTATAACCTTAGGGCCAGTCTAGTAACCCCCCGTATCCGCCTATAAAAGCAGCCTTTTTAGCTTTATCTATTATAGGATCTAGTAGATATACGTCCGCTTAGGTAAACGCTATAGGCTCTCCTTTTTATACAGCTTCGCTACTACTACCACTACTACTACTACTACTACCGCTATAGCTAAAGCTATAGTCCTAGCTAGAGCCTAGGTCTAGGTCTCTACCTATATACTATATAAGCCGCGTAGTAAACTAAAGGGCTAGGAGGCAATTCTTCTATAGTAGCGCTAGATTCTAAATAGGGTAGTAGATAGTAAGCTAACTAGTAAAAAGAGGTCTAATAGTACTCCCTATAGCTTAAGGTTATTAGGAGATTAAAAGGGTTGTATAGGCCTAGAAGGTTAGCGAGGAAGCGGCTATATAGTAGGTTAATCTACAGTAGGAGTAGATATAGTACTTACTAGATTAGCTTTATAAACGGCTTTAGATAAGTAAAAAGGCTTTAAAATAGTTATATATATTATCTATATCTAACTCCTAATAAGATACTATGGGGTTCTCTATTAAAGCCTTCGTCTATAGCCCCTTAAGGGCTTATTTTAGTATAGTATAAGTTTAATAGGGTACTTTACGGTGCTATATAATAGCAGCGCGCAACTTAAAACGCGAATATTTCTATTAACCCGCGGTTAATTCTTACCATTTTAGTATAAGTACAAAGCGCTTAGCAGGCTCTACGCATAGGGCTTAACGGGTATTAAAAAAGTGGTGTTGCTAGCGATTAAAAATCGACTGTGGATATGGGGTAACATCTACAGTCGCTAAACGCACGGGCTCCTCGCCTGCGTAATCGTGACTCAGCCGCTAATTCAGCCATGCAAACGTAACTATAGATATACTATTGATCTCCTGCCCATATAATAGTAGCGAGGACTATCCCTTTATATGGCAGAAGAGACTTTTCGTATTAGGCGCTTTGGGCTAGGTTAGCATACTACAGGCACCCTAGCTAGCGTGATTTTATTAGTAAGCCTCACCAAAACGCGTCAATATTGCTTTTAGCTAGGCAGGTATCACGAAGAATAACATAAGCTAGCTAATAGGTAGAGATACAGAATTGATTAAGTAATCTATTTTATTCAAGCTGGCTCTAAGAGCCCTAATATATATAAGAGAATTGACCCCCTATAGGGGTCCCTAGGAAGTAATGATATAGGTTAAAACTAATGTCAAACAGCACCTATCGCACCTCTGCAGTAGAGCTACCTCAGCGGCTAATACACCCCCTCAGATCTGGCGTAGAATGTTAGAGCTAGATTACCGGATTAGGTAGTCGGGATAGACAAGTTAGTAGTAAGCTTTGCCGACTATTAATTAACCAGATATCTAATATTGCGGAGCCACAATACTTTAATAAATTTTTAATAATTTTGCTTTAAGAGAGCTTTAGTTAGTCCATCTGTAGCTATTTTACTTATTGGCACCCATTATACAATAAAGCTTCCGTTTTAAACCTCTTGGCAAAACCAGAATTAATAAATATCTACATATTAGAGTTTTATAGATACCGTAGAAGTCTCTTTTATTACAATCCGTACTAACTACTAATTATTATAATTAATAATAACTTCCTGTTCTAGATCGAATCTAATAGCTTTAAAGATCCGAACTATATACTTAACCTCCCTACTAATATATAAAAGAGCTAAGAGTTCTGCCTCTGTAGTAGACTTAATAACTACCTTTTATCTAGTTGCTTACTATACTATAGGCCCATTAAATAAGCTTATTAAGAAGCCCTGTAAGCTCTAATATATTAGAGCATTGTTAGTAAAGCTAGCATTAAAAGCAGCCTTTAAACCCAGTTTATCTTATATAGCGTAATAGTAAAGAACTTAAAAACGAGGTATCTAGTATTATAGGGATAGGTAAGCAATCTGTTAATCTCCATAAGATAAGCTAGCAACGGATTTTATAAGAACTTAGCTAGCCTACTAACAGAAAAGTCGACGTCTAATTATATAGTAGATGCTAGATATATTACAAAACCTATACGGCGTTAATATTCTTTTATCTAATTTAGCGTAGCTTCTCCCTTATATAGTATTAATTTCTAGCCTAATAGTAGTATAGCTAATGGCTTTAAATATTCTAAATAGTATATTAAGACTAGCTTTTTAAGATACTAATCTAAATAGAGCTAGAGCTTTCCTTTTTATTAATCTTATATAACACAAGTATTTAGGAATAACGTGAATTAAGGTATTTAGCGTATCTTAAATCGATCTTATAGCTGCTTTAGAATGTCCTCTATCTACTAATAACAGCTAGGGTGTCCTATAATTAGGATATTATTAATATAGAAGAATATAAAAATAGGTTTAGTAGGGTGTATATAGAGACACGGCTCGTTTGGTATAGCTTTTAAACCCATACTTTATAGAGCAGCAGACATTTTTAAAAACTATAATTTAGGAAATTTCCGTAGTCTATATATTGCCTTTCTTAAACAGAGAGAGAATCTAGGCGGTAGGTTTATACCCTTAGGGGGAATAAAGTAGACCTTACCGTTAACCAAGGCATTAATAAAGGCGTTAACGGCGTTAATTTATATAATATCTAGGTTAAAGCCAGCGATAAGAGCATAAAGTAGACGGAATATCCAATAGGCTACTATTATAGCTTTAACCTTCTCTTATAAGACTGCTTAAAGATCTCTACAGACGACTAGATAAGCCTTAAATCTTATAATAAAGCCATCCAAATCTTCCTTATAGGTAAAGACCTATATTATAAAAAGTCAATAAACCTTTTTAATTAGCTATACCTTATCCTAAGTCTACTTTCTGGTTAAAGCCTTTATCTTAATATAAGCAGCTACTGTTACGGAGTACAAGTGACGATAATATATAACGAAGTAGATATTATTAAGCTACGTACATGAACTATATAATAAAGTTAAGACGTTGCGTAAGGAGAGAAGGTAAGAAAACGGGAAGAAAGGGTATATATCGTTAGTTTGGTTGCTTGGTCGATATATATACAAAGCAGAATAGGATTTAAGTAGCGGTCTTGGCAGAACTTGGCAGAATATAGCAGACTGCCGTTAGATTGCCATAGATTGCCTTCTTACGGTTAGTCTCTTTTTACTAAGTTAGTGGAAATAGGTGGACAAGTTAGTAGAAATAGGTAGGCGAGTATAAGGTGTTACGGAGGTATCCCGTAATAGTACCCCCCCTTTAAACTTAAGCTTCTGCGAGATAGGGCTGTAGTAGTTTTAGATAAAGTTCGTAAAAGTTTTCTGCGGCTTATATAAGTCCTATAGAGTTAACGGGTTCCTATAAGGGCTTAGTAAAGCCTCTCTATTTCATAAGGTATATATACTAGCGTTTTCGCTTATTGTACTTAATATTGTTAATTCTTTTAATAAAGTACTTACCCTTACCGTCTACTTTAACTAGTAGAGGAGGGTCCTAGATTTATTTAGGTAGGGCGTTTAATATAGGGGCAGTAGGGCGGAGGACTGACGTATAGAATATAGGGTAGATTTTAACCGTATTAGGGAGCTTTAGTTAGTAAGCATAAGGAGAAATAACTTTTTTAACTTTATAAGGGCTGGTGTTCTTCTAATTAAGTTTCTTAGTAGGCCGTTTTGTGTTTAGGTTTCTTATATCTAGCTAAACAAAGTTACTAACTTAGTAGGCCGGCGCTAGGGTTCGGTTCTTATTTACTGCGGCTTTATAGATAGATTGGGCCTATATTATTTCGTTAGTAAGAAACTCTTATAGTTCTTCTATCTTCTTTATAAATTTATTTGCTTCTATAACTTATAAGGCTTAATAAGCTAGGCGAGGAATATTACTAAAGGGTTTAAAACCTATTTATAGATATTAGCTATAGTTGGCTAGGAACAGGGAGACCTTTATAGTTTCTAAAATGGAGTTATTTATAGTAAACTCGGCGAATACAAGCCAGTTTATTTAGTTGTTCTGTAGATACGATATATATATTTAAATATATTATTCTATAATAGCATTTGCACATTTTATTTAACTATCTGTTTCTAGGTAGTATGTTATAGACAATAGTGCTTTAATATAGAGTTGGGTAGTTAGTTTTTCCTAAAATATAGAGATAAACTGGCGGCCTCTATTAGAGATAATCGTTTTAGGAAGTCTATAGAGTTTCTATACATAATCTAGGAATAGTTAGGCAATAGTAAATGCTAATATATTAGGGCAGGCGATTAGGTGTTTTATCTTAGATAGTTAGTTTACAACTACTATAATATTTATACATCCTTTACTTACAGGGAGATTAATAACGAAGTTAATTAAGATATTCTTTTATCTTTGGTCCGGAACAGGCAAGGGTTTTAGGAAGCCGTTATACGTCTTATATAAAGCTTTAGCTTATCGGTAGGTATAATAGCTAGAGACGTACCTTTATATTATATTATATATGTTCGGCTAGTAGTATTCTTATTAGAGCAGTTCTAGGGTTTTTCTTTAGCCTAGGTAGCTAGCTACTAGTAGGTTATATATATATTTAAGGAGCTTAAGTTTGTCGTGGTTAGGTATAACTAGGCGGTTCCTATAGTACAAGCGGTCTTTATAAGTTTTATATTTACTTAGAGAAATCCTTTTAAAGCGTCTAATGCTATCTTAGATTAGCTTAAGCATCTCTTAAATAAACTCGTTTTTTGGATATTTATTAACTATTATCCGTTTAATTAATTAATTAGTTATTTTAAGGATGTGCATTATAACGTCTTTACTAGGAGAGTTAAATAGCTTAGGGCGAAGCAGGGTTTAATTACGGTAGGCACGCGCTTTTTTCTATGCTGGCGTGTCTTATAAACGTTAGGTTAGGGTATTAGGCTTCTAGCCTTAAACGCCTGGGTGGTATGTAATAGAGAATCGGAAATAGGATAGATATTCTAACTAGCGGGCCTAACGGTGGCTTAGTTATTTTGTAGTTGTAAAGTATTATAGATTCTTATAGTTACTAAGGACCTTAATTAGGAATCTGGAGCTTTCTAGTTTAGGTTACTATTGTTTAAAATATATAATAATAGCTAATAGTTCCTTATCGTAGATCTCGTAATTATATTTAGCTAGACTTAATTATTTTAAAAAGTATACTATAGGGTGCAATACTCCTTTCTTATTATACTAAGACAGAATGCCTCTAGTGACGTAGTTAAATAAGTTAGCTTTTATAACACTTATTTAGTTTAGATTAAAGTATTAGAGTATAGGTGCGGTAGTAAATATAACTTTTAGGTAAGTAAAAGCTTTTTAACATTCTTTATTAAAGATAAAGGCTTTATCCTTTTAGGTTAAGGCCACTAGGGGTAAAATTAAGGCGGAGAAGTTATTAATAAACTGTTAGTAGAAGTTGGTAAATCCTATAAAGGCTTATACGTCCTTAATATTTTTAGGTTCTTGCTAGTTTATAATCGCTTTAACTTTCTTAGGGTTTATTTATACGCCGTTTATAGAAATAGTAAGTCTAACGTATAGAACTTCCGTTTTATGGAACTTGTATTTATCTATATCTAATTATAAGCTAGCTCCGCGTAAGGCTTATAGGACTAGTTTAACATATTTTTAGTATTTAGCTAGATTATTGCTATATATTAAGATGTTGTTAATATAAGTAGTATAAAAGACGTCTAGGTATAGGCGCAGGGTATTATTTATAAAGTGTTGAAATAAACTTAGGGTATTTGCGAGGCTAAATAGTATTACTAAGTACTTAAATAATCCGTATTAGGTACGGAATATAGTAAGCTATTCGTCTCCTTCTATAATACGGAGGCGGTTAAATACGTAGATAATATTAAGCTTTGTATAAAAGCGAGCCTTACTTAATCGGTTTAGTATCTCTTAAATTAACGGGATTGGGTATTGGTTCTTAATAGTAATAGCATTAAGAGCTTAGTAGTTTATACAAAAGCGCAGGCTACTGCTAGGTTTCTTAATAAAGATTACTAATACGGCTATAGGTAAAGAACTTGCTCTAATAAATCCTTTATCTAGATGTTTATTTAAGTACTTCCGTAGTACCTAGAGTTTGTTTTAAGATATCTCGTATAAGGGTCCAAATCCAGGATATTTTCCTTCTTTAACTATAATCTTATAATTATATAGACGGCGTTCCGGTAGCTTATTGGCTTCCTTTTATAAAAATACGTCTAGATAATTATAGTACTCCACTAGTACCTTTATGGCGGGGTTAGTATACTTCTTTAGTGCTAAGGCCTTCTCAATATCGGCTATTGTAACAACGAAGATTATATATTTAGGTTTCCTAGCGAGTTGTGCTAACGGGGTAGCTTTAATTATATAGATATCTAAGGTGTTAAGCAAGCTTAGATTGTCCTTAATTTCTTATATAGTTTCTTATTTAGGTTTAGTATTAAGTACGGAATTAGTATTAGATTTAGCTTCGGGTTCTTTAAGTATCCTTTTTATAGTAGAATACTAGTTCTTCTAGTACTTTTATATATTAAGCTTAAGCTTCTGCTTAGTTCGGGGTGTAGCAGTTAGAGTTAGTTCGTGTAGTTTAGTGTAGATTTTAGGTTCTTAGTGGACGTCGGTGGAAATCTTATGTCGGTGGAATTTGGTGGAATTCTCGGGTTAGTGGAATTAGGTAGATTCTTTAGATTTCGGTTTAGGGTCTAAGTAGCGAGTTATAAGGCACTTCTGCTTGTAATAGGAGGCGGTAAATAGAAGCTTAAGGTTGTCCTAATTAATGGTTACCTTATATAGCTTTATCTAGGGTTGTTTAAGGATTACTAGGTAACCTAGGGTAGTTATAAAGAGTTTAATTAATTCTTCGTAGTTTAGGTATTAGAGTCTTAGGGTTGCTATATAAGTAATACGGCCTAAGATAGTGCGTTTACTATTAAATCTAAATACGTTAATATCCCGGTTAAGGGGTGTTAGGGTAAACTTATAGTCTTATATAAAGATCTTATTAATAAATCCTATGCCGCTAGCTCCTATGTTAATTAGGACTTAAGTATTAGCCTATTAACCTTTCTGCTAAAGACGGCAGTTAATAGTTATACTATAATCCTAAGAGTTAGGTTTTGTAATATCTAATGCATTTAACAAGATCTTGTAATATAGCTATCCTAGAAAGCAACTTAACTCTAAAACGTACCTTTTAGTGGTAAGTGGGAAGGGGTTCCTATAGAACGTTAGTTATAACTTTATCCTTATAAGTGGTGCTTACTAAATACGGGACTGAAACTAGGTAAGAATTGGGGATAGTAACTAGAGGATTAATGCGGTAAACGGTTGTTAGTGTTAGCCGTTTATATATTATATTGGGGTATAGGAACGGAGTAGTATTTTAAGATATAATTCTTGCTTCTGTATTTAAAGTAAAGGCCTAGCTTAATGCGTTGTTCTTATTTAGGGGACCCTAGTAAAGCGTACCCTAGGGTCCCTGTATTAATGTCTATGGCGTCAGGGTGCTTAGGCTAAGATAATAACTTAGTAAACGTTTGCGGAGCTGTTATATTATATTAAGGAGTGGACTTAAGTATTAGGCGTAGTATCTTCGTTATACTAAGTTTGGATTGAACCTAAGAGTCCTATTGGTTAAAAATTGGTGCTGGTCACCTAATTAGGCACGTGCTACCCTATTAATTTCGACCAAGCGACCTTAATACTTGCACTTGCGATACACCCCCTAATAGTAGGTAAATAAGATTTCTATTTATATAGACTTATAGATTTTACAAAGCGCTTTAAAATGGCACTACTTTTATCTATATATCTAAAGGCTAAGTAATATTATGCTAATGTAGAGCTTTATAGAAGGGAGCCGTATACGGAGCTCTGTAGGTTCTTCAAATTCGTAACCTCGCGACCTTACGACCTTACGACCTCTTCCTACCCCTTACTGCTCGAATATCTTCTATATATTACCACCCTAGCTACTACTCTCTACCTACTACCTAAATGCCTTCCGATCGTATATTTTGCGCCGCCTATAGGCAGTATCGCCCTTCTACTAACTTTATACTAAACCGCTAAAGAGCTCTGTATAAGACCTGTAAATCTTACAGGGTTAATTGTTTTTTTACTCTTTTTACCTACTACCTTTCTAACTCTATATAGGATAAAAGAAAGGGACGGTCCTGATGATTAGCGGACCTTCCGCAGTAGGTAAACTAAACTATAACTACCGCTACTGCTGCCGCTACTGCTGCCGTTGCTTCTCCCTCTGCTTCCCGCCTCCTTATACTACCTGTATCAATCCAGCCGCAACCGCAACCACCTGTATTAATCTAGCCACGACCTACTACGGTCCGCCCTATTACAGAGCAGCTAGATTGTGGTCCTATTACTACTGTCCGCCATATTACGGAGCAGCTAGATCTCGGTTCTATAGACGTTACCTATAACTTCTGCGCGGCCCTACATTAGATTGATAAACGTGTTAGTATATTACCCGCCAGCAATCCACGGTTTAAAGCCTGCTATAAGCACGGTAATATAAACCTTCCTCTATTCTAGCCACCGCCAGAATATCTACGCGATCTTTTAGAGTCCCGTAGTACTTCTGCTAGGTAGTTTAGAGAGTAGCTTCGCTTATATAATATAGCATTGGCTTTTACGTCCGTAAACTATACTGTTACTAACCGTGGTGTAGCCTAGGGCGGCCCAAATTGCTTCTAAATATATGGTGAGCTTTACCATCTATAGGGCCCGCTGGAGCCTCCTACTGATATTGCTCCGCGGTATGCCTAGCTATACTTTTACGACCTCAGTTATACCATAGATGTCCGGCTATGGGCCCGTCCTAATACCTAGCTAGATACAACTATTCTATAGTACCTTACTGCCATGCTATCTAAGATACGGAACCCTTTTATCGCCCTCTATTAAATCGTAAGGGAATGGCTTTAGGCTTAGCCTACAACGGCCCTATTACGGGTTATCTTAAACCTATAGATGCGGCTTATTTTAGAGGCTAGTGCTAATTAGCGCCGTAAGAACCTCCTAATAAGTAACGAGGTTGCCGTTATTATATTAGATAAGTACGGTAATACCAGCTTCCGCGATATTGTACTTATAAAGCATTATACGCCTAATAAGCAGCCGTAATACTGCCGTATTAACTTAACGCATGCTGTATATATACCGCTTCACTACGTGCTACTCTTCCCCTATAGTAATACTGGCTAGTACTAGGGTCTCTAGCTACGCGACTCTAATTAAGCCCGCTAGCGAGACCGTTTAACGTAGTAGGCGTACTTTTAGTTCTACCTACACATCCGTAACGACTCTAAGTTGGTCCCTTTTGCCTACTACTAGCTATTTTAGTAGTATGTTATGGATGTATAGGCGCTATATAATTAGAATAAGCTTAGCTAGATCTGCTCTAATTAAATAACCCTCTACGCGGAGCTATATAATAGCGTTACGGATGCTCTTACCTACGATAATTTGGACCCTAAGTTATTAGGCCGCCGTATAGTTTTTCCGTTAAGTTTCCTTAGCGGAGATTGCTTTATTAGGCAGTGCTATTAGGATTTAATGGCTATTATCCGTAAATACGGCCGTCTAAGTATATTTCTTACGTTTACTACTAACCCTAAGTAGGACGAGATTACCCGCAAGCTACTGCCTAGGTAAACCGCTATAGACAAACCCGATTTGGTTATGCGCGTCTTCCGTATAAAACTTATCTACCTCTTTTACAACCTAAAACGGAAGCAGATCTTCGGCCGGTACCGCGGCTTTGTCTAGACTATTAAGTACTAGAAACGGGGCCTGCCCTATCTATATCTACTACTCTTCCTATATCTACATAACCGTAATAGGCTGCTAGACCTAGCCGTTATTAACTATTTTATATCCGCGGAGCTTCCGTAGCCAAAGGACGATCCTACTAGTTATTTTACTAAGATTATAAAGTTAATAATAGTTTACGGCCCTTGCGGCTCTTAGAATCCGCGAGCTCCCTATATAGTTTTGCTAGGGCTAGGCCTTCCGCCGACCTACTTAAAGCAGTACCCTAAACCTTTTAACCCTACTACTGTTATGTATAGGGACGGCTATCTAGAATACCGCCGTCGTAATAATCTGCGATTGTAGTCTATACGCTTACCGGGGGGAACTATATTTAAAATAAACAACCGCTAGATTATTCCGTACAGCCTATATCTAACCGTAAAGTATTATACCTATATAAATGTTAAGGTCTGCGCCTCCGTAAGGTCCGTTAGGTATATCCATAGGTATATATATGGGGGGGCGACCGTACTGCTTTATAGCTTACGGACGGTAATAGGGTAAGCCAGTATTTATAGGGCCGTTATATTGGCCCCTTTAAGGCTATCTGGCAGCTATTTAAGTTTCCTATTTATAAGGAGTTCCCCCCTATAATCTAGCTTACGGTACACCTTCTAGGCGAGTAGCCCGTATACTTTTAGCTAGACTAGTCCATAGAGGAAATCTAGCAGCGCCTTAAGCTCTCCTACTCTATACTAACGGCCTTCTTTAAGTATAACGCGGAGCATAAAGATGGCCGTAACCGCCTATATTAAGACTTCCCTAAGCGGTATATTTTTTATCTAAAGTAATAGGAGTGGCGTTTACGCTAGCGAGGCCTTGTAATAGGCCGTATATATTACTATAGTTCCGTTATAGGCGAGAGGTTTTACTTACAGCTGCTACTAACCTCCATTCCTAGCCCTACCTCCTTTAAGAACCTCCATACTATTACTAGTGTAGTTTATCTAACCTTCTAGGCCGCCTACGTGGCTTTAGGGCTACTAGAGGATAATTATAAGTGGATTAATTACTTTACGGAGGCCGCCGTTTTTGCTACTAGCGCCTAGCTACGCTCCTTATTTATAACCGCTTTAGTTTACGGCCCTATTACAAAGCTAGTTGCTTTATAGGACCGCTTTAAATAGTCTATTTATAATAATCTACCTTACTTTCTAGCCCGCTAACCTAATGCTTCTCCTATAGTTAGCGAGGATAATAACGCCTATTTTAATTACGGCCTATACCTTATCTATTAAATGCTTACGGATTACCAGAAAATACTTATAGACTACGGCCTACCTCAGTTTTAGCACTAGTGGGCCGTTATTACTAAGGGAAATAACCCGCTTCTTACAGCCGAGCTATAGTAATACAACCCTATAGAGGAAGAACGTTAGTTTACTAAGCTATGCTAGCAGCTAAATACCAATTAGGCAGCGTGCTTTAATACTATTATTGCCGCTATAGATACGGATTCGCAGACGGCCCGCTTCTTCCTTTAGGGCCCTATAGGCACTAGTAAAACGTTTCTCTATTACTACCTCTGCTACTACTACCGCTTACGCAGTAAGATTGTTCTTTATATAGCTTCTTCTAGTATTACGGCCCTTTTACTACCTAGCGGCCGTACTGCCCACTCCCGTTTTCGGATACCTCTTAATCTATATAAAGAGTCTACTTGCAATGTCTCTAAAAGCTTAAATCTAGCCGAGCTTTTACGCCGTACTTCTCTGCTTATCTAGGATAAGGTGCCAATATAGCACCGCTACTACTATAAAGCCGTACACTGTATGCTTACGGACGTCCGTTCTAATAACTCTACCTTTAGCGGACTCCCTACTATCTTAGGCGGCAACTTTACTTAGATACTGCCTGTCGTCCCGCGGGGAAACCGCGCGGCCATTATAGGTGCCTGTCTGTAGCGGTCGTTCCTTTAGCCTACCCTCCGTATACTATCCCTACGGTTAAATATACGCGTCCGCTAGGGCGAGATAAATTAATAGTTCGCAGCTTAGGTATAAAGCTTATTCTACAATCTAGCCCTAGCTAGTAGTATTAGTATCCCGCCTGGTATAGCCCTATTACAGTCCTAGGAACCCTTTTATAGGTATATATACCCTTTATAACTGCTTGCTCGGGTATATACTAACCCTAATACCTTCCGCAATCGCGCTATTTTATCTATTCGTAATAATACTATAGCTAAGATTAATAACGCTATCCTTCCGCGGCTCTACGGCTCCCTAAGCACCTTCTATTCTATAGACTCTATAGAGTAAAATAAAGAAGACAATTATATAGAACTGCCGCCGGCGGAGCTTCCGCAGACGTTTAACCCCAATAGCCTACCTCCGTTAAAGCTTTCCCTAAAGGTAGGCGCGCCCGTAATTCTTTTACGGAACCTCTACCCTAATAAAGGGCTCTATAATGGCACCCGTATAGTTATTACACGCGTAGGCCGCCGCTGTATTAAAACTCGGATACTTGGCGGCAGCTTTTACAACCAGCTACGGCTGATTCCTTATATTAAACTCACCTCTACGGAAGGAGAACTGCCGTTTATTGTTAGTAGAAGGCAGTTTCTAATCCGGCTATGCTTTACTATAACCGTAAATAAGTTATAGGGGCAGTCTTTTAACTTTATTGGCGTTAACTTACGTATACCGGTCTTTACCTATAAGCAGCTGTATATTGCGCTGTTAAGAGTAATAGATATAGCTGGGCTTTCGCTATTACTACCATAGGACGGGGATGCTATAATAACTAATGTTATATATCCGGAGGTATTGCTATAGTTTTAGTATATTACTAGCCGTTATAGGCTAAGATATAGGGGGACGGTATAGCAGTAGTGGCAGTAATAGCAGTAGGGCAGTAGGGTAGTAGGGCAGTAATAGGACAGCACTTAGTTTTGGGTTAATATTATATCTAAAGGTATTGCTTTTATAATAAGGTATGTTATTTTATTATATAACTACTTCTACAACTGCCCTATAGGGCTAGTAAAACCTCCGTAAGTGCCCCGTAGGGTCCAGTAAACACTCCCTTTTTCCTCCCTTCTCCCCCCTCCCCCTCCTCTACCCCCCTCCTCTACCCCCCCTCCTCTACCCCCCCCTCCCCTACTCCTCATCCTTACCCCCCTTCTATTCCTTAACTATATCCGCTAAATGGCAGAGCAGCCCCGTAACCTACTAGCGCCCTATAGGGTGGGGACGGGCGCGGGTAGGCGGGGCCTCCTCCTCTTTATTATTATCGTTATCGTCATCGTCGTCGTCGTCGTCGTCGTTGGCGGCGGCGGTGGTGGCGGTAGCGGGAGGGACTGGGGCGCGGGAGGACGCGCGGGAGGATGCGCGGCTATAGCGGACCGGCAGGGTGGCGGCGATAGCTGTGGCGGGGGTAGACGCTATTATCTCTATTAGTTATGCTTTTTACCGTTATATTGCTAACTTACAGGCCCGGAAGGAGCAGCGCGCCCCTTCGCTGCTATAATGGCAGTTGGCATAGCTGCCGCGTAGCTGGCCGGCGACCAATACATACTCCGTAAATGGGCCACCGCCCCGCGCATATGACGCACAAGCCTGCAGGGCTACTGTACCCCGGCTTTGCGCCAAGGCGGCCTCCGCATTTGGGGCCCTAGCCTTAAGGCGGACCCCCCGGTAGACCCCGGGAGCTCCACCTAGGCCAGGAGCCCACCGCAGAGATACGCCCCGGACGCGCGGCAGGGGACGTAGCGCCCGCATTGTGGCCGTGTTGGCGGCGGCGGCGAGCGCGGTAGGTAAGGGATTCTAGGGTGGGGGGGCTGCGGGCTGCGGGAGGGCGGCGGGCTGATTGATAGCCGTAAAGCTGGCCGGGGGAGGAGCGGCGGCAGCAGCGGTAGCGGCAGTGGTGGGAGCGGGGAGGGGCCGGGCGGCAGCTGCAGCCGCAGCACCTATTTACATGTCAGTATCTTCTCAAATTCTCAAATTCTTAAATTCTTTTATAGTACTAATACTCACTAGTACGCTCATCTGCTGGGACTGAAGTCCCGCGCGCAGGCACCCCAGCCTAAGACGGCGGCGGCGTAGACGGTGGTACGGAGAGGCGGCGGCCGGGAGCAGATATGGCGGCGGCAGCGGCGGTGGTGGTGGTGATGGTGGTGGTGGTGGTGGCGGCGGCGGTGGCAGTAGCAGCAGCAGCAGGAGCAAAAGATGCAGCAGCAGCGGCGGCGGCAGTGGTGATGGTGGTGGTGCTGGTGCTGTTGCTTGAGGAAGAAGAAGACGACGACGATGATAACGTGAATAGCTATTGTTAATAAACGTTACGTGATTAGTTGTGTGAATCTATATCACGCGATTATTACGTAAAGGCAGCTTTACATTACTACTATAACGGTAGGCTAGCAGTAGGGTAGTAGTAGGGCAGTAGTAGGGCAGTAGTAGGACTTCGTCCTAAAGGACAAAAGCCCGCCGCAGGCGCGAGAAATATGTAATTTTCTAAGGAACTGTAAATTGCCGGCCGTAGGTCGGCAATTTCAGAATTTTCCAAGGAAAATTGCTTATTTCTCGTATTATTATACTATTTATTAATAAGATTTACGCAGGCGTTAAGGGCTCCTAGTAGGTCTATACCTATTAGGGAAGTGTTGGACTTATAAGGGGATATCACGTAGCTACGGTTCGTAGATAGTATGATAATTGTTCTTCTTTTCTTTTTGAAGAAAGGGGTGAGGAACTTAAGGTTCCTCACTACGCTAGTGCCGCGGCGGCACGTGATGGTAACTTGCCGTACGTAACGGCAACTTGCTATATGTGACGGTAATATGCCTTATATGGTAACTATTTGCCTTTATTCCTAATACTAGCAACTCTTCTTTTGTGGTTGCTATCTATATATATATACCGCTTAACTAGCGGAATAAAAATTAATCCTCCTTACTTATTATTGCTATTATAATATAAGTCTCGCTGTTCTAAAATTTGCCTTTTAGTATATGGTGCTTTCTTACTTATAAGTTATGGGTAGGTATCTTATTAGTAGGGCCGCTAAGGCGCTAGCGGTAAGTAAGCTAATAGCGATTTTCTATCCCGGGAATGGAAAATCCTAATTGGCTAGTTTAAGTTAGGGTCTGTAGAATCTGACTAATTAGATAACTTTGACCGCCGGTTAAAGTTCCTAGATATCTTAAGACCTTATATAACTAAGAAATTTCTAGGGACTCCCTTTTAACCTAACCTTTAACTTATATATGTAGAGTATTTGTATTAACAAACGTCTCTAGTGCCTTATTTAGGTTTACCTTTATTATTATATCTGCCGGGTTATCTTAGCTATTAATCCATTAAATCTTAAAGAGTTTTTAACGCTTGTAGGATTACTAAAGTGCTATAATATTGATTATAAGGCGCTTCTCCTTTGTGGTACTAAGCTTAACTAAATACTTATAGAGGGAAAATAAATTGGTGTATACGATTGTAGGGATAATAGGAAGTTTAAGTCGATCTATAATTATCTTTAGGGTAGTTCTAATTGCAATTGCTATATTAACTCCGCTAACTATTCTATATATCTCTAACGCTAAAACACTTCGGGTAATGCGCTTACTCTTAGTTAAGCTCTAATAGATAAGATTGCTATAGATTATAAAGTTATTCTCTCTAGTAAATTTGTTTGTAATAATAATTTTATATCCTAACTAGAAGCTAAAATCTTTATTATTTATAAACGATCTATTAACAAATACAAAGAGCTTAGTAGTAGGAAGATTAATAGATATATAGAGTAGTCCCCGATTAAGATGTATTATTTGCTAGGAAAGGCGCTTATTTAGGGTAAAGATATCCTCCTTAGTTAGTTTCTAGTGTTAAGCGGCAACAGAGAGATTAAAGGAAGCCTTAGGCTGATAAATAGAAGTAACATAAGCTCCGCGGGCGCGTTGCTCCACGTATTCTTGCTTTAGGGAATTAATATTAATAACGTTGATCTTCTTACCTTAACCCTTTTGGCGTAAAGCAATGGAGTCCTTATTTAGGGAAAGGATATATCCGTTAAAGAGCAATGGTGTTATTATATTAAGTCTTTCCTTTGGCTTTGCTATAAGATTTGCCTTTACTAGCTTATCTTCCTTAAGAGCTAAGAATTAATTGTCTCCTAAGATAATTATATTGTTAATTTATATGCCGACGATTCTAAATGGAGTTTTTATAGTTATAATAAGGAAGCAGGGATTAAATGTAGAGGTAGTTATTAGAAGCTTCTCTTTATGGTGCTTGCTATAGGTAGCCCACTAATGAGTTTCTGCCTCTGCAATTCTATATAGTGGCTTAAGCACAACTATAATTGTATCTTTAGGATATTGGTGGCGAATTTGCTCTGGAAGATATGCTAGTATTAAGCGCTAAAGGTGTGTTTCTAATTAGGTGTAGGCCTAAGTGATATCTCGCAAATAAACTACCATTCCGTTCTTTATTAAGGAGGGAGCTAGTGTAATAATGACTTACTAACTAGCTTATTAAATTATAGGGGATTGCGTAAGGATCGTCTCCTTACCGTCATTGTTATAGCCTTAGATAATAAGCCTTAATTTCTTAAATGGGGTATTAGTAGCCTTACCCTTAATCTCGTTAACTATTCTTGACTTAAAGATGCGAATTCTATCGAACTTAGTAGGGTTATACTTTTCGAATTTAAAGACTCCTCTTATAATAAGACTGTTGATTTCCTGCTTATTAGATGCTTAGAAAGGAGCTCCTAAAGTTATAATACGGCCTTTCTTTTGAAGCTGTTTTGCGAGCTTAAAGTTAGTCTTCTCTTTAGCTATTATAAAGGCCATCAATAACTTATCTCTACTTTTGATAGCGGTAACAAATTGCTCTTCAAAATTAACAAGGTGTTAGCAATTTTGTGATCCTTTTAGGCGACCTCTACCGCGTTATAGTTGCGGTATATTTGCTATAATTATATTAGAATTATAGTCTCCTTCTAAAGCATGTTAATTGTGGTTCTTCTCTAGGGTATCCTCTAGGGCATCCTCTAGGGCATCCTCTAGGGTATCCTGTAAAGGCTTAGAACTATTATTCCTATAGTAGGGCTTAATAACAGTTAAGCGGAATTAAGTGGGTCTATAGGGCATCTAAAGAGTATAAGTTTAACTATTACTTACAATGAGTTTATGTGGGCCTAACTATCCTCCCTTCTTATGCTATACCCGTACTTTAGATTAGAGTAGTAAATTAAGCGTAGTTAAGGTGTTTGGGCCATTTCTTATTCCTAGTACATTATTAACCTAGCGCGTAGCGTAGAGACGTTACACCTCTTTTATTGCTTTGTGGATAGCCTTAGCTTATTATACAATAGAGGGAGATAGTGGAGAATTATTAGTTATTTAAGGGTAGGTGCTAAAGACTAGCAATATAGGTATAAGCCTATCTAGGCTAGCGGAATTATTAACGGCCTTAATAGCTATCTATAAGATAATTTCTTTACTAGCATTCTCTAGTTCTAAAGAAATAATCTTATATGCTTGGCGTAATAGCGTATAGTATTGCTCTACTTTTTTAATACTATTATATGCCTTAATAGGGACTTCCTTAACCTTAATTGCTATTACTTTTGCCTATTATCGAAACTTTATAGATAAGAAGTTCTTTCCTACGTTGTAAATAATTTAATTAGGGGGTCCTAGGTAAACATCGATCTAGTATAACTAAAGGGTATCCTATACGTTTCTAGCTGATATATCCCTTAAGAAACGTGCGGCTTAGAAGGAGGTTAATAAGTTAATAGCTTAGAGAACTGGCTTGCCGTTAAGATATATAACATTAATAATAATACAGAAGTTAAAGTTATAGTTATCTTTAAGGGTGAACTTAAATCGGCCAGGGGACTTCTGGTTTATTTAGCAGTAATAGTAGTACTTTATAAGATACTTAATTGCCTTAACCTTAACTTTATAACCTGTTTATTAAAGAACCCTAAGCAGTTAGTAAACGGATAGGTGGCTAAAATAACGGTATAGTTAATATAGCTTTAACTTAGTTAAGTAACTCTAAGCAACGCTCCTTTCTAGTTATTAAAGGAGTAACTAAGGGTAACCCTACTTGCGTACAACGGGCACCCGATTGTCTCCCTAAATAAGCATATTTTTAAGGTTATTAAGCTTAACGCCTAATTTATCTATATCTTAGATATAGAATAGGAATGGGGTGTTTATAGGAATAATATAGAAGGTAATATATTCTAATGAGGTTTGGACCTTAATTATGCTAAGAGAGATTATAGTACCCTTACTAAAGCAAATTGTATATTAGCCTACTGTTAATTAGTCAATTTAAATAGAGCTATTAAGCTGCTAAAGAGCTCGAACTTAAGGTTCTTCTGCTATGGATACTCCTACGGCTTTAGTATCTGGTATAATACTATAGAAGACGTTTACTAAGTATCTATCGTTAAAGAAGAACGCGGAACTTTTCTTTAGCTTATTAAAGATATTTAACTTTATAACAGAATGGAACGTAGATTGGTTATTAAGGATAGTAATAGTTTGTGTACTATTTACCTTACTATACTTAGTAAAGTATTAGTTGGGAGAGTAGT
Organism: Cenococcum geophilum 1.58; assembly: GCF_001692895.1. Classification (NCBI taxonomy): domain Eukaryota; kingdom Fungi; phylum Ascomycota; class Dothideomycetes; order Gloniales; family Gloniaceae; genus Cenococcum; species Cenococcum geophilum. Next base: position 1,105,841 of record NW_027137567.1, read on the forward strand.
CTTTAATGTTTATATCTATAAGGAGCTGTTCGGCCTTATTAACCTTATCCTTAAGGTCTTCTATGCCTTTATATTAGACTAGAAAGCTTTAAAAGTAAGCTATAATAACCTTATAATTTCCGACGTTTCTTATATTTTGTTAAAACTTGTTATATACCTTCTTTTGCTCGTTAAGAGAGTGTCTATTTAACTAGTAATTTGGCTTTTTACAAACGTAGCACTTTTTTTAACGGTTGTTCCAAAATGAACCTCTATAAGGACCTCTACGATTGCTTTATAGTTAACGTTAATTATACCCTCTACCGTATCCCCTACTTCAGCTACTATATATTTAATTAGTCTAGTTATAATTATATTAGTCTAGAATCCTGGTTTAAATAGGGTTTTCGGTATAGAATTATTGGGGTTTTTATATTTATATTGCAGTGCCTACAGCAGAGCGTAGTTCGGCATATACTCCTTTAAATATATCTATAGGTTTATATAGCGCTAAGTTACACTTAGGAATGCTATAGTATACTAAGATAACCTAGTCCCTTAGACTATTCTTATTTTGGTAGGTTTTGGTAAGACCATATTAGATTTTCTAGAGTTTATTAAAGAGTAGTTGAAGACACTCTAGGCGAGTCGTTATTGGGTTAAAAGCGATAACTCTCTAGAATATAGTCTCCCGCTATTTAGATATATAGAGTTAGCGGTTCTTATTGGTTTTAAAGTAGGCTCTAGTAAGCTAAAGCATTATATTAAAGCTATAGTTTTTACCTATAATATGGTTGTAATAGAATATTGCTACCCGTCCCTTTAATATAATAGAGAAAGCATAATAGAACTAATGGCGTTAAATTCTAACCTTATTACAGCAGTTATAAAAAACCTATAGTTTTGCTCCGAGTATATTATATAATTCTCCTCTAAACTTCTTCTCTTTGTCTAAATATACCTTTATTAGATTTATAACTTCTTAAAATAGAGGCTTATTGGTTGGCTGGGATAGAGGAGTTAGAGATAGTAGAGGTAGAGAAAGAGTACCTCTAGGTAGGAGAGCACCTTTAGGTGGGAGAGTAGCGTTCTAGGGGTTTTATTCCGAATTAAAGTTGCCTTCTAAAGAATATAGGTTGGTTTTAGGTTTCCGTAGTTAATATATAATCTTAGCTTCTGTCTATACTAGTTCTTCTATACTAGTAAAAACGGCGTAAATATTACTAGTAATTAGGTTACCGTTCTTATTAATATACACCCTATTCCTTTAGAGGGAGTCTTAAAAATCCTAAATAATATTAATATTGCTAAGTGCCCAGGTATCGGCGGTCCATCCTATAAAATCTTCCCTAAAGTATTCCTATAACTATAAATTGGCGTAATAGCTATCTTGGTAGAATAGAATATAGTATAGAAGAAAGCTGTTAACTTGTTTTATGGTATAGGTTATTATATTAAAGGTAAATGCGTCCTAATCTTTATTAATAAGTTTCGCGTATATAGCTACCCCTAGTGGTAAGGAGTCTTTCTAGTTGTTTAGAGTGGCTATAGTTATATCTTCGGAGGAAGGGAATATTAGTGGTATAGGGATTGTCGTTTGGTACGCGTTTGTAACGTATATTTATAATTATAGGGCTTAGGACCAGTTTTAGCCTTAAATCGCGAAGACTTATAAAGCGTGTTATTTTGCGTAATAGACGCAAGAATCTGTAATCTGGGGAAGGCTTAGGACTAGTTCTGGCCTTTAGATCCTTAGATTTGTGGAAGAGTTCTATTTAAGGTTTAGGACCAGTTCTGACCTTAAAAGACAGCTTCCCTTAGCACGAGTAGCACTGGTATAGTGGCTCGTCTCTTCTTAGTGAATACCTAGCTGTTCTATAGCATAACTATGAAGTTAACCACTAATCAGTATTAGACTTATAAGGGGATATTACGTAGCTACGGTTCGTAGATAGTATAATGATTATTCTTCTTTTCTTCTTAAAGAAAGGGGTGAGGAACTTAAGGTTCCTTACTACGCTAGTGCCGCGGCGGCACGTAATGGCAACTTGCAGTATGTAACGGTAACTTGCTATACGTGACGGCAATATGCCTTATATGGTGACTATTTGCCTTTATTCCCAACAGGAAGTTTTTAGTTTAGGACTTAGGGATTTAATAAGGCTATTAACTAGTATGGAGTTATTCTAGCCTATTTCCTTTGCGTAATAGTTAAATTTAAAGAAGTATACTAGGAAGCTTTTCTTTTCTTAAGTTATATAATTTATCTTCCTTTAAGTGGTAGCTTGGCGGTTTGGGTTACTATATATAGCTTTAAGAAGTACAACTAGGCTTTATACTAGGTTTGGCTAAAGAGGTTTAATAAGGTTAGCTGCGTCTCCTCCTAGTTAACTTAGGGCGTAGTAAAGTTAGTTAGCTTTAGTTAGGTAATGGTTAGTATTACTAGTTAGCTTATTCTTAAGCCGGCTTAAGAATAATTAAAGCTCTTATTATTTACTAGTGAATACTAGAGGGTCTAGTAGTTTTTTAGATTATTGTAGTGTAGTAGACGGATCTATAGGATAAATATCTATAGCTAGCTTAAGGTTCGCACCCGACGAGCTAGGTCTAGATTTAGTTATTTTTATCTCGTCTATNGGTGGCGTNTTAGCAGCCTCTTAGGCTGGTATTTNGTTTTAGGACCCTAACGCGAGTGCCTTAAGGGTGCGGACTTCTTCTTAAAGTACTTTAATCGATTCCTGGTGCCGTACTTCTTGTTTAGCTTATTATTTAGCTATAGCGGCCTAGTTCTATGCGAGGGCGTCTATAAAAGACTTTTATATATTTGCCAATTATTCTTAGAGTGTAGATATAATATTAGCGGCCATTGTAGGGGCTTTAAGGTTGTTTTGTATTTTAGGCGGGGTGGGGCGGAGTATAGGTTTTTAACGTAATGTAGTGTTATAGAGTAAGTATAAGTGACGATAATATATAACGAAGTAGATATTATTAAGCTATGTATATAAACTATATAATAAAGTTAAGACGTTACGTAAGAAGAGAAGGTAAGAAAACGGGAAAAAAGGGTATATATTATTAGTTTGGTTGCTTAGTTAATATATATACGGAGTAGAATAGGATTTAAGTAGCGGTCCTGGCAGAACTTAGTAGAATTTAGTGGACTTGGTAGAATATAGTAGAATGTGGCAGACTGCCGTCAGATTGCCGTAGATTGCCTTCTCGCGGTCGGTCTCTTCTTACTGAGTCGGTGGAAACAGGTGGGCGAGTATAAGGTGTTACGGAGGTGTCCCATGACAGCTGCTTTAAACTCTATAGCGTACTTATAATTAAGCATCTCTTTCCATAACCTTAGTAGTAGTAGTAGAAATTTGTCTTAATATCTATATATCTTTATAGCAGTAGTATAGAAAGCGTAAGCTAATAGTATTATATCTGGACTACTAATATATATATTGCGGTGGGAATGCATCCATTTTTGGGGGGTTTTGGCCGCCGCTTTTAGCGGCGTTCTTACCTCGCTTAGACCCTCTCACCTTACCGCTTTAAAGAGGCTCTGCTTGCTTAATTATGCAAGCTACCTTAAATTATCCTAGAGGGTCAGAAACAGTCCATTGCCCTTAGTAATACTTATTAGCGCTTACGTTAAACCAACTATGGTATAGCCTATAAAGTTATCTAAGGGCCAGTGCCTACTTATAGGAGTAGGCTACTTACCCACTCTTTGCTTTAATCCTCTCGCCAACCTCAAACTTACCCATATTCTTTCGTTATACCTCTTCTACTATAATTTTATTGTCTCCTTTAATACTACTTACTTACCTACCCGTTAAACTAGCAGAGCGATATAAAGCTGGCAGTACTATAGTAATTTAAATATTAGCTCTAGTCCGAAGGATAATAAAAGCGCTAGTTACTAATACTATTAATCTAAAGGCCACGTTAAAACAAAACCCGCGCTTACCCCCCTATACAAGCCCAGACCTAGACTTAGATTTAAAATTAAACTCTAATTCAAACTACTTAGATTTATACTTAGACCCTAATACGGAACCTAATACGGAACCTAACATAGATAACAAACTAGACATTAATAAATACCCCAATCTTAAACTAGGTTTAGAAGACCCGGGGTTAGATTCTAAAGCTAAAAAGATACTAAAGGATATTACTAAATTAAGGGATAAAGGGCCAGCGAAACCAAATTATACCCCCTATACTAAAAAACTATAGAAAAGAGAAGGCGAGTTCTAGGAGAGGTAAGATTATATTTTCTCCACCTATATATCTTATTACACTCTTTTAATAGCAGGCTTAGGTTCTATTAAAAGATAAAGGCTAATTTAGAAAACTGTCTCTATAAATATAACTAAGAGATATATAAAGTATATCTCTGTTAGCGTAAAAAACATTTTTAAGTTAAAAAGGAGAACTTAATATAAAGCTATTGGAATAGGATATGTATATACTATAGGGATATTACACGCCATAAAATAAACGCCGATGTGCTGATAGATATTAGTAATATATATATTATCCTAATATTCCTCTCTTACAGTTATATACTAATAGTTACTATAGTAAATTTTAAGCCTTTAGCTTAACAAATTAAAAAAGGAAAAGCACGCTATATATGTCTAGGACCTTTATACTATCCTCCACACCCTCTAGGTAGATAATACTAAACCTCTCTACGGCTTTATCCGGGTCCAAATTTTACTTCTTCTCCTTCTTAGTATAGCTATAGCTATAAGACTAGGAGCTCTTATTAAAAGTATAAGTGCTAAAGGTAGTGACAAAGCATTATTATTTAAGGATATTAACCTTATAGTAATGCGCAGTCTTAAACACCCTAAAAAAACTATAATTATTGTAAATATAAACCTTAAATATATTAAGAACAAGGAAAGGAATAGGAAACCATAAGTTAGATAATAGACTTATACTATAATACGTCTTACTAACCACGTCTATTATTATAGGAAGAAATACACGTTCCGCCTTAAAGGGTTTCCTATATTTTACATTATTTCGCATATCCTATTTATTAATATTAGTTAAAACGTGTTTAAAGATAACTTTAAAAGTATTAAAGAGATCTTTAACCTTATAATACTAGACTATTATAATATACTTTATATTAAATAGAAGAACGATATATTAAGCCAGCCATTTTTCTACAACGTTAAGAATACTATAGGAGGTATTTATGTCCTAAATAATAAGGCCTTCCCATATACAAAGTATTGGGATATAATTATGCGGTTAGGGTATATTATAGGCTTTAAAATAGTACTAGAGTTATATTAGCTATAACAAGCTTTAGGCAGGAACATTAACAATAAGTCTACTCCATTAACACCGCTTATCTACTTATTTCCTACACTAATACTATAAAATCTACCAGGCGTTCTAACTCTAGAGGAGCGAAACCAGACTATAGGCCATCTTAGTAGTATATACAAAAAGTACTATACTCTAACGCATATTGCACGCGATTTTCAGTCTATTTATTTTAGAAGCCCTTTAAAAGACCTCCTTATTAAATCCGTCGCAAGAATAGGCTTATTATAAGATTAACATACACTTATAGAGCTAAATAATAATTAACTAGAAGAGATCCGGAATAACCTTGCGCTTATAGCTCTTTATAAGCAACATATAGAATATAAAAACCAACTTTATAGTTAAGGCTTTTACCCTATAAGTAAGGCCAAAGGGACCGATCTGTATAAGTAATATAAGAATTATAAGCGGATAATTAGTAAGATATATTAAAAACTACATAGGGAACGATTAAATAAGGCTATTTATAAATTCTATAATTTAGTTAATATAAATAAAATAGCTAGGCGGCTTAATAAAACGCCTATAACTAAAGTTCTTACACTACTAACCGTTAAATTTAAGATTTAAGAGCGGGCCACTATTACTAGAATGCTCTTTTAGCCATTTAAAAATAATAAAGCGCGTATTAAGTTTATCTACGCTTTAGCTTAACTATATTACTAATAAGAAACTTATTAGCCTAAAGCCTTAAAATAAAAAAACCAGATTTTGTTATCTTTAAAAGCAGTAATATATCTTTTATAACTAAACGAAAGAAGTTTACTAACGGATTTAAAAACGTCTTAAAGGACCTAACTCCTAATTATATAGCCTCCAACAAAATCCCCTAAAAGAGCTAAGGGGCTAAGGCTGTAAAATAAGAGTCTAGCATATTAGAAGTTAACTAAGTTAAAATAATCTAATATCCACACTTATATCCAACGGTGCTTCCATATCTAGTATGCCTTATTTATATAGGTAATAACGAGTTCTCGCATAAAAGACGGATGCGCTTAATCCCTTATAAAGACGTCCTTAAAAAGCATATAAAATCCCACTTTAAACAACCTAAGTATTAGAGAGAGTTTAAATATCGCTATCCTAAATATTTAATATAACTAGAGGGCATTATATATTTTAAGAAACACGCATACAATATATATAGGGTATTTTATTAGTATCTTGGCTCTAGTAGGTAGCAGGGAATTTATTTTAAAAGGAGGGTTATAAGTTTAGAAAAGAAATTAGTTTTAAACGCCGATATTTACGGACTAAGAAAGAGATAATTTTTAGACGGATCTATTCTACCAAACTTATAAATTGTAAAGGGGGATAAAAGCCGTTTTAATCCTATTTTTAAATACTAGTATTAAGGATACTTTCCCACTTCTTAGATAATAAGCTTATAATAATAATAAAAACCTATAACCAATAGTAATTATATAAGGAGTAAGAGTATTTACATAAGAAGAGTAATTATATAAGGAGAGCAATTATATAAGAAGCGCTTTTAAGAGAATTAATAGCTTAAAGAATAGAACTAGTCTTGCTATATATATATATATATATATATATAGTTTTAGAGCAGCTATAGTTAAAAGTAAGTATAACCTAGGAGAGACGGGTACATTCTAACCTCTTAAGTGGTCTGCCTATTCCAGAATTCTAAATAATTATAAGATTTAGTTATATATATCTAGAAGCCATCTTAGGCCTAGAGCTATTAACGCTAGCCTAGTCTTATCCGCTTACCACTTTATAATTACTATTAAAGCCCTACCTACTTTATTAGAAATGCAGCTAGCGAGTTAACGGTTCGCAGATATTAATAATACGTTAACCTCTAGTTACGCCTAGCCTTCTCACTTATCACCTTTAAGATTCCTTACGGTTTAGTAAAGCATACGGCATTTATATAAGTTGTAATACGCCGTCTTAATTTCTACTTAGCTGTTATATTCGGTTGTGCGGGTAAGACATCTAAGTAAGATTTAGCTAGCCTCTTTACGCGTTTAGATATACGCATACTCTAGTATAGTTTATAACCGTTAGAATGCTCTTCTATTAGCTAGGGCATCTAAGTAGATATTTATAGGCTTCTATATACACTAACTATAGGTAGTAACTATCCTCTTAATCTATTATTAGTATAATTTCCAGGTAATAGAACCGCATAGTAAACTCTACTTTATTATTTATTAAGTAAACGTCTTTTATTTTAAGCAACTTTAAAGACTCTAGAGGGTTTAGCTAGGCTAAGTACTAGCTAGTTTATAAAATGCCCGCCTTTACGCTAATAGCTCTTCCCTAATACACCTAACTAAAAAGCTTTACACGCTAGGCTATTAAATAATAGCTTTAAATACAGTAGGCTATCTTTACCTTTATAATCCCAGTTAGTTATAAGAACAGCTTATAGGCAAGTACTACCTTACTTAGCTTTTCTTCTACGGCTTTTAATAAATCTTATAATAAATTGTATTTCTTTGCTAATAAACCCATTAGAATGCCTTATAGTATTTCCCTCTAGTCTTAAAAATACTGTCTACGTTATAAGTAGTAGTCTAATATAAGTTGGACCAGGTCCCTAAAAATATTCTCCTTTATTCTCTAGTAGTTAGAACAAGAGATAAATCCGCGTGCACGCTTATAAGCATCACTATTGTCGCTATATAGATGTAAAAAGATTTTGCGCTAAAATAGAAGAGACCCTATATTGGGTAAGAATTTAGAAGTCACTCTATAGACTTCCAGTATTGCATTAATAAGCCCTAAGTTAAGTGGCCGTTAAGAAGCGACTTTTAATAAGGTATTAAACGACATTTTTATATCTACTAGATGACGGAGCACTATATAAAAGTTAGGAAGACGTTAAGGGGTAGATAATTACGCGACGGCGCATAGATTATATATAGAATTAGTTAGCAGCAACCTAGTGTCCTAAAAATTACCTTATTCCCAGACGTTATAATTATATATTAATTTTATTACGTGTAAATTATATAAGCTTAGATAAACGTCTGGTTTTACTACTTATTTAGCTACCCTAGTTATCTAGCCACCCTACTAGCACTAAGACGCGTCTTTATATAGTTATTCCATTACACGCCAATAAGTAGTCTACCCTCTTTCTAGGGTAATTTGGAGTCCTAAATTAATGGCATTATTATTTTAGTACAAAGACACGTCTTAGTGCTAGTAGGGTGGCTAGATAAATGGTAAAGCATATTAACTATTTTTCCGCTAAAGCTGCTAAACTAATAGCTCTTATAAACTAATAACTTATATAACCAGGGCTCTCGCAAGCCTAAATTTACCCCCTTAATTACTAATCCTATTTACTACGTAGACTATTAACTACCCCATAATGCAGAGCATAAACGTTAATTTAGGAATATCTTATAAGGAAGCGGATTATAACAATTAAATAAGAGGTCCGATACTACTATAATCTAATACCACATATATACTTTAGCAATTTAGACTAAGTAATAAAAGTCTCTTAGAAATACCTAAAAACTTATAGGAAAATAAATAAATCTTATAGGGTAGAAACTTACCCTAAAAGGGCCAAGAACACTATAAGAGGCTATATAGAGTAGGTAAAATAGGAGTAGAATATAACAGGTAGGACAAGTTATAGAAAATAACTTATTATCTGTTTTCCTCCTTTATCCTATATACTATTAAGATTATCTAAAATAAAAATATACCCAGAATAGTATATAGTGATAGTCACTCTTAGGTTTATAATAAACTTTAGTTTAAAATACTTTTACGAAAAGCGCCCTTTTAAAAGCGGCTGTTAAGCATAGAGCACCTATAATAAGCCTAATAAGAAAAGAATAAATTAAAGCTAATTAACTAGTAGTGCGGAGACCCCTAGTTATACACTAAAGAACTAGGGTTATTGCGCACAAAAAACTAATAAAGCATTCATTTCGCCTAGTTTACCCCTCTTACTTTATCTTTTATTAATTTTATAAGATATTCCTTACTAAGTAAAGATGTAATCCATTAATTACACAAAAACATTCTGCATTATTGAAGCACTAGGTAAGGCTAAGGACGCTTTTAAGCTTAACTAAAACTTTAAGTATTTTATTAAATCCAGTAAGCTACCTAAGAAAAGGTTAAGAACTACCCAGTAGACAACCCTATTGTTTTAATACAAATGTAAATATATACTCGCCTTAACTCTAGACGCAGATTTTAACTATAGGTGTGGTATTATCTAGGGTTCGGACGAAGAAATGTCTAATATTTAGATTAATATTAACAATAAAAGAGGAATTAGCGCTATGTACTTTTAACTTTATTAGAACTAGTAGGCACCTTTACTAAATTACCTATTAATATTTAATTACTTAAGCAATAGAACCGTAGTTAATAACCATTTTCTTAACTACGAAGAAAACCCTAGCCGGATACTTACTATATCTAGCCCAACAATTATTAAAGCAGGTTATATCTAGCTTAAATTTAAAATTCTATTTTAGTGCCTGGCTAAGCAATAAACCGCATTCCTTAATTAATGGTAGAAATTTGTTAAATAAATATATAAATCCCTACTAACGCTTAACCGTTTTACGCTAAAAGGCAGATACCAGCCTATACCGCCTTTTAGTAGTAGCAAGAGAAACTTTAGTTAGATTATAATAAAGATCTAAATTATAATCTTAGATCGGTAGTAGAAGATACTAAAGAGGAAACGGAACTAGAATATTATTATTATTATTCATTGCTTAACGTCCGATTTGGATCCCTATTGGGCCTACGCGGACTACTCCTTATATACATGTGGGGAGAAAACTCTATTTAAGAAAACCCCGTAATCCATCTCCCCGCCTTTTAGGACTCGCCTATAAGGCGCCTGCGAGGCGCCTACAAGTCACCTGTGGTGCTCTACTACCTTACTTTTTAACCTTTTTAGGAACCACTGCTGCCGTAACAAGCCTACGGACGCGCTAGTATCGCAAACTTTACTCTACCACTGTAGAGTTATTAGGGGGCGCCCGTTGCTCGCCCCCCCTACCCTCTATTACCATTTCCTTTACAACCCGGAACTAGTTTAGTATATTTTGGCTAATAAGCCACTAGGTAACCGCCTTAAGGCCTTTTTATATCGAGAGTAGTGTATTATAGTTCTCTATGCTAGCTACTAAGAGTATTACTTCTTGGTTGGTGCGTAAGGGGTATAACAGTATTACGTGTTTTGGTGTCTATCTTGGCTAGCCACATTCGCATCTTAGGCTACCTACTAGGACACCCACCTAGTAGAGCCAGTCTTTTAGTCCTATTATTCCTGTTCTTAAGAGTATTGCCATTGTATTTTTTGCCTTCGTTAGGCCTTCTTGGAGCCCTAGAGTGTTTACCCCCTTTAGCGTTAACTATGCTACGGCTTAGGTTCCTCTTGCCTTAGTTAGCCTCTGTACCTTTAACTCCTATACGCCTCTCTAGCGTTAGTCTAGCTAGTATTATATTACGGTAGATGGTTTCCTAGCGTTCTTTTATGCTCTACTTTAGCTCCTTTCTCTCTCTTACTATTGTCTTTACTAGCCTCTTGCGCGTCTCCCTTTCTCCTTTATATAGGCCTGGGCCCTAAAGCAGCACTATTCTTCTTCTGCTTTCTTTACCTGTTTCCCTAATATGTCCCCCCTACCCCGGGGTTGTTGGTTTATTCTCCTATAGGGCGCCCTAGGGTCCCTCTATAGTTTATTTAGGCGTGTCTTGATATACTTTATAACATTAAAGTTGCGTTTATTTTGCGCCCTTTATATTGCAGTGGCTTTAATATATAGTTATAGGGGGGGAATATTGGCTTCCTTTTTAAGCAGTGCTGTGGCCGTTCGCTTATATCCGCCTGTTATACTCTGGAGGCAGGCTGTTTAGACCTTTTAGAGTAGTTTAAGGAGTGATTTAGGGGGGCCTTTCTTAGAGGAACTAGAATATAAACTACCTATAAGTTAGGCTATTAAAAGATATAAAAAAAACCCGCGTTTAGAGTAATTTAACGGCATACCTATATAGTCTAAAAAGCCACTAATCCTAGTAAACCCGTAGGGTACTAAACTAATATTAATTAAACCCGCACCAAATTAATAATATAAATAATAACGTAAGTGCTATATAGACCTCGTAAGGAATTTAGATATTAAAGTTCCCAATGCTAATAATAAAGAAGTTAATACGCATATTTATAACCAGTCCCGACATTATACGGTCCTTAAGCGTATTAAAAAAGGCGTATCTACTAAAGTTTATATTATTACTAATACTACAAGCGGAGCAAGATATGCGATTAAGAAAGTAGATAAAAGTAAGCCTAAGATACCATAGAGGAAATTATATCAAGAAGTTAAGATATTAAAGATACTCCAACATCCTCATCTTATTAAGTACTTTAATTCCTAAGATAGTCCCAGCTATTTTAAAATCTTTATAGAATTTGTTCCTTTTAGTAATCTTAAATAGTACACTAATAATTACAGCGGAATGCTTGCTAAAGAGGTTACAAAGTTAGTAATAAGCTAGATATTTAGTGCAGTTGCCTTTATATATAGGCACTATTATATACACCAAGACTTAAAGCCTAAAAGCATTCTAGTATATACTAAGAATCCACTCTATATAAAGGTGTCTAATCTTAGACTCTTAAAAATGCTAAATTAGCAAACCTTTACGTATATACTCTCCTTATATATATTAAAAGGTTCTATAAGGCTGAGATACTTCTAGTGACTTAACCTTCTGCGGAACGCTGACTTACTATACACTAAAGGTTTTCCCTTAGACTAAAGGATTAGCGGGGTTAAAGCTAGTTAACTATTAAAGATATAGCCATCCTATTAATATCTAGTCTTTAGGTATAAGTCTATAAAAAGTCATAGCTGATAAACTACCTTTTTAACTTAAGTCCTACTTAGCTAAAGCCGCGTTTTAGACACTGCTCTTACCTTTAGGAGTAACACCCTTAGAATTATTAGGTATTTCCTAAAATATTATTAAGCTCTTAACAGAAATACTTTAAGTTAACTCCTTACGTTATCCAACTATAGAAGAGTATTAGAGGAACAAATAGCTATCTAAGGATTATTCCGTATATAGCGCATCTATACCTCTAAAATCCCTAATAGCTAATCCAAAGCGCCGGTAGGTTAAAAAACCTAACCTTAAGCGTACTTCTAATCCGTAAACCGCCTAATAACTATACGGCGACTAGGCCGTTATAGAGGATTTATTAGGATATACTTAGATAACTTTATAAGAAAAAGTTATATCTATATTTAAGCTAAACTGCTAGCTTAATGCAACCTAGATTATTATACTAACTAGCAAAAATAGCGCTTAACGTAAATACATCCTAGGGATTATAAAAAAGAACACAGAAGTTTAGATAGACAAAGTTAATTTATAGGTACCTTTCCAAGACGGTTGGCTTCTTTATAAATACTTATAGTTAACTAATAAACTTAGAGGCCTTTAGGAGTATAGGCGAAAGAAAGGGTTTAATTTTAGCAGTTATTAAACTAATTACTTTAATCCTGGCTATCTCATTATTAAGGATAGTATGGTTTCTATAACTATTTAGAGTGCGGACTTCTAGGTTAATGCGACTAATGTTTTTAAAACGGCTCGTAAATATTATTCTAAGCTAGAACTATTCTAAAAGAGCATTTCTAGTAAATATAACACTATTATAGGTAGCGTATTTTAGGGAATATATATAAGTATTTAAACTGGACGCCAAATTCTTAATAAGCACGGCTTATATTAAATTAGAGGTCTTTTTAAAGAGCACTTAAGACAGTATAAATAGCAGCGAGAGAACTAGCCCTAGTTAGTTATCGCTACTAAAGTATTAAATCTAGATAACGTTATTTCCTTAAATCTAGGGCATTTTTAGCCCAAGGAACCGAAGTGTAAAACTATCTTTAATGCTGATCTAGACAATCTACAGCCATCGCATTCGGCGAAGGGAGAACTGTTAGGAGGTACCTTAGTAGCTTAAGTCTTATATTAGACTAACGCAGAATTAGATCTATACATTAAAGTTACGGCTATATCTACTTACATCTCTTATATATCTAAGCATACGGACAAGTTATTCCTCCCTTAGCTCTAAGGTTCGTTCTTAGGAGTTAAAATAAATATTTAGCCGCCAGTAACTAAGTACCTAGTAAACAAATTAAACAGTTTAGTAAAATACTATATCCTAGATACTAACAGCCCGTACTTAAGCTAAATAAATTCACTAAATATATAGAAGTATTAAAGGGAGTTTTTGGTTTTATTTTTTTAGGGTTATAAATAACGTAGTTAATAAAGTTTTGGCCGCTCCCTAGGTTATAACTAATTAGAAAATTAAAATTAGTTAAAACACTAATTTAGTAGTAAATAACTAATAAAAGTTTAAATTAGTTATAACTTAGGGAGCGGCTAAACCCCCATTAACTACGTTAATGTATTATTATTTATAGCTATAATTTACATTTAAAATTTATCTGTACGTTAAATACTAAATTATGGACCTTAACTCCTTTTAGGTAAAAAAGGATCCGCTTAGGTCTTAGTATGCTTATTTATACTAGTGCGCAATTAATATTATAGCTAGTTATATAAGACTAGTAATTATATAAGCTAGTTTAGAAACTATATAGTTTAACCTAGTACCTATTTATGCCTAATACGCAATTAATAATAAGTAAATATTATAAAAGTATTAAAACTAGAAACCTAAGAAATATACAAAGCCAGACCTAAAAATATTGAAGAAGTTCCCATATAAAGACCCCTATGAATTTTACAACGACCTAAAGAAGTTCCTACGTAAATAGCCCTATAAGCGTAGTTATAAATCTAAGCCCCCTTACGTAACCTAACTACCCTACCCTACTACACTAGAATAGACGAATAACCGCTATATATAATAAGCAGAGAAATGATTTAACTAAAGAAAAAACACTATAGAATAACGTATTTATATTTTTAAGGTATAAGTCTATAAGTACCTTAGTCTTAAACACGACTAAAAGTCGCTGTAGTGGCGTGCGTTTTAAGTCTACAAGAAATTTAAAAAATCTAAGGTCATCGGCATAGATTTGCCTTCTATTATCGCTTTTAAGGTAATAAATAAGTTTATTTAAGGAAAGGCCTAGATCCTCGCAAATGCTTTATAACTTGCTATAAGTTAAGTAGGCAGAGACTATAGTGGGAATAGCAAAATATTGTTTTGTTTCGCGATAGGCTAAGTAAAAAAAGGCTAAGGTGGGTATACAAGGTAAAAGTTTAATCCTTTTACCAACTTTTATTAGAACTCTTCTTTATATTTATATCCTATACTTATAAACTTAAGACTATAGAGTTAAGGACACTGTATTCAACTGTTGCCTGTATTTAGTTAATATTATTAGCCTTATTATTAACTAACATCTCTTTATTACTGTCTGCCCCTATTTATTAATCCTTAGTGCTAAAGCCACTTTCCTTACTATATAATATCTCTACGTCCTATTCTTAATCCTTACTGCTAAAGTTACTTTCCGTATTAGTTAACGCCTCTAGGTTACTATTACTATCCCTAAAGTTAGTTTCTCTATCTATAAATTCCTATTTACTAACTAACGATTTAGGAACGCTGCACTCGCAAGTACTTAGGAATTATATAATATTACTTAATAAGAAGTTGTAATTAATATTGTTGGGGATATAGAATATAATAACTTCTTTGGTAATGTTTAATATAATATAATATCCTTTGTAAAAGGGGTATGCTTAAGAGTAGTAGAACGTATAAATAAGGGTATAAGTTTGTATGCCTTTAAGTACTAGCTGCTTAGCATCTTAAATATAAGTCCTCCTTTAACGCAAGGCAGATTAATAGAAGTTGTTATACCGCCTATATAAGGCGGAGCGCTTATAAAAGGCTTAGCTAAAATGCTAATTAAACTGCCCTATAACGTACTAATAGCTCCTTTACCACAGATAGGGAGTAAATATATAAGATTGACTGGCTAAGATAAGTCTACTACTTAAGCAGTATCCTGCCCCGTAAAGGGTAGGCATTAGGAGTGGATTATATAATACTATTCCTACTAGGTAAGGCGTTATTAGGGGGTTACTATTAGCTTCCGGTTCTAGTTTATAACTTTATACAAATGCCTCTAAATCCTATACTATTAGGGCTACCTAAAAGCTAAGTTGCCTGTTTACCTTATCTTGACCTTAGGCTAGGGTCGTTAGCTATTAATTTGTTAAGGTAATAGGAAGTTGCGTTAAGGCGCGTAATAGGGCTTAAGTAAAGCTACGCAACTAGATAGGCATTGCTGTGCGAAGCAACGCTTAGCTAGCTGCCTCTATATCGCCGTCTTAGAATAATTAGAAGAAAGGGGTTAATGCTAGCCCTTATTATTTAATGTAACCCTCCTATAAAGGCGTAGTAAAGTAGAGTATAGACAAGGAAGGATTATGCTCCTATTATAGCCGTATTATAGCGTATTTGTAATACTATACTAGTATCCCTAAGTTAGTAAATTGGCTCGGCTTTAGAGGTATAGTTAAAGCGAAGCCTACTATTAACTCTTCTATTAGCTAAGCGGTAAAAAGGAGTAGAATATAAAAGGCCTTTATATCCTTTAACTAGACCTAAATTAAGTACAGTATCCTTTAAGGAAATCCCTCCTTACTTTCTCGCAAAGATATTTAAACTATTAGCTGCCTTATCTTAATAATAAGCGACTTAGACGCTATAATAGAGGATACTACATTATATCCAATTAAGGTGCGCTTTAAACATTAAATCCTTTACAGGATACTGCTAACGGAGCTAGGGTATACCGCTTGCTTTTAATCCTAAGGGCTCTAATAAGGCCGTTAATATAGTAGGGTAGGTATGCAATAGTTACTTCCCTATAGTTTTGTCCGTTTGCTAGCTCACTAACATAAGTAGGATATTTAGTTAGCACTAGAATGTAAAAGTGATTTAGAGAACAACAAGGCTAATATAGAAGGAATTATAAAGAAATGCTTACCCCGCACTAATAAGATAAAGAAGTCGCCTTAATATAATCCGCTTAGTAACTCTTTCTAATAAAGCTTATTAACCCCTAGCTTACTCTATTAGGGGCAATAGAGAGACTAAGTAGCTTAGTTAATTAACTTAGCTATAGGCTTAGCTAACTTAATAGGAAAGTTAGCAGCCTTAAGAATAGCAATTGCTACGTTATAAGTTATCTAGGGAAGGTTAACGATTGGATTAATAGCCTAAGAAGTAACTGGAAAGAAATAAGAAATACTATTAGGCAGTTTTAACACAAAATCTATACTCTTAAGAGAGGTAGTAATAAAACTTTAGATTATGGAGATAAATAGGTTATAAAGGCTGGAAATAAGATTATGGTATTTAAGAGGAAAAGGGCACGCTTAACTTAAGGATAGAGAAGTTTATAGAATTAAGGAGGAAAATTATTAGCTTAATTAGTATGCTTTTTAGTTATTATATTATTTACTTATTAAAGGAAATTTATATATTAGATTTAAGCTAGAACTAGCCCTGCCCTTTATAGTAAGTATTTGCCGTATTAGTAATAAGTTAGTAAATCTAACTAAGCTTAATATCTAAAGTAAGCAGAACCACGTTCCCCTATTACGTATTTAAGTCTAGTTACTCTCTACTATCTTCTTTACTAGTAGAGAATAGAATTTATCCTTAAAATAGAAATTAGTTTATAGAATAATAGAAGAAAATGGGGCATGCGGATATGATAAGAGATATTATATTATAGCAACTGTTTGATTTACTAATACGGCAAATACCCTAGCTATTTTAACCCGCGGAGTTCTACTATTGCCTATTGCATCTCCCGCATAAATTCGTCACGACGTCCTTTCGGTTACTTATTTAGATCCTCTTTAGGTACCCATTTTCTCTTTTAATTTAGTAAGATAATACCTAGTATAGCCTATAGCTTTAGAACCTCGGCCTATTTAAAGTTAATTATTATTACCTAGCCAACCTCTATATTCCAAAGTATATTATAAGGTATTATATCTTAGCGTAAAACTCCTAGTTAATAGACGGCCTAAATTAAGCACTTAACCTATTCTGTTAGGTATAGCCTATTATTACCGTTAATACGTTAAGAGATTAATTTCCCCCTAAAACTAAGGAACATTATATAAATAATCTCCGTAATACCGTTATAAAAATACGGATAGTTAAGATTAATATTTCTTAGATATACCGGTATATGCATACCCTAAATTAGACAGAGGCGCTTGTAGATAGCGGCCTCCTAATTTAGGTAGCTAATAAAGTTAATAATAGTGCATTTTACGGATAGGGTGTATTTATATAATATTAACCTAACCTTAAATAGAGCCCCGCGTACTCTATATACGCCTATTAGCTTATAATTAGTATTTAGATCTTTTAAGAGTTGCTAGCGTATAAAATTAAGGAAGGTAGGTTAGTTAATCTAATAATAGCTCCTGCCGTAATCTTATACGTTTAAACACGTCTTATTAAGTAAACCCCCCTCCACTAAGCTGAGAAGATAATTTTAGGTATAATACTGCCCACCTTTACCTTTATGGCGGGAATCGCGACCGGATGATTTACTAGTAGGGTATAGGGTTTAGGGTAAAGGCTAAGGTAGGGATTATTAAGATAAATAACTTGGAGTATTAGGATTAAACTTATTATTACTAGATTTACTCTAATTCTATAATAGGTAATACTAGGAAAAACTAGTTAATGTTGCTCTAGGTTAGAGCTAAATAGGTAATATATAAAGAAAATCGTTTTACCTAGGTACCTAATACTCTAATAAAGGCGTATTATGTATAGGAATTATATCTAGTAGATCGTTATAGATTACCTCCTAGCTTTTTAGTTAAGCGGTTATATTAGTCTACTAATTCTAATTTTAAGGCGGCGTCTTTAGCGCCTAAAGGGTAAATGCTAGTATCTGTCCGACGGCGGTTAGATATAATCGATTTCCTATATCTAAATCTAGTACCTATTTAGTCGTCTCCCTAATGTCACCCTTAGGGATAAATAGGAAGTAGTAAACTGTTTTAGGATTATAGGGCACTTATAAAAAAATTAATGCTTCGCTAGTGTAAATATACCTATACTTTAGTCCAGCCTAAACTATATAAGAAAAGGCCTAAGTAATAATAGCAGCGACTAGGCGATGGAAGTAGTCCTATAGGCTGTTAATTTTATAGTAGTAAACTACTTCCTTAAGTTCTATATTATTAAGACCCTTATAGATATAGCTAAGAGTTAGTTTATAGGGAGCCTTATACTTAATAATAAAGGTAGTAATATAATATTCTGTGTTCTAAGTCTTACTAAAAGTATTATATACGTAGAACTAATCTACGCGAGGACGCGACGACCTTACTAATTCTAACGTTGCTATAGCCGTAGGCTTAGCTAGGCTAGCTAAGTCTAGCGGCTTTATCTACTTAGCCTAGGCTTAAAGATAGGGTAACTACCGTCACTAGTTCCTAGATATACTTATTTATTATATATCCTTCTCTATCCGCTATTTTAGGCTAAAAGTATTAGTATAATTTTTAAACTTTACTAACCCCTTTAGGCGGAACTTTCGCTAAAGCGTTAGATTATTATAAAGTTGTTTAATAATTAATAATATATAGTTCTTAACGGTATAGCGCTGAAAATGATTTAAGTTTAGCTTAGAACTTATTATCCTTTAGCAAATAGCCTCTCTAGACTTTTTTAATGTGTATAGTGAAGTAAAGTGCCGTTCTAGTATAAAATTTAATTTTATAAGGTCGTTCCAGATAGCTTCCTATTATACTAAAAAATCCTCCTATACTTAAATCCTTTTAGGGCGAATTTTATTATTTATATTAGTAGGGTTACCCCGTATTAATAATGTTGTATTAGTTTAGACAGTAAGGCCTAAGTAGAAATAGGCGTGATAGGCATTAAGAAACTTGGGTAGTGTTATTTTATAGGTTTTCTCTTTAGCTTCTTTTTAGGCGCGCTCTGCTTCTTACTATTTACGTTATTCTTCTTCCTATACGCGCTCTACTTCTTTCTATGCGCGCTCTACTTCTTTTTATACGCGCTCTACTTCTTTTTATATACGCTCTACTTCTTCTTATCTACGCTACTTTTCTTATCGTCTGCGTTGCTTTTTAAGGAAAAGCTATTTATAATCGGGTAAGTGTTAGGCCATATTATAGCGGCGATAATAATAATAACAGGAGAATATATAGGGGAGAGTTTTATTTATAGCGGATGCCTTAGCGATTTAGGCGGAGCGGATTAATAGAAATATCTAAATGGTTTTACTAATAATCCAGAACCTGCAATAGCGTTGGCTAGTGGCCTTATTATTAACCAATATCTCTTTATTACTGTTTGCCCCTATTTCTTAATCCTTAGTACTAAAGCTACTTTCTCTACTAAATAATATCTCTATATTCTATTCTTAATCCTTATTACTAAAGTCACTTTCTATACGCAATCACGTTTATCTCTTATAGCATTTATTAAAAATTAAAGTATTAATTATAATTTCCTTGGCTTAGTATTTTGTTTCTATCTAGTTACTTCTATATTAAGAATCTCTTATTATTATCTATATGTAAATAAACAAATTCTTATATATTGGATTAAAGTTGGAGACTTACTTATAGTAAGTAAGCTTAATAAGTTCTCTACCTTTATATACTTAGTAGTGATAAGTTAGCTGCCCTATAACTCGCTTAGTCCTTTATAAAGAATTAAATTTAAGGTATTAAAGACTTTGATTTTAATATTTTAGAATTAACCTTTATTAACCTATCCTCTTTAACCTAGTTAAAATGTGTTGGAGTCTTCTTAACCGGAATAGAATAAATCCTTTCCTTTAAAACAGTTAGTATATTCTATATAGTAATAAAGAGAAGAGGGCCTACTAGGTCTTATAGGTTTAGAGGCTATAAAGGTTAATTTATAGACGTCTAAATATAAAATCGACTATTGCGCTATATTAGGATATAGTAATCTACGTTAAAGTTTTGCTTTAATCTATTGGCCTTTTCTAAGAAGGTCTCCTTTTGCTTTTAAAAATTCTTATTTATAGCTTACTTTAACCTCAATAGTGATCTTTACTTTAGACGTATAACTGTAATAAATAATTAATAGCTTGGTAGCTTTCTAGCTTTTTATAGTATAATTAGGGTATAGGTTAACTCTAAATTTTATATTAATAAGGTAGGAATATTAAGAATAAATACAGGATATATCCCTTAATATTGGCCTAAGTTGCGACTCTAAAAACTAAATCTTATTTTAAGAACTGGGTTTAATTCTAAAGACTATATTCTAATTTTAGAGACTATATCCTAACTCTATTTTTAGGAAATAAGCTAGTTAACTAATTAGTAATATGTACTAAGCTAAACGTACTAAACGTAACTAAAAGGTATAATATTAAGCTAAGCGACTTTAGAAGAGTAAGTACCAACCTATTTTTGTTTTAGCTTAAATTATTAATTCTAAAAACTAAATCTAATTCTGAAACCAAGATCCTAATTTAGGTTTTAGGAGATAGGCTAATTAACTACTGTAAAAAAGGGCACGATTCCAAGAACTGGAGCCTGATTTTAGGAAAACCGCTATAAAAAGGGGTTAATTATATTTATATTTAGCATATTAGGTTTAGCTTATTTTAGGACCAGCTATATAATTAATTATAAGCGCTTACACGCTAGCTACACCTTACTTAACGCGCTTTCAGCGTTGCTATATTAGAGCCTTACTCTATTTAAGCCTTATATATTACGGAACAAACTAAAGCTAATAACCACAGCTAATAAATATGGCCTATAACTTTCTAATAATACCAGAATCCCATATGCGTACTATATTTTTAGCCTATATAACCAGAGACTGTAAACAATATATAAAAGCGGTAAATAAGCTAAGCGCTAGGATTTCTAAGCTTATTATATATTAGAATCTCTACACTAGCTAGTCTACCCTAATTTAAAGTTAGGTATTTTTAGAGAGAGTAAGTAGGATAGAGAAACTATTTTTTAAATCCCTTTTCTAGTTTCGCAATTTTAAAACCATAATTTAGGAAACGGGATTTAGATTTATAAATTATAGAATCGTAAATTAGGAAATAAAAAACCAATTTTAGAGATATAACCTTAATTTTAATAGCACCAGCTAGGGGAGTAAGTGAAGGAAAGGCCCCTATTAAGCTAGATACCTGCAATAATATATAAAAATAGGATGGGATAATATTTAAGTAATTTCTTCTACCGAACAATTTGCTATGCTCTTTAAACTCCTTATTAAAGCTATTACTATTACTTTTTTTATTTGTATATTTATCATTTTATAGCTTAAAAGACTAAGAGAATATATATATTATTATTTATTTCTATAAATATTCTCTAGGACCTTTCTATTATATAGGATAAAGCACTCCTCTAAAGACAGCCTATTTTTTATAGGACTGTTTAAGACGTAACCTTCTTAGTTAAGCGCGAGAGCTAGCCTATAATTTTTGTTACTGGCTTTACGGGGGCTACAACACTCCTAACTATCGGCCGTTAAATAAGGGATACTCGCCTACTTACGACAATAGTCTAGAAGATAGTCCTCTAACGCCCCTAAATAAGGAGGACTGCCTAGACCTTATGTTTAAGGATAGGGATAGGCGCTCTTATCTTTCTAAGTACAAGGATTAAGGTTAAGTCTTTTAGGGATATTAATAGTAAGTAGGTAATGCGCGTAAACCTTTTATACTTTACTAATGCAATAACAGTTAGCTTTAAGTAATATTAGTAACGGTCTACGAGCATTTCATTACTCTTATACTTTAGTTAAAGTGTTTTTAGTTATAGAATCGCACTATTAGATGTTTTTGTGTCTATATAGAATACTTTAATGGAACTATTAAGAGATGCCTTTATAGACTTGCCTACGTGTTTCTTTAAGCATATTTTACCTAAAAATAGTTAGGGTTCCTACTAATAGTAAATTCCACGGAAAGAGCGTAGGATAATTTATTTTTAGATATGCCTTATTCTTAAAAGGACTAAAATAAATATAACTTTTATATTGCCTAGCTAATGGATTTATCCTCCTACTTTAGTAAAACTGCTACTACGCTAAAGACCCTACTAAAAATTTCTTCCGTATCCTAACTATTAGCTAATGTTATCTTTTGGTTTATTACTTATATAAAAACTAGATATTAGCGAAACTATTTTAAAGGGCCTTTTAAACTCTACCTAATATATATTTATACCACGCGTAAAAATAGTATTTAAATATTACGGACTAAGGATTTATTTTAAGTTATGTTGGTAAGGGGGGGGTACTTGGGGCAGTCTCTTTGAGCTCAGCGGCGTGTCACGTGACAGCGCGCGGGCCATCGTGTAGATACCTTCTCGGGGCCTTCGAGCCCCTGAGATTCTTCCTTATAGAGCATCATATGTATCATTCCATCAGCCTGCTCAGTGCCCTGACAAGTTATAGTAATACTACTTAATTAATCTAATTCTTTTTTAAACGGCGTATATAAGCCAATACTTTTACTATAGGAAGAGTATAAGCCCTAAGTTCTATAAGGTATTTAAGAATATTAGCCATACCTAAGATAATGCTTATACTACTTGCCGCTATACGCCCACGCTAATTTGGTATATTAATATTAGTACCTGCCTTAATAAGTAACTGAAGTATATCTATATGTCCGTTGTTGGCTGTATAGTATAGTGGTATATTAGCGCCTTAATTAAATAGGCTTATATCCTAAAAGTCCCTCCCTAGATCCCTAATCTGATTAGCGGAGATATCTGCGCCCTTATTAATAAGAAGTTAAATAGCGTCTATAAATCCCCGCCTGGTAGCAAAATATAATAGTGTAAAGCTGGAAATGTTACGCTTTAAGATATTTACTCCTGCCTTAAGTAGTAGCTTTATTAAGACGGGTTTTCCTTACCCTACTAGGAGGTGTAATAATGTATTTCCGTAAAGATCTTTTAGGTAGATATTAACCTTTAATTTTTTTAGTAAGGATTTAAAAGTATACGTGCGGTTGTAAATAGCAGCCTATTTTAAAACTATCCCCCTTTTTCTTTCTCTATAGTAGAGTATAATATTACTAAGTCTAGTTGTTAGATAGCCGGAGAGCTTATAGGTATATATAAGAGCGATAAGATAAAGCTTACCTATTAGAGCTGTATATAGATGCTTTACTAACCGACTAAGTAAGCTTAAACTTACTAGGTTAAGATAATCTATAACTATAAAGAGGAGTTCTGAAGGAAGGTTAACTAGGTAAAGGGCCACTATAGCTGTAGAAGCAATTGTTACCGGGCTATTAACTTAGTAAGAGGGTTAAGTTAACTTAATTAACCCTATAAGGAGGGGTATAGGCAGGGGTAGATAGAGCAAAAAAACTTAGGGGTAGAAAATGTAGAGATTTTAAGAGTGCTATAGTTACGAGAAGGCTAACGCTAGAGCATTTATATAGAGGAATTTTAAGCACTGTCTCTAATAGTGTGTCAATTCTTCTATATTTAAGGTGTAGTTCTTTAGAGTTTAGATTTTAATTTTTTTAATCTGGTATACGTTAAACTGGATTCTGAATTTGTTTTTCTAGAAAATTAACTTTAGAATCTAGATTTCGATTTACGCTAACGTGGTTAATAGGGTTTTAACCACTCCCCTAGTTATAACTAATTTAAACTTTTATTAGTTGTTTACTACTAAATTAGTATTTTAGCTAGTTTTAATTTTCTAATTGGTTATATCTAGGGGAGTGGTCAAAACCCTGTTAACTACGTTAATATAAATTTGTTCTCTAGAAAAATCAACCTTTAGTTTTAAGGGACATAATAGGTCCTTTAATTAAATTATAATAATTGCCCTAGCTATATTTTCTATAAACTTTATTTTCGGGAACCTAAAACTTAAGTACTTAGGCAAATTTATTAAAGAATAAGGGCTAAAAACGGTTAGAGTTATAGGAAGTTTAAATAGAATTCTATATTAAGTAATATAATAATATATATATTTTTTACTTTATAGTTAAATTGCTTTTATAGATGTAAATCTGGTTATTGTAAGTATTAGTCTATTTAAAACTGTTCTAGCTATTTCTGCTATTGATATTTTAATAGAATGCTTAAAAGAGGCCTCTTTAGTGCTTAATAATTAATGTAGCTAAATAGGGCATCTAGACCTTAAATTATTACTAACTGCTAAAGTGTTTTTAGAAGCCCACTAATTATCCTTAACTTACTTATAATCCTTTTAATTAATATATATACCTCCTTATCTATACTTTTTGTAGTAAAGTGTATACGCCGCCTAAATAATAGAACGCCCTTTGGTATAAACTCTATATAAGCTACCGGCCGCCTAAAGATAAGGAAAAAGGAAGAGGCCCTAATAAAGATATAATAAAGGTTCTCTCTACCTTAATAATTAAGAGTTAAACGGCAAAATATAATCCCTTAATACTGGAAGTTACTATTAATGAAATAAGGTATATTATTAAGCTTAAAGTAGAAAATAGAAGTATAGATCAAATCCTTTACTAAGGTTGCTTATATGCTAGACGCAATAGAATTATATACTAATTGTTTAAGATCCTTAAGTAAAGATAAATCATTAATGTTTGGCTCTAGACCGTTAAAAAATATATTAAGACGATAGTATTAACTACGCGCCTTTATTAGCACGCTATTATAGAACTTTTTCTATTCTCTTTCTCTATCTAAATTAGCCGTAAATGCCTGTACTAGGCGTAAAATATATTAATTTATAACTAGGGATTGTACTCCTACCTTATATTTATAAGTAGAAGAAGTACTAGTCCCTAAAGAGAGTATAAAATCCAGTTAGCCCTTATTTAGCTAGAGAAACTAGCATTTCCAGAAAGTAACAAAATAAGGATTATTAAACTTAAGGCCACTGTTACGGAGCGAGTATAAGCGGTGATAATATATAGCAAAGTAGATACTATTAAG
The DNA here is from genome assembly GCF_001692895.1 of Cenococcum geophilum 1.58. Classification (NCBI taxonomy): domain Eukaryota; kingdom Fungi; phylum Ascomycota; class Dothideomycetes; order Gloniales; family Gloniaceae; genus Cenococcum; species Cenococcum geophilum. The sequence continues at coordinate 1,131,164 of NW_027137567.1, forward strand.
CTATATATATAAACTGCGTAATAAAGTCAAGACGTTGCGTAAGGAGAGAAGGTAAGGAAACGGGAAGAAAGGGTATATATCGTTAGTTTGGTTACTTGGTTAATATATACACGGAGTAGAATAGGATTTAAATAGCGGTCCTAGCAGAACTTAGTAGAATTTAGTGGACTTAGCAGAATATAGTAGAATATAGCAAACTGCCGTTAGATTGCCGTAGATTGCCGTCTTGCAGTTAGTCTCTTTTTACTAAGTTAGTGGAAATAGGTAGACGAGTTGGTAGAAACAGGTAGGCGAGTATAAGGTGTTACAGAGGTGTCCCGTAATAGTACCCCCCCTTTAAACTTGAGCTTCTGCGAGATAGGGCTGTAGTAATTCTAAATAGAGTTTATAAAAGTCTTCTGCGGCTTATATAAGTCCTATAGAGTTAACAAGTTCCTATAAGGGCTTAGTAAAGCCTCTCCATTTTGTAAGGTATATATATTAGCGTCTCTAACCCAAGCCTCCCCCATAACAAGGGCCTTTAGGCTATGGCGAAATGGGTAAAGAAAAAGGTAGGGCGCCTAGCAGAAGACCCACACCTACTACCCCTATGAAGAGCAGGAGAATCACAGGCCACAAACGACAACGATAAGAAGGCAAAGATCCTTATAGAAAGGTTCTTCCCCTAACCAGCTCCAGCAGACCTTAGTGATATCACGGGCAAAACACTGGTGACTCGCCTGCGGGTTAACAGCGACATAACAACAGAGGAAATGGCTAGAACCATTAGCCGCCTTTTAAATAATACAGCACTAGGACCAGATGGGATTCTAAATAAGGCCCTAAAAACCTATAGGCCACTTATAGCACCTTGGCTTGCAGATATAGCCAGAGTATGCTTTACTATAGGCTACTACCCGCGACTTGGAAGATCTATAATGACAGTTATCCTATAAAAAGAAGGCAAAGCAGATTACTTAATCCCAGGAAGCTACCGCCCTATTGCCTTAGAAAACACCCTTAGTAAGATCTTAGAAAGGGTAATAGCGGAACGCATAGCAGACACGGTAAAGGAACACGCCCTACTACTATAAAGCCAAATAGGGGCAAGAAAGAACCGCTTAATACTATTAGTACTTACGCTACTCGCTACCACTATTAAATCTATATAGGCAATGCGAAAGGACTTTATAGTATTAATGCTTAGCCTAGATATTAGTGGTGCCTACAACAATATACCCCACAAGCGTCTCCTGTATATCCTTAGGGTAAAGGGCTTCCTAGAATGGATTATATAATTTGTCTAAGGGTTTATAGGCCAGAAAGAAATATTACTAGTCTTCAGCGGATACCAGAGCCCCTCCATTGCAGTTATAACAGGAATACCACAAAAATTACCCCTCTCGCCTATACTCTTCCTTTTCTTTATAAGTAACCTGCTTAACTTCTTTAAGGAAGGGGCGACTTAGGGGATAGGCTTTGTTAATAACACAAACCTAATTATATACGGGCCAATAGCCGCAAAGAATTGCAGAACACTAGAGAAAGCCTATAACACTTATATAGAATAAGCAAAATGTTATAGAGTCTAATTCTCACTAGAGAAATACCAGCTAATCCATTTTATAAGAAAACGCAACTAATTTGCAGATCTCTAGTATATAATTCGTATCTAAGGCTTTAGGGGTTAACTAGTTTAGGGCCTAAGGGTATTAAAAGTATAGGTAGATAGTAAGCTTTAGTGGAGCGTATATGCGGCGCAAGTGGCCCGTAAAGGCTAAGTATAGTTTATCGCTTTATCTAGGATTGTTAATTCTATATAGGGTCTATGCTTCCAGAGGTTACGCCTACTATATATAGCAGTTGTCCGGCTAACTATAATATATAGATCTAGTATTTAGGCTATTAGAGAAACTAAAAAGGGCCCCCCTAAATTACTCCTTAAACCACTTTAAAAGGTCTAGATAGCCTGCCTCTAGAGTATTATAGGCGGGTATAAGTAAACGGCCACAGCACTGCTTAAGAAGGAATCCAATATTCCCCCCCTATAGTTACATATTAAAGCCGCTGTAATATAAAGGATATAAAATAAACGCAACTCTAATGTTATAAAGTACATTAAGACACGCCTAAGTAAACTATAGAGGGACCCTAGGGTGCTCTATAGGAGAATAAACCAATAACCCTAAAGTAGGGAAGAGATATTAGAGAAATAGGTAAAGAAAGTAGAAGAAGAATAGTACCACTTTAGGGCCTAGGCCTATATAAAGAAGGAAGGGAGACGCGTAAGAGGTTAGTAAAGATAATAGTAAGATAGAGAAAGGAGCTAAAGTAGAACATATAAGAACGCCGGGAAACCATCTACTGTAATGTAATACTGGTTAGACTAACGCTGGAGAGGTAAATAGGAGTTAAAGGTAGAGAGGCTAACTTAGGTAAGATAAACCTAAGCTATAGCATAGTTAATACTATAGGGGGTAAATACCTAAGGGCTCCGAGAAGGCCTAATAAAGGCAGAAAATATAATAGCAATACTCTTAAGAACAGGAATAATAGGACTAAAAGATTGGCTTTACTGGGTGGGTATCCTAGTAGGTAGCCTAAGATATAAATGTGGCTGGCTAAAACAGACACCAAAACACGTAATACTACTATGCCCCCTACGCACTAATTAAGAAATAATGCTCTTAGCAGCTGGTATAGAGAACTATAATACACTGCTCTTAATATAAAAAGGCCTTAAGGCGGTCACCTAGTAGCTTATTAGTTAAAATATACTAAATTAGTTCCGAGTTGTAAGGGAAATAGTAATAAAAGGCAAGGGGGCGAGTAGTAGGTGCCCCCTAGTAACTCTACAGTAGTAGAGTAATAGTTTATGATACTAGCGCGTCCGTAAGCTTATTACGGCAGTAGTGGTTCCTAAAAAGGTCAAATAGTAAGGTAGTAGAGCACTATAGGTAACTTATAGGCGCTAAGTAGGCAAGTCCTAAAAGGCGGGGAGATAGATCACGGGGTTTTCTCATTTTTCTTAAATAGAGTTTTCTCCCTATATATAAATAAGGAGTAGTCCGCGTGGGCCCAATAGGGATCCAAATTGGACGTTAAGTAATGAATTATTATTATTATTATATATTAGCGTTTTCGCTTATTATACTTAATATTATTAATTCTTTTAATAAAGTACTTATCCTTACCGTCTACTTTAACTGGTGGAGGAGGGTCCTAAATCTGTTTAGGCAGGGCGTTTAATATAGGGGTAGTAGGGTAAAAGACTAACGTATAGAATACGGGGTGGATTTTAACCATATTAGGGAGCTTTAGTTAGTAAGCATAAAAAGAAATAACTTTTTTAACTTTATAAGGGCCGGCGTTCTTCTAATTAAGTTTCTTAGTAGGCCGTTTTGTATTTGGTTTCTTATATCTAGCCAAATAAAATTACTAACTTAGTAGGCCAGCGCTAGGGTTTAGTTCTTATTTACTGCGGCTTTATAGACAGATTGGGCCTATATTATTTCGTTAGTAAGGAACTCTTATAGTTCTTCTATCTTCTTTATAAATTCATTTGCTTTTATAACTTATAAGGCTTAATAAGCTAGGTAAAGAACATTACTAAAGGGTTTAAAACCCATTTATGGATATTAGCCGTAGTTAGCTAAGAACGGGGAGACCTTTATAGTTTCCGAAACGGAGTTATTTATAGTAAACTCGGCGGATATAAGCCAGTTTATCCAGTCGTCCTATAAATACGACGTATATATCCAAATATATTGTTCTATAATAGCATTTACATATTCTATTTAACTATTCGTTTCTAGGTAGTATACTATAGACAATAGTACTTTAATGCGAAGTTAGGTAATTAGTTTTTTTTAAAATATAGAGATAAACTAGCGGCCTTTATTAGAGATAATCGTTTCGGGAAGTCCGTAGAGTTTCTATACATAATCCAGAAATAATTGGGCGATAGTAGATACTGATATATTAGGGCAGGCAATTAGGTGTTTTATCTTAGATAGTTAGTCTATAATTACTATAATATTTATGCATCCTTTACTTACGGGGAGATTGATAACGAAGTCAATTAAGATATCCTTCTATCTTCAGTCTAGAATAGGTAAGGGTTTTAAGAAGCCGTTATACGTCTTATATAAAGCTTTAGCTTATTAGTAGGTATAACAGCTAGAGACGTACCTTTATATTATATTATATATATTTGGCTAGTAGTATTCTCATTAGAGTAATTTTAGGGTTTTTCCTTAGCCTGGGTAGCCGGCTACTAGTAGGTTATATACATGTTTAAGGAGCTTAAGCTTAAGTTCGTTATAGTCAGGTATAACTAGGCGGTTCCTATAGTATAAGCGGTCTCCGCGAGTTTTATATTTACTTAGAGAAATCCTCTTAGAGCGTCTAATGCTATCTTAGGTTAGCTTAAACGTCTCTTAGATAAGCTCGTTGTTTGGATATTTGTTAGCTATTATCTGTTCGGTTGGTTGGTTGGTTGTTTTAAGAACGTATATTATAACGTCTTTACTAGAAAAGTTAAATAGCTTAGGTGTAAGCTTTTGCAGTGTAGGAATTGAACGAGCGACTTGATTGTAAATCTATGGGTATCAAGTGGAATATATACATGAAATGGTAGCTGAAATAGGAACAGTGATCTGCAAGTAATATTGATCTGCGATTAATATATTGGGTGGCGTTGAGGCTGTTTCGGCAGCACGCGTAGTCGGTTACATTAGGGCAAAGTAGGGTTTAATTACGGTAGGTACGCGCTTTTTCCTATACTGGCGTGTCTTATAAACGTTAGGTTAAGGTATTAGGCTTCTAGCCTTAAACACCTAGGCGGTACGTAATAGAGAATTGGAAATAGGATAGATATTCTAACCAGCGGGCCTAATGGTAGCTTAGTTGTTTCGTAGTTATAAAATATTGTAGATTCTTATAGTTACTAAGGACCTTAATTAGAAATCTAGAGCCTTTTAGTTTAGGTCGCTATTGTTTAAAACATCTAATAATAGCCAATAGTTCCTTATCGTAGATCTCGTAATTATATTTAGCTAAACTTAGTCGTTTTAAAAAGTATACTATAGGGTATAATACTCCTTCCTTATTATACTAAGACAGAATGCCTCTAGTGACGTAGTTAGATAAGTCAGCTTTTACAACACTTATTTGGTTTAGATCAAAGTGTTGGAGTATAGGTATAGTAGTAAATATAACTTTTAGGTAAGTAAAAGCTTTCTTATATTCTTTATTAAAGATAAAGGCTTTATCCTTTTAGGTTAAGACTATAAGGGGTAAAACTAAGGTAGAGAAGTTATTAATAAACCGTTAGTAGAAGTTGGTAAATCCTATAAAGGCTTATACATCCTTAACGTTCTTAGGTTCTTACCAGTTTATAATTACTTTAACTTTCTTAGGGTCCATTTATACGCCGTCTATAGAAATAATAAGTCCAAGATATAGAACTTCTATTTTATAAAACTCGTATTTATCTATATCTAATTATAAGCTGGCTCCGCGCAAGGCTTATAGGACCAGTTTAATATATTTTTAATATTTAGCCAGATTATTACTATATATTAAGATGTCGTTAATATAAGCAGTATAAAAAAACGTCTAGGTATAGGCGCAGGGTATTATTTACGAAGTGTTAAAATTAATTTAGGGCGTTTGCGAGGCCAAATAGCATTACTAAGTACTTAAATAATCCATATTAGGTACGGAATGCAGTAAGCTATTCGTCTCTTTCCGTAATACGGAAACAGTTAAATGCGTGGATAATATTAAGCTTTATGTAGAAGCGAGCCTTACTTAATTAGTTTAGTGTCTCTTAAATTAACGGGATTGGGTATTAGTTCTTAATAGTAACAATATTAAGAGCTTAGTAGTCTACGCAAAAGCGCAGGCCATTGCTAGGTTTCTTAACAAAGATTACTAGTACGGCTATAGGTAAAGAACTTGCTCTAATAAATCCTTTATTTAGATGTTCGTCTAAGTACTTCTATAATACCTAGAGTTCGTTTTAAAACATCCTATATAAGGGTCCGAATCCGGAATATTTTCCTTCTTTAATTATAATCTTATAATTATATAGACGGCGTTCTAGTAGCTTATTGGCTTCCTTTTGTAAGAATACGTTTAAATAATTATAGTACTCCACTAGTACCTTCGTAGCGGGGTTAGTGTGCTTTATTAGTACTAAGGCCTTCTTAATATCGGCCATTGTAACAGTAAAGATTATATATTTAGGTTTCCTAGCAAGTCGTACTAATAGGGTAGCTCTAATTATGTAAATATCTAAGGTATTAAGCGAGCTTAGATTATCCTTAGTTTCTTATATAGTTTCTTATTTAGGTTTAGTATTAGGTACGGAGTTAGTATTAAATTTAGGTCCGGGTTCTTTAAGTATCTTTTTTATAGTAGAATACCAGTTCTTCTAGTGCTTTTATATATTAAGCTTAAGCTTCTACTTAGTTCGGGGTGCAGCAGTTAGAGTTAGTTCGTGTAGTTTAGTATAGATTTTAGGTTCTTAGTAAACGTCAGTAGAAATCTTATATTAGTAGAATTTGGTAGAATTCTCGGGTTAGTAGAATTGGGTGGATTTCTTAGGTATAGGGTGGACGTCAGTAGAAATTTCAGACTGGTGGATTCTGGTGGATTTTTCAGATTTTGGTTTGGGGTCTAAGCAGCAAGTTATAAGGCACTTCTACTTATAACGGGAGGCGGTAAATAAAAGCTTAAAGTTGTCCTAATTAATAGTTACCTTATATAGCTTTATCTAGGGTTGTCTAAGGATTACTAGGTAACCTAGGGTAGTTATAAAGAGCTTAACTAATTCTTTATAGTTTAGGTATTGGAGTCTTAAGGCCACTATATAAGTAATACGGCCCAAGATAGTGCGTTTACCATTAAATCTAAATATATTAATATACCGGTTAAGGGGTATTAGGGTAAACTTATTATCTTACACGAAGATCTTATTAATAAATCCTATGCCGCTAGCTCCTGTGTTAATTAGGACTTAAGCATTAGCCTATTAACTTTTCTACTAAAGACGGTAGTTAACGGTTATACTACGATTCTAAGAGTTAGGTTTTGCAATATCTAATATATTTAATAAGATCCTGTAATATAGCTATCCCGGAGAGCGACTTAACTCTAAGATATACCTTTTAGTGGTAAGCGGGAAGGGGTTCCTATAGAACGTCGGTTATAACTTTGTCCTTATAAGTAGTGCTTACTAGATATGGGACTAGAACTAGGTAAAGATCGGGGACAGTAGCTAGAGGATTAATGCGGTAAACGGTTATTAGTATTGGCCGTTTATAAGTCGTGTTAGGGTATAGGGATAGAGTAGTATCTTAAGATATGGTCCTTGCTTCCGCATTTAAAGCAAAGGCCTAGCTTAATGCGTTGTTCTTATTTAGGGGACCCTAGTAGAGCGTACCCTAGGGTCCCTATGTCGATATCTATGGTATTAGGGTGCTTAGACTAAGATAATAACTTTATAAACGTTTACGGAGCTGTCGTATTATATTAAGGAGTGGACTTCGGTGTTAGGCGTAGTATATTATTATACCGTTTATTAATAACGTTTGCGTAGGCGTTAAGGGCTCCTAGCAGGTCTACACCTATTAGGGAGGTTTTTAGTTTAGGGCTTAAGGATTTAACGAGGCTATTAACTAGTGCGGAGTCATTCTAGCCTATTTCCTTTATGTAATAATTAAATTCGGAGAAGTATACTAGGAAACTTTTCTTTTTTTAAGTTATATGGTTTATCTTCCTTTAAGCGGTAGCTTGGCGGTTTAGGTCACCGTATATAGCTTTAAGAAGTACAACTAGGCTTTATACTAAGTTCGGCTAGAGAGGTTTAATAAGGTTAGCTATATCTCCTCCTAGTTAACTTAGGGCGTAGTAGAGTTAGTTAGCTTTAGTTAGGTAACGGTCAGTATTACCAGTCAGCTTATTCTTAAGCCGGCTTAAAAATAACTAAAGCTCTTATTGTTTGCTAGTAAAAACTAAAGGGTCTAGTAGTTTTTTAGATTATTATAACGCAGTAGTTGGTTTTATTAGTGGGATAACTATTACTAGTTCAGGGCTTGCGTTCCGCGTATTAGCTTCTAGTAATAGCAATTAATCTTAAGGGCTTAGCGTAGGCGTCTTAAGGGTGCGGATTTCTTTTTAGAGGGCCTTAATTGTTTTCTGGTGCTATGCTTCTTATTTAGCTTGCTATTAAGCTATAGTGGCTTAGTTTTATACGAGGGCGTCTATAAAGGACTTTTATATATCTGCTAATTATTCCTAAAGTGCGGATATAATACTAGCGGCCGTTATAGGGGCTTTAAGGTTGTTTTTTATCTTAAACGGGGCGGGGCAAAGTATAGGTTTTTAAGGTTTTAACGCAACGTAGTGTTACAGAGCGAGTATAAGCGGTAATAATATATAGCAAAGTAGATACTATTAAGCTATATACATAAACTACGTAATAAAGTTAAGACGTTACGTAAGGAGAGAAGGTAAGGAAACGGGAAGAAAGGGTATATATCGTTAGTTTAGTTACTTAGTTAACACGTGCATAGAGCAGAATAGGATTTAAGTAGCGGTCCTAGCAGAACTTGGTAGAATTTAGTAGACTTGGCAGAATATAGCAGAATGTAGCAGACTGCCGTCAGATTGCCGTAGATTGCCGTCTCGCGGTCGGTCTCTTCTTACTAAGTCGGTGAAAACAGGTAGACAAGTCGGTGGAAACAGGTAGGCGAGTATAAGGTGTCACAGAGGTGTCCCATAACAGCTACCATCTTAGTAAGTGCCTAGGTTGTTAAGTACTTTAGGCTTAAAATACTATAGAGCCGCAGATATATAGGAAGCACTTTTCTAGCGCAGTTAGTAGGAAACTTAGGTTAGGAAGGTAGGCTTTAGAGACTTACGCTTTACTAATTAATACGTTATACTCTAGTCGCTAAGCCTAAATAAGTTGGTACCCTTAAGTTAATATTAGTAAAATCGGATAAATAAATACCTCTAACTTATATACCGCACTCTTAAGATCTTTATCCTTTATTATAGTTTAATATTAGATAAGGTATAGTTAATTATATAGTCGTTATCATCACCGCAACCTTTGTGTCGTTCTTTAGTGGATTAAATATTTTAGGAGAAATGCCTAAACTCTATTAGAACGCGCTCTTAATAGTAAATAAATTATACTAATAGTCTCTAATAAGAGCGCTAATAAGTCTTTGAAATTTTTTTGTTAGGGAAAAGCGTCCTTAATTTTATAGAAAAGTCTTTCTAGCAAGCTCCTTAAATCGACGAAAAAACTCTTAGAGATTGTATGGTATAAAGTATATATTAATGCCGATTAGGCCGCCTTAAAAGTATATTAGGAAACAAATTATTTAGCTAGTAACTAATATATACTAACTAAGGTCCTATAAATATAGTCGAAATAATCCTAGAGCGGGCAACCAAAATGCTAAACTTATTGCTTAATGTAATTAAGGAAAGTAAGAGGTATAACGCTACGAACACTACCTCTATCTATATAAAGAACACGAGTGCTAGCTATAGGTGGAATGAATTAGAAGCTAGATATTTTTTAGGGTACCTTATAAAGTAAGTAAGAAGAAATAATAAATGTGTGCTTCTTTAACTTCGGTTTTTGGCTAAAGGTCTTAATATACATATTATAAATCGTATGGCCGTAGTTAAAGACCTTCTTAGGCATCCTTATTAGATAGTAAAAGCAAGATTTATAGCTCTTAAATAGCGCGAATTATAGCTAAAAGGACTTAGGTCGTTAATAATATATAAGTAAGGCACTCTCTATAGTAGGCTATGATACTATTTTTATAAATAAGGCTTCTATTTCCTCTTAAATAGCTAAAACGAATTTTTGTTGCATATCTTTATAGATAGTGTAATTATAAATTACGTTTCTGTAAGTATCTGCGAAAAGCGTATTAAAAATAAGTAATAGGAGGAAATCTACGCTAATTAGCTAAATAGTTAATTGGTATATTATACGATTCTTATAATAAGATCCTAGCGTATAACTTGTTAGTAGTAAAGTAGAAGCAGTTAAAGGTACTATAAAATACTATAGCTACGCCTAGCTTAGTATTTTACTAATTAATTCTTATAGATGCTTTTAAAATTCTTATATAGTAAATCTTTAGGGATAAGATAACTGAATAAAATAGAAAAAGGACTTATTTAAGTAAAATTGGTCTATTATAATTGTAGAAAGCGCTTTAAAATGGCGCATGTTAAAGAGAAATCTGTTATATCGGCGGGCCTATATAGCCTTAACAAAGACTAAAAGAAGGCGTTTGCGTAATACGGAGGAATAAATGCTGCGACTTTATTTCTGATTTAATTTAAGGACTTAAATGCTATAAAAATGGGTATTTAAGTCTTTTTTAATATTATCTTCTTATTTATATTTTTTAATACTTTTTATAACTATTCTTATATTAGTCTAGAGCTTGGCCTCCGTAATAGACGGGTTAAATATAATAGATAAAATATTAAGAACTATAAATATATAAGGAATAGTAGATTAAGGGAGGTTATATAGTAGAGGCTTAGTAGCTTAGCATGCTAAATACTTTAATACACTATAAAGCCTGCTTAGGTTAGAAGTAAAATAATATATAATATTTAAAAGAGGAGTAAGGATATAAGCAGAAAGAGAATTTATAATTTCTTTTACTAAGCGATGGCCTAATTGCAACTATTTAATCTATTTTATAGGCTAAATGCGAAATCTAATAAACTATAATTATAGATCTTAGAGTTAATGTATATTAAAGGGCTGTTATCTCTTTATAGCTTTAAATTACTTTAAAGGTAGACTTAATAGTGGGAGCTTATTAAAGATAGATCGTTTTTCCCGCTAAGGATTTACCTAAGGAGTTTAGATTTAGTTCGTCTGCCAATTAACGTAATAAAGAAAGGAGTTATATTAGGCTTTAACGAAAGAGACCTAAAAGCATAATAATAAACTCTTAGCACGCTTTTATTCCTTATAAAGGTAATCCTTATCTAGGGTAGGTTGTTTATACTTAAGCGGAAAGAAATATAACTAGTATTAGCTTAAGTTCTATTATTTAGTAGGGACTAATAGCTGTTTATATTTCCGAAGTAGGCCTATTACGCTTATAATCTTAGCGCTTTATTCTAAATTCTATAGATCTAAAATCTAAAATCTAGAATTTAGAATCTAGCTTAACGTAAGCTAAATCGGAAAAACGAAATGCGCGATTTAATACTTTAACCATACTCTTTAAGTTAGGAAACCGAATTACAACTCCGGAGTTTAATTTCTTTAGAAAGTAGCAGCTATAGGTATTCTCTCTCTAAGTAAGAATATGGCGTTTTAATGCCCTATATAAGGAGTAGGCACGAGGAAGGGATTTATATATATTATTCTTGCATTATCTATGCAAGCTTATAGGATTCTTACTTTACGCTTTATATCTCTAAAGCTCTTTACCTATTAATAATTACTTTTACTTTAACGCTCCTATATAGGTTTCTACTTTAGTAGTAAGTATTCTTACCGCTTAAGTATAACTACTTATAGTCCTAATAAACAGTTATAGAGAATGTTGCTGCTTAATCTGCTAAATAAAATATTATTATTAATAGCCGAGAACCTATAAGTAGAGGGAGATATTAATGCTTTTGCCTGGATAAATTACCGCCTTTATAGTATTCTAAATTCCTACCTTTATCGCTATAATATTAAATAGAAGGATAGTATGGTATTAATATAGGCTATAAAATAGGGATAAGATATAACTGCTTAAAAGTCTTTTAAAGCTACCAAAATTAGAGTAGTAACTTAATATTAATACTACGGGCGTGCGGATTTATTATAGGTAGTAAAGAATAAATACGAATTAGTGGTATAGCTATTAATTAGAAGTGGACTTAGCAGTTTTAACCTAGAGGACTCTTTATATAAGCTGTTATATACCACAAGGTTTAGGTAAACGGTAGTAGTATAGCTACTCTTAGAAAGTATTAATATAAACTATAAGTAGGGAAACGGCTAAATACTGCTATTATTAGCCGCAGAAAAGGGGTATAAAGATATAGTTTAACTGCTTTTAGAATATAAAAATGTTTATATTAATATAAGAGACCGCTCTAGTTGGATACTACTATTATAGGTAGTTAATTATAAGTATAATATAGTAGTATAACTTCTAGTTAAGTATAGGGGTGTTAATATTAACTTAAAGGACTTCTTAGGTAGAACGCTATTATCTATAGCTAAAGTATATAGGGATACTACGATAGTCCAACTGCTTTTAGAGTGCGAAAGCGATAGTCTAAAATCTATAGATTAGTGTAATAGTACAAGCAGTCCTTTAATTTAATATTAAAGGATAGATAAAGATTAACTTAGAGGTAGTCTAGCTCTAGTGTATAGATTAATTGGTAGGTCTATAGTTCTTAATAATATAGTAGATATAAAATTCTATAGATTAGCTAACCTTTTTTTCCGCTAATTAATACAATTATTTTTTATATGCCTTAAGTAGATACTAGAAATGGTAAATTATACTAAATACTATCTATAAATAGGTTTATATCTCTATCTTATTAAACCCGGTCTTTTAAATCTAGGCCTTTATAAAGCTAACGCTTTCTAGCTTCTTTTTTTATATAGTAAGCTTCTGCTTAACAATAGGTTTAAGCGCTTTAGTTATTAGCTTTTCCTATTATAAGACCCTATTAGTATACTCTACTAGGTTTTCTATATCTTTATAGAGTGCTTCTACTTCACCCTAAACTTGCTTTAATTGCCTAATTTTTTTTAGCCTTAACACTATTAAATAATTAAGGAAATGTATTACTCTTTTAGCTGCAATACTATAGCTTCTAAAGCCTTAACTTGGCTACTACTTAATTAATTAAAGTAGTTTTAGAATAGTGGAATGGATATATAGAAATTTGCCAGCTTTATTAAAGAAGGAGACTATAAGGTAGGGTTGTTTAATATATAATTAATATCGCGAGTCTTGTTAGGGTTATAATAGTATAGGTTTAAGGCGTTGGATAATATATTTCTTAAGATAATTGGAGGCTTAAATTAACAAGTAAATAGAAAATATTAAGGCTTGCTAGTATACGTAATATATCATATATTAAAGTAATAGGCACAGCCATGTTATACTACATTTGCTAAGGATAACCTACTAAAAGACCACTAGTTTTACGTGAAAAAAATAAGCGCTCTATTATAAGCTAAAACAATTTAGCTTTTTAGACTAAAAGGATTAGTTATTTACTTTTTACATAGCTTATTAAATAGATATTGGAATTGAAAAATAGAAAATAGATTTTTAAATAGATACTTAAAGAGGTAAAGACTATTTCTAAAATTATACTAGGTCTCCCGTTTTATTACTGCCCTTACTCTATAATATAAAAATACTTAAGTAATACTAGCTTAAGATAATGCTCTAAACACTACCTATTTTCTTTAGCAGATGTAACAAAATAATACTGCAATAATTAGTAATTAAGGTAAGAAAATAATAAAATGCCCTTACTAGCTTGGAGAATTTCATAGATGCTATTTTGTTTAAACTAAATAAATTATCTAAATTATCTATTAATTGCTTACAGCTACTTTAATTTTTAGGATTCTATAACCTAAATACCTTATTAAGGGCCCTTTGCTCTTAAATATAGTTTATATCTTTAAGCTGCGGTTAGGCGCGCCTCTTTATATAAGCTAGTAATATAAACCCCAAATCTTTTAAGTCGGTATTTAGGATAATATTAGGAGCATATTTAACAGTCTCTTTAAAGTTTACTATATTAAAGTTAGTATAATAAATAGAGCTCTTTATAAAAAACTTATAGAGTAGCACTTATATATCTCGGCCGGATATATAAATTAATGTAGGGCTAACTTAGTAATATAAAATTCCTAGCTTTTTAAGGTAATTAAGTGCGTTAAAGACCTAACTCTTAGTACTTAACTATGAGTTAAAGAGCTTAAAAAATATGCTAAACGCGTAATAAGCTATAACTGTGCTTTTTCTAGCCTAATATAAATATGTATTATTTCTTTAAGTATAAATCGATAGTATTTAATACTAATTCTTAGATATTTACCTTTTAAGAATGCTTGCTTAATCTTAATAATATTATTATACGCTACTTGCCCAAGAATCTCCTTCTCTATTATTTTACTCCGTTTTTTAAGCTTTTTAAATATAATTATGCTAGGAATATACTTACACCTATATACTACCTATTAAGTTTTACCCTATATAAGCGTGCCTAAGGTAATAAGCTTTTGTAGCTATTTAATACTAAAAGTATTATTTAATGTTATAACTAAGACTTTTGGGGAAGCGATAGCGTTTACTTAATTAAAAAAGGCTTTTAGAATTAATACGCCAAGAGATATAATTAACTAGTAGATTGTGTTAGTATAACTTTTAGCTTTCTGCATAAGGGCGGATTTTATTAAAACTATTAAAGCACTTTCCTTAAGGTCCAGTATCCTTTACGGTTAAGGATGCCTAGTAAATATATTCTTAATTATATGTCTACTAGAATCTATATATAGTAGTATAATTGCTTACGGGGGGGTAAGTATCTACTATAGTAAGAGGTAAGCGTATTTTAAATATCCTTATAAAATTGGGAATCCGCTAGTGCGAATTTAAAATCTAGGAAAACGTTATTAGGAAATTAAAGTCGGTTTTCGCAAAATAAAGCTTAGTTATTAAGATTAGAACACGGTTCCTTCTTTTAAGCTTTAACTTTTGACATTTACGCTTAAGGCTAAGCTCGATATCCTCTAAATAGGCATAAAAAAATACCTTTAAGATAGAGTCCTTAATTTATAGTAAGCTGCCCTGTTATTATTAGCTTTTTAATAAATCTTTAACTCTATACCTTTAATGCCCACTAAAAGTATACCCTAGTATTCCTATCTTTAACTATTTCGCCTAAGCCGGCCGTTTAATAAGCACGTTTTTAAGCCTCCCTATTAGCGTTAAGAGTTAAGTCTAAAGGCTACCCTAATTAAAGTTATAGATAAAGTACCTTTAAATATCTTAATTCAAAATAAGATTATTTAATCCCCTAAACCCTTAGTGCTAGATAACTATAAAAGCTAATAGGTATGGCCATCCTAGTTAAAGTATAACTTATTAAAACTAGCAATTATCTAAATATATCCTCCTTTTAAGTAGTATAAGTAGTTAGCCTAAACCCTTTAAATTAAAATCTAGTTATATAACTAAATATAAAACGCGCTTTATACCGAGGTTTAGCTATATATAAACTTTAAGTAGTAGTTAACTTAACTATCTATAGATAACGCTATATAGTATACTGCGTATAACAATATTGCCGCTACGCTCTAGCAGTACACTTAAGATTATACTTATATACTTACGGATAACAATTACCTAAGGGCTGAGATTTAGCGGCTTACAGCCTAGGTACTGCTATATCTTTATACTTTCTACCCTTATAAACTAATAAAAATTAGTTTAACCACTTATTAACTTTTGTTCTTAATACGTTAGCCCTAAAGAATAAACAAATTTGTGTTCTTTAAAAGAAGTTATTTTAATAATTTAATAAAACAAAGCATAAGTATTATAGTAGAGATGTGGCATTAATAACGGAAATTTTAGGGGTTTAGGGGGAAACAAAAGCGTTAGATTATATATCTTCTTTATATTCCCCTAAAGTTTAAATAATAATTTTACTTATACTATAAAATGTAAAATACCTTACCTATAGTCTAGTATTCTCTATGTCTAAGCGTTCTTATTTTTTAAGCATTCTTATTTTTTAAGAATTTTTAGTCTTTAAGTATTCTTAAATTCTAAGTATAATTCGTCTTTAAAGTACTAAATTAAAAAAGAGACGTAGAGGATTAAGCAGCGTGCCTTTAGGCTATCAGCTTTATATAGACACACTCTATACTATAAAGTTACTCCTTAAGGTATAAAATGGGTATAGCCGTATTTTAAGGTGCGATTATTAGTAAATGCTTATTATATTACCTATTTATTCTAAAGCCGTAAGTAATCTAGCCACAAGGGTTTTAGATAGATATTATAATAGGCTTTTAGGTTATTAAGAGACAGACTTATATAAAGATAACTAAAAAAAAGTATTTAGACCTCTTTAATTCCTTATTTTTAGGATACTAAGAAGGTTTTTAATGAAGGTATAAATACGACCTTAGATTATATCCCTTAACCTATTAGTTTTTAGCGCAACGATATTAATAAAAATTAGCCAATAGGAGGCCCTTATTTGAACCTTTATAATAAAAACTATATATCTAATACTGGTATTTATATATAAGCTAGCTTAGCGCTACGCCTTAATAAGTTAAGGGATAAAAGCTATAAAATAAGGATTATTAATTACTTAACTAATATAATATATAGGTTATATAAAAATTAATAAACTTAATATAAAAACGAGAATTAATAATAACTAAATAAAAGTATAATAATAAAGTATAGATAACTGCGCAGTATAATTAACTTAGTTACTTTACCTAAACCCTAAAAACCTAAGCTTATCTTATTTATATTCTATACTACTAGGCATTCCCCTTTTTTTTAAAAACTAAGTTTACAGAAATTGTTAACTCCTATTATTATAAAGTAATCTTCTTTAAATTTCTTAAATATAGAATCTTTATTAACGGCCTAGTCTATAGTAGGTAATCGCCGGCCTATATAAGCGGGTAATAACCGGCCTATATAAGCGGATAATAACCAGCTTACGCGAGTAGGTAATAAATAGGCTATTAGAACAGGTAATCCCCTAAATAACTAATTATAGAATATATAGGCTATTCCCGTAGCAAGCCTAATAAAAGAAGATCTGCTTCTTTCTAGCTCTTAACCTAGTACAAACTTAAAAAATCTGGCTTCTATAATAGTAGTAGAATTATAAAGCGCCTAGTTAGCAATCTGCGCTCCCTATTTTAACTATAGAGTTACTCTAGTCTTTTACTTTTTCTCTAACTTACTATTAATATCCTAATTAATTAAGATATAGTAAGGACCGTACCTTTTATCTCCTTTTATCTCTAAATTAAGCAGATTTAACTTAGTATTTATATTAGCTGCGCCCTCTATAAACTAAGCAACTCCAAAAATATCGTTAATATAACGCCTTATATATTTATATTTGCTATTATCTAGTTATTAGTCTCTATATTAATTAAAAGGTTTACTAACTTTTTAGTTCTCTAGCGGATTCTCTTTATACTAAAAATCCGCCGCAGTTAACTTAATTTAATACTTTAGATAGCTTTTTGGTCCATATTTGTTAATATACTTAATACTCCTTCCAACAATTTACCTAATAGTTATTATAGATACACCCTTTACTACTTTTGGGCCGGGCCTATAATATAATAATTAACTATACTTAGGGTCCTCCTTTAAGTCCTTTTAACCTATAAGGTTAATAGGCTTATTCTCCCTACTATTCTCTATACTTTTATTAGCATAAGGAATGCTATTAAATATATCGTCGTCCTTTGTAGGCTCAGTTTTAATATTGTTGTTTTTCTTTTGGCCGTTGCCTTAGCCGTTATTTTAGCTATTATTTTAGCCGTTGCCTTAGCCGCTATTTTGGCCGTCGCCCTGGCCGTTATATTGGCCGTTATATTGGCCGTTGCCTTAGCCGTTGTTTTGGCCGTTGCTTTAGCCGTTACCTTAACCATTGTTTTAGCCGTTGCTTTAGCCGTTACCTTAACCGTTATTTTAGCCGTTGCTTTAGCTGTCATTTTAGCCGTTACCTTAGCCGTTATATTAGCTGTTGCTTTGGCCGTCGCCTTAACTATTACCTTAGCCGCTGCTTTGGCTATTACTTTAGCCGTTACTTTAGCCGTCGCCTTAACTGTTACCTTCCCCCTTAACAATAACTCTCTTATATTCCTTAATTTAGGCTTAAACTTTATTAGTTAAATCTTTTAGTAACTAGAAATATTAGAGCATTATCTTAACCCGGTTAATCTTATTAGCGGTTAACATCTTAAAAAATTATAATAATATTATAGGGTGAGACAAAGATAGAAGAAAGTATTAATATTAGATATAAAAAGCGGTACTAAAGTAGAGCTTAAAATATAGTTAAAAGTAGGATTAAGGAAATTAGAAGTTAGTAATTTAAATACCTACTTAGTTAATTACTTCAAAAATAAATTATAAACTAGTTTACTGGGTAGAGGCCCTTAAATAATTTACAAAAGTATATACTTTAGAAAAAAAAACCCTCTACTTTTAGGCTACTTAACTTTTAGCCCCTTAGTATATATAGGCACAAATCCCAGTTTTTAGCTTCCTAGTTACAAAATCCGTTTTCCTATTTATAAAATTCGTTTTCTTGCCTATAAAACCCGTTTTTGTGTTTATTGAATTTACTACAAAATCTAAATCTAGAATGCTTTTTTCTATTACCCTTCCCACCTTTTACATAGGCTTAAATAGTCGCACCTCCTATTATCTTATATCCCCATCTAAAACTATATTCTTTCTTTAGACTATTATATCCTTTTTAGCCGCTACTACCTCTATAAGCACCATTTACTTCTATTATACTGTAGTATAGAATAATTTAACATCGCTCTAATATGCTTACTAGTTAGATAGCCTATTCCTAGCCTATACACTAACTACACTATATTAAGTAGTGCAGATTTTAGTACATTAGGAAATTTTTTTTCGGGCTCGTTATTGCAGTTTGCGGCAATTTGCGGCAAACTGTACGGTCGCGGCAGTCGTATATGGTCTTGTGCGGTTTACGCATTTTACGGCAAACTGCATAGAGCCTACATATTTTACAGCAACTTACAGTAAACTGCACAGAGCCTACGCATTTTATAGCAACTCGCAGCAAACGCGCAGAGCCTGTGTATTTTACACGTTTTGTATATTTTATATATTTTATATATTTTGCACATTTTACATATTTTATACATTTTATATTTTGTATATTTATTATCCTATATAACTATATAAAATGTAGAGCTATTTATTAAGCAATTAAGATAAGGGGGATACTCTTTACAAAGGCTCCAAATCATCAATTGGCGGTATTCCTGACGATCTGCTGGCTGTATACCGATTTCCTAACTAGGCCTAGTGCCTGCCTGCCTGCCTACCTGTCTGTCTGTCTGTCTGTCTGTCTGCCTATCTGCCTGTCTGCCTGCCTGCCTGTCTATCTGTCTGTCTGTCTGTCTATCTATCTGTCTGTACCTGCCTATGCCTACCTGCCTATGCCTACTATTTATGCCTACCTGTCTGTGCCTACTGTCTGTGCCTACCTGTCTGTACCTACCTGTCTGTGCTACCTGTCTATGCCTACCTGTCTATACCTACCGTCTGTGCCTCCTGTCTGTGCTACCGTCTATGCCTACCTGTCTGTAATTTGGGGGAAAGGTCGGCCCCGATCGAAGGCTCCGCCTAATTCGATTGATCGATTAATCGTATTAATTTAAATCGTTCTCTACGGCCGTTCGCTGGCTGTATATTCGAACGGTGGTCGTCTGGGGTGCCTACCTAGGAGGCCTTGATTCGATTCGGCGGACGGGCCGATATTAAAGCTCTGGTTTAATTCGATCGATCGGTTGATTGAATCGTTCGTGGCGTTCGCTGGATGGTCGTTCGAACGGTGGTCGTCTGGTTCTGGCGACGGTCGTCTGCTAGCTGTCGTTCTGGTGTCTCCCTGTAGTAGAGGATATAAGGAAGGGTAGAAAATAGGTGGCTACCTAGGTGTATATAAGGGGTATCTTGGCAGAGGCACGTGTAGAGGCTATCGGGAATATAGCGGGGACCCGATGCAGAGCTTCGTGTAGAGCCTCCGTACGCAGAGCTTCGCGCAAAGCCTCGTGCAGAGCCTCTGTACGTAGAGCTTCGTGTAGAGCCCTATGCAGAGCTTCGTGTAGAGCCTTGTGTAGAGCCTCGGTGCAAAGCTTCGTGTAGAGCTTCGTGCAGAGCTTCGTACAGAGCCTCGCATAGAGCCTCTGTACGCAGAGCTTTATGTAGAGCCTTGTGTAAAGCCTCGCGCAAAGCTTTGTGTAGAGCTTCGTGCAGGGCTTTGTGTAGAGCTTCGTGCAGAGCTTCGTGCAGAGCTTCGTACAGAGCTTCGTGTTAGAGCCTCGTGCAGAGCCTCTGTACGCAGACCTTCGTGTAGAGCCTCGTGTAGAGCCTCGTGCAAAGCCTTCGTGTAGAGCTTTGTGTAGAGCTTCGTGTAGAGCTTCGTGTAGAGCTTCGTGTAGAGCTTCGTGTAGAGCTTCGTGTAGAGCTTTGTGTAGAGCTTTGTGTAGAGCTTCGTGCAGAGCTTCGTGCAGAGCCTTAGTAGAGCTTTGTGCGGAGCTTTGTGGTATTTTTATTGCAGCCAAAAATTAGGGTCTGCTTAAGTCGCGATTTTAGCAATTTTAGCAATTTGCAGCAACTTGCACAGCAATTTGCACAGGCTACTTGCGTATTTATAGTAAATTGCTGCAAATTGCCGCAAATTGCCAAAATTGCGACTTACGCAGGTTTTGCAGACCCCGATTTTCGCTTGCGACAACGTGCCCAAAAAAAAATTTCCTGATGTAGGAGCTACTAGACAGCTTACCTTTAATCTAAACTCTGTTAGTATTTTGGTCGGTATAGTACTTTAATTTAATTTTCTTAGTCTTAATTATACTTTAATATAAAGCTAATTTAAAAACCCTTATTAGAAGAACGGCTCCCTTAATATAAGATTTAATTAATTTAACCCTATAAACGTGAGCGGCAAGTTTATTATAGATTTTAAGGTAAATACTAATAAACTTTAATAGTTCTACTGCGTATAAACATTCCGCAAGTCTTATTGCTATACTAGTATAGTTTTTAGCGTAAACCCTAAAGGTAAGGTAGACTAGTTTATAGAAAATGCTTAAAACTTTACTATTAAAATAGTCTTAGTTTTACTTCCTACTACTAATGCCTATCCTTTCCCTTTTAAGAGCTTTAAAGCTTTATTATTTCCTATAGTTACTAACCCTGTAGTTCTTTTAAGTGTAGGCAAGGTTGCTTTAACTAGTAGTTTTCTAAGCTTGTCCTTAGCCTTATTAGAAATTTCTAATAGGGCTAGAGATCTGTTGCTTAGATTAAGCTACTATTTAGGAGGTGTTCTTATGGCGTTAGTCTTGTAATTAGTGGACTTTTGTGGTTATTTAGTGACTTTAGGTAGAGAATAATAAATATAGAGATAGTTTATGGATAATCTAAATGTATAGAGTACTAAATAAACTATCTACTTTTTGAAGTCTTAAAAGAAGAATGCTGAGATTTAGGGTGGTTAATGCGCTTATTTATAAAAAACCACTTTTCTGTTTTTGGAATCCCGTTCCTAGAACCGTTTTTCTTATTTCCTAAATCCTAGCTCTTGTTTTTTATGTCCTGGTTCTTATTTCCCAGATCTTAACCTTTAAATATATCCCTTTTTGATTATATTTAAAGTTAAAAGATCTTGCCATAATAGGAACTAGGAGATGCCTTATAATACCTTCCGGGCCTATTACAACCCTATTCCTTTAAGTCCGCTTATTAAATAGTACCTAGCTATTTTATATCTTTTGTATAAATGGGGAGCCTAGTACTATATTACTTTAAGAGCCTTATAGAGATATCTAAGAAAGCCGCTTTTAAGTACTATATAAATAGTTAGTATACCTTATATTTAGATAGTAAAATTTAGTTAAAGGCTTAAATTTTATATATAATATTCTATTATATCTATTTTGATTATTTTGACTATTTTAACTATTTCGCCCGTTTCCCCTAAGCTCTCCTTATAAAGTTTTAAGTTTGGTTTAATAGAAATATTAAACTAGATAGGCTAAGATTCTCCTTCCTCCTTAGAAATGTTTTTATTATTGGATTTAAATAAGACTAGCCTTAGTTGTGGTTTTAGCGGAGAAGAGTTTAGAGGCTATACTTTGTCGTATAGGGATAGTATCTGCCTCCTATAATTATCCTTAGTGGATTAAAACGGATTTGTTGGTTTTTGTGGCCTATATAGTAGGCTTAGAGAAACTAGCAAAGGTTTTGGTTCTTATATAATAGTTATTGGAGGTAGTAGAGGATGCGGTAGCGGGGGAGGTAGGTAGAGGTTTACTTAGATCTTATTTCTTCCCTTTACTAGTAATGAGTCTACTTTATACTAAAAAAAAATAGAAACTAGTTCTTTTGCTTTTTTCTATAGTGCTTTTCTAGCGGCTATAACTTAAAGATTTTTGTTTTAAGTGGTAGATTTTATAATCTTTCTAATAATGCGTCTATTTGGTACTGTAAACGTAATATAATCTTTCTCTAAGTAATTTTAATAAAGTGGTTAAGGATAAGATATAATAGTAATGGCTTTAAGGCTAATAGTATTGTGTGCGCTTAGTTGACTATATATACATTATACTATTATTGCTAAAAAAAGTTATTGTTAAAGTTTAAATAGTAATTTAAAAACTAGGATTCAGAAATCTAGTTTTAGTTTTATAGTTTTAGAAAATAATCCATTATATATATATAAGTTTTGTATTTTAGGATCCGTGAAACTAAATCCTAATTTGGATATATAGGGAATGGGCCTATATATTTAAACTAGAGAATCCCGCTAAACTAAAAGTATAGTATAGCGTAAATATAATTAGAATTATACTTCTTTTTCTTTTTACCCTATCTTTGGGCCTAATTCTTCTTTTCTTTAAAAATTCTTTCCTATGCCTAATAAATCCTATTGCGTAGGTAAATATAGGAGATAAACTAGATTTCTAGTGCGTTTTAATATTAAAAACTCTTAGAGCTATACTAATAGGGCTATATAGATTATTTAATTCGTGAAATGCGTTATATAAGGCAACCTTAAACTTTATAAATCCTACCTTTTTCCTTTTCTCTATAATGGTAACACCTTATAACTATTTTAGGGACTAAACTACCAGCTTTAAGATTCCTTAAAGCGCGCTAAATGGCACGGCTGCTCTTTAATAGTATTATCCCTTATCCTTCTTATAAGGGCTATACTTATCCAACTAAGGCAGTGCGTTAGTTAACGCGCTATATTATATTCTTTAGTAAGCATTATAGGTAGTAGCGGCGATTATAATATGTTTTAGGTAGATTAGGCAAGTGTTATAGTACGTATTACTTATTGGAATAGTACTAGCTTCCTCTATTTGTTTCTATAAAGTACTCCTAATATATTCAGTTTTACGACGTAAATAATGTCTTATTAGAATAAGTTGTAATTAGAGGGCGAATTTATATAACTAGTTTTAGTAAATATATGTGTTAGATTAATAATAGTAATTATAACTATAACGGAACCTTGTAGCAGGAACTACGGTGGATTCGTTAATGGGCTAGGTGTGTAGGTGATATAGGAAGTCAATAACGTAATAATAACTGGTAGAGTGGTTGCCTAACAGATTAACTCCAATTGTATTCTAAGAATTACTACAAGGAAAGGAACTATTTAGGTAGGGACTATAGTCCTTTTAAATACACGTCCGTACTCCTAAGAAAGTTATTACTCTATCTACTCCGTCTGCTCTGTTTGCTTTATAATAGATCTTATAGATTATATAGATTATATAGATTATACAGATTATATAGATTATATAGATTATATAGATTATACAGATTATATAGATTATACAGATTATACAGATTATATTACGTGACTCTGCTTACTATTCCTTGTCATATGGTTTTACTAGATCCATTCTAGACTATACCTCTATTAACTAACTAGCTTCTTCTAACTCTTCTCCAAGTAGTTATAATATTGTACTTAAAGCGTCCGTAACACTATCTCCCTTCTTTCCATCTTTGTCCTTAAAGATACCTAGTATCTCTAGGTTATTTACTAGAGGTATAATATCTGTCTAATTAATTTAGTTAATATTGTTACTTATTATACCTAAAGCTTCTTCTTCTTCTTCTATAGCTTGTTAGTCTCGTACTATTACTATAATATTATCTCTTAGTGAGATAATACCGTCTCTATATTCTTATTGTATAAAAGAGGGGTTAGTTTACGTTATATTGGCGAGTCCTTTATTCTAGTAACCCTCTTTTTATTTAGAGTACACTAAAGCAAATATTTAATTGTCCTATGACGTTCGCTCTATTTCTAACGCTAAGTATACGCGTCCTATTACTCTTAATAGTCGCTAAGTTCCCTAAGTAATTTATTATAGGGTTTTATGCTTAATCTGCTGCTATAAAGCTCGATAATAAGCTCTTAATTGCTCTTACTAAACTTTATTATTCTTATAACGCTAAGAAAGAGGCTACTAACGCTTAGTAACGCGCTCTTAATTCTTATCTTACTGCGTCCGCTCGGTTAATCCGTCTTAAAAAGGTTTATAAGAAGGTTCGTTTTAAGGAGTAAAAACTTATAAAATAAGGCTTATAGGAACTTAGTAATAAAAGAACGGATTCTCTTCTAACTAAAAAGAAAATAACTCTAAGTAGTTCGGCAATCGTTCTTCCTATATCCTCCTTAGGTGGCTGATTCTTTAGTAATCCTTTTTTATTAATACTACCTAACCTTTTCTCTTCTAATACTCCTATACCTTTTCTATAGCATTTTTTAAATTTTCTAGTGGCTTCTATATAGTCTCATTATAGCCTATCTACTTTACTTTGTACTATGTCCTTATAACTAACGATCTTTAAAACTTACCATTTATCTTCTTCTTATCCTCTATATGTGTCTACTTCGTAAACTAGTAGCTTAATATTTCCGTATACTAGCTCTAGCATTGCGATATGCTGTATAGGGTAGATCTTTATTTTAGCTAGTAGGTTTAATTTAAACGTAATTAGTGAAAACCTTTTTATAATTTTAAAAGGTCCTAGTCTAACGTGGTTTAATTTCTTACTTAGTTATTAACTCTTAAAATTTTTATATAGTAGCTATACTCTATCTCCCTCCTTAAGATCTGGTCTTTTAGATCTCTTAGTATAGTACCTTTTTATTCTTTACTATACTACCTTTACTATTTCTATAAGGTCTATATAAAGATTTATTAATATCTCTATTCTTTACTTAGCTATACTACTCATTTTTTTTTAACTTAACGTGGCAATAGTGATGTTCTTAGCTTATATCCGTAATTCGCCCTAAATAGTAATGCTCCTATCCCTTCTTAAGGTGTCGCATTATATACAAACTATATAACTAGTAATAATAATACCCAATTAGTCTATATATAATTAATATAGTGTCTTAGATATTGCTCTAGTGTCTAGTTTAATTTTTCCGTTTAACCGTCTGTCTGCGGGTAATATGCGGTAAAAGTTATTACTTAAACTCCTTACTCCGCTAAGAATACCTCCTAAAATACTACTATAAATCTTAGATCTCTGTCCGATATAATCTTATTTAGTACTCCGTGTTTTATAAATACTTCTTTAATATAGATTCTAGCGACGTCTTCTACCAAGATTTCTTTTATGTATGCTATAAAGTATTCCTACTTTATTAGCTTATCTACTATTACTAAGATTACGTCGTAATTTTATCCAGTAATAGGATCTCTTAATTTTAGCAACTTTATAATAAAGTCCTATAATATAACCTCCTATAGTCTTTCTAGTATCTTAATAGGTTGTAGCCCCCTATATAGCTTATACCCTATTAGTTTATTTCTTTAGTAATCTAATTATTCTTTTATAACTTATTTTGCTAGTCCCTAAATTCTATTAATAATGTATTCCTTTTAAAGTCTTAACACTAAGCCTATAGCTCTATTATATTCTTAAGTTAATCCCTTATAAAATAACTTAATAAATTCTTTTATAATGTTTCTTGGTATATACGTTACTTTTTAGTTTTTATACTACTCTACGTTTAGATTCTCTACCTATACTTCTTAGATCTTTTATAACTATTTACTCTCTAGTAATTTATAGGTCTAACTAATTTCTCTTATTACTATAATTTTTGGATAATTATATCTAATTAATCCGTCTGTGTCTTTTTGCAGTAAAGCCCCTAATAGCTTTTCGTTATTTTATAGTTTAGCCTTTTTACTTAGAGCATCTGCTTATATATTATCTGTACCCTTAATATACTAAATCTTAAAATAGTATTCTGTAAGTATCTCTACCTATCTAACCTATCTTTAATTAAGTTCTTTTATTATTAGGAACCCTATTAGGTTTTTATAATCCGTTTTAACTATAAATAGTTTCTCTATACCTTATAAGAATGCTCTCTATTTTTAAAATACTATAACTATACCTAGCAACTCCTTATTATAGATGTTATAGTTTAGTTCTAGTGGTATTATCTTCCAACTATAGTATACTACTAGGTGCTATCCATTTTTATATTTTTATAGAAAGTATGCCCCTAGTGCAAAGTCTAATGTATTCGTTTTAACTACTGTCTCTAGTTTTAGTTGGTAGATTTTAAGGATTAGGTCTTAAGTAAACAACTCCTTAACTTCTTTATATAGTTTCCTTTACTCTTTTTTTTATACCTAAGGTTCTTCTTTTTTTATTAACCTTATAAATGGCTTAATATCCTTTAACTATTAAGCTATAAACCTTCTGCGGTAATTTTAAAACCTTAAAAACGATCTTAACTGCGTAACGTTCTCTAGTTCTTACTAATTTACTATAGCCTTAATCTTCTTTAGATCTATACTAAATTGGCCTAGTTTAATAATAAATTTAATAAAATCTGTCTTCCTAGTAAAAAACTTATATTTTTTAATTGCTACTAGTATCTGTTCTTTATATAGTCTTTTTAAGACCTATTTAACGTGTTCTCCGTGTTCTTCCTTACTTCTTAAGTAGATAATAATATCGTTAAGGTATATTATAACAAATTTATCTAAGTATTCTCTTAATATATTATTAATATGTTTCTAAAACGTTGCTAGTGCGTTTATAAGCCTAAACTATATAACTAATAGTTTATATAGTTCTTCCTTTAACCTAAAGGCTGCCTTTTATTTATTACCTTCCTTAATTCTAATTTAATAGTACGCCTATCTTAGATCTATCTTTATAAAGATTTGTATATTACCAATCCTATCTTAAATCTCGCTAATTAAGGGTAAAGGATACTTATCCTTCCTAGTAATGCTATTTAACTATCTATAGTTAATACATAACCTAAGTTTTCTGTTTTTCTTTAGTATAAACAGTACTAGATAACCTACTAATAATTACGATAGTCTAATATATCCCTTTTATAAGTTCTTCTGGATAAACTCTTTTAATACTCTCCCTTCTTCTTCGGTAAGCTTATAAATTAGAAAAAACCGTAGACTTACTCCTAATTCTAATTCTAATTTATAGTCCTATACTATATATTTTAACAGCTTCTTACTTTCTAGTAACCATAGCTTCTTACCATACTTATAGTATCTCTTTAGTATATAACTTAGTCCTTTATC
The DNA here is from genome assembly GCF_001692895.1 of Cenococcum geophilum 1.58. NCBI lineage: Eukaryota > Fungi > Ascomycota > Dothideomycetes > Gloniales > Gloniaceae > Cenococcum > Cenococcum geophilum. The sequence continues at coordinate 1,158,615 of NW_027137567.1, forward strand.
CGTTTCTTTATAGGTCGCTTCTACTTAGTACTATACCATCTTAGCTTACTATCGCATCTTACGGCGTTAAGTATCCTTAATATTAACCTAACCTATAACCCAATTAATCTTTAGATTGTATTCCTATAACTAAAGCATTCCTAATACTACCTTATTATTCCCTAATAGTAATATATTAAAAGACATCTTAATTTATCTCCCTTTAATGGTTATCTAAATAGGTCCTATTTTAAGATTAATAATACCTCCTTTATAGGCTATCGAATCTCCTAAAATTGTAACTAGTAAATAAGGGTACTCCTTCTATCTATGCGGTAGCCCTATCCTTTTAACTACTATTAGTAAGATATAGTTTCTTATTACTCTACTATCTATTAATGCTTCGAACTGTTAATTTTGCTATTTAACTTATAGATTTAGGTATTGTCCTTAAATTCCTTTAAGGGTTTAAGGCTCTACTACTAGCTCCCTTTAGTCCTATAGGCCTCTACTTTTTCTAACTATTAGCTGCTAGATTCTTATATACTTAACTTACTCTTTAGCTAATACTTTATTCGCTTTTTGTCCTTAATATACTATAGACGCGTGTTTTCTAGGCGTTTCTACCACTATTATCCGTCTAAGTATTCTTCCGTAAGGAATCTTCCTAGTTAAAGTATTAAGTCTTTTAACTCCTAAACTTCTAATAGATGCTAGCTATATATATACTTAGCATTTCTATACTATCGCTTATCTAGCGCCCAATATATCCTTATAGGGTATTTCTGGTTTTTCTCTTTTGGATTTCTATGTATGTTATATATATTATCTATATATGCAATCTATAATAGCGTATAGTGCGCTAGGTGCTTTAGGTTAACTTATAACTTATCTTTATCTTTAAGTTTAAACCTCTGTTATGTTAATTTAAACGTTATAACTTTATTTATAGGTACTAAAACGCGTCTCTTACTTCTCTAGTCCTCTAATTGTTCCTCTAAATCCTTTAATATTATAATTAAGGCTCCCTTAATATAATTTATTGCTTTTTCCGTAATTAGGTGGTCCTAGATAACTTTTTTGTCTAACTATATATAGAAATCTTCCTACTTATTATTGTGTCTCTGCCTATACCACTTTTAGTACAGCTGTTGGAGTGTATACGGCCTATCCGTAAAGAAGTATCTTTTTATTACTGCATCGTAATAGCCCTTTATATATCGTTCCTCAAACCTAGTTAAAATCCCTAGATCCTCTTTGTTTTCTAGTTTAGTAAGCTACTTAGCTCTTAGCGTACCTATTCTCGGCCTATTAGTAATTCTTTATACTAGTGCTCTGTCTTATATATAACCTAGGATACTAGTTCTTATATTTAGCCCTTTCTGTTGCTATATAAAGATCCTTACTCTAAACTTATTTATAGTTTCTTATAGCTTACGTCTTATAACTAGATCCTTAAAGTTCTCTTACTTCTTAATTGTAGTATTAACTTTTTAATCTTTAGTTTAAACATTATATTCTACTAGTAAGTCTTCTAGGTCTATATATCTATCTCCTAGTCTAACTACTGTTTATATTGTAGATTTTCTAATCTATAATAAAGCCACTTACTTCTTACCTGTGGGTGTCCTTATTTATACTCTAAATTCTTAATCCCTTAGATTCTTTAATTCCAAGCTTGCTTCTTTCTTAAGCTATATTCTAGCCTTAGTCTAACTAGGCTTAACTAGTGTTCTTATCTCGTTTTAAGAGTCTTAAATCTTACTTATCTTATTTTAAGAGTCTTGTGCCTTTAGGAAACTTCGTCCTAAGCTTATTTGTATATTGCTAAACTAAGCTATTACTCTACTTTATTAGTTATTGTCTATTATAGGTCCCTAAGCGTGCCTTATCTCATCTTAAGAATTTTAGTTATCTTTTATCTTGTCTTAAGAATCTTAAGCCTTTAGCTTTTTGCTTTTATTAAGTGGTAAGCTAGCACTAGCAGTTGTTTGCTTACTTAATCGTCTCTAAATATTACTCCTTCCGTCTTATAAAGCGATAGATACCGTATTTAATGGTATTATAATACCCGTTACTAAACCTTGCTCTATAGCGGTTTTAGTCTCTACTTCTATTGTGTTATTAAGGCTTAAATACCCCCAGTTAGTTCCTTCTTTTACCTTATTACTGTTAATTAATAAGTACTCTAACTCTATTATTATTGTTACTAATCTTTATCTGTATATTACTATAATATCCTAATCTAGCTTATAGAGTTAATCTTGTTCTTTATCTAACTCTATAGTTCCTTTAAGTCCTCTTAACTCTAGCTCCTATAGCTAATAGCTTGCGCTATACTTAGCGTCTTTATAAATTTAGTATGCGTTATTATAATAAAACGCAAAACTTCTAATTAAATACTCTTTTATTCCTTATAGTACACTATTATCCCTTTATACGTATATATTATATACTATTAGTTTAGTTCCCTTTACTACGTAATAACTTTAACTACTTCTATAGTCTTTAGCGAAATAACCCTATTTTCTATAATTTATGTAAGCTCCGTCTTTAAACTATTACTTTTACTATAAAGTCCGCTTAAACGTCTTCTGCTATTAAGATCCTTAGTTTAGCCTCTGCTCCTTAGTTCTATAATTACTTAATCCTTAACTTCTAGGTTTCTATAGTTATTTCCTCTATTTTTTATAGGTTTCTTTAGTACTACTTAGGTCTATTAGCTTTACGCCATACTATAGTTTTTAATTTAACTTTAGTTATTACGTACTCTGCGTCTTATATAACTATAGAACTCTATCCTAACCTTTCTTAGCCTATTCCCTTTAAAAGATCCTATTGTTAATCCTAATCGCTTAATCTATTAATTCCCTAAGGGTATCCGCGTCTTCTATTAGAATAATTACGTCCTAGACTTTCGCTTTAAGTCCTTATTTATACTATGCTATAAGCGCCTTATTATTCCACTTAACCTATATGGCTAATGTCTGAAACTACGTTATATACTTAATTGCTAAGGTTTGCTGTAATAGGTCCTAAAGCTTTCTTTCCGCTATAGTTATTACTTTTAGGTCCCTAAATATTTATATTAATTATTCCGCGAATCTAGTCTAGCTTAAAAATATATATCATACTTCCTAATTAGTGGTTGTTATACTATTATCTTATATTTCCGTAAGATAGGGTTTAAACTATTTAAGTGCTCTTCCTGTTAGGAATAGACCTATATACGCTATTTAATCTATAGGTGTTACCAACTTTGCTCCTTTCTGTGTGACTTTAAAGTGCATTTACGTAAGGAATCCTTTCAGCTTTAATCTCTTTCCTAAGAATCGTTTAATTAAAGGTAACTTAACCTTAGCTACTCCTATTCCGTTAACCCTTTGCTTAAGTGCCGTGTTATTATCTGTTAATTAATTAACTATTACCTGTAACTGTCTGACTGTAACTAGTTATAAGTTAGTATCTGCTATACTAGTGTTATTACCTAACCCTAAGGCTGTTACTGCCGTTAATGGCGTTATTATGGCTACTTTTAGTAGTATATTGTTTAACTTCTAATACTATAACTGTGGTAGTAATTATATAACGGAACCTTATAGTAGGAACTACGGTGGATTCGTTAATAGGCTAGGTGTATAGGTAATGCAGGAAGTTAACAACGTAATAATAACTGGTGGAGTGGTTGCCTAACAGATTAACTCTAATTGTATTTTAAGAATTACTATAAGGAAAGGAACTATCTAGGTAGGGACTGTAGTCCTTTTAAATACACGTCCGTACTCCTAAGAAAGTTATTACTCTATCTACTCCATCTACTCTGTTTGCTCTATAATAGATCTTATAGATTATACAGATTATATAGATTATATCACGTGACTTTGCTTACTATTCCTCGTCACATGGTTCCACTAGATCCATTCTGGACCGTGCCTCTATTAACTAACTAGCTTCTTCCGACTCTTCTCTAAGTAGGCGTAACATTGTACTTAAAGCGTCTGTAACAATAACGTACTTAGGCTAATATTGATTAGTATAGGTTACTTATACGTAATACTATATTAACTGTAAATAAACGTTATTTAATCCTAACCCTAATAGCCTTAAAAGTATAATAGATATATTTTAGTTCTTTATATAAAATAACCTTACCTACTATTACTGTTATAAGCTTTAGAAGTAGAATATATCTAAATAGTTATATAAATTATTAAAAATATCTCTATAGCTCTTAATCCTACCTCTTCCCTTATAACCTAAGAGTATGCGCCTTTATGCCTATTAGATTTAATATATATATTCCTATACCTTTAAAGGTTTTGTCTTAGTTAAGCGCGCTTACTTTAACTCTGATTTTAGATTTTTTTTAAACTTTTGTATTTTAGTTTATAAAATATAATTATCTTTGCCTTTTACCGCCTTTATTAATGCTAGCTATTTTATTTGTATTTTAATCTATTTTAAGTCTATTTTATCTGTTAAGGCACCTAAGTTAGGTTTATATCCGTACTATATTCGTCTAAAGAGGTCTATTACTATGCGCTTACTTTTTCTAGTAGATCTTTAAGGTATAATGGGAGTATTCTTACAAGGCGGGATAGCTTTTTGCTTGCGCTGTATAGCCGACCTCTACTTATAAGGCGAAGCGGATTTTCGCTTACGAGGAGAAGTAGATTTATATTTGTGAGTAATACTTCTATAGTTATTATCCGCAGGTTAATCTAATACCGTAGTAGACGATATATCTTTATGCCTTGCTTTTAAAAGTTCGGATTTTTCTTAAATGCTACTTCTCTCTAAAAAAGAGTAGTTAGCGGGTTAAGATTCCGATTTTCTATAAAGGAGATGCTAGAATATACCTTTATCTAGAAATGCACCCTTAACTTTAGTAAGGAATTTGGCGTTATCTATAGCTTTATTATTTATTAAAGGCGCGTTCTTATTAATTCTACTATATTATCCTTTAAAATTAAGCACCCAGCTAGATTTATTAATTAAGTCCTTTTCAGTTCCAGTTATGCTATTAATCGCCATAAACTAGGTGCCTGTAATTATGCTTTACTCTAATACCACCGTTATCTGGCTTAGGACTGGCCCTTTTAGGTTATTTAAAAATGCCAAACCTTTTACCTAGTTGTCGACTATAGAATTCTTAGAGATTTTTGCTAGGGTTAAGCCGAAATAAGGATCCTATAAGAGGGTAATGTTAATAAACCTATAAATAAGAGCTATTAAGAATAGGTATACTGTCTTTTTAATATTTTAGTGTAGGATAGTTTCTTTAACTAAAGGGCCTAGGGGATGCCTACTTATATTTAGAAAGCTGACCTTTACGTAAGACCTAAGACGATACCCTAAAAGGTAGTGCCGTAGCTCTGCCTTATCTTTATTTACTATAACTGTATAAATTCTAATCTTAGAAAGGTAGATGCTTTAATAAAGCTAATAGGTTACTAAAGCGCTATACTGCCTTAGTTTAAGAACCCTTAGTAATGCTAAGTCCCAAATATTTAGCCTATATGCTAGATTTGTGGATAGTAGGCCTTTAATTTTAAAACGAAGTGAAATAACTAGAGTGAGTAAGACTTAGGATGTTGTACTATAGTAAATAGCTTAAACCGCTGCAAGCCTGCTTAGCCTTCTTACTTTTAATGTTCTTAAGTTCTGCTATTAAAATCATCTACTTATATGCCTAAGGCCCTAGTATAAAACACTAACCTACTTACTTAAACGAAACTATTGCGCCCACCTAAGGTTCTGCTTAGTAGATAACCCCTAATTAGCGCCTACTACTTATAGATATTTGGGTAACTAAGGCGATTATAGTAAGGTTATTTATACTCTGCCTTACTGGTTTATATAGTACCCCTAAACGGCTTTACTTAGACGGCCTATTATATATTATAACGGTATTAATTAGACTATAGGGTATGCAATAGGATTATAGCGAAGCTTTGTTTTTGAATATACTTTATATCTACCTTATACTAACTTGCCCCTTTTTAGTATCTCTGTTAGTGTAAAACGAAGTATAACTACTAGTACCCCTACTACCTACTCTATATACCTTTTATTCTTACTTCTTTCTTTATATAGTTAATTTATTTAAACTAAAATGTCTAAACAAATTCTCCCTAAAAAATAACTACATTTTACTAAAGATAGTAAGCCTTATTCTAAACCGAAATCCGTTAAAGAGATCTCGCTTGAGGATTTTAAGAAGGTGTTTATAGCAAAGAAGAAGATTATTATCTTAAGCGGTGCTAGCATTTTAGTAGCTGTGAAAAGTATATCTTGTGTATTAGAAACTGTAGAGAGCCATTTTTCTAACTCTTAATGCTTATAGTTCCTGACTTTTATATACTTTATAGGTACTAATCTAGACATAGCCCGTTTAAGATTAGTAATTGCGATAATGATAATTCTACTAAAAATATGTATAGTGATGTTTGCATCACGAACGAGAAAGCTTTTTATGCTATTTCTACTAACTCCTACTAACTTAAGTACGAGAATGTCGTTTATACCCTTTAAAACCTTATATTTTCTAGGTACCAGTCTAGATGTAGCCTATTTAATATTAATAATTATAATAATAATTATTTAACTCGAAATATGCATAGGGGTTTTTATATTATAAATAAGCTAGCTTTTTATATTATGCCTACTAACTTTTACTGGCTTACAAACGAAAATAATAAGCTTATCCTTTAACACTTTATATAGAATATTAACGGACTTTATAATAAATTCCAGTTATTATCTTTAGACTTTCCTCTAACTAAGAAGGACCTCTAGTTAAAGATAATAGAACTCTATAGTTAACTAGGTAGGATAATCTGCTATAAGTATAAATAGCGCTTAACCTCTAACCCAAAGTACTTTTAGGGATTAGAACCGTTAGCTTGCCTTAAGTATATTAGGAGAGATATAGACCAATAAGGTAAAGGGAAACGGTCTAGAGGTATTAGCGTACTTTGGCCCAATATACTTCTTAATAGAGAAATTAACAATTAGGATAAGGACGTAATTATAGCTATATCTTAAGATGCCAAACATTAAGTTCTAGATCTTGTTCTAATTGTGGGCACTTAGTTAAAAAAAACTAGGTGTATTTTAGCTAGCTACGCGCCTTTATAAGGCGGCGAAAACTAGAAATAAATATAATCCCGTTATATAGATAAATAAGGAACCCCTACTACGTAGATTAGGGCTAAAATTTTATAGCCTAATTAACTACGCGATTTATAGGGACTATTAAGAGATTGCTAGATATCTTTTAAATAAGGCTACCCCCTATAACTTAATAGTGATATAAAATTGGGAGGTAGCTAGTACAAAGATGGATAGAAAGAGAATAATGTTAGAGTTAGCGATAACAGTTTACTTAGTATAAGGAAGTTAGCCGTAGCCTTTAATTTTTCTTAGTAACTAGTCTTTTAATTTGCTGGAAAGTCAAGTATATATAGTGTTAAAGTCTATATTGTTATCCTTTCTAAGTAGTAGCTAAACTATTAGCTTATATACCTTATTTATAAGCCCTACTAGCCGCGTGTTTAATGAATATATTTCTCTTATATTATGCTAGCCCTCCACTACCCACTATAATGGCGTTTTACTATATTTATCCTTAGATTTCGCGTTGACGCCGTCCTTAAGTAATAGTTTTACTATAGTTTTACGTGCCTATTAAGCAGCCTATAAAAGTAGTGTCCAACTATTACTATCCTTAGAGTTAGAGTTGACGCCTTTCTGCGTAAGTAGTATCTTTACTATCCCTTCTTGTCTACTCTCTGTAGCCTATAAGAGCGGGGTCTAACCTTTAATATTAATAGAGTTTAGGCTAATGCCATCCTTTATTAGCAGTAGCTTTACTATTACTTTATGCCCGTGTTCCGCAGCTGCTAATAGTGGTATTTAATTGTAAAAGCCCTTAGGGTTTAGGCTAACACTATCCTACGTAAGTAGTAGCTTTGCTACCCCCTTATACCCGTTTATCGCGGTCTATAATAGTAGTATATCTCTAAGAGCGCTCTTAGGATTTAGATTAACGTTATCCCGCGTAAGTAGTAGCTCTACTACCGCCTTACTTCTATATTCTGCACCTAATAACAGTGGCGTAGCCCTAAATTTATCCTCGGAGTTTAGATCGATGTTATCCCGTATAAGAAGTAGCTTTACTACTATTTTATACCTGTTACTTGTAGCTAGTAACAGCGGCGTTTAACTAAAATCGTTTATTACTTAGATGTTAGCTCCTACTTTTAGTAGAATATAAGACTTTACTTCTTATCTATATTCCGCGGCCCGTAATAACGCTAAAATTTTAGAGCGCTATAGTAATTCGTTTGTTAATATAAGCAGTAGCATTTCTAGACAAAGAGAGATAGGTATATTAGCTTTATAGTAGTAGAATCTAAATAAGTAATAAAAATACGGTAGTAGAAGGCTTACTATTTAAGTAGCTGGCCGTGTGGTAGTATTAAAGTATATTTAAGGATATAAGACCTATAACTTAACCTAGTAAGTATAAGGTAGATTACCCTTTACTATATAAGGATTTAAAATATGTCTATGGAAGAAGAGGTAGCGTAAGAGGTATTTATTCTATTGGGCCATTGTTACTTATTTTTACTAAGTATTAAATATAAAAGGATGTTTTAAAGTTAGGATTTAGGATTTAGGAAACCGAAAACGGAAATTTAGAATAGGAACCGAGAAATAGGAAAGTAAAAAGGATTTCTTTAGTAGGAGGCGTGCACTGTTTATCTAACTAAGTATACGTAATATTGCATATATATAATACCACGCTTAAGCTACAGAAGGGCCTAATAGTAAAGAGATATAAATAAAGACTGCTTAAATGTTAATATCTAATCCATTAAAGAGTGCAATATATTATAAACGTTATTAGGGAAGATAGAGATTACTAGTATAAAGTTATAAAGCTTAACGTTTAATAAATATCTAAATTTTAGGAGAGTATATTAGGATTTGCTAAAAAGTAAGTCTAATTATGTCCCTTAAAAACCATTGCTAGTCCGCCTTAGTAGGTTCTCACCCTGTTTTATTATATCCTTAAGAGCTTTAAGCTAAACGTCTTAGGCATTTCTTAGTATTTTAAGCTTCTTTGCCGTTCCCTTCTTAACCTCCTTATACTCTCTCCCTATAGTGTCCTTTAGTGTAGTAATCTACTTCTCCATTCCCTTTTTAAGTTCGTTATATTAGTTCTGCGTAGTATCCTTTAGTATAGTTACCTACTTTATTATCCCGTCCTTAATTTTAGCTACTTATTTTTTTAACAAAATTTAAACTAGATTAATTATTTGCTCTACCGTACTCTTTATATAACTTTAAAGTAGGGGAGGTAGAGGTAGAGGTGCGGTAAGGTTAGTTTAGCGGCCTTTTTTACGCTTTCCTTCCTAGTTCTAGGTAGTTAGTAAGTTTTTAGCGTCTTAAGTAGTCTTTAATATATATAATATTCTTATTGGGCTCTTCTATAAAAACAATATCCTAGATATTTCTCTTAGCCTTTATGGATTAGAATATACGTTATAGAAGTTATACTTACTTTCTTACCTTTTTTTCTATATTTAATTCTTTCTCTTACTATATCTTAAGTGGTATAACTAGGCTTCCCTCTATGGGTGTATTGGAGGTTAGTGTATAATAAATTAAATTAGGGCCTAAATTAGGAGTATATACCGTCTTTAGTTGTTCTAAATTTGATTTACTGGTGACTTACTGTTATATAGGCATTATAGTTATTAGAGAGTTTTCTGCTTTAAGTATTAGGGGTTAGTATCTATTAAGCCGGGTAAAAGGCTAAATAAGAAGTGTCTGGCGGTTAAGAGGTGGGAAGATAGCTATTTATATACAGCGGAAGAAATAGCTGGGTAAGGTAGTGCTTAAGGTATAGGCTGCTAAATATAATATATTACTAGCTGCCGCCACTTATCTATATCTGCTACAATATTAATATAATGCCTAGGATTTAGGGCTTGTATATATATATAACGGAAGCCACTACCTACCTTATGGTATAAGAAGGCTAAGTTATACTAATTAGGATTTATAGGGATTCTATAGCCCTAAATAATAGGCATATAATTTTAAAGAGTAACTATTCTAGTAACTATTTATTCTTCTTTCTACCTATTATTATTTGTCTATACACTTCTCCTAATTTTCCTAATTTTCCTCCTACCTGACCCCATGTTAATTCTCTTTACTTTAAATTTTAAGCTCTTTAAAGGTCTAAATTACTCTAACGTTAGTATTTCCGCTTTCCTTCTAAACATAACTCTACCTTTTTACTTTTTTTAAGGACGTTATATCGATAGGAATATACATTAGTTATTCTACCCGGAATTAAAGCTAAAATAGTTTAAAAACTTTTTCTATTTTTACTAGTATAAGAGGAAATAAGAATATTATCTTCCTAACTCTTTTATAGCTTGCCTTTTTTACTCTTACCCTAGTACGTAGAGCATTAATTAGGGAAAAGGGAGAAGTCAAGTCTTTTAAGTTTGTATTTACTGTAACAGTAGTAAGTAGGATACTTTAGGGTTATTAAGACATAACCTATACCTTTAGTATCTAGATATATATTGTAAAGGTATATACTATCCTATTTCTACAGCAATTACGTTAAATATAACGCCTTTTACTCTTTAGTTGTCTAGGAATTTGTTTTTAGTTTCTCGCCATTATATAGACGGCTTATAATAAGGCCCTCACGTTATATTATAATAGTAATGTTTATAACTAGGCTCTTTAATCCTAAACGCTTCCGAAATTTGATTTTATTTATACCCGTAATTAACTATTGCTTTTACTAACTAGGTTTTAATACCTTTCTATAATAGCTTATAGAAGCATCCTTAAAAGTCTTAATATAATAGATATTAGGAAGGGCGGGTAATACAAACGTAAGTAATACTAGGATATTAGGCTACTAGATCTATTGCCACTAATATTACTATAATAATTACTAACTATAGCGCTTAACTGGCTGGTAGAAGTGCTAATAATATATTAGCTAATACTATTAATGCTAGATTCGCTGTTAGTTATAATACTATAATTGCTAAATACTAGTAATAGCGGGGGACTGTTACTAGTAATGCTGGATTAACTGTTACTTGTAACGCTGGATTAATTATTACTTATAACGCTAGATTGACTGTTACTAATAATACTAGTTTCGTAGCTAGTTATAACGCTAGAATCGCTAAATACTGGCAATGGTAAAGGACTGCACTCCCTTAGATAATAATTCTGATATTTTATTACTGCTGTCCCTAGAAGCAACTTTACATTCTTTTCCTATATATTTCCTTTTCTTTGTTTATTATATCGTATATCCTAAGCATTATTGCAACGCTTTTTTCCGCTTAGTTAACTGTGTGCTAAGATATCTATAGAAGGCCTGCTATTAGTAAGAGGCGAGCTAAGCAATATATGCCTGCTAGTAGGAGGCGTGCTACTATTAGAAGATTTAGCTGCGTTATACTATATGAAGTGTTAGTAGGGTAATTAGTAAAGGGGTACTAGCGGTATAAACTATTGACGTATATATGTTCTAAAGACGTATTAGTATAAGCTAAACTAATTCTAAACTAATTAAGTTTAATAAGAGTAGAGGGTTTAGTCTTAAAGGCGGTATATTTATAAAAGGGTTATAGCTATTAAGATTAGAGCTAGCTGCGTTATACTATATTAAGTATTAGTAAAGTAACTAAAAAGAAGCACTAGAGGTACAAACTTTTAATATATATTTTTCCCGAATATTTAGTATTGCGTAGCTAGTCGGTAGTGTTAGGACTAGAAAGATTAATATTAAAGCCTTTAGTAGAGTAAACCTCTTAGGCGTTAGAACTACTAGAACTGGTAGAGTAAATATCTTAGGCGCTAGAACCGTTGGATTTAATAGAGTAAATTCCTTAGGCGCTAGCATTATTGGATTTAGTAGAATAAATCTCTTAGATACTAGTATTGTTGGATTTAGATTTAGTAAAAGTAGACTATTAATATCCATTTTTAAGGCTTTAAGTTGGTTAATTGTTAATAGTGAGAATAGGTAAGGTTGTTAGGGTAGGAGAGAAAGTTATTTTATAAATACGTTTACTCTAACTAATAGGGCACTACGCGACTAGACTAAGGTAGGTATAGATTCTTATCTACTATAGGGGCACTTTAGTTTTAGATCTTCTAGGTATATAGGCTAGGTTTTCTATAGTGGCGTAAGCTAACTAATTTAGGGGCGTAAAGATTTTATTATAATTGCATATCGGAATTTAATACTAAACACTTTACTAAATGGTATAAAAAGCAGCTATTATAAATATAAACGCTATAACCTACCCAGCTAAATTACCACATTATAATTTCCGGTGCCTATAACAGCCTAGTATTTTTTTTACCCTTTTCCCTAATGTGTTCGCGCTATCTATATAGAATCGCTTGCGTTTTTATCTGTAAATAAATTAGAGTAGCTATAGTGTATTTTAAATTAAACTTACTTAAAGCTTAATAGCTTTAATACTATTAAATAGCAATAGATAAAACTTATCTAAGTAAAGAAAGTGCTTTATTAATATAGGTTTACGTTCTTTTATAAGATTATAAAACAATTCCCATTCCTCTAGGGTAAAAAGGTAAATTATTCTATAGCTAGTATATTCTACGTTAAATTCGTCTACGTTATTAACTTAGAGAAGTTAATACTAAAGTTAGAAGAAGCTGTCACGCTAAGGTGCCCTTTAGTAGCCTTTTAGATATAATAGTTGACTAATAAAGGAATAAGAAGAACTTCTATTTACTAGGTTTATAATCCTATTAGCTAAAATTAGTATAGGAATAGCTTTTTCTATATCTACCTTAATGGATAATATAGCACTAGTTTCTAGGATTGGCTTAGGAACAGCTTTCTCTAAATCTGTCTTAATAGATAATATAGTGCTAGTTTTTAGGCGAGATTCCTTAACTAAGGCGCTATAGCTAAGATTTTAGTTTGATTTAGAAGCTGGTATAACAGGTAACCTAATATAGTAGATAAAGGAATTAGCAGCTAGCGTAAATAAGGTAGAGATTAAAATAAAGCAATCTATGCTAAAGAGTAAATGGCTAGTAGATAAGGCAAATTAGAGCATAGTTTAAGAGCTACAAGGAGATAAATGTAGGGAGGAAATTAGGGCAATAAGAAGGTAACTATATATACTTAGCATTACTAGGCAAAACCAGCTATATATTAGCTCTCTCTATACTTTATTAATACGATATATAAATCGCTATATTTAGTATATTATTTATAACTAACTTAAGAACTATTAGATAATATAGAAGTGAAAATTAGCCCTAAGGCGGAACATAGATCCCGCTAAAAGATCTTAACGAACTACAGTTACTTCTATTAGTGGATAAAATTAGAGCCTTAATTTTAAGGGTTGCTTTAGTCCATCCTATTAGCGAGCCGCTGCCTATAATAGCTAAACGGCCTACCTATAGTGGCTAAACGTGTATATAGTGGCTAAATAACTTGTATATAGTAGCCAAACGACTTATATATATGTGTGTAAATAAAACCTGCCTTACATTTTAAGTCTAGAGCAGCTTTTTATAGTTAACTTATATCTACTTATAGGAATTACCTTTCTTCCTAACGTAAATAGTTGCTAACTAATTATATAGTTTTATACTAGCTCCTTAGCTCCTTTAAATATATATAAAGGTGCTAGGTGTTTATACTTTTCTTCTTTACTTTATGCTTAATTTAAGGGGTGCTCTTTTTAAATATTTTAGTATTTTATTACTAGGGGCCCGGAACCGCCTATACGTTATACTAATGATTTTAATTCTACTTTCGCGCCCCCTATAACTAAATAGGACGGTTTACTATGGCCTAGTACTTTATCTCCCCTTCGCAACCTATTTAAATTTAGGGGTCTAACACGCTCTAGTAGTTTAGCTCCTCCTAATTGCGATCTAGCTAAATAGGAGAATCTACTATCCTCTACTTCTTTACCTCCTTCTCCCTGTAACCTAACTAGCTAGGAAGATCTACTATACTTTAGTACCTTACCTCCTTCTAATAGCGAGCAATTTAAATAGGAGGATCTATTACACTCTACCTTCCATAAACCCTACGAGGCCTTTTTAAAATATTATATTCTACTAATCCTGGACTTACTCCTTTCCTTTTAAACGTACTTTACCTATAGCCTTAAACGAGATCTTTAGCATCGCCCTAAACTAGTAATATACTATATATTTTCAGAGGATATATACTCTAAATTTACATTAGCCTAGGGGTATACGTTAGTGTAGTTATATTAGGAGGTCTATATATTTAATAAAGCTTTATTTAAGGTGTTATTATAACTAGAGCAGCTTAAATTAAGTAGTGAGGTTTACTTGCTAGTGTTTAGAAGTAGCATAACACATCTTTACCTTTTATTTTAGAATAAAGGAAAGGATTCTCGTGACCTAGAAAAAGTAGTAGTAGGATAAGTACCTACCCTTTTGGCTTTATATATACTAAAATCTAGGATTAGGATATAGCTAAGCGAATAGTGATTAAGGAGGTAAGGAGTCGTAATTGGAAGATACGCACTAAGTATTCTGATTGTATTACTCTTTAAAAAGCTAGGTACTACTAAACGGTTTGCTAGAATACCCGCTACTAGTTAAACCGACAGGGTACCTCTTAGTGGATTTAAGGATCACTTTCCTTTAATTAAGGTGCTGTAGCTAAGACTAATTATAGAATTACAGCAAGATAGCCTTTGTAGAGTGGGTTCTTTATATATAATTAGTTGTAATTAGTATATTATAATATTTACCATTATAGAAATGCTTTTATAATTATTAAATAATTTCAATACCCCTTTTAGATAGAGGAAGGCAGGAACTAGTAGTTAGAATAGGGTGTTTTATATAATAGCCTATAGCAATTACTAAGCGAGTTTAGACTTACTCTGTTGCAATATATAATTATTTACGCCTTTTTATTAAGAACTCTAGTTTAATAATACTGGCTTCTATCTTCCCGGGCGCAATTAACTTGTTAAAATAATGGAGGACGCGACGCTTTTAACCTAATTAGACTCTAAACTTAATACTTCTATTAACTCCGTTATACGGGCCTGTTTCTAAATCTATATTAAGACTACCGCTTAAGTTATATACATGCACCCACGGCGCCTAATTCTAAGGTAAAAAGGTAACCTATAGCTTAAAATATCTAGGTATCCATGCTCCGCTATTCTTAGTTAACCTAAGACCAGTTATTGTATATCCTATCCTTTATTTATATTGTAAATATATTATTAAATTAATAGAAATGGCACTTTAGTTTCTTAATAGTTTTTACTTTTGGTTTAATATTATATTTTCTATTTTAGTTATTAGCGTATATTTTAATTAGAGACATTTTATAGCGGTAAAATATTAGTGGTAGTATAGTACGCCTTACTGCTTAACTAGTTAGAAGTTTAGTAGTAAGCTTAGTAAGTACGCCCAAAGCCTTACTCTTTTCTTAAAATTTTTTAAATATAAGTCCAATTGAAAACTACCTTTCTTCTTCGCCCTATATCTTATCCTTTATTCTTCTCTCTCTCTCTCTTAAGCTGGCACTAGACTATAGTGGGTATATATAATCTGTTTTACATTCTATAAAGGAGAGGACTATAAATATGGCCCTTATAGCAAAATCCCTGTCTTTACTTGGCTTCTTCTAGGTTGTTCGGACACTTAAGGGGGGCTATTTTAAAGTTTTCCGCAATATGTGTGAAGACCTAAATGCTATAGTACGTGACTTAACCGCGCCCTATAGAGATAACTACTTACTTTTAGACTGGAGCTAGCGGATTAATAACTAAACTATAGATATATAAAGTATGGGTATATAAAGTATATAGGTATAAATACTTAGACGGAAGCTCTCTCTGCTAATTAATCTAAGTGAGGCTGTATATACTTTATGGTCTAAAGGCAGGCTTTGCTTAAAAGGGGTTATTAGTAAAAACCCTGGCCGTATAATTAGAGTAGATATTATCTTTAATAATATAGGTCTTTTAAAACTCTTTTTAGTTAGTAGAAAGCTAATAATTTTATAGGTAATTTATTTAATACTCTTTTAAACCTAGGAATTATTCTATATTATAAGCTGGCTACCTTATAAGTTTAATAGAACGTCTCCTAAACTTAACTAAGACCTATAATTTAAGGGGAATCCTAAAATTACTACAGTGTGGTATATAGCCTTTTTAGGGGATAAAGTAATTTTTATAATGGATGTTGGTAAAGGTTCTTAAGAGCAACTAATAGAAAAAAGGGCAACCTTTATTATAGAACTAGGTAATATATATATATTATACTACTCTAGTTAATGTTACTATTTTAATTACAGGCTAGATTTATATGTAGCTTTTAGCTACCGCGCACTTTACTTAATATTAAGGAGCAAGGCGAAGCGTAAGTAGTGTTTGTTTACTACCTTTATGCTAATAAACCTTTCCTAGTAAAGGAAATAAATAAAGAGCTTATTAAATAAGCTGATGAACTAGCCGATTAAATACTTAGTTTAGGTTAGAATGGCTGTTTTAGGCGACGTAAGAAAAGTCTATTTATTATTTAGAAACCGAATAAGGAAGACTAAGAGTAAAGACTTAGGTATATAAAGTCGCGGCAGTATATTTTTAGGGGATATAGCCTTTATTTAAAGAAATTAAATTAATTCTAATCGAAAGCGCGTATTAATGGGTTTGAATTACTTCTAAAGCGAATAGCTAAACGTTAATACGGCTATATGTAATTAATGCTTACTTTTAATTAAACGTGCTAAGACGCTATATAGGATAGTAGTGACGTAATTCTGTTAAGTGGCGGGGCACTATATAACCCTACCTTCTAAAATAGGAATAGGGAAATCCTCCTGTTGGGCGTAAATATTTTTACCCTTCCTCGCCCAACTACTTACTCTCCGTTGCAATATATCTTAATATTTAATCTACCTTTTTTCCCACAAAACCGTCACGATAGATTAATTAGGTAAAAAGTAGACTAAGTATATTTAAGTAAAGAGGCTTATATATAGAGGTATATTTAATTCTAATGCGAGCTTACTAGCTCTTTTTCTCATGGCTACAAATTTAAACTAGCCTTCTTTAGCCTATAGACAGTATACTAGAATAAGGCAGCCGAATACATATAGGACTACTATTATACAAATAGTAGAGATTATAGAAGAAGGGGTTGAGGATTTATCCAATAAGGAGTTTAAGGAGAAAGCCTCCCACCTAGTGAATCTTATTATGGTTTGTAGAAATATACATTTATTAAGCGATATATAGTGTAACGTAAAGGTTAAGATAGATACAAATAATATATTTGGCAATAATAATTTGGTAAAGGACAATAGTATTCTTATAGTATTTATAAAGAAATAAAGCGATGTAGGAGCTGTGGCAGTACCCCTATATAAAATAATTGCTACAGATCTAAAAGAAGTAGGGTAGGTTATAATTCGCGTAGAAAGAAGTTTTATACTTTTAGGTAATCCTTTAGTGCGGTTTTTCCGTTAGAAGGAAATATAATTTGGTGTAGCCTACTAAATTAATAGCAAATGCTATTGAAAACACTATTACTAGGTATTCTTTATTAGACTATAGAATAACTAACTTTAGGATTTTAGAGTAAGTAGGCCTTACGCTATAAAAATCTAGGAGCTGTTATACTATAATAGCCAGTCTGGATTTATATTAAGGATTAATTAATAAGCTTTGTCCTAGCGATAAAGAGTAAGATTCTAAATTGCAACTCCTATGTTGCGGTAAGGCATCTCCTATATAATTAAAGGAGTAACTTAGACCTGTTGTTTAAAGTTCTATAGGGGCAATAGGCCGTTTGTCTGTTAAGGAAGCAGATTTACTTAAGACTTTTAAATTTAGGTATTTCTGAGCTTGATTACCTAATATTAGTAGGGAGTTATAAAGCACTAGTACTTATTAGCTATAGCGTACCGTATACTAGTGACCTAGTAGCCAGCTTACAGCTCCTATTATATTTTTGGCGTTTCGCGATTTATAGGCCTATATTAAAACTATTAGGGTCCTAGTTATCCTAAAGTTAAGTAAAATTAAAATTAAATATATCTGCTGCACTGATATAATATAGATATAACGAGAGATTATCACGTTTTTGGCTGCTAGAGGAAATAGCGTCACTATTTAAGGCAGTTAATGAGTTTGGTCTACACTTTTGTAGAGTAGAGGCTAAAGATGTTTTAGGTATTACTAATTAATAGGATATTATTAGTAATAGAAAGGGTAGGTTATTTTATATATATATATCTTAGAGACTAAGGATTTGCTAGCTAAAGCTTTGCTAACTAAGGCTTTATTAGCTAAGGTTTTACTAACTAAAGCTTTGCTAGCTAAGGCTTTATTAGCTAAACCTTAATTCCCGTTAATTTCTCGTACTTATCCGGGTGCATTTTTTTGCGGTACTAGCTAATTATTTTTATAGTTACTAAATGCTTTTTGTAGGGTTTATAGTAATTATTCTATAGCTAGTTAAGGTAGGTACTATAGAGAGTATATAACGGTTATACGTCCTTTATAAATTTAATATATCTTAAGAGGGAACTTATTGCTATAAAACGGGAGTAGCACCCACTAACTATGCATTTAAATTTCCCTTTAGACTTATTTACGTTCTCCTTTAGTAGATATATAGGTACCTCTATAGCGTTTTTTAGAATATTGGTTTCCTCTTTAGAGCTAGGAAACTCTATTATAGAAGTTTGGTCTATAACCTAATAAGTATAAAATTTAATAGTAAGATATAAAGTAAAATGCTTTTTTACTATATTTTCCGTCTTAAGGATAATCTATTAAGATAATAATAATATAAGAAATGTATAGCAGGGGAGTTCTAAGAGAGATAGAAGGAGACGTATAGGCTCCAGTATTTATATTGTTCCAATATAAATGTCTAATTAATAAGGGCTAGAGGATTTAAAAGATGTGCGCTAATATAATATGCGCCGCACTGCTTAGCTTGGCGTATTATTAACTAGTTATATTATATTTTAGCGTATAAGCTGCTCTCTATAACTGCTTCCTTAGTATAGTCCAATAAACTACGCCTTAAATGTAGGAAAATTGACATACTATTAGAAGCGGTGCTTAGTCGATTTTTTAGAAAACGAATTTGGAATCTAGTTTAGCGATACCAGATCGGAAAAAAATTAAAATCTAGATTTAAGAAACTAAATTCCGGGATCCTGAATTTTAAATCTTTCCTACCTTTAAATATCCGCGGGTTTTTAGGGGTAGGCGATATTTCGCCCTCTTCCAATCTTCTATAAACTAGGCTTATATTATAACTACTTTTAAGATTTTTTACAGCTCGTACTACACTTAGAAAAAGAGGTGATAGCAATAGATACGCTAGGTAAAGACTTCGCAGCTATTAAAGTGTAGTGTTTTAAAGGGGTTGTAAAGGTTAACCTTAAAGCACTTAATTTTAAGCATCCTTTAGCGCGTAAATATTATTATAGGCCGTCTAAAAAAAAGGTTATAGTTTTAAAAAATGTTTTTAAGAGAACTAGTTGCGACTAATTAACTAAGGAATATTTTATTAAGGCTACTATAGATAATAATACACTTGTGGATGCCCTTAGGGTCTCTAGTATTAACGAGGATACACTTTATTAAAAGGAAGATACTATAAAGATTCCTTACCTTCCTATAGCCTAAGTTGATTGCCTTAATAGATTATACCGCATTTATACTGCCGAGTAAGTTCTAGATCTAAATAATTAATAGTAAACTATTAAGCTTTACTCTAAACGTAAGTTTTAATATTTATACCCCTTTAAGTATCTAACGCGATTTCTAGAACTCTCTTTAAATGCTTTAATAAATATTATAGAGGCCTTTAAAAACAAGCAGCCCTTTTTAGACGGAGAAATATTTTATAAGATCTTATTGTTCGTACTAACTTAATAGCACGAGTGAGTCAGATCTAGGGGCACGAAATACGTATAGTATCGTATGCTCTTTTGGATAATAGTAACTGTCGATTGTATAAAGCAGACTACGTGGTCTATATACTAATGCACCTCCCCCCTAATTAATCAGTGCTTTATAAGTGCACCAGACGCGTAAGCAAGTGGTTGGTGCACCGAACGCGTAAACGCGTACCTGGTGTACCAAACGCGTAAGCACGCGATCGGTACAGCAGGTGCTGTAATTATACACTAGCGGTACTTGAAAAATAAAACCAGATATATACACCCTCCATAATTGCTTTAATAAAACCATAAAACACAAAGGAAAATACATAGGAAATCTCCCTGAGGTGCCATCTAGGCTGCTTTCCAAACGGTGCCCCAAGCTGGCCGTAAGTCCTGCTTACGGTCCGTAAAATAAACCGTACGGCCGTTTAACGGGCTGTAAGTTAGATCTTAAGGGCCGCTAAGGCGCTAGTGCTAAGCAAGCTAATGGCGATTTCCTATCCCGGGGATAGAAAATCGTAATTAGTTAGTTTAACCGTCCTATAAAATTTAGCAGGTTACGTAAGTCCACTAAGTCCCACTATAGCTTTCTACCGTTTTCCACCTATACCGTATAACGGGCCGTAAACGTACTGTAGGTGCTCCATTAGTCCCGTTCCACCCATTCTATAACTTCTAGGTTAAGCTTATTTATATTAATTAGGGTTTTAAGGGCTTAACACGGCTTTGCCTTAGTTATAGCGTCTACTAAGTTATTTCCGCCGCTAATCTATTTAACCTCCGTAATCTTACGTCGTTTATAGGCCTAATATAGGCACATTAGGTCGACCATAAGCCTCTTCTCTTATATCGTACCTAGTTTAACTAGGCAGTTATAGAGGGACTTTAAATCGGTATATAGAACTAGGGGTAACTGCTCTAGCTATAGGATCTTTTGGATTGTTAATTTAATTACGGCTACTATATTAAAGCTATAACCTAGTACGTATAGTTCGGAAGCTAGTACACTACAGGTTACTCGTTTATATTTAATTAAGGACTAGTACAGGATATTTACGTCCTAATTATAGTCCGTAAGTATAAGTATAAAGCCGATTTGTAATAATAGGTCCCTATTATTAGTAAAGGAGGCGTCTGTAAATACTAGTAGGCTAAGGGATTTTAGGTCTAGTGGTATAAAGGTAAGTCCCCTTACTGCATTATTAATTTGCCACTAGATACACTTATTAAGCTACTTAATATTTTCCTCTTACAGATCTACTACCTGGGCCGTAAAGGACAAATCGTAGGCAAATTCGGGTTGGCAGACTATAGCAATATAGGCGCCTCTTGCGCGCTAGGCGGCGTATTAGTCCTTTATATTTACAGTCTTACGGGTCTCTCTACGGGAGCTAGTAAGGTCCGTAGGCCTTGCTATAACAGGCTTTAGGTTTTAAGCTTAGCGCTTTTAAGTTAGCTTAATTAGGTTACCCTTTTATATAATTAGGCCTCCGTTAAACCTAATCGGATTCTACTTAGTTAACTACTCTTACGGCTTTGCTAAGAACTTAGCCTTTTATAGTTTGGTTTCTTCAGCGTCCGTAAAGGTCTAGTCTGCTAAAAAGAGGGTATCGTCTATTTAGAGCCCAATAATACCAAGGCCGTTTAATAGGCTGTATAGGAGGTAGGGGTTATAGGTCAACTGTTCCATTTTAAGCTTACTAACGTAATACTAGTAGTATATCTTAAACCAATGGTTTCTAGCTTCCGGTACTCCGTATAAGGGTTTTATAACCTATAAAATTATTCCTAGTTATAGGTTAAGCTCGCGGGGTAGTTATATAAAGATGTCCCTATTTAGGTAGGTATTAGACTGCACGTAGGCTTGTGAGATATCCCGTAGGTAAAGAGCTACGGGTTTACTTTGCTGTAGGCTAGGTATAAGTGCAAGTATAATCCGTTAGCTGACTCGTTAAATTATAGGCGATTATATAAGGACTAAGTCCTTTCCTTAGTTATTATAGGCTTATATAACAAGCCTTAATTTTTTAAAAGCTCTATTAGTACTAGGGTGCTTAATTTTATTAATAAAGCGTAAGTTAAATATACGGACGCCTTGCGGAACGTCTCTCTCTGTTATAACCGCAAAGATACCCTTTTTAAGTAGTCCGTTAATCTCTTTACGTTATAAGTCCGTAAATAGGGTTTCTTATACTAAAACTAATATATCCGCAGGCGGAGATTGCCTTATAGATATTCCTGCGGAGGTCGGGTAAATCTCTATTATGGTGTTCTTAGTTATGGGGTGCTTTCAGGGGCGTCCTTAACCGCGCTTTACGGTAGGTATAGCGGGTTTAGTAGGTTTCTAGGGGACTTCTTAGGTAGGCAAAGGTGCTTCTAGTTTGTTTAATTTAGTGGTCGCTTCTAGTTTATCTAGTTCGGCGGTTGCTTCTAGTTTGTTTAGTTCGGTAGTTGCTTCTAGTTCGTCTGGCTTAATATTATGGGTATCTTCGGGCCGAAAGTAGGGTTTTACGGACGTGCTTCTAAACCTAGTTAGCCCGCTAGGAAGTTATACGCAGCACATCTTATTTTCTATAGCCAGTAAACAGTAGGGTCCGGTCTACTTACCGCTTTCACGCTATATAAGGACTTTAGAGTTAAGCAAAAGGTCGTATACTAAGGTTATATTAGGTCCGTTGCGGTAGTATAAGGCGTTATTAATAGTTTGTTTAGCCCGTAGCTTAACTATCTTAGCTATTGCCTTCTGTATTGTAGCTGCTCGTTCCATAATAGATAGGGTAGGAGGATCTAGATTACTTATCCTTGGGTAGGCTCTATAGACCAAGAGGGTAGGTACTAGTCCGTCCGGGCCAGCGGTGTTATTAATGGCTTTTACGGCTATCTATAGAGCCAATTCCTTTTAAATATCCTTATATTTATCTGTAATAATCTAGTAAGCTCTCCGTAGGGCTAGGTAAGCTTATTTAATAAGCCCAACGGACCAATACGCCTTAACTAAAACAGCTTTTATGGAGATAGCCATAGCCGTAGTATACTGCTAGAATTCCTTACTAATAAAGTTCCTACTGGCGTCGTGGGTAATATACTGCGGGGGTCCAATGTATGTGTCGATCTAGCAGGTCCGTAAGATATCCCAAGTGTACTTTATAGATATATTTTATAGCCAATGGGCGGCTTAGTAGCGGGTTACCTTGTCGATTATATATAGTACTAGGCTGCTATTAATATACATAATGTCTACGTATACTAAGTGGTTAAAGTTAAGGTCTTTATAAAGGGTAAACTTAAATTGGCCTAGGGAACGTCCGTATTTCTAGCAGAGGGAGCAGTATTTAGTTAGGTAGTCAACTACCTTCCTATTAACGTCGTCGTGTCTAGAGCATTTAAGGACTCTATATAGCTTTTCGGCTAACAGGTAGCCGAAACGGCAGTACAGGCGGTAAATCTCCGTACTAGTAAGGTAGCACGGGTTATAGTTAAAAGATTCCTAAATATAGGTCCGTAAAGTCTCTCCCTATATAAGGAACGGGTGTCCAAATCATCATATAACTAGTAGGGTAATATGCTTACTTCCTAGGGTAGTTACAGGGCTAATTAGGGTGTCTATAATATTATTATAGTACACCTATAATCTGTCCATATCTATAAGGCAGAGTAGAAAAGGGGTGTCCGCTTTTACTACGTGGAAGTTAACTAGGCTAATTAGAGTCTTAACTTTAACTAATCTAATTAATACGGTTAAGCCGATGCCGAATTAGACGTTTACGGCCCCAGTTTGCGTAATATCGATGTCCGTATTGTTATCTATAGTGGTCTTATATATAAGGTATTGTCCATAGCCTACGGTAGACTTCTTAGAGGTACCTATGTTGATTATAACGCCGTAGAATTCCTTGGGGGTATAGCGTTCTGTAGTAATATATACAAATAGGTCCTGTTTATAGTCTGTAACGTCCGTAACGGGGGTAGCGGGTGTACTTACGGGTTAGTTTTTAGGTGCAACTAAGTATATAAAGGAACGGTCGGCTAATACGGTCGTAATATTAAAGGCTTGGCTGTCCGTAAAAGGTCTAAAAGTAGTTAGGAATGTCTCTGAGGTCTCCTATTCCTAGGCCTTTAAGTTAAAGTCAATTATAAGGGCTTCTATTAACTTATCGGGAGGCTCCTCTGCTTCCTCTCCTTTGTATTTTAAGATAAACTAGTTAATCTAGTTATTAAGTCTCTTCCTAGACTTATTACGTTCTTCCTAGGTATATCTTATAGACTAACATCCTTCCTTACCACACACAAAGCACTTCTAGCTGGTTCGTCTATGGGGGTATGTTTTCGTACGGGGGTTACTGCGGGGGTTATGGGTAGGACTTAGTCGGTACGGGTGCTGCTAGCAGTAGCGGCGGTCCGTAAAGTAGACGTCTAAGTCTATTTACGGATATTAAATATCCGTAGTAAAGGCTTAAGTGCTATCTAGTGGGTTTAAGACTTTATATATTATAATAGAGGAGCGTAGATTATTAATAAGGCCAGCTAAGGTATCTGTAGGCTTATAGTAGGCGTACTTGTAGGGCTCTACTTCCTAGCAAGCTGTAATAAGTTTGTTATACAGGAAGTCGTCTGTTCGAAGCTTGGCGTTAAGGCCGTGCTGTAGGTGCCGGAGGTCCTTAATAAGTATTTGCAGGCACTTTATAGTCGACTTTTCAGTATTCTTGTTAATTACGGTCCGTAGCTTAGTCGCATTCCATTAAATAAGGATATCACACTTATATTCCGGTCCTTTAAAGTAGTTGCGTGTAGCTTTATATAGCTTATTAAAAGGAACACCAAGGGGGTTGCTCTTGAGGTTGGTGTAGTAGTAGTTAAGTGCTAGGCCGCGCAGTATAGTAGAGTAGGCTTAGCTAAACTCCTATTTAGGAATATCAGCCTTCTGACAAAGGTCCGTAAAGATAGTTAGTTTAAAGTTAAAGTTATCGTTTTTACCGCTGTACTTGGATTCGTCGGTGTAGAGCTTAGCTAGATTTGCTAGCTCCTTACTATAGGTCTTTACTTAGGTGGCTTGCGGATCTTTGGCTTGTGGATATATAGCTTGTAGATATATAGCTTACGGATCTGTGACTTAAACAGCGGGGGTAATTTGGTCCGTATTTTGGTTTATAGGGGTATTACGGTCCGTAATTTGGGTTACAGTGGTGTTATAGTCCGTAACTTAAGTATTAGGTATACTTTGGCCAGTAAGATTAATTCTTATACTACTTAGGTTTATGGAACGAATTTGGTTAAATAGGTTATCTATAAGGCTAGAGATTCTATTAAGTTTAAAGGAGGTAAAGAGGTCGCTGGTTTTAATGTAATCTAAGATCTGCTCTTTAGTCCATTCCGTTTAGTCTTCCTTACACAGTATATTGTACAGGGACCGTGCAATAGTAACTCGTTTGTCTTTTTCAACCCATACACCTTAGTGACGTAAAAGGTTTCGTAGGTTACGGACAGGTATAATGCTGCAAGCCTTAAAAGTAGCTTCCGTAAAGTCTATAAAGTCTTCCTTATATTGCTCCCACAGGTCGTCGTTTATAAGCTTGTAATGTCCATATTTAAGGACTTTAAACTTAATATAGTTATTGACGTCGTTTATAGACATAAGGTCGACTCCCTAACTCCACTTCTCTTCGCCTTCGTTAATTTGCTTACTAATATCTACTATACTATATAGTGTAGTAAAGTACGTAGCGGGTGGAAGGGGTCTTGTGGTGATCCGTAAGGGCGGTTAATATCCATAACGGTTTGCAAAAGGGTAGGGGGTTTCCGTAAGGTCTTATAACGGTCCGTAGAGGTAATTAATAGGTCCGTATTGGTTCGTAGAGGGGTAAGGGGTCTCCGTAAGGTGTTTGAAAAGAGGTCGGAGGTATTAAAGAAGGGTGTGGTAGGAATAGGGGTTTGTAGTTTGAAGGTAGGTTAAGGGTAGGGGGTTCCGTATAGGTTTATATTCGCGTCTATAAACTTCCGGTAAACCATATTAAGACTTAAATAAGTATATAGAGTTAGTGATAGGTCCGTAATTCTTTACCTTCCGACCTTCCAGTAGGTCGTACTAGGATTAAACGGGTGGTTGCTGTTAAGTATTGCTTAGGGGAGGTATTGAGTGATTTCTGATCTATGCGCGCTTACTAATCAGTGTTTATACTAACTTAATAGCACGAGTGAGTTAGATCCAGGGGCACGAAATACGTATAGTATCGTATGCTCTTTTGGATAATGGTGACTGTCGATTATATAAAGCAGACTACGTGGTCTATATACTGATGCACCTCCCCCCTAATTAGTCAGTGCTTTATAAGTGCACCAGACGCGTAAGCGAGTGGTTGGTGCACCGAACGCG
Organism: Cenococcum geophilum 1.58; assembly: GCF_001692895.1. Taxonomy (NCBI): domain Eukaryota; kingdom Fungi; phylum Ascomycota; class Dothideomycetes; order Gloniales; family Gloniaceae; genus Cenococcum; species Cenococcum geophilum. The sequence continues at coordinate 1,184,987 of NW_027137567.1, forward strand.
TAAACGCGTACCTAGTGTACCGAACGCGTAAGCACGCGATCGGTACAGTAGGTGCTGTAATTATACACTTATATTATTATTAAAGAAACAATAATAAATTGGAAAACTAATAGCGGAGTCGGCTTATAGCTACAAAAGAGAAAGATTTATAGCAGCTGTTAAAGAATAAGCGCTTTTAAGATGTATTTTACGCACTTAATAATATACCGGAACTCTTTTACCTAATTTAGCTAGGCACTTTATATTGTTTTTTAGGTTTAAAGTATAATAAGGTATACTTTTACTTATACATATTTAGGAGATCCTTAATTATCTTAAGCATATTTTAATTATCTAGAATTAAATTCTAGGCTATGAAACTATTTTACCCTATAAAACTATTCTACCCTATAAAACTTTGAATATCTTATATTCTGCTGTTAATGCCCTTATAATATAAAAACTGGAGCTTTATGCACCTACTATCTCTAAAAGAGATTAGATTTCCATTAAAAGTTAGATATAATTAAAAATAATATTTCCTACTATTATAGACTCCTATAAGAGAGATGTGCTTTTTAAAAATATTTTATTAGTTCCTTACTTAATTCCTACTCTACATAGTTATTTTAAAAAATTAAAGTATTTTAAACCTTGTTATACTATCTTTAAATAACTCCTAGGTTCTAAACAGAAATATACTATTTAGCGTAGCTTTTTAACTGTCTATTTTTGTCCTAAAAATCTCAATATTAAATATTTAGAAGACTAGATAACACCGCTATCCCTAATAATATTTAAGGGGGACAGATAGTTGGGTTACGTTATACTATAGGCATTTTACATGCGTTATTTCTAAGATAACGTCTATGGCCCCTAAAAAGGAGCTAGGCAAATAAAAACCCGTTATTAAAGAGCTAAATCTAGCTCTTTGGCATAAACTAGGGAATCTTACTATAATTTTAGGTTTTTATATAAATTAAGCCTTTAAACTATAGAAACAGGATCCTAATAGGGAACTTATTATCTATTTTTTTAAGTAAGTAAAGCCTGGTTATAGGGATAATATTAATAAACCTATATCTTAGGTCACGCAAGTATTAAAGTTAATAAAGTATTTTTGTGGAGAATAACAGCTTTTTTAGTTTATTTTGGAGGCAAAACTACTTAGCAATTGTCGCTGTGGCCGGCCTTTTAAGGATAATTATATTAAGGATTAGTTCTCCTTATTCGCTCTATTAATCTTCTTTATAAACTATATTTAAGGTACTAAAATAACCTCATTTTATATTAAGTGTAACTTATATTATAGCTTTTTTAAAAGTAGCACCTAACAGGTAAGGCGTTGGATATTAAAATCTAAATACTTACTAACAATTTAAAGTTCGATTTCCTAGAAACATTAACTTCTTTCTATAGGTATATTAACGCCAACTATATCCTTAAAGCTCCTTTAGCTATATTATAAGGAGACTTATTAGCCTAAGAAAAGTAAAAAGTGGAACGGCTTAAGGATATTAAGCGCTACTTATATGCTGAGATTAAAAGGCTAAAAAGAGAGTTATAGGAAGAAAGAAATTCCAAGGGAGATATAAGAAGACAGTATAAATAGGAGTTAACTATAGAGAGAGATAAGAATTAGCAGCTATAAAATAAGGTTAGAGATCTTAAAAGACTCTATTAAAATATAGTATAAAATGCCTAACAAGAGAAGGCCAAATTGGGAGAAGTGGAGATAAAAATTTAAAATTAGCAAATTCGGATTAATAAACTTAAAAATTCTAACAATATTAATAATTTTATAAGTTATTACTTTAATAAAGATGTTAGTGTGCTAAACCTATAAGAGACCGTTTTCCTCTTAGAGAAAAAGATAGAGTTAATAATAAGATATAAAGAAGGGTTAAATGCAAAATTAGTAAAGCAGAGATAATTAATAAAGGGATATATTAAGTAGACTGCATTCTTTAAAGTAGAAAATTCTAAGCTATAGGTCTAGCTAGTAACTTATAAGGCAGAAAAAGATAAATTAATCTTTAAGCTCTAAAAAAATTAAGTAAGTATTTAAACTATTTAATCCTAGGATATAGAAGTTTAAGTTAATTTATTAACTAAATTGGACCGTGCTAAAGATAAATAGATTACTTTATTAACAAATACGCAAGCCCGGCTATAGGCTAAAATAAATTAACTTAGAGCAAATTTTAAAGTAGAAAATAGCAGACTATAAGCCTAACTTATAGCCTAAAAAAGAGAAAAAGATAAATTAATATCTAAGCTTTAAATAAGAAGAGTATAAATGTAGGATTTTGGTGTCTAAACTATTATTTAATCCCCGGATGGAGAAGTTTAGGCTAATTTGCTAACTATATAGGACTATACTAAAGATAAGTAGATTACTTAATTACGGAATATATAAGCCTAGCTATAGACTAAAGTATAAAAACTTTGTAGCTAAATAGTTTAATTACCGAATTTTAACGTGGAGATAAGTGCTAAGGAAATAAAAATATTGTAATATAAAATTACTAACCTTAAATCCAAACTTAAAAAAACCTAAGCTAAGCTAAAGAGTAGTAAATTTATAGGCTTCTAGTGGGACTAAATAATTAGTGACCTTATACGCTAAAAGGAAGAACTTTAAGCTGCCGCGTATTAGGAAACTCTTTAAGCTATAGGCCGCGCTTTAAGAATATAAGCTGGTTAGGAGAAAACCTAGCGATATTACACCATTACTAAAGAGACTAAGGATAACGTTATTATGCGTAAATCTAATTTGCTATAGAGAGAGAGCGCTACTACCCGGCTTGTAGATATTAGAGAAATTAGGTAAATAAAGTTTAGGGGTAATAAGTATATCTTAGTTTTTTTAATTCGACTTATTTACGGTTTTAGATACTATTAGATAAATATTCTAAAGGATAAGGAATATATAGCTAAATTTATATAATAGTACATAGAATGCGCAGGAAATATATATACTAGCCGCTTTAGTATTCTTTAGCTAGTTACGCCTAAGACCTAGACTATAATCTTAAGGATCTCTGCCTTAAGAATAGTGGTTACTATTTTAGGGAATTGGCAGATATAGGAACGTTTGCAAATAGTGTTACCAAAATAGCAAAGAAACGTCGCTTAGTGTCGGTGTAACTCGCTTTATCAACGTGCACGAATATCACTTGTAGTGGTACGTATGCGGTGTTAAAGTTGGTAGTTTATTAACTATAGAAGAAAGGGGTTGCTCCAAGGTTAGACAGTTAGTCTCGCTTCGTGGTTATATAACCACGTTACGTAATTAACGTTTTAACACTAGAGCAACTCTAAAAAGAAGGCTAATCTATACTCCAAAGTTAAGTCTCTTCTAGACTATTCGTAGCGTATACGTAATAGTTAGCTCTTCCGTCTATAATATACAATAACTTCTACGTATAACGGTAATAGAGCATTATCTGCCAGATTCTGCCAAATTCTGCTATACTATTAAGCCAGCCAATTAGGATTTTCCATGCCCGGCATGAAAAATCGCTATTAGCTCGTCTGCTACTAGCGCCTTAGCGGCTAGCTCTGTATAGTACGAGCCCGTTACACCTAGTTATATAACGCTATACTAAAGCCAAGTCCGTTTGTTCAACCTACCCTATAGCCCGTAATTTAACTCTATTCGTGTTAATAAGCTATAATAGTGCCGTGCAGGGCTTACCCTTTGTTATAGCGTCCGCAGGGTTAGTATCTCCATTAATCCACTTAACTTTGGTAATCTGTCTTCGTTTGTAAGCTTAGCGAAGGCACATTATATTAATTATTAAGTGTTTCTTTTGCGTAGTTCCTAGTCGGACAAGACAGTTGTATAAAGACTTCGAATTAGTACAGAGAATAAGTAGTAAGTTGACCTATAGGACCTTGTCCAGCGTAGATTTAATTATAGCGCCTATATTAAAACTATATGCTATACCGTATAGCTCTAAGGCTAATACACTTCTAGTAACTCTTTTACACTTAATTAAAGACCAGTAAACGATGTTTGCCTTATTTAAGGCGTCTGCTAGTATAAGTATATAGCCAATTTGCGAAGATAGGTCCTTATTATTGGTGAAGGAAGCGTCTATAAATACCAGGAGTTATAAAGTATTAGCGTCTAGCTTAACAAACTTTAGGCCTCTATCTGCGTTCTTAATCTACTAGCTTAATCGCTTATTAAGACTCTTTATATTATCTTTAACTAGGTTAATTGCCTAGGTAGTAAAGAATAGGTTAAATAAGGCCTTTAGCTAATAGACTAAGGCGATATAGGCTCCTTTGGCGCGTTAAGCGATATACTAGTCCTTTAGCGCAAGTAGGCCACGCGTAACTCCTCTAGAGCTAGTGCTGTCTGCTAGCGTAGTGTTAACTACACTAAGGTTCTTATACTGGCGCTTTTACGTTAGCGTAATGCTCCCGTCTTATATTAATTAAATAAGTCCTCCATTAAACTTAATTGGTATATTAGCGGTCAGTTGCTCTCGCTCCTTAGCTATAAATTCGGCCTTATGTAGTTTGCTTTGTTCAGCCTCTACAAAGGTATTATCTGCAAGAAATAGTGTATTATTAGTCTGTAGGCCAACGATTCCGAAAGGCTTATTGCTATAAAGTAAGCAAGGGTCGTACGTGGACTGGTCCATTTGCAGCTAATTAACGTGGTGTAAATAGTAGGTCTTAAACCAGTAGTTTCCAGCTTCAGGTACTCCGTAAAGTAGCTTCACAACCTTTAGAACGGAGTCCGTATCAATTCCCAATTGTTTATTTAGCTCGTGTGGCGGTCGTACATAGAACTCGCGGTTCAGGTTCGTAGTAGACTGGACGTAGGCTTATGAGATATCTCGGAGGTAGAGTCGTATCTACGGTAACATAGCAGCGATACAGAGAATCAGCCGCTGACTAACTCGTTAAATCGTTAGTGACTAAGTAAGGACTAGTTCTTTCTCTAAGTCATTATAGGCCTATACGACAAGTCGTGATTTCTCAAAGGCTTTATCGGTTCCCTTATTCTTAATCTCATCAACGAACCGTGAATTAAAGAGTCTAACCCCCTTTGGTATATCGTGTAGTTTAATAATCTTAAAGACGCCTTTCTCGAGTAGGCCTATGACCTCCTTTTGTCGTAAAGCGCTAAATTGGGTGTTGCTATCGTTCTGTAAGTAAATGGTAGCGTCAGCCGTATCTGCGGTATCATCGTCCTGTAAGTAGATAGCGATATCAGCGATATCCGCAATATCAGCGATATCCGCAATATCACCCGTGAAGGCGCCTATATCTGTCGTAGCATCCGTAACAGCTGTGTCTGCGACGGCCGTAAGCAATGGGTATTTACGGGGGCGACCTCTACCCCGCTTTGGCGGTAGCTATAGTTCAGCCTCAGGTAACGATTAAGGTTCAGCTAATAAAGGTACTGGTTTATCTAATTCAATAGACTCTCGTGGTTCGACTGGGTCTTATAGGTCCAGTAGGTAAGGTTTCACAACCGTAGAGCGGAAGGTCGTAGGCCCATTTAGTAGCTTTACGGTGCAGGTTTCACCGTCAACGGTAAGCAGCATATATGGCCCGTCCCAATAGCCACTTTGGCCAGTATTACCTTCTCTCCAGACTAAGATAGGCGAACTAGGTGGGAGGCCATAAATAGCGTCAGTTCGTGGTCCGTTTCGCATATTAAGAGCATTAGTGATCTGTCGTTTAGCTCGTAGCTTCTGGATTTCCACCATTACTTTCTTAATGGCCGCAGCTCGCTATATAACTGAAGGTAATAGCGCGTCCAATTCAACCATTCGGGGGTAGGCTCCAAAGACTAGGAGTGTAGGGACTAGGCCTTCTAGGCTAGCCGTGTCATTAATGGCTTTAAAGGCCATTTATAGGGCCATCTCCTTACTAATTTCAGGGATTTCAGTCATAATAATTTGGTAGGCTCATTATAGTGGACCGTAGTAGCGTTCTACCATTCCAATAGAATTATATAATTCGACTAAAACTAACTTTATAGTTACTCCCATAGTAGCAGCGTAGTGCTTAAACTCCTTACTAATAAAGTTCTTCCCAGCGTCTATAGTGATTAAGTCTAGTAGTCCTAAATAGCTGTTAATCTAGTACATCCGTAGAATATCCTAAGTGTGCTTGGCGCTAATGTCTTGTAGCCATCTACCAGCTTAAAATTAAGTTGCTTCGTTAACTACGTATAGTAGGGGGGAGCCGCTAATATACATAATGTTAACGATAATATTATAATTAAAATTAACGTCGTCTTATAAGGTGAAGCAAAATCTACCTAAAGATCTACTATACTTCTAACAATAGTGGCAGAGTCTAGTTAGCTCTTCAATAGCAGATCTATCAGTATTATGGCCGTGGCCAGCCTTGTTAAGAAGCTTTTATAGTCTATCAATTAACAGGTAACCAAATTGACGGTATAGACGTCGTAGTTCTACGTTAGTTAAGTAGTAAGGGTTTATATTAAAAGACTCAACCAAATAAGACTATAAGGAGAAGCTCTATAGGAGAAATGGGTGGCCAAATCGTCTGACTACTGGCACCTTTTTAGTGCGGGTGATAATGACGTCCTTTAGGTTATCGTATTTGATATAGAGTCTATCCATATCTACCAAGCAAAGTAGAAAGGGAGTATCTGCTTTAACGATATGGAATTATACCTTATCTACGGGGCTGTTGACGTCTATAGTTCCGATAGACGTAGAGGCTCCGATCCCGAATTAGACAGTTACTTAGCCCTTAGTTAACGTATTAAGACTTACGGACTTATCTACGGCCTATAGAGCTTAGAATTAACCATAGCCAGCTATAGACTTACGCGAAGCACCCGTATCAATTATAATTCCTATAAAGACCGTTAAGGTATATCGTAACGCTATAGCTGTAGCCGTGCTATAGGCAAATGGGTCGGTCTCCGTATAAGGCTCTATAGTAGATTCCGTGGTAAGTTCTAAAGCCGTAAGTAGGTATATATAAGCCTTATTAGCTAGCTCTACGCTTATAGAGGTTGCTTCCTCCGTAGTAAGTGTTCCAAAGGTAGTGATATAGGTAGAACTATTGTCAGGTTCTCCAGCATCGTTCCTAGGGTCGTCAGCGTCTTATATATAGGCTTCAAAGTCTAAATCGTCATCTTCATCTCTTTCGCAAGTAGCGACGTATTGCTTGAAGTGGTTGTCAAAGTTACCCTTATTACGGCCCTTAATATTAATAAAGCGTCTCTTATAGTCGTCTCTAGACCGATTACGCTCCTCCTCTATATGTTTCCATAAATGGCAGTCCTCCTTCTTGCAGACATAGCACTTGGCCTTTAGTCTACCGTTAGTTCTATAGGGGCGATTACTGCCGTAGCAATTAGTGTTTCGGTCTCAATTCTGGTCATTTTAGTAGTAGCGTCAATCCGTGAAAAAAGCTTAGTAAGACGATCTTATTAAGGCCTATAGGGGGTATTCTTTTTCCCACGCAATAATGGAGGATTGTAGCTTACTAATTAACTAAGAGAGGTCTTCTAAAGGGTTAGAGACGGCAATGCGGCATACTAGTACTCCCTAGCAAGCAGTAACCAACTTATTTATAAAAATGCGGTTCGTGTGGAAGTCTAGGTATAGTTCATAACGTTGCTTTAGCAGCTTGTCTATAAGTAGTTAGAAGTTCTAATAGATTAACTTATTAGGGTTCTTATCTATAACTCCTTAAAGGGTCATGCTGTTCCACTCTATAAGGTTCTTGCGGTAGTATTCTAGCCCTTTAAAGAATTGTTATATATAGTTACAGGCTTTAGTAAAAGGTCTTAACTCAAGGTTACTGTTATAGTAGTGGTCCTAAGCAAGCCCTTTTAGTATACTAGGGAATGCTACTGCATAGCCTTCTAGTGGTAAGCCAGATCTCTTGCAGATGTTATAGAAGATAGTCAACTTAAAGTCAAAGCTATCATTAACTCTATCGTACTTTTAGTCGTCTGTATAGATCTTTATAATTATAGCCACCTCCTTACTATATCCAGGTCCTTGCCTAGGTCCTTACTCTATACTAAACACAGCTAGTTTAGGTATATATATGTGTAGCTACTGCGGTTGCTGCGGCTGCTGTAATTACTGCGGCTGCTATAATTGCTGCGGCTGCTGTGATTGCTGCGGCTGCTATAGTTGCTGCTCTCTTAGCCATAGCAATTAGTCGATAAGAGCGTGGATTTAGTTATAATTGGAGGATTAAGGACCGGGAGGGGTAGTAGGGGTAGCAGGGGTAGCGATCGGAGTGGCTGGCGGTATAGCGGTTGGAGTAAATCCGGGGGGAGTAGTAGGGGTAGCGGGGGCAGCGACTGGGGTGGCCGGTGGTGCAGCAATTGGAGTAGCTGGCGGTGCAACAAGCTTGTCTAAGGTCGAATTAAGTTAGTTCCGTAAAGCCACAGTAATTATTAGCCCGATCTCGATAAGGGCTAGGTTAATTTCTTTATCCGTCTATTTATAAGGCTCTTCTTTATTAGCGACGTCTGTTAGCACCTTACTAAGGGTATATCTCTTATCTTGCTTAACAACGTATACTCCTCTCTTAACTAGGTAGTTACGGATTCCTATTCTAGTTTCGGATTATGCTCGTTTAAAGAGCTCTGGCGTAAAGTCTTTAAAGTCTTCCTAAAATACTATCCATAATAAAAAGTCTATAAGGTTGTGCCGTATGTATAGGTATATCTTAGTCTCTATATACTCCGCTAGATTGTCATCTATAGCCGTCTCTAAGTTAATTCCGTTGCTGTATTTAGCAATTCTTTCCTTCTAGTTAATTTCCATATTATTATATCTTTATATATGCCGTGGTTTGAGGTTAAGTAGAGGTTCTAGAGGTTTAAGTTTAAGGTTAAGTTCGGGGTTTAAGGTATGTAAAGGTGGGGGTATAAGGGTGTATACGTATCCCCTTAATAAATCTACAGTTTTAAAGACTAAAGACTAAAAATGATTCTTAGTAAAGATACGGTCCTCTAGGCAATCTAACGCATTAACAGTTAAGTTAATACGTGGTCTTAAGCTTTAAGGGTCCTCTAGGCGATCTAACACGTTAACAGTTAAGTTAATGCGTGGTCTTAAGCTTTAAGGGGGGTAACGTAGCTCTCTCTAAGTAAAGATATGATTCTCTAGGCGATCTTACGCATCAGTAAGTTAATACGTGGTCTCGAGCTTCAAGGGTAATATAGCTTTCTCCTTCAACTAAAATAGGGCGGTAGCTCTGCGATCATCGAACACCGGGTAGTGCTGGTTCTTAAGCTTTACTATTGCGTATTTCCTAATCTATACGTCTACTGATTAGTGTTAGTATAACTCACTTTATCAACGTGCACAAATATTACTTATAGTGGTACGTATGCGGTGTTAAAGTTAGTAGTTCATTAACTATAGAAGAAAGGGGTTGCTCCAAGGTCAGACAGTTAGTCTCGCTTCGTAGTTATATAACCACGTCACATGATTAACGTTCCAACACTTAGTATTTATAAGAAATATAAATAAGGATATAGAGGAGGTCGTTAATAAGTAGAACTATTATTTAATCGTATATAGGAAATAACGGAAGTTAATATTCCTAGATTAGGAGATTAGGCCTTTACTAGGATAGATAGAGTGGGAATTAGGTCTAAAGAACTTAGTAAAGAACTTGGATTTCTAGGTTTATAAGGCGCTCCCTACGGCGTCTACTACCACTAGCAACGGAAGCACTATTTAGGAAAGTTAGACCAATATTAATATTAATAAAAGGTAGAATAAGGCTCTAAAGAATAGGGCCATACTTAAAACTAAAAAGCCACGAGGGTTGCTACTGCTACTTATGCTGCTAGTGCCTAAGGGCGATTTTATATATAATACTTTAGGACTATTAGTGGAGCTTGGCGACCTAAATAGTAATATTAGTATTAGTGAAAAGAATAAAGGATGGCTATAGTTACTTAATACCAAAGACGACGATAAATTATAAATAGGAAATAAATGTGAAATAGTATTAAAATAAAATATTATAGAGTATAAAAGCAGATAGCCAACCTAGCAATAATAATTAGATTATTTTTAAAAAAAAAAAAGAGCCGCTTAGTCCTTTAAAACAATGTAGAATTTTAATACTAAAATATTATAATAGTTACCTAGAACCTAATAAACCTTTATTAGCTGTAAATATCTAATCTTAAATTGTAACGGTTTAACTTTAACGAATTAGTATAATATAAATGTACTAAAGATCCCACGTAATTATATGTGACTATTTATTATTTAAAATAAAACCGCTAGGTATAAGAGCTAGGTTTAAAGGTTAAAGGCAGTAGTGCTATTTAAAGTAAGTTAAACAACTAGGTTCTATTTAATCCCTTATTTATATACTGTATTAGTAATACGGACTTAGTAGGTATTCTATTTAGGTTACGGCTAGGTAAGTAACTACTACGCTGCGTATTTTTAATAATTTTGCTAGAAGGATATAACCCGCTAAAGAAAGACCTGTTTAAGCTAGGTGGACTTACCTATTACTATATAGCTATATTTTAGGTTATCCTAGCTATCTAAGCTTAGGTACTCTAATATAGGTTTTAGCTAGCTAAAGTAGTATAATACCTCTTTTTAGTTTTATAGGTAAACTATTAGGGACCTAGTTAAAGGGTAGAGCTAATAGATAGTAGCTAGTTAGATATATTTTAGAATTACTTATTCTTTTTTCTAATAGGCGCAAGATAGGGAAAGTCCTTATCGTTATTATTATTATCCAAGAAGTCTTTATTTAGTTCCTAGTTAGAATCCTAGTTATCTCTTACTAAGTTATTGCCCCTATTATAAGAGCTAATAGGAAAGCTATTAAGGGGTTAGTTAAATATATTTTTAGTAAACCTAGGAGTCTAAATACCTCTATTAAGCCTATTAAAGCTAATATAACCACCGTTAAAAGTTAAATTAAAGGAGGTTTGGGTTTACGACGTTGTTATTACTAGGTGGGCTACTATTGTATCTCTAGTAAGGAGCCCTTTAGCTTCTTAAAACTCATTAATAGTTTAGTAGTTAGTTAGGTAGTAGTTCCGTAGATTACAGCGTTACTATATACTTTAGTTAGTAAGATATATTCTAGCAAAACTTAAAGGAAACTAGCTATTTCTTCTATAGATTTAGGCTAGTTGTTATTAGGGTGCGAATGGAAAATATACTTAATTTTATTTCTTTTAATAATAAGGGCAAGTTTAGTGTTAGGGACTCTTTTTATAAGCTTATAACACTTCCTATTAATTTCTTCTTTACGGCGTTTAAAAAAAATTTATACTATAGATATTGTGGCAAGAACAATTAAGGGTAGAGAGGAAAAAATATATAAAACTTAAATCTTAGTAGTGGTTAAATATTAATAAGCTAATATAAAGTTAGCGGATAAGCTTATAAGGAAAATGGTAAATATTTATATATAGTTAAATTTAACTTTTGCCACTAATACTAAGCTTTTTAGGACCAATATTCTAGTCTTACGGATTTAATTATAGGGTTAGGGGATATATTATAGCTTATACGCACGAGGACTAGTTAAAGGGCCTATAAATAGTGTCTTATAGTTAATTGTTTCTTTATAGAAGCCGTATCTAATAAATACCAACTTTATAGCTTTTAAACTTTTACTTTAATTAACTGCGGCACTTAATTGGGATTTTAATTATACTCCCGCCCCCCTATTATTGGCTACTTTTAATACGCACACTAACGAATTTACCTGTTAGAAGGCTTATATATGCTAGTAATACTTTCCCGCTTAGCTATACTTATTTTATCCTAGTGCTAATAAGAGGGAAGTAAGATAATAAACGGCTAGATGCGCCTAAGTGGCGTATTTTAGATATAGCCCTCTTATTTACGCGCGTTAAAAGGAATTAATGCTAGGGCTTTAGCGTTAAACTAATAAGCGGCTAGTTAGAAGATGTATATACTAAGAAAAGAAGGCGAAGCTAGATATATGTTAATAGTAAATTAGGGCTAAGAAAGTTAAGTATTAGATTTTAAGGATTAGGGATTAGGGATCTTAAACGCTAGATTTATAATTGCTTATAAATCGCTGATTTGTAATTCGCGATTCGCGATTACAGATTAAGGATTATAAAATTGTAAATTATAAATCGCTAATTTACAAACCCTACTTTCCCTAAAAACGGTTTTTGGATTTTAAAATCCGTCCTTATATATTTTAAAACTATCTATATAGGCTAAATTATGTAAGTAAAGTATATACCTAGGTACTGGTATATAATATATATCTTGCTTAGGAAGTTTAGCATTATAGAATATTACTATATAAATAATTACAATCTTTCTCGTCTCCCTTAAAGCCGCATTTGGAGTATTTACTCTATAGAAGCTCTTACGGCTAATTAATATACCTACCCGTAAGTTAATCTTCTCTTTTCTTCGTAAAAGACTTAATTATATATTAGTTATTAAGCGCTAAAAAGGAAGCTTTAATATAAGCATACTTACAGCGATTTTTATTCTTCTTTATATTATAGCGAATATTATTATTTATACTCTTAGAATTTTAGGCCGCGCTAAGTTAGCGAAATATTATGGCTCTCTTTTTGTTATTAATATAGTCTCGCTATATCTTAGTAGTAGAACTAGTCTAATTAGTAACAAAGTCTATTTGAATTTAAGCTAATACGGCCTGCTTTACCGCTAGGTAGGCTGTGTTTACGTGATTTAAGGTCTTATATATAGTTTTATTAACTTTTTAGTAGTTCCCAGTTCTACTTAGGAAATATTAGTTTATTACTCCGTACTATACTTACTCTTATACTAAAAGAATACTAGCTTATTTCTGTTGTTACATTACTTAGTAGACTGTCCGTATTATATCTCCGGCGCTATATATATAAAGTATTCCTTAAATTATACTTAGTCTCCGCGGTTATACTTATAGCTATATTATAGGTTTACGTTAGGTTAAGGAAGACTCTACTAGTAATTTATCTTTTAATTAGCTCTATATTATAGCTTATTTATTATATAATCTAGCTTATCCATTTATCCTTTTAAAACTACAGCTTTAGTTTAGCTAATAAAGTTACTATAAAAAGTTTTTTATATTAGTTAGACTCTATATAGGCTATATAGGTGTTAATTATTTTTAAAAAACCGTAGAAAGTTACGCCTAGGGAATACGTATATCTTATATTGCTAGGCATTGCTTACTACTCCAGTGGTTTTTTTTAAGCTTATTTATACTTAATTATATAGTATTTATAAAACTCTATTACCCTCTTAATATAAAGGTGTAAAGGTTTTAGTAATATACTAATAATAATACTAAGCTAGTTATCTGCAATTATTAATAGCCTATATAGTTAAATATAGAGTTTAGATAAGTTTAATAAAGTTCTTTTTATTATAAGTAGAGTTAGGATTACCGCTTATTTACTCTTAACTAAGTACCTCCTTAAAGCTTATAAAGATTATAGCGCTTATATATGTAGACTTTTATTAGTGTGGTTCTTAGAGATATTAGGTAAAACTTTAATGCCTTACCTAGGTTACTTCTAACCTTCCTTAATAGATTAAGAGGCCTAGGCTAGTTAGTTCCTATATCTCTTACTTAAGATAGATAGCTAGGGGATTTTTACCGTTACTCTTTTTATTTTAAATATAACGTAAGGGTTAACGGCTAACCTTTAGATGGTATTGCCGCTAGTATATAATCGCTTATTTAGGATAGATAGATTGTTAAATCTGCCCTAATATATTAAAAATAAATAGTTAGTAAAGGCTGGCAATATAGTAATCTCTAGTAAGTATACCTATTTACGGGGTTTCTCCTTTACTAATATTGCTGTAGTTTATGGGACTCCCACTTTTAAAAGCGCAGTAAGGAAGGCGGTATGCTTATACTAGTAAAATATATACATTTTTAATATTGGATTCTAGCTAGAAGAGATAGCTGCGAGTAAATTAGTATTAATGAGATATATTCCTAAGAAATAGTAGGCTAGATAGGACTAAAACGTGTTATATATAGGAAATAATTAAATTGCCTAATAGTAACTAGAAATACTTAGCGATTATTTAGAAACTGTTAAAATACTATAGGAGAAAGTTCTATTCCCAAATTATTTAGGCCTAAGCCTACTATACGCTATATATTTAGGGGTGATCTCTACTTTTCTTTTGTTTTTGAAGATTTGCCATTAATCTCCTTTTTGCTACTTTTATTAATGGCGTTTTATAGGATTAATTTAAGTCTCTTTTATATTCCGCTTCTATTTACTAAAGCCATAAATAATTTTCTGTCTTTATTTTTAAGTGCCTCTTTAAGCTTTTAGAACTTTATAATATACTTTATAAACTTACTAAGGTTCCTTTTATAATAAGATTAAAGTTTATAGGATATTAGGTTTATTATAGGCTTCTTAATAGGCTTTTAGCACAAAACTACTATTCTATTTATAATGTAAACCAAGTAATACCTTAAATTCTTATTTCTCTTTATAGCTCTAATGCTTATTAGTTTAGGGTTCTACTCTACCTAGTATTTAAGTGCACCGTTTTTGGTTATACCTTCTAAATTTTAGTTTAGTCTTCTTAGGAATCTAGTAGGCTATTTATCTTCGCTTTTATAATCTAAGCTATTATTAAAAATATCTATAAAGTGGGCTTTATCATCACCTGCTTAGCTATTAGTATAATTAAAAGATCTATAATTATCCGGCTATCTTACTAGGAGGTATTAGAGAAACGTGCTTAATATTAGTGACTATATTCGCGGGGTTAGACGAGCCTATTATTGGGTAAGAAGATTAATAAGCTAAACTTAAAATATAGGGCTGGCCTTACTATAGCTTTCCGTATAGTCTGTTCCTAAGATATATACATCCTTATACTCTTAGGTGTTATAAGGATATAAAATTTCCGTTCCGGATATTTGGGTAGGTAAAGATAGTATTCCCACCTATCTAGAATTAGACGGCTACGAGTGGCCCTTAACTAGAGAAAGTATAGCTAGTAAGAGCTTAGGGCCAGTATAAAAGAATTAAGAATTGTAAGTGCTATAAAGTAAAAAAACTGTATAATAGCGCCCTTTATACCCTTATAGGACTAACGCCAAAAGCATAGCTCTAATTTAAAAATATTAAACCATATAAGCTGCTTCGCCGCAATACTAAGTTACATTAATAGTTGTAGGACTCTCTACTGCCTATAGCTTCCGGGTATTTAGGGGCTAATACCTCTACTAGTATTTAGTGTTTAAGCTTCTTTTTATAATATTAAATAAATCCCCTATTTAATTCTAAGCGTAAAACTTGGCTTAGCCGGGTTATTAACTTTAACCGATAATTAACTATTAGGGCTACCCCTAAATATTAGTATATAGAAGCCCTTATCCGGTTTTAAATAGAGTAGGAACTATATTTCTAAACTTCTTCTTAGTTACGGCAAAGCCGGCTAAATACGCTGCGGCTTTATCTCCTAATTTCTTGTTTATACTATATGCCTTAAAAACCGTAGTATAGCGCTTAGAAAGTGGCATTACTTTTACCTATATTATATAGATTTAGATAGAAATATTAATATTAGAGTAACTTATATAACCCTAGTTAACAAATTTATATAAACTTCTCTAGCTATTAAAGTGTGCGGCGTTTATGTAAGCTTCTTTATATAAATATTAACGATAGCTAGAGTATCGAGACTACTTATAATTTAATAAGTAATAATAGCTAAGTACTGCTTATAAAGCTAAAGACTAGTATATTAGTTCTTCCATACTAATATAATATGTTTTAGTTGGGTGTTTATATTTAGTAATAGCTTAGCTAATAATTACCCCTAGTAATACCTCCTTTAATTTAAATAGCCACCGTTAGATTTAGTTTAGTAGCCTACGCTTTTAGGTATAGACAGTATACTAAGTAAGAAGTAATTATAGCTAATAGATATTATGCGCTAGCTTTAGGGTAAAGTGGCCGCTAATATACTTTGCCTTATTTAGGTAATATTAATCTACCTTTCTAAACTTAGTCTTAGCTTAGCTAAGCAGTAGAGGAAATGTTATAAAGGTAGCATTTGCCTTACCTCTAAATGTCCTTAAATTAAGCTACCTTTTCTTTAAATACTAAACTTTACTAAAATATAGTTCTTTCTATACTCGTTAAATAAGTCCTATTATATATAATGCCTTAGACAAACCTAAATTAGATTATTAATAATTCTTATAGGCCTATAGGAAAAGCTTAGGAGATGATTTATATATACCTTAAATACCCTAGCTACCCTAGCTTTATATATTTTATACCTAGTAATTAACCTACTATTAACTTCTTTGGTAATAATGATTAAGGATAGGAAGAGGATAGTAATAAAGATAGTGATAAAGAGATAGTGGTTTAGAATAATGGTGATAAGCTACGGACTTTTAGCCACTCTATTAACAGATTGCGCTAAAGTGACCCAGTAGAAGGGCGAACTAATACTACTAATATTAATAAACCGAACCGGGGTGATAATGATGGATTATTAAGTGACAATAGAGAACTTGGGATTTGGCGTAATTTAGTAGATAAGATTCTATAAGTGTAATGCTATATAAAAGAATAAAGTAGAAATTTAATAAGAAATTATAGAACGCCTGTAGAACGCCTAGTGGTCTATCTACATTCTAAAATCTATACTTTTATTTCTTTTAGCTTAACCTCTTCCGAGCTCTATATAATTTATAATAATTTCTTAAGTTTCTTAATATGAGCAGAAGATTTTATTCGCTGTATTACCGATAAAGGATAACTAATATATAATAATAACCCTAAACTCTATAAGTTTCTTTCTAAGCTTAAATACTTACATCCTAAGTAAGTGCCAGTTATATTTAAGGTTAGTAGGCTTATAGATTTATATATTAAAGAGTTAAAGAATAATGTCTAGTATATACTCTTTAGCGCTTATTCTATTTATTGTAATCTGCTAAGTAGAATTATATACCTCTACTAGTGTAGTAAGAAAGGGTTAGGAGGAAGTATAATAGGACTTCTACTTACTACCAAATTCGTTAGGCTTCTCTTATAGGAATTTCTCTAGTTCTTTAAGCCTATAGGATCTATTATATGGGGACTTATCTGGTATGCTAGGTTTATAGGGCTCTTTATATAGAAATAGCTTCTTCTTTATAGTATTAAAGTCATTTTTATTTTTATATATTTACTATTAGTACTTTCTTAGGACTTGCTTTATACCTATACTTGCTAGAATAGTTTTTTAATTACTACCCTTTTCCTTTAAAGAAGCTTCTTAAATTAGGGCTTAAAAAACATATC
Organism: Cenococcum geophilum 1.58; assembly: GCF_001692895.1. NCBI lineage: Eukaryota > Fungi > Ascomycota > Dothideomycetes > Gloniales > Gloniaceae > Cenococcum > Cenococcum geophilum. The sequence continues at coordinate 1,202,277 of NW_027137567.1, forward strand.
TACTAATCCCTTTTGTAAGTGACTTAAAAATCGTCTTGCCCTCTATTAAGGGTTTTAATGCTATATAATTAATTAGATATAGAAGACTATTAGGAGGTATAACTGTTACTATTAATAGAAGTACCTTCTTTGTTACTTTTATCTTTTAGTTTTTAGCTAAAATATAGCTGTCTTTTAATTATATTTAAGCTTTTTGTAATATAATTATAATGCTATTACTTTATATTACAAAGCTTCCGGATTTCTATACGTAAAGAGTATATAACTGCGGTTTATTTAGTAAGTATATTAATCCTACTTTTCTATAGTACTCGCCTTTATTATTAAAACTATCTTTATACCCTAACAAGCTAGCTATGTCTATTTTAAACAGTATATAGTAGACCCTATAGCTATAGTGCTGTTTATATAAACGTAGAAAGTAACAAGTTTTATATATCATTTTTAAAAAAAAATAAAAAGTAATAGCGTTTTATTTGCCTAAAATATAATCTTAGGTTTCCAATTTCTGCTTTACTAATCTTTACCCGGTTTTAGACTTTAGCTAAAGTTAGTTTTCTATTTTAATATTTCTATAAATTAGGTTTTAAGTTATTAGTTAAGCGAATTAATAGGCAGATTTCCGTAGGGGCTCTTATTATATATAGCTTTTTTTAGCGTATAGGCTTATTCCCTTATAGGCTTATTTCCTATATTGGCGATCACGCTAATATATTCGCGCCCCTTATGGGCTTAGTTCCCGCGTAGTCCACTTACCTATCTAGGAATTCGTCGCGTACGGCTTGTTTTAGTATATAGGCTTTTTTCCCCTACTAGCGTATATCGCGTATAGCTTGTTTTAGTATATAGACTTCTTTCCCCTACTAGCGGATATCCTACATTAACTTATAATTACCTAATTGCGTAACCTATGCGGGCTATAAGCCTATAAACGCCACTTTTCTAGGCGGGATAGTTAGGCTTAGGGGCTTGGCTTAGCATTCGCCACCCACTATAAAGCTACTATAAGGGCTTTTTATTCCTATAGGAGCGGAATTAATTATTTAAGAACTACTCTTCTATTTTTATAATATTGGGGAAATTAACTATTTCTTACCTTGCCCTAACCCCTTAATGCAAAAAGTAAGTTTATTAAGAATAACTTATATATATTCTATTAGCGAGTTTAAAGATCACTTTAGCAGGTAAGTAGGATTAGAAGGAAACGCCATTTAATATAATATTAGTGGCTATCTTAGTACGCCTTACAGTTTATACCGTAGCTAAATAAGGTTGTATATTACTTACATATTATTATATATTTTAAGCGCCTAAGTCTATAAGGTAGGGAAGAGGCATACTAACCCTAGATTTTAGCGGTAAATAGGTATAATCTATAGCATTTAAAACGCTAGGGGTAATTAAGCTGCATTATTATAAGGGTTCTAGCTAAGTAGAAGCTATAGTCGGATACGCCGATTAAGTGATCTATTTTTCAATTTGAGCCTATAAATAAATGCAATATTATTAAAAACTAGTTATTATTAGCTACTACGTGTGGTAAAGTTCTATTTAAAATTAACTAAAAACTAGAATTTCTTTGCCTTAGAACCTCCCTATACTTAAGAGTAACTCGCGTAAATTAGCTATATTTATCTTAGATAAGTAAGAATTTTATAAATTTTCCCTTTATTAACACTGTTTGCCTTACTTAAGTCGCAGCTAATATAGAATATATTTAGAGCCTTTTTAAACCTATTATTGAACTTAACGTGTGTCGCTATCAGATATATCTCTATATTTATACGCTTAAAGAAAAGCTTATTAGAGATTGTGTCGCTATTACATCTCTATAAGATAAGCAGTTAAGAACTAAGTTATAGTTTTAGGACTTTTAGCTGCAAACTTAGCGTAAACTTAAAACAATTAAGAGGAAGCTTAACGAAAGCGATAAAGTTATTAAACGCACAAAACTTGCTATAGAGAGACTAGGATAAGTAATAGAGGGAATTACTATAGCACAGGAGTAAAAGAAAGAGGATAATGCTTTAAGAGCCCTTATAAGCTTTAGATTAGCTCTGTTAAAGTATCCTTTAGTACTAAAGTTAATAGGAGTAAACGGTTAAACTCTTTTATATTTTCACTAGTTATAAACTAACCTTATATTAGGGTACGATTTTACAGCAAAAGAGAGAGATGCTAGAATATATATTTTTAATAGTATAGACGACCTGGTTCTAAGGAGCCCTATTGCCTATTAGTTTATAGAGCTTAGTAGTAAATTAGGAGATAACGCGTTTATAGATGGAAAAGATAATATATAAGAGATGGGTGGAGAGACCTTGGTTAATTCAAACATTTCTAATAATAGTAAAAATTAGAGTCCTTTGTGGAGAAATTTACTTATATTATTATTAAAGTAGAAGAGCGAAAGTATAGTAGAAATTCTCTCCCCTATGGCTATCCGGCAGATAAGAGTCCCGTATATATTAAAGGATAGTGATATTTATAGAGGTAAATAGTTTAGCAGATTTATTCGGTGCAATTATATATTATTTATTGCTTTTATAATATAATAATAATTGGTATTTCTATTTAGTTTTTCTAAATATAATTTAATAGGTTATATCTTTTAGCCTAGACTTCTAAAGTGCTTAATTTATGTAGATATCCTATAGCATAGGTTAATATTTAGGCGAATTTGCCTAGGATATATAAGGACTTTATAGATGTAAAGGTTAAGAGTTATATAAACTCCTAAATCCCTTGCTTGTTATCTTGTATAGCCCTGTTATACTTTACTATATAATGTTATATAAGCCCTATTGCGCTTTATATATCTTTACTACAAAGCTTATTATTCTACCTTTAATGCCTTCTCTATCTTATTACTTAATATATTTACTTACACTAATTAGTTTAACGGCCTTAACTATTTTAGGTATTGCCTTAAGTATTATTAGCTACCACTCCTAATAGATATTAATTGACAATAAAGCGTGTATTCTAAAGGAGATTTAAAAGGACCTAACTCTTAAAGTACTGCTTATATTTTAGATAAAATTAGCGAATAAATAATTAATCTATGGCTTAGCAGGATGTAGATTTGAAGTAATTTTTAGATAACTAGATTTTAAAGTTAACGCAGTAAATATATAATAAATGCTTAAATAAGACGGTGGTAATCTGTCAGCGTATTTAATTTTAATTCCTTCTTATACTTTTAGTAGCCACTATAAATAAACTAGTATTTAAGATGTATTATATTATCTAAATATTTACGTAAGTTATATAAATCTCCTGCTTTCTGTTCGGTAAAACTAGTAGATTTAGTAACATAGGCCAATTCTAAACCTAGTATAGTGTATATATACTACTATAAGCAAGGTTCTAGGGCAGCTTAACTTAAGTATTATACTACAGATTGTTACCCTTAAAGTCCTTATATTGCCGCTGCGGTAGGTTCTAATAGTGGAAAGACTTAAGGCTGCTGTTTATCTAATAGCAGCTACTATTATTAAAAGGTGCTCGTGTAAGAAGGCGCCTATAACTATCCCCTTTAGGTTTATTACTATTCCACACTTAATAAATTGCTAGTAGTAAGTTAGAAGGAGAAGGAACTACTATTTTATAAATAGAAACTACTCTAGAGGAGGCCTTACCTGGGGTTTAATTTAGTAGGGTAATATGGCTATTTTCTTAATATATTAGCAGTATAGTATCCCCTATTAGTGTAGACAATATAGGACTCCCTAATGTTTAGTTGTAATTTATTTAAGTTTGTTTATATATAAGTCTATAGGTAAGAGAGTATTACTATTACAGCTATTAGGAGGTAGGAGATAGGTTATATAGGCGTCTCCATTACTAATAAAGAAAGGCGAGGTGTAGAGAACTTAAGATTAATATTAGTAAGGCCAATATTTCTAACGTATAGTATAGTTTACTATTTCCTTAAGGGAAACCAAGAGATCCTTTTAAGACGCTATAATTATCTAAAATTAATGTCTACTCTACCTAAGTATAAGCAAAACACTAGTATAAGAGATAAAGAAGGCAGATTAAAGGAGAAACTTAAAGGAGGTAAAATATTTTTGCGATTTGTTTCTGGTGTAAAGGTAGGAGAATATAATTTTATATTCTTAAATGCTATAAAACAATATTTTTAGTAGCGATTTATTCTATATCCAGTATTACTAATCTTAGAAACCTAAAACGGGAAATAGGAAACGGAAAACGGGAAGTAAGAAACGGGAAGCAAGAAATGGGAATATAAAAATTAAATTATAAAATAGGAATTAATAAAGACTAAATGGAAATATTAAAATAATTTTCTAATTTTGAGTTTTAACTTTAACGGTCTGTTAGGGACGGCGTGTAGTTAAAAGGTATAATTGCTAGCTGCCGGGGATTGCAATATATGTTACACTAATTATAACCTTAATCTTTCTTATAAAAACTCATAAAGGTTAATACTATGCCTAAAAAAATCTCTATAAGAGTCTAAAAGCTTTTATTTTAGTAAGTAACCCTATAATAAAGCTAGTAATATAAGCTGATAGAGTAGATATAGATAAGAAAAGTCCTAGTATTTCTAATTTCTCCTACCCTAGTAGTATAAGCGGTATAGTCGCTGCAGGGATTACTGTAATCATCGCCGTTATTTTAATAGCACTAGTCCTGTTTTTAATTATACGCTATTAATAAAAGTATCGGCTTTGGGATGTGGTTTAAGATATAGTTAAGGATGTAGGGCCTAGGGAAGAACGGGGGAGGGTAGATAGGGTGACTAGATTACTTTAACGTATATTATTTTCTAAAGAAAAGCGCTTCTAGGTATTCTAGTCCTAAACCTATAGCTATGAAATTAAATAGATGTTTTTTGATGTTGTAATTTAGGATATCTTAGATATAACTAACTGTAAATATTGTGCAAAACCGTTTATATAGCTACTGTAGTATGCCTGACTTGCAAGTCTGTATATATGCTTATATATATAATAGGTGCCGTTTCTTAGGAAAGTAAGGATAAAGCGCCTTCCTTCCTTACTACTATTAAGAAAGAAAGAAATAGAAAAGGTTATAATTAATAAACTCCGATTAAGCTATCCTAATTATAAAGTCCTATTAATTAGTGGTCCGTGCACTAATTATAAGAAAAGAATAATAACTTTATCTTATTGCAAGAGGTTCTAGAACCTCATTATATATATAAAGTAGATAGAAAAGACTAACGTCAACACTAACGTTAATACTAAAACTGTTACCTTATAGCCTTTTAATTAACATTAGGTATAAGGTAATAGAAGGGTAATAGAAATAGTATAAAGTTATAAGGTATAGGTAACTAGAATAGGAATAGAGTAATTATAAAAATTAGATCTTAATTAATAAGTCTTAAGCTAATAAGAATCTCCAGTTTAGTTACGCTATTGCTTTTTATAGCTATTTTATATTTTAAACAACCTTATTAATAAACTTAGCTACACTGCTAAGGTAGAGTATTAATAAGCAGGCCTAGTAAATGATAAAAAGACGGGAGATAGCGGATTAATGGTTTGATTTAGAGTTATAAAGAGGGTTTAGGTAGGCGGTAGCTTTAGTTTATAAAAGAATAGGTACGAGATTATTAGTTAAATAATATATATATGCGGGATTGCTGTGTTAGCTACTAGCTTAAAATATATAGCTAGATCGCTAAAGAGCTAATAGAGTCCATGCGATAAAGTAAGGGCGATGTACGGTTAGTTAATATTAGCACCGTTAATTATATATATAATACCTGGATTAAGCATATTAAGTATATAAAGAGTATATACTTTAGTATTTTATAGGAGCAAGCAAGTATATAAGCTTGTATTCCCTATAGAAATGGAAGCCATTTATATTAGTCTTCCGTAATTAGAATTTTAAAGTAATAAATACTAATACTACTAGCTATAAGACTAACAAAACGTATTTACCGATGCTGTATATATATAAGTAAATCTATATATATAAGTTTAAATTCTTAACCAATCTAGCACCTTTAAAGTTACTTTTAAAGTCTTAGTTTAACGCAAGAGTTATTCTTAAATGCTTATATATAAGTTTCTCCCCCTTACTTTTAGCTAAGCTATAGCTAGTTTATATAGTGTTCTTAATCTAATATAGTATATTAGCGCTAGGCTTAAAACTTTTACTTAAATATTACCTTACCTATTTTCCGTTTAATTTATAGTCTAAAAGTCTCTTTATATCTTCTTTAGAAATATTAGTAGTAGTATTAATTTGCTTTAGGAAGGTCTTCTATACCTACTTTTTTGCCGGTTTATTTAGTTTGTTATATCTAAGTATAAGATATATTCTGCTCTGTATAGCTGCATTAAATACGGTAATTCTGTTTATTATAAGAAATATAATGCCTTAGAAATACTCTAGCTATTATAGGAAGACGGATACTAGGCTATTACATTAAATATTACTTAAAGTTCTTTCTATAAGAAAGATATCGGCCTTATCTAGAAGAAGGACAGCGCTCTAATAGTAAATGTTTTTAATAATTAGAGCTAGGCTTTGTTCTAAACGGGCTAGATCTATACTAAGGTCTTTTATATAAGCCTTTTTATAGTTAAACTGGTATAAAATATACTTATAAAGGGGAATAAACTATATAGAGGGGTCTCCTTTAAGATTTAGTAAGTGCTTTAGCTATTAATGTCTTTTCTACCCTAGGCGGGCTACTAAAACGGTTAGCCTTTAAAATAGCTAGTGCCCTACTAGATAAATTTACTATAGTAAGAAGACTAGACCTTTTCCCTTTCCTTTAATTATATTATTAAACTTGGATTTCTTAGACCTAGACTAGTAACTCTTTATAAGTCCTTAAAGTACTATTTTCTTCTCCTTTTTAATTGCGAGTGACTTAAATACTAAGGCATTCTATTTAATGTCCTTAATATTGGCGACGGTAAATTTATCTAGTGCTTATATTAGTATATATAATTCGTTAGCTTAAGAAAAAGAGTATAGAAAGCCTAACCTTATCTTTTATCTACTAAACTAAAGGCTAAGGTTATTAGTAGACAGATTAGGTACTAATTATCTCCTATCTCCTTAGGAACTAAACCCTAATTCTTTACATCGCCTTACTAATTAGTCTATTAATTGTTTATATTAATTCCGTATATATCTATAGCGATTAGCTACTTACCATAGTTAGGATTCTAATAATAAAATACTATTACGTCTACTATAATGCGGCCGCTTATAGAAAATCTTAACGGGCTATTATTGGTCCGGAAAAAGGCGATCCCTTTATATTTACAGTGGTTAATGCCTCTTAAAGATATAAACTTCCGGCTATTGCTAATAAGATCCTACTTTATCTCGGCTTGTCTCTTATAATGCTCTAGTAAAAATACCTTAAGAGACGTAATTTTTATGGTTAAATGGAATTCCGGAATAGAGAGGGTGGTTTTTACCTCGCTAAACGCCTTCCCATTATAGCTAAAATAGTAGTAGTTAAGTTCGAAGCTCTTTTTGCTAAAAGGTAGGGTTTTAAAGTTGCCTAAATTATATATAAGACATCTTAGTTAATCTAAGCCTTCGCAAATTATAAGGACACGCGTATTTGGTTTAAATAAGGCCTAAAGGAAATTGAAATTAATTTCGCCGTAGTGTAGAAGCGGTAGGAGACTATTAGTTATAGGTGTAAAATAGTCTTTAAGGAATCTTAGTAACTCTTAAAGGTGCTTAGCGCCGATTAAGTTAGGAGAAAGACTTTTCTAGTATATTTTTAACTAGGGTAGAAAATTGAATATAATGCTTATAGAAATCTAGAAGTTAAATTAAAATAAGCTATATCTGTAAAAAGGTCAACTTACTATAGGCTTGTCTTCCCAAAGGGAGATGGCTTATACGTTGTCTAGCACTACCTATAAGGCGTCTTTTACTTCTCCTAAATTTATGCCTAGGTATATATTATAGTCTTTCTTATCCATTTCTAGCTTAAAGTTAGCATCTAAGTTGATATATTTAAAGGTACCTAAGAGATAGACTAAATTTCTTCTAAAGGATATAAATATACTGATTATATATATTACGCTTACTTAATAAAGTTTCTATAGTCTTATACTGGCAGCTTTTTTTATCCTAGCTATAATAGATGCTATATTAGCGTATTTCTAAGTATATATTGGGGGTTTCGCGAGTATATATCTTATCTAATACCTTAACTTCAACCTTAGAACCTCTCGCTTTAAATATCTCTTTAATTCCTAAACTTGTAGAAGGAGGTAGAGAAGGTAGAGAAGGTAGAGGAGCTTAGGTCGCTTAGGTCGCTTAGGTTACTTAAACTATTTTTAACATAGCTATAAGCATTTTAATTATAAGATATTACGCTAACTATTTATAATATAGATGCGTTTAGCTTAGGCTACAGGGAGGAGTGTTTATACTGTTATAAGCTAGTAAAGGTGCTGGTGTAATAGGCTTAGGTATAACTAGTATTATTACTCTATAAAGCTTTAGTAGCGTAATACTAATCTAAAGTGTAAGATTAGAGTGAGAAGTTAAGTATAAATGGTATTGTTTCTTTAAAAGATCCGCCTTTTTTTATACCCGTTAATAGGACCTAAGTTACTACTATACCGTAAATGTTTACTGCGGCCCGCTTTATACCACTTAAATGATTTTCCCTATTTATCTTAGGAGACGCTATATCTATTAGTTCTTATATAGTATAAAACTTAATTAAGTAAAGGTGTATAATCTTACCGTAGCTGTAGAAATAGAGTCGTGGCCTATATTTAGTATCTTAATCCTAGCACTAAAGTAACGTAAAAGGAGATATAATAGATATATAGAAGTATAGGTAGTAGAGGCTTATAGCTATCTAATATTGTTTAAACTGGAAATAATACGGAAAGGAATATAATTAGGACCCTATAACTTATCTAGGCTATATAAATTCTATATACCTACTTAAAATTCAGTTACTTAAGATATTTAAAAGCTAGATATATCTATATAAATAAAATTGGTACTATAAGAAATCGCTTTTATAACTTCACTAAAGTGGAATAAAATGGAGTGAAATAAAGTAAAATAAAATATAAAGTAAGGATATATAATAACTAATCCCTATATAATACATTATAACTTATATATAAAAGCGCTAACACTAAAATAATTTAGAGTTATATATTTTACTTTATTTTATTACACTTCACTCTATTTTACTTTACTCTATTTTACTTTTATAGCTATAACTAGCTATAATATTCCGGTAAAGCTTTTATAGATTAAGTTCTTATTAAGATTAATAAGAAAGCTAAGTAACTAAAAACGAACGGTATAACTCGTGGTGACTAGGAACTTTAAAAGCTAACTATTTTAACTTTATTTGGGGCGAGCCTATTAAGAAGCCTAATAGCTAAGCCGCGTTAGTAACGGATTAGCGAAAGGGCTGGGCCTATCGCGTATATATAGAAGTTTAGGACGTAAACCATTACCTATTTCTTGCTGTGGTATTAGCTATCCCGCTAATAGAATATATAAAAAAAAAGCTTTAATAGCGTTCTGGAGTACCCTATTTGCCTTAGGAACTACGAACTATATTAGATAAACTTAAGTCCTGCTACTAAGCTTTTTTTAAGTTAATAGCTATAGAATAGGTTTTTTCTAGCAGCTGTTATTTTCTTAGCTTTATATAGGCTTTATTTCCTTAAAGTTTATAACACTCTTCTTTAATAAGTAATATAATACTAACTTTAACTAGGAGAGGAACTTAGACGTAAGCTAAAAGTATTTACTTAGTATAAATGCATTATTAATCTATAGCATCGTAGAAATCTAGCTTACTTACTTAGACATACTACTTAAGAATATTAAATTATTGTTCCTTATAATGTATAAAGGAATTAAAACTAGCTAATAATAGGTATTGAAAAGGAAACGAGGGGATAAAACCTTAAGCTTTGTAATAGGCTTAGTACCTACCGGCAATAAAGACGGCTGCTTTACTATTACGCTCGGTTGTAAAGACATGATATAAGGCCTCCGCTAACTTAGACTAAAATAACTTAAGCTTTAGTAAACTTTATCTTATAACCTAAAACTTCGTAATAATACTATAGGGGAACGTAAAACGACCTTTCTGTATTGCTTGCCTATTTTTTGTTAATAATTATAACCTAGTCCTTTTTACGGACTTTTATAAACCTATCTCTAAAGTATATCTATTTTACGGATTGTTTGCCCTTATATAATCTATTTACTTATCTCTATACATTATACACTATTTAATTTTGCGTTTGGAATTAGTAATTAGGATAGGTCTTTAGAAATCCCGATTTATCTAACTGGAGCTCTGACATCTATGTTTTTCTTAGCTTACACTTTAGCTTATACCTTAGTTTTCTCTTATACTACCTACTGTTTAGCCATAATTTATAGTCTTGTAGTTTTACCTAGTAAAGGTATATGCATAATAGGTTATACTGTAGTAAGTTAGATAGTATTAGATCTTATATATAATTATTTTTTTTACTAGAAGTTTATTAACCAAAATTAGATTAAATTAACGTCGAGTATAGATAAACACGCTATAGATATTAGAGTATTAATAGGTGTTAATAGTCCTTATAAGAGTAAAATGCTATTATATATTAGGCCAACTCTATATTACTAATAGGTAAACCTTTTAATAGTAATTTAAACGAAACTAATGGTGCCGAGAGTTAGGGTAAAGGCCTCTTAAAGTAGGAGTAGCTTTAATAAACTATAATATAAGTACTTAGTTAAGTTAAAGGGGAATTAAAGGAAAAGTATACCGGAATATAGAGTGTAGTATGGCTACCTTTAGGCGTTAATGCCTGATGCGAAAGAATTAGTAGCTATATTCCTTAGGCGGCGGTTTTTAGCCCTACCTTAAATTTATGCCCTACTTTAACGAAGGTAAACGTTATATAAATAAACGAGCCAGCCCGTTAGTACAATTAGGTAAAGCTCCCGCGATAATATATATATAAGCTGCATTTACCCTTACTTGTAGAAACTAAAGCTAGTTAATATATATAACTAATTTTTACTACCTACAGCCTATTAATATATAATACTATAAATAATTATATAAATTATGGCCTGCCCTTATTTGTAGGGCGAGTTGGTAAAGCAATTAAGCGTCTATATCCCTTTTATATACCTTTACACTATATGCATAGGTTAGCTTAATTATAAACGCCCAACTTATATAATCTCTTAGTAGTATTGTATTACAGCATAAATAATAGGCCGAATGGTGGAACGCCAACTCTGGCATTTTAGTATTGCCGTTAGTGGCTTTAGTACCAACTCGTTTTAAGTTAAAGAGCGGAAGGAAACATGTAAGGCTAAAAATATCACTTTTAGCCAATGCCCTATAGTATATAGTTTTGTTTATATTGCTTATATAGCTGCCTTCCTCTATTCCGTATAGGAACTAATACTTATATCTTTTACTCCCCTATAGAAACTAATTCCCTATCCTCCCTTGCCCTATAGCTTTTAGTTCTTTACGGGAACTAATGCCATATAACTTCCGTTCTCCTATTCCTAGATCTATAAGTAATTCGCCCGCGCTATAGCCTACTATATAGGCTTTGTTGTTATAGGAGTAAAATTAATAGAGAGATATCCTCCTTGTAAAGGTAGCTTTTATATTAGCTAAGTAAAACTTAAAGATAATATCTACCTGGCTAAATCTTTATCCTTATAACGCTGTAACTTACGCTTTACCTATTCTATGGCTTCCTCTCTATTTTCTATCTTTTTAACTATATTTAATAGCACTTTGCCTAGTTTTTACGACCTATTTAAAAGAAAAATCCTAAGTAGGGTAAACCGTCTCCTGTATAGGGGGGAAATACTTAAAGTAGGGCGGAAACCAATTATGTCTAAGACCTATAAAACTATCAACTTATAAAAAGCTATATTATTTATAATATTTACCTTAGTGTCGGAACGTTAATCATGTAACGTGGTCATGAGACTACGTAGCGAGGTTAGCTAACCTGACCTTAGAGCAACCCCTTACTTCTAGACAACAATCAACTACCAACTTCAACACCGCATACGTACCATTACGAGTGATATTCGTGCACGTTAATAAAGTGAGTATACCGATACTGATCAGTAGACGTATAGATTAGGAAATACGCAATAGCAAAGCTCGAAACCACGCATTGGCTTAACTGCTAACGCGTTAGATCGCAGAGCTATCGCCCTATTTTAGTTAAAGGAGAAAACTACATTACCCTTAAAGCTCGAAACCACGTATTAGCTTAACTACTAACGCGTTAGATCGCCTAGAGAACCATATCTTTACTTAGAGAGAGCTACGTTATCCTCAAAGCTTAAAACCACGCATTAGCTTAACCGTTAACGCGTTAGATCGCCTAGAGGACCGTATCCCTGCTAAGAATCGTCTACAGTATCCAAAAACTATAGATTTGTTAATAGGACACGTACATACCTAGAAGACACTACCCTCGAAGCTCGAGACCACGCATTAGCTTAACCGCTAACGCGTTAAATCGCCTAGAGGATTATATCTTTACTAAGAATCGTCTTCAGTCTTTAAAAACTGTAGATTTGTCAAGGGGACACATACACACCCTTACACCCTTATTTCTTAACCTTAACCTTAACCTTAACCTTAACCTTAACCTCTACCTTACCCTCAACCTCGACCCCTAACCTTAACCTTAAACCTTAACCTTAACCTATAACACGATAATATAGAAATTAATTAGAAGGAGAGAATTGCTAAGTATAGATACGGAATTGATGCAGATAAGGCTACAAAGGATGAACTGGTAGAGTTTATAGAAATGATAATATATCTAATATAAGACCTTACGGACAACGACTTATGGTACATTTTTTGGGAGCAGTTTAAGGGGTTTATAGTAGAGAGCTTTAAGAAGATACGCACAGATATTAGATCTAAGCTACAAAGACATCTCCTTAAAAGAGGTGTTTACGTAGGCAGATGCACTAGCAGAATTACTATATCTGAGCTGTTATTTAAAGTTACACAAGAAGAAAAGCTGTATTAATGGATAGATAAGGAAATCGTAGCAACTATTAAGGAGTTAGTAGAACCACTAGCTATAAGAGTACTGCGAGATAGGTTAAACCACACTCGTAATAGTCTATTGGGTTAGCCTATAGCTATAGTTGCAATACCACCTAGGTCTAATGCACCAACTGCTACCTAATAGCAGCGTACCCTAACGCAACCTACCTCTACGCGGAGTCGGCAACTATCGCCTACGGCAACCGCCTCTATCCTCCCTCTAGTAACTGTTCCTACCCTAATTACTATACCGCTAGCTGTCCTAATCGCTGCATCGCCAGCCGTCCTAATTGCTGCATTGCCGGCTGTCCTAATTGCTGCATTGCTGGCCGTCCTAATTGCTGCATCGCCAGCTATCCCAATTGCTGTATCGCCAGCTACCCTAATTACTGCCCCCGCTGCCCCTACTGCCCCTACTACCCCACCTAGTCCTCCTCCTACCCAGTATCTTTACCCTAGTACTGCTAGGGGTAGACTAAACTATACTCTTAACGGTTTAGCTATTGGCCCAGAATTAGTTTAGCCTACAGCTATAACTATAGCTATAGCTACAACACCGCCCGGAACGCAGATACCTACCCCTATAACACCTTAACCACCTGTTGTATCTATACCCTAGCAAGCTGCACTAACTGCCTCTACCCTCCCTCCAGTAACTGCTCTAACCCCACTACTAGCTGATCCGCTAATTCCACTAGCTATTCTAACTGCTGCACCACTAGTTGTCCCAATTGCTGCACCACTAGCTACTCCGATCGCTGCCCCTACTGCCCCTACTACCCCTCCCGGTCCTTAATCCTCTAATTATAACTAATTGCTATGGTTAAGAGAGCAGCAGCTATATATATATATACTACCTAAACCGGCCGTGCCTAGTGTAGAGTAAGGATCTAGGCAAGGACCTAGATATAGTAAGGAGGTGGCTATAATTATAAAGATCTATATAGATAACCAGAAGGCTTACTAGGGAGTTCCTACCTATAGAACTACCGTCTTAAACCCTAGAGAAGACTTGTCTTAGTTAATTAATAAGTTACAGTCTTTAATTATTGCATGGGAGAAGGAACACCCTAATTAAGGAGTGTATACTACCTTCTTTACGGATCGCCGCTACTATAGTTAAGACTAAGGCCGAAACCATAACTGAAACTTTAGCCGCGATTAAACACCCTACGGACGCTATAATAAAGGGGTAGGTTAAATAAGCGAACTGTAAGGTATTGCCTAGGTGTATAGTAGGGAGTAGGCAATACCCTTGTATAGAAGAGAGAGAGATAAACTAGGGGAGGAAGAAGGCTGTAAGCCTAAGGAGCTTATAAGGGGTGGCCAAGGCCTAGCTAAAGGCTACCCTTAGCAGCCCTAAGAGCTCCTAGGATATAGCTAAACACTAATATCTAATACCCGCAGTGTCTGATATCTGCAAGATCCGCAATATTCGCAATATCCGCAATTCTCTGCACTGATTCAAAGTCCTTATACGACTATCTCGTACGACTTGGAACCACATAAGAGAAGCGATTAATAATTGATGTAATGTGCCTACGACAAGCCTATAAACGTCGGCAGATTACAGAGGTTAAATAGATTGATGGCGAAGCTAACCCTGCGGACGCGATGACTAAGGGGAAGCCTTATATCGCCCTATAGTGACTTATTAACACGAACTAAGTTAATATACAGGCTGTAGGTTAGGTGGAACGTAAGGAGTAATAGAAGGTGGCTTGCGGGTTATATAACTGGCAGAAGACGGCAGAAACTTATATAACCAGCAGAAGATGGCAGGAAGTTATATAATTGGCAGAAGTTAGGTTTAACAGAAATTGGTAGAAATTGGTAATATAGTAGAATTTGGCAGAACTCTATAACATGGCAGAATTTAGCAGAATTCGGTAACATAACAGAATTTAGTAGAAAATCGATAAGTCGGCAGAATATGGCATATGCCGCGCCCTAGCGCTGTTATAGCTATTGCGTATTATGGACGGGAGAGCTAGCTATTGCGTATATGCTATAAATAGTCTAGAAGTAGGCTTAACTTTAAAGTATAGATTAGCCTTCTTTTTAGAGTTGCTCTAGTGTCGGAACGTTAATTATGTAACGTAGTTATAAGACCACGTAGCGAGGTTAGCTAACCTAACCTTAGAGCAACCCCTTACTTCTAAACAACAATTAACTACTAACTTCAACACCGCATACGTACCACTACGAGTGATATTCGTGCACGTTAATAAAGCGAGTATACCGACACTTAGCTTGCTTAAGTTTACTATTAAAGGAGACCTATTTAAAGAATTTTTAAGAAGAAGGAGTGTCTTTTATTTAAAGCTAATCATTTTTATTTTTAACCTTACGTTCTACCTATTTAATTATTTCTAGCCCACCTTTTATAAGTATAAGATTACCCGAGAATACCGTGCGTTTAACTACCAAACTATTAGAATTAAATATCCCTAAAAAGATATATTTGCCATAAAATAGGTGCGATTTATAGTGCTGGCACTGCCGTGTATAGTAGAGGGTAAAAATATCTTTAACCTATAGAACTATTAGACTAATATAAGGGGTATATAGTATCTTTTACCTTAACACCTTTATAATTAGTCTTAGGTTTATAAAAGCCCTATAGGAAATCTTAAGGAGAAATAGAAGGATAACCTGGTTTAAGAATTAAATTATTCTTTATAATTTCTAGCAGCTTTATTGCAATATTATTCTTAGGAGGTAAAAGCGCTAGGTAAGGTTAAAGTGGTAAAGACGGGAGTGGAGGTTTAGTGGCCTCTTTATATAGGACCAGAGGATATATATTTATATACAGTTTATAGCATATTCTCCTTACCTATAAATATTAAGACAATTTCTATATGTTGGTTATATAAGGTGATATCACGTAGCTACGGTTCGTAGATAGTATAATAATTGTTATTCTTTTTGATTTAATTGTCAAAAGCAAAGGATTGTAAGGATCGCAGTGCCTAAGAAGGGGGGGCTGATAAGTTACTATAAGGGTGACTAATCAGAGACAATATAACCTCTATCCATACATTCCAACACTAGCAGTTCTTTCTTTATGCTTGTGGCGCTGCAGAAAGGCAGTAAAGTATTAGTTTAGCTGCAGGTAGAAGCAGTAAAGGTTAAAGATTAGCTGTAGGCGGGAGCAGCAAAATATCGGTAAGCTGCGGGTAGAGCAGCAACGGTTAAATCGGAATTAGCTGTAAGCATAGCAGTGGTCTGTCCAGGTGGTAGTACGGCACCAGTAATAGTAATAATAGTGGTTAAGCATAGAGCCTATTGGTGCGATCAGTATCGTAATAGCAGGCATAGCGGCGCTATTAGTTTGTTAATAATATATGGTAGTACAGTGCTGCGTAGGGTCGGTTCCGTAGGCAGATTGGCACGAAGTCTTATTATAGGGTTGGTTCGCAGGCGTTGCGGATATCGTTACGGATATTGCGGATATTGTTATAGATATTGCGGATATTGCAGATCGGATATTGTAAATATTGCGGTAGAAATAGGTAGGCGCGTACAAGGTGTTACGGGGTGTCCTATAACAGCAATATAGGTACGAGCCTATCTGGGTTAACGGAATCGTTAATAGCCCTAATAGCCATCTGTAAGGTGAGCTCTCTAATAGTACTTCTGGCAATTCTTCTTTATACTTTACCTGCGTAACTATGCCGTCCTAACCGCTTCCCCCCTATATTACTCTCTCTTTACCTATCCTTTATGGTACCCTCTACGAGAACTTCCTGTCTAAATTATGCTGGTAGCCACCTCTATAGCTATCTTGGGAACCGCGGAATCCTCCTTTATATTAGCCGTAGCTATATCTATATCCTCTACTATATCCTTCTTACTAGTAGGTTAGGGTATTATTTATAGATCTAGCTTGTTATACCAGTTATCCAGGTGCAGTAGGGGTTAAAGGAAACATCTCAGCGCTTAAGTTAAATGGGGTTAAGAATCTCTAGTGGGACGGAGCTTAAGGCACGGGTTGAGGTACAGCAGCTTAAGGAACTTGAGGTGTTTAATAGCCTAAGGTTGTCTATAGTGGTTGCTGCGGAGATTGCTGCGGAGATTGCTGCGGAGGTTGCTGCGGAGGTTTTTGTGGAGGTTCTTGCGGAGGTTCTTACGGAGGTTCTTACAGAGGTTCTTACGGAGGTTCTTCTAGAAGTTCTTACGGACGTTGCTATGGACGTTGTGGTTGCTGTAGAGGCTGCTGTGGACGTTACTACTAGGTAGGAGGAGGACTAAGTGGGAGATTAGCGTTCTAGGGGTTTTAATACGAATTAAAGTTGCCTTTTAAAGAATATCGGTTGGTTCTTAGCTTCCGTAGTTAACGTATAATCTTAGCTTCCGTCTATACTGGTTCTTCTATACTAATAATAACGGCCTAAATATTGCTAGCAATTAAGTTACCGTTCTTAGCAATGTATACCCCATTCCTACGGAGGAAGTCTTAAAAATCCTAAATAATACTAGCGTTACCGAGTGCCTAGGTGTTGGCGGTCCATCCTATAAAATCTTTCCTAAAATACTCCTATAGCTGTAAATCGGCTTAGTGTCTATTTTAGTAGAATATAATATAATATAGGAGAAAGCTATTAACTTGTTTTGCGGTATAAGTTATTATATTAATAGTAAATTCGTCCTAATCTTTATTAATGAGTTTCGCGTACGTAGCTACCCCTAGTAGTAGGAAGTCTCTCCAGTTGTCTAGAATAGCCATGTTTTTAAAGGAAGGGAAATATTATTAGTGTAGGGATTGTCGTTTGGTATAGGGGTTGTTGTTTAGTATAGGGGTTGTCGTTTAGTACGCGTTTATGACGTATATTTGCGGTTATGGGGCTTAGGACTAGTTCTGGCCTTAAATCGCGAAGACTTATAAAGCGTGTTATTCTGCGTAATAGACGCAAGAATCTGTAATCTTAGAAAGGCTTAGGACCATTTCTGGCCTTTAGATCCTTAGATTCGTGGAAGAGTTCTATTTAAGGTTTAGGACCAGTTTTAACCTTAAAAGACAGCTTCCTCTAGTATGAGTAGCACTGGTATAGTGGCTTATCTCTTCTTAGTGGAATACCTAGCTGTTTTATAGTATAATAGTAAAGTTAACTACTAATCAGTGTTAGTTACATAAGGTAATATCACGTAGCTACGGTTCGTAGATAGTATGATAATTGTTATTCTTTTTGATTTGATTGTTGAAAGTAAAGGATCGTAAGGATCGCAGTGCCTAAGAAGGGGGGGCTGATAAGTTACCATAAGGGTGACTAATTAGAGACAATATAACCTCTGTCTATACATTCCGACACTATAAGTCGCCTATATCTCTTTTATAAGGTACGTTAATGCTTAGGCGCGCATTAGTATAATAATGGTTTTTAGGAACGGGCGGTGTTATATAGGCCCTACTTGACCAGAAATTAGCCCCACTAAATAGCTTTTATTTATTTATGTCCGCTACTTACACCTTTAACTTAGTAATATTTAGGCTATAGATAGATTCTAGCATCGATAGTAAAGATATAAATGATTTAATAGCCTATATAGCAACATAAAACTAAGAGAATTTCTCTTTAAAGATATCCGATATACCTTTCCGTATTATACCCGCTATAGCTATAATAAACAAATATATTAATTTATACTTAGATATTAGTACTAATGCTAGAAGAGGTATAATAGCATGCTAATAAATATAAACTAGAAAGCTAGAACTATTGCTATAATAATCCTAACTATAACCCCTAACGCCGTTTTACTTAAAAAGTTAACTTTAGTATAATATAATAATCTATAGACTTCTTACCTATATATGCCCGTACAGAGTATAAATAAGGCTATAGTAATATTAGCTATTAGGCTGTTAGGCTTAAGTAATAGACTACTAAAATTTAAGGTCTTAGCAGACTACGAATCTTTTTAGCTAAGGAGTGGTAAGATATTGGGTGCTTTATATAATACGCCCTAGATTTTTAAAGGATATAGAGGCGGAACCGCTTATATATCTATATAGGTCCGCAAAATTACTACCTCGTAGTAGCCGTTATAATTTAAGGGTTGGATTAGCATTCCAAATATATAGGAGGTCCCCCGTTAAGAATGGTTAAATATAATAGATCTTATGGGCTATAATTGCTATTATACTATATATAGGGGACCGTAGCGTAGTAATTAACTGTATTATTTATTACCGTGCCGTTTATATAGGTGGAAATTAGTAGAGGGCCTAGGTGTATATTAAGGTAGTTTTAAATAAACTTAAATTGGATTAGCAGAAGGTTCTAATATATATTAAGAGGGTTAAAGAACTTAGGAAGGTTCTAGTAAATATTAAAATGGTCCTTAAAATGGATTAGCGGAAGGTTTAGATATATATTAAGATCGTTCTAAGGGAACTTAGGGGAAATTAACGGAAGCTTTTAATATATATTGGGATAACACTAAAGGAGCCTAGGGGAAACTAACGGAAGATCCTAATATACGTCGGGATAATCCTAAGAGATTTAGACAGGCGTACTTTCCTTCTCTATACTAGGTGACGAAGAACTGTCTAATCTAGGGCGCTTTTTTTGGGGGTGCTTAATTTCCACTAGCCTTTTCGCTTTACTAAAGCTCTAAGGGGCATTTTAAGCTTTTAGTTAACTTATTAAGTTAGTATTAGCGTAACCAAGATATATATCCTTTAGTTACTTTTTTAAAAAAGCCAACTCTATCTATTCTAGGTATTGCGGTTAGGTCTATAACTAAGTATTTAAGACAAAAAATTCTCCTAAGGTTATATACCTTTTAATACTATTAAGAGTTAATTATTAATATAGTAAAGGCCTAAGGAAGAACTAACATTGTACTGTAGTTTATATTGCTAAGACTAATATATACCCTAGGTTTAAAAAAAATTCCATTTCTAGCTAGCAATATTGTTATATTTTAATGCTTCTCCTCCTAAAGGATAAACTGACTTCCTTGCCGTACTCCTAAGGCTTTCGCCATTTTTAGGCTTCTGTTTTGCCTTCTTTAATTACTTTATTATAATATTTATCCTCTTAGATAGAATAGACTTTATTAACCTACGGCTAACTAGATTTTTATTATTCTTAAGAATGTTAGCTAGGTTATAAATTATAAGCTTATTATTGTCTTCTGCTAGTCTAGTATATAGTTCCTATAGGGCTTTAGTTAATCCGCTCTTAGCTAGATTATAAAGTAATTAAAATATATTTAAGTCATTTAGGTTTAGGGATAGAATTTTTACGCTAATAGTAATAAGTCGCTATATAGCTGTTTGTAGTAAGGTTTTTAGTTTTACTTCTTTACCTTTATAAAGCGGGGCAGGGCGTCTATTAGGAAGTAGGATTTCCTTAGGAACTAGAAATAATAAAAAGAAGTTATATAGACCTTTCTAAGTCTCTAGAGTTATTAGAGTCGCTAAAGCTGCTAAAGCTTTTAGGGCTGTTAAGATTGCTAGAGTCTTCCAAACCCCCAAAATTGCTAAAGTATTACTTAAGCTAAGCGCCTCTGTATATCCGATGGAGAAAGCTTCTAGGAAATTCTCTGCCGCTCTATTAAGAACTTTAACTCCTTTAGCTTCGCTAATAGAGCGTAGGTATTACGCAACCCGCTTAAGCTTTTTTAATAGTAACTATTACGCGTAAGTAACACCTTAGGAAAGGAGTATTAGAAGGTAAACCTATAAAAGAATAAGAATTAATAGTGCGAGCTAGCTGTAAGAACGCATTAGGAAGGACTGCTTCTCCCTTTTATAGCAAAGAATAATTAGCCTTAGGTAAGAAAGAATTATAAAATAGAATTACTATAGCGCTAATAAGTATCTTATTACCCTGCTGCTAAGACATAAGTATTATAAATTTATTAGGTTGTTTAACCTAATAAAAGAAGGTAGCTAAGCGTAAGGGTAAGAGAAGCAGGAGATAGTATAGGGGGGTTTCGTTATAATTGTAACGAAACCCCCCTATAATATTAGCTTAGTATATATTAGCCCCCTTACCTCTATTACCCCTAAGACGCTACTACTCCTCTAAATCCCACTACTACAACTTGTGCTCCTTTAAAGATCTATAATAGAAAACTAAACAGCTAATTAAAGTAAGGATGTATAGCTAGCTCGCTAGTTAATTAGATATAGCTTACCTACTACTATAAAGTCTAAAAGCCCCCGTTAATTTGCTTTTTAACAATATACTAAAGGCGCAAGCTATGACGATATATTTCGCAAGAATTAAAGGCTAGAGCGCTTTAATAAACTTAAGGGTATAAGATAAAGATAAGTGATATATAGAGCTAATTCCGCCCCGTTACGCTAGGATATATAATTGCCTTTATTTAGTTGCCTTAACGCTCCTTTTATAGCTTTTATTTATTACTGCCCTAGCTTTACTATTTTTATTACTCCTCTTAAGCTATTTCCTAGCCTATCCTGTTTCTGCTAGCTATTTACAGCTATGTTACTTCTTTAATAACTAGCTTGGTCTTTAAAGCCGTAATTTGCTAGACCCTATTGGCCGTTAATACCTTAAAGCGGTATACTTAGCTGCCTCTTATAACTATTACTAGCGATTTAGCAGCAACTCTTTATTAGGATTAAGATTCTAAATATAGCGCATTAATTACTGAGCTTTGCTAGAGAGCGAGCGTATCGCTATCTATTAATATAGATCTGGAAATGGCGTCTTTAATTATATTAGAAATTCATTTTAGATTAACTACAAAACTTAAAACCTCCTCGCGTTTTAGTACTTACTAACTTAAAGGCCTGTAAGGCTAGTAAAAGGCACCTTTAAAGCCAAATAACGTGCATTTAAGTACTGGCCTACCGCGTAGTCAACTTAATAAAGGCCTAAAAAACTAGTAAAAGCTACCTAAGTAGTAAGACCGGCACCGTATACTAACAGAAGAAGCTATAATGTATAAGATTCTCCTTATTTACGTAAATAAGGAGACTGTGTATATGCTCGCCTATAACTTAATTAGTCTCTTCCCTAAGTTTAAATAGAAATTTCTTTATCTTCTTTAGACGAGAACTAAAGTAGCTATAGTGCCTGAAATATAGGATATTATCTATTTATCTTTATTCTTAGAAATAATGTATAAACGCCCTAACGCAATTATATTCTAGGTATATTTAATATCTTTTATTTTATATCTGTTTTAATTAAATTATAGAGACTAATTTAAGAGAGTCTTAAAAGCTTAAAGAAGTATATTAGGAAGGAAGGTGTATAGAGAGCTATCTTTTAGGGGCTATATTTATCCAGTATAGAACCTTAATAGTAGTTATTTGTATCTAGCTTAGAGAGTATTAAGATTTCGGTATATAATTAAATTTAAATTCTCTACCGTCTTTAAATAAGTTCCTTTATACTATAATGTAAATTTATACTAAAGTGCTTATGTAGTAGGGGGAAGCCGTACTAGTGGCGTTGTTGCGTTTATTGACCGCTTAGTGCTCCGTTAAATAGGTGTGTTCCCGCTAAATATCCCTATACTTCTCCCTACTACTCCCTTCTTTCCTTCTAAAAATTTAACCATAGATGGATATCTAGCAATTAATCTATTAGCCTACGCTATTACTACTAGTATTAGTATACTTAGTGTCGGCCAATTTAGCGCCAGCCGGTTTAGCGTTAATAGTTTCTACTAGTTTAGCGCCGATAGTTTAGTATAGATTAGCTTAGTACGATAAACTATTTAGTAACTAAACCTATTGCTAACCGCCAATAGTAATTATACGATAGTCCTTTAAAAAACTTTAAAGTAGACGCCTAATGACTTATTATAATTGATAAATATAACCTTTAAGGGTGATAATAGATGGGAAAGGATTGCTTCTAAGCTTAGAAGATATGCACTTTATTATTAAAGGAAATATAACAAACTTTTTATTAATGCTAAAGTGTATAAAATATAGATACCTAAAAACTATGCAATCGCGTACTATTTAAGGTAGTAGCGCGGTTACTTATATATAGATATTGCTAGATGGGTACTACATTTACTAGCTAATATATGGGAGATGTGTAGGAATATGTACGTTTTATACCTTATTCTACTAAGATATCTTGCTTATATCTTAGACTTAAATAG
Source organism: Cenococcum geophilum 1.58 (assembly GCF_001692895.1). Classification (NCBI taxonomy): domain Eukaryota; kingdom Fungi; phylum Ascomycota; class Dothideomycetes; order Gloniales; family Gloniaceae; genus Cenococcum; species Cenococcum geophilum. The sequence goes on from NW_027137567.1 coordinate 1,225,459, forward strand.
AATGACTAAACTTTTAGTATATTAGACTTACCTTTAGGGTTTTGGCGTATATTATTAGTAGGTCCCCTTTTTTAGATAGTATATAGCCTTATCCTCTACTTTTGTTTAAACTTTACTAATACTCTGTTAAGATTAAAGTTGTAAATAAAACTTTGTAGGCCTAGAAGGCGATATAAATAGCCGATAATAACGCCCTCCTTATACGTTTATATAATAAAAGACTTAATAAGGATATATAGGGAAAAATTATAGAATATTTTATAGGTAGAACACTATAGGGATGTAAGAGCCGTTATAAGATTTTAAGGCCTAAGCCTAAAGAAATATAGATAGTTAAGGAAGAATAGATAGCTGAGGAAGAGAAACGCCTTATAGATATGTGTAAGAAACAAGGCATAACATAAAATGACTTTAGAAGATGGTTTTTAGGAAGAACGCGACTTTTGTATAAGCAGCATTATATATATATATTTTCTAAAAAAGGAATAAAGCGATTAGCAGGACTAGTAATGCTAAAGAAAAAAAAGGTAATAAGGTGGAAATAAGCAGCGCTAAAGGAAAAGAAGGTAATAAGGTATAGATAAGTAGCGCTAAATATAAAGACCTAATGTGTCACGGCTTAAATAAATGCCTCTAAACCGAAGCTTGAACGAATGCTGTATTACGAAGATACTAAGCTAAAGAGAAGGAAAAGGGGTTGCTAGGACTGATATAAATAAATATATAGGGTAAGCCGCTAAGGCGCCAGCTTTAGGCGGGCTAATTATAGGTCAGCAGAATATAGTAGAATTTAGCAGGTAACGTGCGATAGCGCTATTACATTACCCCCCTCTTTAAAAGAAAGCCTGCTTTTAGGCTTAGTTAGAAAAAATAGGGTAGTACTAGGCTTATAAACGTAGGATTATAAAAATATAAGATAAGGAGATAAAGGAGATACGAGTCCGTTCTAACTAAGTATAAAGGGCGATTATGGGCTAAGTAGAAGCACTAGGCTAGAAAGAGTAGCCGCTAAAAGTCTTAGCACGGATCTAACTAATTAGATAACTTTAACCGGCGGTTAAAGTTCCTAGATATCTGAAATTTTATAGTACTAGCAGAAACCGGCAGAATATAGCAGAATTTGGCAGATAGCTATATTAAGGCTTTGGGGTGTTTTTGTCCCTATATTCTTCTGGTAACTTATTGTCTTTATTATACTAGCATTCTATCCATTTGTTTAGGTATTTTAGGGGTCCAGGCGTATTAGGGTATTAGTTATAGAATTCTTTAAGCTTCTAGGGGTAGCCTATAAAGTTCTATATAGGGTACTAGGTTAGGTTAGGATTATAGCCCTTCTATTAGATATAGTATTTTAGCGCTCCCCGTACTATCTTATAGGCTAGTATTTCGTTAACCTCCTATTTATTATTACCGTTTACTTAAACTAGTAGGGAAGGCTCGTTCTTTTATTTAGGCAATAGGTTATTTATAGCTTTCCGTAACTTATCTAGTAAAAAGATAAAGTAAACCCTAATTAAGTCTAGGAGCTTTATCTTATATAAATTGCCTATCTTCTTAAGAACCTTATACGGTCCTACTATCTAGTAGTCTAGCTTACGGCTAGGTTATTTAGTCCTTTAATTCCTTATTATAACCTAGACTATATCACTAGGGGCAAAATTAGGCTCTTAACGGTGTTTATTTATTTACTATTCTATTAACCTCTAAGCTTTTTTTAGGTTCTTATAGGCTACCGTCTAAGCCTCCTCTAATTATTTAGCGTATTATTAGGCCTTAGTATAGGATAGCTTCTCTTATATAGTCTAAGGTTCTTTTAGCCTTTTCTAGTTAAAGCTTATATAGGGTAAGTATCCCATTTTTAGCTAAATTAGGGCAAACCCTATAGAGTTATAGGGTAGGGTTGCTTGCGCGTAGTTTATTAAGGGTAGTAGTTTAGACTAGTTATTCTAGAAATAGTTAATAAAGAGCCTAAGCCTCTAGTCTAGGTACTAATTTATAATCTCTATCTAACCGTCTATCTAGGGGTAATAAGCCGTAAAAAGCTTTAGCTTAATACCTAAGATCTAAGTAAACTTATTCCAGAAGGCCGATATAAACTATAGCCTATAATTAGATATAATAGTATCTAGTAGTCTATAGATTTAGTAGACGTAATAGATATATAGCTAGGCTACTTCTTTAGTATTAATGTTTTTATAATATAGAATTAAGAACGGGCGTTTACTAAAGCGGTTAACTATAACTATAACTATATTATATCTGTTACGGTCCCTAGGTAGTTTATAAAAGTCTATAAAGATATACTACTAAGGGCGCTCTAGTATTAGGAGTGGCTTAAGTAGTCCTAGGGTCTTATCCTATAGGATTATAGCTCTTTAGTAGTCTTCGCAGTTCTATATATATTAATTAATATCCATAACTATTCTCGGCTAGTAGTAGTAGCAGTTAATAATTTTACGAGTCTTGTTCTTACTAGGGTATACTATAAAGACTTAGCAATAAGCTTCGCGGATTAGTTTAGTCCATAGATTATTAATATTAGGGACTATAAGCCGCTCCTAGTATAGGAGTAATCCTTCCTCTATTTTAAAATCAGGGTTTTCTTTTACGGCTTATTCGCGGAGGGCCCTTAGGGCATTAGCCGTGCGGTTTACAGTTAGGAGGCGGTTAATTAGCCCTATTAGCTTATCTAAGGACTCCTCTATTAGTGCTAGCTTATTTTACTAGAAGTCTAGCTCCTTAAGGATCCATGGGTTAAGCTGTTTTAAATAAAGGAGGGCGCGCGTCTAATATTGGGTCTTTAGCTTATCCTAGGGTCCTATGTCTTATTCTCTTTAGGTTAGAGCATTAGCCTTAGAGTTTTACTTACTAGAACAATATATAATTATAAAGAAGAATTAGGAGAGTATTTCGGCCTACTAGGTCTATTACCCTATAAGCTGCTTTATAGTTATAAAGTACTCTAAGGCTTTATAATCTATATATATCTTAATCTAGGAGTTTGTACCTTTAAGCTCTACGCGCTATTAGGAGAGTAATTAAATAATAGTTAGTATTTCTTTGTTATATACTTTGTAGTTATACTTAGCTAGGTCTATTATCTTTAAGAAGAAAGCTATAAAGTACTATTCGCTGTCTAGATATAACTGTAATAGGATTTCTACTACGACCCTATTAGAGGTGTTTATTTCTAGCATTAATTTAAGGTCTAGGTTATAGTAATAAAGAATTAGGGAAGAGATAAGCTAATTCTTTACCTCTTTAAAGGCCTTTATATAGCTATCGTTAAAGACAAAAGGCGTATCCTTCCTAGTTAGTTATATAAGAGGTTTTGCTATAATTCTATAGTTATAGATAAACCGGCGGTAGAAATTATAAAAACTAAAAAAGGACTAGATTCCTTTTACTATATAAAGGGGCTTCTAGTTACAGATTACCTCTACCTTCTTAGGGTTAACCTTAATTCCTTCTATAGTTATAATAAACCTAAGGTATTTTATACGTTTTACCCTAAACTTATATTTCTTAATATTAACTTATAAGCCTGCGTTCTATAGTCTTTCTAGGACCTTCTTAATATAAACTTAATACTTAAGTTCGTTATTTAAGTATATAAGAATGTCGTCTAGGTATGCCGTGCAGAATTTGTTAAGGTAATTAAAAAGAACGTTATTTATATACCTTTAGTATATAGCTAGTCCGTTTATTAGTTTAAAAGGAAGAACTTTATATTTATAGGAACTATAGCGAGTATAGAACGTTGTTAAATCTTTGGATATAGGGTCTATCCTAATTTGGTAGAAAGCTTAGCGGATATTAAGTTTGGTAAAGATCTTTACCTAGCTTAGATATATAAGGGTCTTATTAATTAAAGGAATAGGATACTAGTTCTTTTAAGTAATAGTGTTTAGCTTCTAATAGTTAATATAAAAATAAAGGCCTCTATTAGGCTTTTTTATAAATAGGATAGGGGAAGTAAAAGGGGCTTAACTTAGCTCGATAAACCCTTTATCCAGGTTATTAATTAAGTACTACTTTATTACTTTTAGCTTATCCGTTAATTAATAGTAGAGGGGGTTATAGCCTAGCAAGTTATTAACCTCTAATTAAATCTTGTAATTATATGTCTAGTAGGGGGGTAACTTGTTTAAGGCCGCCTTTAAGAATGCATTCTTATAGCCTATATAAATGGTAGGAAGAAGGCGTTTAACTAGTTCCTTATTAGTTTCCTTATCTAGCCTTTCCTCTTTATTATTAATAATTTAGTTAATCTTATATAGGCTCGTTATAAAGACCTTATTATCCTTCTGGTATATAGTAAAGTAAAACGCTATAGCGTTAATTACGGCAATGTCTATAGTAGGGGGGTTAACTAACAATAGGGGCGTATATAACTTTAGGGACTTCTAGGGTACTAGCGTTATTATTACTCCTTTTAGCTCCTGTTACATCTTTTAGAGGTTATCCCTTATATCCTATTAATACATTCTTTTCTATAACGGTTAGATCTATATAATTTAGACGTTATCTACATTATTATCTGTCCCGCTTCTGTATATAAAGTCCTCTTTAAACGTAGCGCTTTAGGAGAGTATCTTTATTAGTATAGAGTTCTTTCTAGCTTTACGGCGGGCGTCCTCTTAGGTAAAGGCTAGGTTACGGGCCCGGACATCCTGCTAATAGGTAGGGTTAGCCCTTGCGGCTAGTGTCTTGCGGTTAGTTTAGATCTCCCTAATAAAGGAGGGTAACCTTAGTCTATCCTCCGGCCAGATAAACCGTCTTTTTTATATATTTAACTAAATATTAAAATAGGATATCTATTTTCGTCTAAGGATTATATTATAGGACCCTAGGTCTAGGATATAAAAGGGGATGCTATATTAGCGTCGTCCGTTAAGAGTAATATATAACTTTAAAACGTGGGTAACGGGCTAACCGGCTTAGCTGTTATAGCCCTTTACCTAAATAGGCTTCTCTAGTTAGATAGCTTTTGTATTTAGAAACTTAGCAACATTATTTATATAGGCAGTATTTATAAAGGCGAAGCCATTTGCTTTAGTATTAATAAGGGCGGTTATATTAACTTTATATCTATTTTAAGATACTATATATAAAACCATAAAATGCTTTCTACCTATTAACTAACTAAAATTAATCTCTTTAAGATTAATAGGGTACCCTAAGGGGGAGTCTTTCCCTAGGGTTCTTCTTTTCCTAACTTATCGGACGTTTCTCCTTCCTCTATCTCCTTAATATTGCCTATATCCTTTAGCTCCGGGCAGGATAAGGTAAAGTGACCTTACTTATTGCAGTTAAAGTATGTAGCCGAGGCAGGGTTAATTAGAGTATTACGGCGAATACTAGTTAATAGCGTGGTACGTAGCTAGTTAGGCGAGGCTCGCCGGTGCGTAGTTATAACTACTTTTAGTATAAGAGCAGTTGTAACTTATCTTCCTGCTCTAGCTCCTATAGGTATAGCTAGCAAATTCTAATTATTACGGAGTTGCTTCTGCTAATTAGGGCAGGCGTTAATCCGCTTTAGTTCTAAGTCTAATAATAGGTAATAAGCTAAGTCTTTCGTAGGTTAGTAGGTTATCTAAGGTTATAGCGATCTTTTTTTATAGCCGGATTATTAGCTTATTGTATAGGTCTAATTAGTAGTTCTTAAGGGGAACCTAGCCTTCTCCTATAAGGTGTAGGAATTAAGTCTAGAATTTAGTAAAGGGTTGGTTTAGTTTTATTATTAGGTAATTATAGTTATAATAGGCATCCTGTACTTTATTTAGGTTAATATAAATAGCTGCTAGGTGCCGTATTATCTCGTTAACAGATATAAATTAGATAGGGGAGTCGTCCTTAAACTTGGCTTAAAGGTGCTATTAGGCGTCCCTAGTGGTTTAACTAAAGAGGTAGAGCATTTTGGCTTTTTTAGAAAGGAAATAGTTATAGTTAACACAGAGCTTTCCTTATACTTAAATCCTCTAATTTTTAAAGGTAGGGTCTATTCTGTTGGATAGTGGTAGGGGGTCAGGGAGCTTAATGGACTTTAATTACTTTGTTATTATATCCATACTCCCTAGTATATTATATTTAGTAGAGTAAATAGGTCGGCTAGGGCTTTAAGAAGGGGAAGCTAGGCTATTTTATAAGGCCGTAAGGCTTTCTAGGATCTCTTATAGGGTCTCTTATATATTTTTTACTTTAAGACAATTGGCTTCCTAGCTAGCTATAAGGGCGCGAATCTACTCGCGTATATCTACGATATTATTATTGTCTTCAATTTCTAATTCTAATTGGATCTTAGGTTCCTTTTAGGTAGAGGCAGCTCTCTTAAATAAGCTTGCTTTAGGTGCTATTATTAGCTTCCTAAGGTTTATTAGTATCGTACGCTTTAGTTTTAATTCTAGGGGTATAGGTCCAGTCCTGTCTGGCTTATAAGGGGGGGATATTATTTAGGCCTTCCCAGGTAATGTAGAGTTGTTTTGGTGTCTAAGTATAGCGCGTTAATACGTTATTGCAGACAAAGTTTCTTTAGGGTGGGATATTATTAAGGCCTTCCTAGGTAAGGTAGGGAGAGCTTAGTATAATATCACGGCTTAAATAAATGCCTCTAAACCGAAGCTTAAACGAATACTGTATTATAAAGATACTAAGCTAAAGAGAAGAAAAAGGGGTCGCTAGGACCGATATAAATAAATATATAGGGTAAGCCGCTAAGGCGCCAGCTTTGGGCGGGCCAATCACAGGTCGGCAGAATATGGCAGAATTTGGCAGGTAACGTGCGATAGCGCCGTTATATAATAAGTGTTGCTTAACGGCAGGAGTAAGGAATATAGATTATAGCGGTTGTTCTTATAGGTTTTGTACTATTATTAGGTTAGGCTTTTAGCTTTAATATTACGTGCAAGATAATTAGTGGGATAGTATTAGCTAAAAATAAGACTTTAACTAGAAATAGATTTCTAACTAAAAGATTTACTACCTAAAATATAAGAATACGCCTAAGCTATTAGCCCTGTCCCTTCCGTATAGCAGCTCTAGTCTTTACTTTAGTCACCTCTATAAAAGAGTGCATCCGTTATTTAACTTTGGTGTATTAGACGCGTTTTTAGTAAGACTTAAAGGCATATTTAGTATTTAAAAGCCCGCTTTTAAGAACTTAGGTAGGCATCCAAGCTACTTTATATTTAAGCCCTAACTTAGTTATTCTTTCCCCTAGAACTTTACAGATCTCCTATCTATCGCCTACGGTTACTTTATTGGCTTTATTGTCTTTAGCGCGGGATCTCTGTAAGATGGACTATAAGCAATAGGGATAATGCTAGGCATAATGCTGTGGGGCATAATACTGTGGAGTATAATGCTTTGTAGTAAGCTCTAAGTCTAAAACGCCGCCCTAGTCGTCGTCGCCGCTATAATTATATTTGCTTAAGTTGCTAGTTTTATCACGCAGTAGTTTAATATTATAGAAAGAGGTAGGCCCCTGAAGCGAAGGGTTAGTGGGCCGTATAGTAGATATTGCTTAGTAATCGTTATAATTAACTTGGGGGTATTAAGAGTCGAGGCTAATAGGAGGCTAGGGGGCCAAGTTTTTGCGAGAGGTAGGCGGCTTTTATTATTTCTAGGGTCGTAGACTACCGCCTTTACCACCCTATTACGCCCACTACTATCTTTAGCAGAATTGTTAGAATTATAATTAATAATACTACTCCGCTCTAGCTATTTAAGCTTCTGCTTCTTTAGTATTAAAAGTAATTCGCCTTTAATATTTTTTTTTTATAATTACTTTCTTTTTTAGTAAGCGGATTAGCCTAGGGAATAGTTATAATATTAGTTCTCTTAACTAGACCGTTTATTTTACTAATATCTTCCGCTATAAGTTTAATATAGTTATATATAGATACGCTAAAGAGATCTTTAAACTTTTTTAAAGAGGGTAACTTCTTATCCTTATTATAACTGCGGTCATTTTCGTTAACTAATAATTATTAGGCGAAGCTATTATATAAAGAAGAAGAGCATACCTAATTTATAAGGTGTTAGTTAATTATTAGCTTTACTAGCTTTATTGCTAGTGTTATTATTAGCTTTATTACCTTTAGCTTCTAAGTTAGGGTCGGCTATACTATCTTTAATAACTATTAGATCTACTGCTAGCTATTAAATATATATATTTATAGCTGCTAAAAGAATAGGGAGAGAGTAGTAGGGTAATTATTAGGGATAATTACCTTAACTGCTTTCTCTAGCGACTTAACTAGATATATCCCTATAGACATCTTCCTTATTATCCTTAAAATTTTTATAATAATTATTCTTGTAATTATAGTTAGGGTTTATAAGCGCTTTATTAGACGGAATCTCTAGACTAAGGCTTTATATAAAATAATATACCTCTAATTAGCTAAGCTTAATACGCCCTAGGGTTATTTCTTAGAGGGGAAAGGGGTATTTTATGCTTTATTTAAGGTATACTGCTCGCGCCTTTCTTAGAAGCTGTAACTGTATAATATTAAGATAAAGCTATCTATTTTCTGGAGGGACTAGTGTAAAACTTAGTATTATTAAGCGAAATTTCTAAATAAAAACAAATAGGTTAAGAAGGAGCCACTATTACTACTACTATTATTATTAGAGTTACTATTATCTTATACCTTTCTAATAGCTCTAAAGGGGGATTACACTAGGCTTTTAAGTGTAAGCTAGTCCCCTCTTTGCCACTAGCTCTTATCCGCGGTATCTATACTAAAATAACCTTATAAGCTCTATAGCGAATTAAAATATATAATCTACGCTTTATGCCGTTTATAACGCATAAAGGTTTATATAGGCTTAAGCTCTATTACAAGATTAACGCCTATTAGGAAACTAAGGTTAAAATCTAACTAACTAAGGTAGTATATTTAGCCTCTAATAGGCATATTGCACCAAGCCTCCTTATTAAGGAGGTTAGTAGTAAAGTACCTCCTCTACCCTTATTCTGGGATCTAAGAAGCCTCCTTAATCGTAGTCTACAGAGCTTATAGCTACTACTTAACCTCCTAAATATACGTAAAAGCCTTACTTTTACCTTTTCCCGTAACTGGATGTTATAAACGACATAGGGGGCAGATAGCGTGAGTAGATTAGGCGATTACGCCCATATCCATCTTACTATGCCCTTTTAGTTAATATAGTAGCCGTATAAAGTCTATCTCCGTTAAAAAATTAAGTACGCAAATTTTCCTTTAGTATTTATTAGCTAAGAGCAAGATTATAACGCTAGCTTTACTAGAAGCTAGGCTATGCTACCAAATAGGCCGTTTACCTCTAAATTCTGCCTTATAAGTCTTAGGTTTATATAAGGGATATTTTTATATAACCCGCGCCTCCTTAGCTAAATAGGGAACTAAATTAGACTAAAGTCTAGCGGCTTCTCCGATTGTAATGCAATCCTCTAATTATTAGGCTAAAGTAAGATTTAAGTCTAGGTAGAAAAGGTATTAAGGAGGATAAAGGCTTCTAGCTTCTAGCGGCGCAGCTTTAACTAGGCTAAATAATTAGTATTAGCCTATAATTATTTCGCTAAGGATTTACTTTAGCATCTAGCTTCGCCTTTATTATAATATTATAATGTAATACTACCTAACGTGTTTATAGCTTACAGTAGCTATAACCCGTATAATCTATAGCTAGACGGTTTTTAGCATAGCTCTATACCTATTTATAGCTATGCCGATAGGGATTAAGTTATAAATTTTATAACTTAAGGTAATTTAGGGCTAATAGCATATAGCCTATTTTGGGGAGAGGATGTTTTTATAATTAAGTAGGGTTACTGGCTAAAATATAATGGGATATAAGGTGGTATAATAGAGCTCGCAGTGGCAAGGGACTAGGCGCTATTGCTCTAGGAAGGAGACTTTTTTAGGAAAATAAAGTAGGCAGTATTACTGATGTGGTAATTCCTACAGATTCTGTTAATTAGTAGCTATAGGTATAGCTCCCTAGAGGCTAAGGAATGACCTAAATAGGAGGGGGGAAAGCTTTAATTATTGTAAATACCCGCACGCGTAAGTGGGACAAGTCTCTTAAGATCGGGCTATAAAAAGGACGAATAGTAATTGCTACTCCAGCGGCAAGAATAAAAAGAGCCGTTTTATCTATTACTATAAAAAGAGTATAGGGGAGGAAGTCGTTATTAAAGAACCTAAGAGGTACTACACTACTATTAGTCTAAGACACGGAAAATAAGGGAAGTAGCTTATATGTGTGCTAACGCTAATAGGTAAATAAAATGGCTTAGGGGTGGAGTAAGGAGGTTAAACTAAGGCAATGATATCTAATAAGGGGGACGCGCAGTGTTAGGGAAGAAAGAGAAGATGGAGGAGCAAGAGTAAAACGGTAAGAGGAGGACGCTTTTATATAATAAGGTTAAAGTATAGGTTAGGATAAAGCGGCGGGCTAGTAAGCGAGGGCGCGTTGCCTGTAAAGGAAGTATCTATTTTCTAATGCAGTTTTACTCTTATAGATATACCTTTATTAATAGAAGTAAGAGCCTAGCTTAAAGCTGCTAAGCGTATAGCCGTTAGCTAGTTAACTATATACTATTACTTAATTAGCTAGTAGTTAATTTCAATATAGCCTATAAGTAGTCTTCTAAGATGCGTCTAGTTATAACTATAGCTGTTTAATTTTTAGTCTATTAATACCTTCTATATTAAAGGCCTAATATAGTAGAAATATATAACCTTTATTAGTTTAACTATAGCCCTATTTACCGTAATTAAGACGCTACTAATAATCTATAAGACTCTTTATAATTAAAAACTTTTAAAGCGCTACCTATACCAAAAGAGGTTGTTACCACTATAATCCTTATAGACGATAAGGATTTCTTAAACTCTTTATATTAAGTAGTACGATTATACTCTTAAATATATATAGTATATACTTAGACTATATTAGTAACGCAATAGGCTTTACTATTAGCATTTATAGTATACTATTTATTAGGTATAAAGGTTAAAGTCTTTATAAGGAGTGCTCTTTAAAAGTATACCGCTACTTTTTAGATAGACTAACAACCGTCTATAAAGACAATTATCTTTAGTATTTACTTTAGGACTATGGTATCTAAATCTATATACGTATCTAATAGGAAGTATAGTGCGTTTTATAAATCTACTTTGCCTTTACTAAGCGGTAGTATATAGATTAAGATATTAAGGCAATCTATAAAAGTTCTAATAACCTTAGTTTAGTACATATAACTACTGATAAAGTAAAAACCAGCGTTTTAAAGAACTAGTTGCTTTACCTCCTTATTAAGTATAGCTAAATAACTAAACTAAACTATATCCTAATAAAGAATTATCTATAGCTCGCCTATTATAGTAAATGCTAGTTAAAACGTTTCCTATTGCTTTACTAGATAATACTTATTAATTATAATAAGTTTAATCCTAGCCTATAGTTCTAGGCTATTTAACGCAGCCTAGAAAGACTTTAATAAGGCCTATTTAGGACTAAAAAGAATATATATATACACACTATTCTTTACCTTTATAATTAAGGCCTTATCTATAATCCTACTTTTAGTAGTAATAAGATATAGATTAGAACTATTAAGCTTTCAGATATTATCTAACTACTTATCCCTAAGCTTACTTAATAGGACTAACTAGATAGTAATCTTGCCTATTAAGATTAAAAAAGTATAAAAAATAAGACTCTTTTTAAAACTAGTATATATAATAAGAAGTATATTACTAAAACCAAATATTAAATATCTTAAGGTGCGCACCTACTCTAGATAAAGGGTTTAAGGGCGGCCTCCTGGGTTTATATACTAGAGTATTTATTTAAAATATTCTTTTAAAATATTTATCTATAAAGGAACATTTCCCTTATACTAAGCTTCTTAAATAATAGATAGCAATTCTTCTAAATCTATCTAATTGATTGCTGCAATACGACTTAGTTACAGTATTAGGCGTAGATAAGCTTCTACCCCACCTATCCCCGCCTTTTACCGGCCGCTCTTATACCATTTCTTCCTACAATCGCGGTTAGGCGGCATTTAATTAGCCTAGGAGTTTATAGGAGTTTATAGGAGTTTATAGGAGTTTATAGGAGTTGGTAAGAATATAGCCTAGTAGTGTTTTAGCCGGTAATAGGTGTATATAGTAGGGTAACGCGTCCTAGTGTCCCGTATATAAGCGTTTTAGTTAACCTAGGAGTTTATAAGAGTTTATAGGAGTTTATAGGAGGTTATAGGAATTAACTTATAACGAAAAATAGACGTAATATAGTTATGGTGTAGATAATAGTAGGTAGAACGTCTGTAGGTGGTATAAAGATGCGTTTTAAAAACGCGTTTAAGGTTTTGCGCGCTATATCTCGTGCCTCTAAATATATTATAATTAGTATTTATATATATAGAATTAAAGGTTATTACCTAAAGATTAAAATGCATTAAATAAAGCGATAATAACTGTTAATGGGGCCTCTTTAGAGCTAGTTAAAGCTAAGATACGCGATCTAAAATATTTAGTTACTACTAAAGAGACTCCTATAAGCTCTTAGACGCTCCGTAGAAGATTGCTGGTGACAGGGGGTGCGCAGGGGGCTGAAACTAGTTCACGGTTCTGATTGGTCTAGGAGTTCGCAGGAGTTAGCGTGCGGCCCATGCGTTGCCCTGAGTCACCTGAAATCTTCTGCGAAGCGTCGGATTTATGAGATAACTTAGATGAGGCTTAAAATTAGCGACGCCTTCTGCCTCGTCGGATCTGAACGGTGACAGTATGAATTAAGGAGAGGACATCGTATAGGGCCTGCAGCTGCTGCAGTAATACTGTCGTCGGTAAGGGCGGTGACGGTGGGGGCATGGTGGGCAATCGGACGGGCGCACGAGCAGAGCTCCAGATTCGACTTGACGATTGATCTGGAGAAAAAAGCTCCAGATTGATCTGACGCCAAGAGCTCAAGTTCAACTACTATATACGGTAAAGCGTGTGAATTTGACGCGGTTGCCGATCTGGAGGAGCTCCAGGTCAGAATGTCGCCAGATTGACCGAACAGACACCTCCAGATCAGATTGAGGCTCCAGATCAACTCGGTTCTGAAGCCTCCAGATTCAATCTGGAGCTGCAACCGAACGCGCCCTTATTTTTTTTATCTTCTTTATCTAAATTCTTATCTAACTTCTATAATTATAACTTTACCTTTTCTTTTTCTTTTCCTTTTTGTTAGAACTTGTATAAGGATTAAATTAAAGAGAATCTGTGAGGTGACAGGCTCCGCACCACCCAGCCACGGCACAAATACCAAAAGGTAAGCGAGTGACTGGCAAGATGTCAGGCACGGAACAATACATATAGGCGAGGTGACTTCGTCACCTGACAGAATCTAGCTACTTATATAGGGGGGAGGGACCTTCCCTATAGTACCCCTAAACTAGGCCCTATTTAGTGTCCAACACCCCCCCTCCTCCTTTTCCTCCTCCCTAACGTCTTTATTAGAACTAAATTATAGAGGTAGGTAGCGCGTTAGAACTATACGGAGGCCTATATAAATAGTAATCTTGTAACGGCACCGTTACGAAATTATGGCATGGCCTAGACAGGGGCCCTAGTCAGGGGTTAGGCTAAGGGCTTGGCTCTGTGTATATAGACGTGTCCTTCCTTCCACTCCCTTTTGCTTCTCATCTTGATATTCGAGTCTATAGACTACCAATTGTACAGGCGTGCGCGCGTTGTATTACCGTGCTAGTACCTTGATTGACTGAGTCGCCGTGACAAATCTTAGATTAAGTAATAGTATTCCGCTTAATTAGTTAAGAACTTTATATAGATTAACTGGCGGCTTGTTTCTAGAGGCTCTCACGGGCTATTGTAGCGCCTATAATACTTAAAAATTAACCTAGATAATATAATATAAATATAAACCTTACTATTTTGGAAGTAAAAATAATGTGTAGGCGTGGCAGGCATATAATTTATGTGGTGAACTGCCAAAAATCGATGTTGTGTATGCTTAATCTAATTTTCGCAGCACTTTTACAAACCATAAATATTTTGTAAAGGACATTAGCGTATGCACTGCACCTTTTTCTATGACCAAAAGCGCCGGAGTCGTGTATTTACCCATCCTGTCATAGATCCAGCTCGTCTTCAGGCAAAACGCCGAGCACCATGTTTCTCTTGGTCGCCTTCTCTCGTTCCTGGTTGTAATTGTGTAGCCTTACACTTCCAATCCTCTTCACAACGCCAAATACGCCCTGATGCCCGTCTAATATACATCGCGAGAGGTCGTGCTGCAACTTTGGCGCGCATGAACATGGGATTCCTGCGAACCTGTATCGCTCTGATGACATCGGCTAATCAGCGTAGGCTAGGTAGATAGGGTGGAGATAGCCTTACCTTCCATGCTCTCGAACTTGACCGAAATCCTCTTCAAGTCATTCCATGAATCTGCTGGCAACTCTTTTCTTTGGTGCATCCCCACTCTTGCCAGGTTCCAGCTCGCCAGGCTCTCGTCCGTATCCCACCTTTGCGCCAATAGATATCCATCTGCGCGTTCCACGCAGCTAATGCGACAATTACTATTCGAAGTCAAACACTCGCATCGTTCTCGCTTGATAATCGTCTTATCGTCCATCTCAACAGCTGCAATAGCCAACTTCCCCTTATCACGGCTCTTCAAGAACATCACTAGAAGCGGTTTCGCCGGCTTCTCATGCAGATGAGCTTTCCCAGAGCCCGTGCTGATGGTCGTAACCGACGTGACCGTGCTGCGGCTCATCGAACTCGACGTTGTCATCATGCTCGGCGTGCGCCCTTTTGACTGCGTGGAATGCAGTGACGTCGTGGAGGCCGTGCTTTGATAGCTCGATTGGGTCTTCCTCATGGACGGGCTGAGAGACGACTGTGGCGTGCTTCGGCCATTATTGCCTCCGTTGGTCGTTACGGAAGATCGGCTTCCCTGTCGGCTGCCTGCGCCGTCGCGGAGTCTTATGGTCTGCATTGCTGATGCTATCGACGCAATACTTTGCTGCGAGTGGACTGGCATGGCCGGCATACCCAATTGATTGGCCATCTGGGCTTCGCGAAGAGTCGGGGAGCCTGTGTTTGCTGAACTGCGAACTGGTTCCGGGAGCCACAGCTGCAGCCTACCGTGCTCTTCAATTGCCATGGATTGGCTAGAGACAAAGGAGGAGATTTTGACCATGGCCTGATCGTATCTTTCATACACTTTGTACCCGGTAAGCACGTGCTGCAGTCGCAGAAGGTGCTTAAGCTCTAGAAACGTGGGATTGCTTTGCATGCTTGAGTTGTTGATTAGCACTTCGAGTGCTTTCGGTCTCGATGTTGGCGTGGCATAGATCGGTGTCAAGTTTACGGATTTGAGGTCGATGTCCATTTTGAACTCTTTGCGGTGGCTGGACTGGTTGTTTGCGTCTTCCACGGATTCAACGAGGCGATACTTGGATGCGTCGATGCACAGCACTTTCAAGTCCTTTTTCACGGATGGAGAGGGGCTGGGCATCAGCATTGTCAAGACCTCCTCCATATACGTTTCGTGATGCGGCGATATATACTCGGCAATATCTTCTTCCTGCCAGATTTTGTATTCATCGTCATGTCGCGGAATCGATATGTCCGGAGCGATCAGCCTCTGCAGAGAGGGCGCCGTAAACCTCTGGCACTCCATGCAAAGGTCCTCGTGAAGCTGGGTAATATATCCAGGCCATTGCGAGTACTTATCATTGCGAGTCCGCGCTAGGTCATCGCTCTCTAAGAGCCGGTCTATAATCCATACGCACTTCAGTAGGCTAAGATACTTTGCCGGAGGTGGCGATCTGTCTCTGAGGAAATTGCCCCCTAAGAACGACTTGGTGCTATTCTCAAAGTGTGACACGAAAGCATCCGCACCCGCTTGGAGAGGAAAGTGGCCCGGGAACCCCACTTCTGGACATGCCTTTTCCGCAGCGGCAAGGAATTTTTTTTGTATATCTTCTGGAACTCTCAGAGATATAGGAGGAACTTGGCCTTGTTCGTATAAAGCTTGCTCAACATCGGGGATAAGCAGGCCATGGAGATGCAGCACACTTCGGTGAACGGCATCGATGCGCTCTGCCAGATCGTTGTGAATGTCCGTCAGGAGTGTCAACTCGAGCGGCTTCAGAAGAATCAATATCTTCGAGTTGTGCGATTCGAGCCTTTGCCTTAATTGATTGACCTTAGGCTGGATAACTAGATTCCACTCGATATTGTATGCAAAGTTTCGATCCATCCGAAAGTTCGAATTCTCCTCTATGAGCTTTTTACAGTCTTGGATCGTTCTGTAGTAGTCACCGATGATCTCTCTGAGAGATGACAAGTCCCATTCCCGACGTGGGCTTCGCGGTGGCAGTCCGCGAAAGTTGCCTCCGCCGAGCCCTCTCATCGACTGCTGTTGCCATGACGATGCTGCGTTCTCGATGACCGTTGTGATGTTTCGAAGGTTCTCTGCGAGATTTCTGATGTCATTTCCGAATTCATTGTATTGTGTATCTAGAGTGCAAATGGATGTCAGTATCCGCTAGGCCAGCCGAGCGAACATCCTAAGTTCTGGGCCGGTTTAGGTGAAGCGGTGCATGCACGATCAACATCATATCTATGCTAATCTCTTGGAAAGGGACAAAATGAACTCCACTTACTTGCATTCAAGTCTTCTCCCCAGCCCATGCGATAAATATCCCACGCAACTTCAGCGGCACGAACGATGTCTGATGCGGAAGCAGACATCATCGTATGGTCGCAAGGCTAATGCATATGACCGTTCGCCGTCCGTGTCGTCTGGTTAGGAGAAGGAACCGGAAAGCCGACAGCTTCTATCAAGCCATCATCATGTGTTTCATCTTCTGGCGTGCTACCTGTATGAAATTGTGCTTGGGCTATGTCTTTCGTCTTCGAGTGAAGTTATCACTTGGTCGTCCTCGGCCGCAAGCAGGAAAATCAGATGTATGCAGGCTTGAATGACGGCAGAGCGCCAATATGGAGCCTTGAATACGACGCTGCAGGATATCATGTACCCCCCTATTGTATTCACCAACCGGTGAATCAGCACTCCTGGATAGTCGTGCAATCTCGGAGGCTACACATTGGCGCGCGCGTCGGATCCACATTTTTTACGAGTGCCCTCAAGGAAAGTGGCTTTAGCTCAGCCTCACGGCATATACACCCTCCTGTCAAATCCGGTGGTTAGCGCTGCACGCCTGCACGGCCTTTTTGTAGGGGAAGTTTTGGTATTTTTGCTGTTTAAGGGAAAGTAAGGCCGTGTAGACGTGGCTGCGCTAACCACCGGAGATGACAGGAGGGTGTATAGATTTTCGAGTCAGCCTTAAGTCAGGCTCTAGTGGTCCCCCTATGTACGCGCGCAACACACAGCAATTTCGCTTTGTACGCACTAGAGAATTTCAAGCTTAATCTTTTCATTAAGCTTAAAAAATTAAAGGCTTGCCTTTCTGCGGGTGCACAGCTCTTTGGACAAGCGCACAGTATCTACGCCGGATGGTGCACTTGACTAGCGATTACCGAAATTGCTGTGTGTTGCACAGGGGGACACTGTACACTATCCTGGCACATCCGGTTGAAAGCGCGATCAAACGGCGGAGTATATACCTTTTGAAGTATTACGCACGGCCATTTTATCGTATTTTGCCATTTTTAGGTATCCCTTAACCCGCTGCTTTGGGCGCAGTGTTATCGATAAGGCCTGGCCAATAGGAGGCTCTTGTTTCAATGTTCATGAACTGCACACTATATTCCTGTACGGCCCTGAAACTGGCCCAAGCGTTGCACCTCAGCGGGTTAAGGGATAAATCTACGCATTTTGATTGGCGTGATCAACACGCGCTTTCAGCTTTCAACCGGGTAGTGTACAAAGGGCTGTGCACTTGCAAGCAAGGTGTGCACTTGCAAGAGGGGTAAAGTCTCTAGTTTTTTAAGCTTAATTGTAAGAGTTAAACTTGAAGTTCTCTAGTGTGCAGGAAAGCGAAATTAGGGGGACATAGAAGCTCGTACAGGTTGTAAAACCAATATCTTGGTGTTGTGACTCTATTTATTCAATATATATGTCTCTTGGACCCGACCGTTCTTCCTGGTGGCTCAAGCTGTCTTCGTGTTCCATACATTCTGGACGTCTACTGTTCCCTTTAAGGCTGACCCGAGATTGCACGCGCGCAGGGGATGGCATCGACATCAGATCAAACAACCACCGAGCTGCGAACTGAAACTCAGTTCCAAGATGATGCGAGCAGCATCAACTCCGCTCTGGCGGAGATATTTCCAGAGAACATCGAAAATACGTTCATCACAAAGGCCCCGGAAGAGCGATTTCGGCTTGGGTACTGGTCAGTCATCGGGCTTGTTGTAAATCGCATGATTGGTATAGGTTCTTCACCTTGGAGTTGCGATAACAAGTGCTGATATGAATACAGGAACTGGAATCTTCAACTCACCTTCGACGATTATGCTCGGCACTCGCAGTGTTGGCATCACTCTTTTGTTTTGGCTCGCCGGTGCTCTTTACACTGTTGCAGGGACTCATCTTAGCATAGAATTCGGCCTAAACACGCCGCGATATGATTTTGAAGGAGTCGAACAAGGCATTCCTCGCAGTGGAGGCACTTTAAACTACGTATGTTCGCACCCGGTTCCCGGTTCTAATTTGGAATTCGCTAACCGAGCTCCAGCTTCAATATGTTTATGCGTGGCCTGCGTATCGTCCCAGATCCAGGACTGTCCTCCTCATAACTTGCGTCTTCGCTATGGCTTACATAGTCTTGGGCAATATGGCTGGGAATTGCCTTATCTTCGGAATCCGCATTCTAGAGGCAGCAAATGTCCCAGGCACAAACAGCGCTGTCCGAGGGATTGCCGTTGGCGCTGCAACATTCGCATGTGGAATTCATGCATTTTCCCGACGTGGTGGTATTTACTTGGGCAACGTCTTTGCAATTGTCAAGGCACTGATGCTGCTCATAATAATTATCGCCGGTATCTGTGCGTGGTCCGGAGCATTCCACACCAAAACATACGCGATCGAGAATATGACTGCCAACTATGCATTTTCATCTCCATCGACGGACTCATATGGATACGTGGAAGCGTTTCTTGCAGTTGTTTTTGCCTGGAGTGGTTTTGACCAGCCTAATTATGTAAGCTGAACCCGCTGGGTGTCTAGACAAGCGCTGATATGAACCAGGTTCTTGGGGAAATTGGACGGCCTCGAAGAAAGTTCCCTATTGGCACGGCCATTGGAGTAGCTATTGTTTGCTTTCTTTATCTCTTGGTGAATGTAGCATATGTATGTTTTGCTACTTCAAGCCATAGTCACCAAGATTGACTCTGTTCATTGTAGATGGTAGTTGTTCCCAAGGAAGCCCAACTAAACCCGAACAATAACGTCGCCCTTCTATTCTTCCAGCTGACATTCGGAGCTGTCTCGGATAACCCTGTCTTGCCCAATCGTATCCTGGCAGCTTTTTTGGCAATCTCCAGCTTTGGTAATATTGTCGTTATGACCTTTACTGCTGCAAGAGGTAAGCAAGCTCGTCCCATCCTGGCTGCAGATCTAGCAACCACCGAATATTAACACTCCTATAGTGAAACAGGAGATCGCAAAAGAAGGAATATTACCCTTCGCTAAATTCTTTGGCCAGACCCGCAACTACTCTCTAGGTCGCATTTTGCTCTGGCTACAAAAGCCGTCCCACACGTCTCTAAATAGGACGTTCCACAGACTATGGACACAACCATGGCTTGACACAAAACACCACTCACAGGAGACCCCCTTTGGTGCCTTGTTTCTCCACTGGGTGTTCACTCTTATCATGATTCTTGCAACTATTGGGCTCGGACCTTCCGATGCGTATGGAGTTCTCGTAAACCTTTACTCCTACACTATCGTCGCCATCTTTGGTTTCCTGAATGGGTTTGGTATGCTCAAGCTCCGATTCAGCAGCCGCCAGAGGTGGCGTAAGAAGTCTTCTTTCATGCCCTTCTTTAGTATTGTGAGCGCTACTATCTTTGCGATTGGAAGTGCTTACCCAATTATCGCGTCTTGGGTTCCACCTCGCGGCGCCTCCTCCCAACAAGGCACGTCCGCAGTGGCATGGTTTACCACCCCAGCTGTTGCTTGGAGTATTCTGGGATTTGGAGGTATCTGGTATCTCGGATTCTGCCTCTATGCGGCAAGAAGGGCACGGAGGGATGGTGTTGAATTTCAAGTAAAGAAGGTCCCAGAGTTCGAGCGGGATCCGCAACCAGATGGCCCGCCGGTGCAGGTTCATGAGACGGTCTTCCTTGCGTGGGTTGCGAAAGAACACACTGCTGGGGATTATGACGCTGCTAGCATTAGCTCCAGAGAGAGCTTCTAGCGGCTCTGATGGAGAGGCTATACCGCTGTAATTAATGAGATTAATTTACTTTGTTCGAGATGGGCTACCGTATTAAGTTGCTGATCAAATTTTCTTTAATAATGCTGTATTCTATCCCTTACACCGATGATTTAGGTGTTCAAGGTTGTGGCCCGTGCGCACCAATCAAACCCCTGACCTTATAGGCGGTCAGGAGTTTTGCCAGAATATCAAGATAATATCCCTTCCCCCAGTAAAATGGGTCCTACGGTTATCGATAAAAGCCAACCAATAAAATCAATAGGATCAAGACTCTGTTATCATACGCGTACCTTTTATTATGGTGTTCGCGCACGGCGTTCGTATCCTTGTCGGGTGTAAGCAAGCACCTAGCTTACGAAGCCAGCCCAATTGTAGCTTATCGAACAACAGAGCAATCAGAAGGATTGGAAGGATTGGGACAATCAATCTAACCGTGTGGGCACTAGAGTATCGAAGCTTAGGTGCTCGAAATTATAAGATCGGTGGACCCGACGGTCTGCCTTGCCATGTTGTTTAAAGCTTGGTCTGCGAGGCTTGACATCAAGTGATTGAGGACGGCGCGCGCTGCTGAATTCTCTCGGCCCTGGGTGAGATTCCATCGAGACACGATCGCTCCGCTCAGCACCGCCGACGTCACATTCAATCCCCTCCCCTCGCGATAGTTCAAGCTCTTGACGCATTGCGACTGGTCCCCACCTTCTGAGCAAAACATATCCGCTCACCACCACTTCTCTCCTCGTGCTTCCCAAAACAATCTTGTATATAAACAGGAAAGACCATTGCTACTTCACCGTCTCAGAATAAATTTTCGTCTGGTAGCCTCCAGGTCGTTACAGCCGTTGCTAGCTGCGGTGGACCCTGAGACGGAGTTAAGAAAACCTGTCGATAATCCTTCCAAAAATCAAGGCTCTCAGTTCCAGCAATTGTCGCACGCAACCTTTCGTTATTTTCCTACATCTTCATTTATTTTCGCTGAGCAACCGCGATCATGGACATTGTTGATAAAGACATTGAGAAAGCCGAGCTCGATGCCAGCCCGAACAGATTCCCGTCTCCAGATCAGAGAGAAGCTCTCGCGCGCACAGTAACCGTCTCGAGCTCCAGCTCCTCCGGCTCTTCCGCACCCTCGGTCACCCGACAGGAGATTGGCATGTCGAGGTTACAAACACAGCGAGACGACGTTGTAGACCTAGAACGCCATCCGACTGCCTTGAGTCGCATACAAACACAGCGGAGTCAGCATAATGCTACAGTCGGTGCAAGCTTGAAATCGAGGCAATCGAAGAAGCCACTTACTGAATTTGGAGGTGGAAAGCCGTATCCACCACCATTGCCAGCAAGAGAAGAATATGTGGTGGAATTCGACGGTGTGGATGATCCACTACATGCACAGAACTGGCCATTGAAGAGAAAACTGTTTATTGGCGTAATTCTTGGTTACACAACCTTGGTGCGCAATTTCGATACTATACCTCGGCTGACACAAGCTAATTAACAAAAGACGGCAGCATTCGGCAGTTCGATTTTCAGTGCGGCCACACGAGAAGTCGCAGTCATATTTGGTGTATCCACAGAAGTCGGCGTCCTTGGTGTGTCATTATATGTGCTTGGATTTGCTACGGGACCTATCTTATGGGCACCATTCTCGGAATTGAAAGGGCGCCGGTTACCACTCGTTCTGGGATCATTTGGATTTTCAATATTCTCTATTGCTGTGGCTGTAGGCAAAGATCTCCAGACTGTCTTAATTTGTCGATTCTGGAGTGGATTCTTTGGTGCTTGTCCATTAGCGGTATGTCTCATCCAACCTCCGGGATTGCGGTTTTTCTGAGAATGGTGCTGACTTCTGTGATAGTGTGTTGCAGCCGTCTTCTCTGATATGTTTAACAACCGTACGCGTGGTATCGCCATCACTGTCTTCTCCATGACTGTCTTTACAGGTCCTCTCCTTGCGCCCTTCATAGGCGGCTTTATTGTAACGTCACACCTTGGCTGGCGCTGGACCGAATACATTGTCGCCATTATGGGCTTCGTTGCCTTTGGCCTCAATCTCATCTTCCTGCGCGAAACTTACCCCCCAGTCGTCCTGGTTAGCAAAGCTGAAGAGCTTCGGCGTCGAACAAAGAACTGGGGTATTCACGCAAAGCAAGAGGAAATCGAAGTTGACTTCAGGGAGCTCATAGAGAAGAATTTCTCGCGTCCACTTAGGATGTTAGTTTTGGAACCGATTGTCTTGCTACTCTCTATATATATGTCTTTCATCTATGGTCTCCTCTACCTCTTCCTAACGGCATATCCAATCGTCTTCCAACGAATCCACGGGTTCAGTCCCGGTGTCGGTGGTCTCCCATTCTTCGGCATGATAATAGGACAGCTCTCCGCAGGTCTCTTTATCGTCTTGCGACAACCTAGCTATCAGAAAAAACTAGCAGCGAACAACGATAAGCCAATTCCAGAGTGGCGGTTGCCTGAGGTCATCATTGGGGGTGTGGCCTTTTCACTCGGGTTGTTTTGGTTTGGCTGGTCTGGGTATAGAGCCGACATTCACTGGATCGTGCCGACGCTCAGCGGGTTGCTCACGGGTTTCGGCCTCCTAAGCATCTTCTTGCAGTCGCTGAACTATCTTGTCGACGCATATTTGATGGTATGTACCCCATTCATATCCATTTACGTTTATTTTGATCAACTTGCGCTAACACATTAACTAGTTCGCTGCCTCGGCTATCGCAGCAAATACCCTCCTTCGCTCCCTGTTCGGTGCCATCTTCCCCCTCTTTGCGGTCTACATGATTGACGGCATGGGCGTCCAATGGGCCGGCACGTTGCTTGGCTGCGTTGCTGCCCTGCTGGTGCCTGTGCCCGTTTGGTTCTATCTGAGAGGCGCAAAAATCAGGGAGAAGAGCAAATTTGCGCCAACGCCAAAGCCTACTGGTTCGGCAGAATGAGGGAGCAGAGGAACTGCTTGTTTTGGTTATTTTAATATGCCTTGAGAAAAAAAGATGGATTGAAGTGGTGAAGAAGAGGCTTGATAAGATAAGTGCGTTACGCCTTTATACCATCGTATCTACATGTAATCACAGTTAGTTATGGATATTCCACAGATACCAATACTGAAAATCCACGACTTTTGCCTTGTTCACAATCGTGTATCCTTTTAGGTATTGCCATGCGTAAGTAAATACAGAAAGTTGGGTATAAAAGGCTCTTATCTGGAAGTCGAAAAGAAAACTATAATATTTCTTAAACGACCGTATACCAAAGTTAACGTGCGAGACTAATAATTTTCTAAACCGTACACTAGACGATTATTATTCAAGCTAATAGGCTTGCTGAGGTAAACACTCTCACCCAGCTTAGAGGCGTTTCCTTACTTCTACGTCGCAGCCCACTGACGAACAATCTGCAGCCCACCAAGTCCAACCCCAAGCAGAACCAAAGCTGCCACCGTGAAATTGGGTGTCTTTTCGGGGGGTACATCCAATTTCGCCGGCTCGCTTGTCTCTATATATGGAAACCTAGCCATAGTCATGTCTCTTATGATGCCCTCCGAGCTAGATGGCATTTTGTCCTGGATAAGCGTAATAAAGTTGTGCACGTCTTCCTGCGTACACAACCAGCGTAGCTGCGGGTCGTCTAAGAATATGCCCTTACTGACGAGAAGTCTAAGGCAGGCATTTACGTCTCTAATATCAGCCAGTATTTTTGTAACCTGATT
This sequence comes from Cenococcum geophilum 1.58, assembly GCF_001692895.1. NCBI lineage: Eukaryota > Fungi > Ascomycota > Dothideomycetes > Gloniales > Gloniaceae > Cenococcum > Cenococcum geophilum. The sequence goes on from NW_027137567.1 coordinate 1,249,599, forward strand.
TTGCTTCCTGCCGACAGCAGCACGGAGCTTCATTATGGCCAAGCATTCGGGCCCAGCAAATAGAACCCCAAGTCTTTTAACGCTATACCTTTTAAGAAGGAGAAATACCGCCTCTTCTGTAATGCGTCCATCAACCTCAACCGCTTCACGCCGCACGCGGGCTTTGCTTAAAGAGGCGTGTACCACCATGTTAATGGCCTCCTTCTTTGTCGTTTTCTCAGCTTGCTTGTCAATTACGGCGACTAATTCAACTTCTTGGAGAGTTTTGAGGAGTTGGGCGAAAGCATCCTCGGATAAGTATTCGATATCCACATCCTATTATAAGTCGTTAGCTGCGTTTGCTTATGCTACCATGCGGTCTAAACACTTATAGAACCTACACCTGTACTCCTATCTCTGTTCACCGTAAATTTAATCGCTGCTCCGCCAATAACGATAAAGTTCTCAGGTGTATAACTAGTTTTACTAAATCCAATTTGCAGCGATCGCATAAATTTGTCAAGAATAAGTGAGTTCGCAATTAACTAAATTACGGCGTTACTAAGAGTTCTTAGGAGCAGATAACGGTGTCTCTTACCACATCAGTAGATAATCCTGCCACCTCAGCAAAACTTAAGAACAGTGTGGTTTTCGATGATGCGATAAGCGAGCATAAAATATCCTTTATCCAATAGAAAATGCATAAAATATCGCAATCGATAAGGATAAAAGTGCCCTGTGCGGAGCTTTTCTACCCCAACTGGGCAGACGGTTATTACAGTTCTAGCAGAATTCAGCGGATATTGCGGATATTGCGGATATTGCAGATATTGCGGATATTATAGATATTGCGGATATCGCGGATATTATAGTAGGAACAGGTAGGCATATGTAAGGTATTATAGGGTCCCTATCTACCTCTTCCCCCTAACTATATAATAGCTAAATACTTAGAGAAAAATCCCCTATCTCTCTTGTAATTCTTCTTTGATGCCAATTCTTTAAACACTCTGTTTTCTTAAGAGTTTTAGGATCTATCTGCATTCTATCCCATGATACCGTACGACGTCCTCCTGAAAAGACTCTCTCTGGGTTGTCGCTTATTGCTGGAATTAAGAGAATTTCGATTGCCATAAGCGAGAGCCGCGGCTAGCGCTTTTGTTGCTGTTCTTAAGACCACTACTAAAGCGCAGTTGTTGAAATTTTATATGGTGTCTCAGAGATAAAGTTATTATACTTGTTCTAACTTTTTGGTCGAAACATTATGCTATTAAGATCCTCGGCGATCTTATTAAACTCATTAAGGTCTTAAGCTGGAGCTAGCTTTTTGTACGATATACTTCTGGGCGTAGAACTCCTATTCCAATATCTCTCCCAAAGCTCTTTAACGCTGTTAAGTGTAGGCTTACGCCACTCCTTCTTCTAAACCTGCTTAATATATCTCATACAACGGGCTAGATAAAGAATAAGCGCAGCGGCGTAAAGGGGTAAGTTATCTGTTTTATAGTAATACCTATTAAAGGTATTCCAGGCATTTTTAATGCGCTTGGAGAACTCCTTATTAGATATATACTCCTTTTATTATATATTAGCTAGATTAAGAAATAGAGAGGGGAGATAAACTAACCTAGGATTTATTAAGGTGCTTAATTATAACGTCCATTGTAAAGAGCACATTCTTAAGTGTTGCTTTATGTCCCTGGCATTTTAGGGTTGCCTAATGGAATATCTAAAGAAAACTTTTTATTGTACGAAGAGCCTCCTAGTCCTTTGGACTAAGATAGTCCTTTTTAAGTGTATTAAGGTTACGCTTAGTATACGTATTAAGGGTAAACTCTTTCTGAATTGCTACGCTAAGCATAAGATACCAGCTATTCTATCTCGTACGATTATTAAGCGGAATTCTTCTCCCTGTAAGACTTTTAAACTCCCTTGTACGACCAGCTAAGCTATAGGTGTGTACGGTAATGTTATAAAGCTTTCTAAATACGCCAAGTTTCTAAAATGTATTACTCTTTTCTTCCTCCTCTTTTAGATCTAACTCTTTTCCTTTTACCTTATCTTCTTTATACGACTTAATATTATTAAGACTAATTAAGTTTTTAAAAAGGAAAGCTTATATGGTAAGGTTTAGAATATAACCCTAACAGCGGACCCACTAGTAAACGGGATTCTATTTAATTCCCTCTTCTTAGAGAAGCTAGTTACTTATTATATAATAAAGCTTATTATTTGCAGTATGGTTATTAGATATAATAGTACCCAGCTTTTACGTAATCCTATAGTCCTTAAGCACTAGAAGGAGAGTATTCTATTGCTCGTCCCCGCTATAAGAGGCTACTGTACGGAGGCTAAGAAGAGCGTTTGTAAGCTTTTCCTAGCTATTAATAAAATGGCCGCAAATTGCGAGGAGAAGGTAATTATTTGGAGAGGTCTAGATATTAATAGAGAGATAAATACTTATTAGTGCAGACTGCAGCCTCTTTCGTACGATATCCTTTTACGATAGCTATGAGTTATAGATCTTTTTCCTAACTTCTAAGTGGGCTGTAGTTATATGGCCGTCTACTTTAGGATTAATTAACTGTAGAAGGACATAGAACTCCGGCTACTTAACTATCCAAAATGGTAAGTTTTGCACAACAATTAATGCAATAAGGGCCTCATCAATAACTTCTTTATTTAGGACTGCTTGGAGCACTTCTAAATCTAGCTCTTCTGTCTCATTTTGAGACGACGCTTTAAGGTAAAGATCTTTTAATTAATCCCGTATTGCTTCTTTCATACAACTGGTTTTAGGCTCAACCGTAATACTATGCTTTGACGCTAAGTGGTTTCGGAAGTTAGAAGTCGACTGTGTAGTATACGACGGCTCTGTGCAGTGTTTACAATAGAATAAAAGACGGGCTTTTTTATTTTGTACGGGCTTATTATTGCTTAGTGGACGGGTATGCTCCCATGTCGAAAGAGCTGAGCGACCTCTTGTATTTTTCGATTTAGAGGTATTAATAGAGTCAAGAGTTTCTGATTCCACTTCTGAAGCTATATTTTGTACGATAATAATAAAGAAGAAGGCGACTGAAAATTTATTTGGGGTATGCCAAGACTTATCGCGATAAGGCTTATCCAAAACCACACTGCTTAAGAAGACCTTGTCTACAGTCTGAATATACTCTCCAGGAAGCTTATAAAAGCTATTAAGGATTTTATTCGCTCTTTCTATTACCATAAAATAAGATCAGCACTCCTTGCAAGCTTAATTAAAAGTTAAACGGAACCAATTATATACCACGCGCTGCTGCGTCTTCCCTCTTCAAGTGACCGGCATTAAAATCCTCCTTAAGCAGTGCGATGCACTTCAATATGTCGCGGATAGCTTGCTTCTCAGCGTCCAGCCGTTCTTTCTGTAGCTCCTGTCCTCTGGTGTCGTTGCCGGCGATATGATACCTTGACATCAGATTTGCTTTAACAGTCATTCGCGTAAAATCGTCCTCGAGCCGGCGAATAAATTGGGCATCTAACTCCTGACCGCGGGTGATACTAGCCTCCATAATGTTAAATTAGAGGAGAAATGTGATACAATGATAGAAGGACCAGAGTAAGCCAGTTGGGGTAACTGAAGATAATAGTGAAAGGCTATAGAATTTCTTTCCTCCCTAGTATATATTACTTAGCTTGTGTAAATCACTTTTAGGCTTTCGCTTAGAGTCACAGCGGTTTTTTTTTTTTTTTTTTTTTTCCAGTCCATTGTATGGGTCAGAGCGTTATATAGCTGCCTGCCGCTATTTCCTATTTGTCATTGCTGCCTCGACTACCGTCCATGACTGCCTCTGCTGCCAAGCAGTCCTTACCCTAGTTTTGGGTATTAACGAAGCCAATTTAATCTACTTTCAATACAAGTCTTTCCCTATGCCCATCCCACGGCCATATGGCCTATTGCAATAATACCGAGCTTCCGCGCTCTCCTATTAGCTTTTATATACGCTTACGTAGATCTTACAATAGGTTTTGGGGTCAAACTGGGTTTGACCCAGCGTGGCTAATTAAGCGTCCACTCCGTAATCAATTAATTGACGGATTGCTGATCCAAAAATTAACCTATCAATCCAATCCGTCTGTGAGGTTATCCGTCTCAATCCGGATTGGATTGGATTGAAGTCGGATAAGAGGAGTAGAGGTATATATTGGTAGCGGGTTTGGAAGTAGCTAATGATAGTATAGTTCAATATTAAAATAAGCTTTGGGATAAACCTAGAGGTAGTTTTATAAGCTCTAAATTAACTTATTTTAATAATAATACACGCTGTTAGAAGCTATAGTAAGAGAGACGTAGGTAGAAACCCTTCTAGCAGAGCTATTATAGATAGGTTAGCCTTATACGGGGTATCTATCACGGGGTTAATATAGTAACGGGCGTGGGGAAGGCGTAAATTTAGGCTTAGAATTAGCTAAAAGATACTTAAAACGCGTTTTATACACGCTGTTATATATTTTAAATATAATAGAATCTATATTACCGCCTTAAGTAGTAATTAAGACGGAGGAAGATAAGGGGAGGCAGTTTAAAAGGCATATTATAAAGTTTTTAGTAGGGGAGGCTTAGTACATATAATATTAATTCTATTAATCTAACCAGATTAGAGTTAAAGCTATATATAGAAGATAATTCTAAGCTACCTCTATTATTAACTCCTTTCTTTTATTAATATTATAATAATACTATATTATTTTTACTTATTTTAAGCCATAGAAATTACTTTAATAATATTATAACTATACTTTTAGAGATCACGCCTACTGTAACGAGCGCTTATAGCAGGAGCTATAATGGCGTTACTAATAGGCTAGGTATATAGGTAAAACAAATAATAAGATTAACTATAAAGTATATGCTTAATAGATTTACTATAAAGAGGAAAGCTATCTAGGTAGGGACTATAGTCCTTTAAGTACTTAACTATACCCCTAAAAAATCCTTCTTATAAGTATTATAAGTATTATATATAGGGCATATAACCTACACACTATGTATACTATATATAATATTATATAACCTTACTTATTATTATTAATTATATAGTTCTACTAGTTTAAAAAAAAGGCCGTTATAGTAGCAGAACACGCCCACTAATTATCTAATAAAGAAATAACCATCTCTAATTAAATCTACGGCACGTTATGCCCTAAAACTAACCTATATAGTATAGCCGGAAAGCCTACGCGATATAGGAGGGTCACAGTAGACTTAAAGGGTGGACGCCGTATAGATAATTATAATACTATAATAAACCTAATAGGGGGCGACCTAATTACAACAACTATAGAGCAGTAACTAAAAATAGTAGAAACTTATAGACCTTTTAAAGGACATTAAGGAAGATTTAAGGAAGAAAGAGAATAAATAGTTACACGTAGAGGTAACGTGAGTAGTATAATAGGTAGGCTAAATCGCCTAGAAACTTTAAATAAAGTATAATAAAAACTAAAACGCGGTAGAGGATAGACTTAGACATATTAAGAACGCTATAGAGTTGTAGGGAATACTAATAGTATAGGTAGTAAGGCTATTATAAGCTAATATTACTATAAGCGCCTAATTAATAACTCTTTAGTGCCTACCTAGCATATCTCCGGTTAGAGCTATAGTTAGGATTAAAATACTAAAGGTAGGAGGAACGGAACCAAAATAGATCCTTATATTAATTAAAAAATATATACTAAGAGCAGTGGCGGTAAGGGTTCTATAAAGCGGCGATATAGAGGTTATACTCCGTAACTAGTAGGTAGGGAACAGGACTATTACCTAAGAAGATACCCCTAAGTATAAGATTATCTATTAAACTACCTAGTTAAAGTAATTAGGGCACCCCTTTATATATAAGTAGAAAGTAGACAAGGCGCTATAAATATATAACTTATCTAAAAGATTATAGAGGCTACTAAAAAGCTACTCCTAGGGATTATAATAGCTAAAATTATATAGCTTAATAGAGAACGTATAATATATATAAAAGAATTACCTAGGTTTCAAGGTCTTAAAACGCGCGGTATTTTAATAATTAGCCTACTTACCTAAAAGATATAGGCAGTACTAGCCTATAAAGAAGTAGTTATAAATAGCCTTTAATATAAAGTACGGTTATACTACTATAGAGTCTAAGTCTAATAATACTTTAGATGCTAATTGTTACGGCGACTTAGTTAATTAAGGAACTAGCACCGTATAAAGCAATGAGCGCACGCCTATATAATTGGAATGTCTATAGACCCGGATATCAAGATAAGGAGCAGAAGAAGGTCGTAGAAAGGACACGTCTATATACATGCGCCAAGGCGTAATCTTGGTATTAAACTCTTAATCTTTAGTCTAAATATCTTGTTTAACTAGTAAGTCTTTTAGGTCTATATATCTATCTTCTAATCTAACTGCTGTTTATATTGCAGATTCTCTAATCTATAAAGAAGCTCCTTACCTCTTACTTATGGGTGTCCTAATTCGTACTCCGAATTCTTAACCCCTTAAGCTTGCTTCCTTCTTAAGCTATACTCTAGCCTTAGTCTAACTAGGCTTTACTAGTGTCCTTATCTTATCTTAAGAGTCCTAAATCTTACTTATCTTGTCTTAAGAGTCTTATACCGTTAGGAACACTTGTCCCGAGCTTATTTATATATTCTTAAACTAAGCTACTGCTCTGCTCTATTGGTTTATGTCTATTATGGGTCCTTAAGCTTGCCTCATCTTATCTTAAGAATCTTGGTCGTCTCTTATCTCGTCTTAAGAATCTTAAGCCTTTGGCCTTTTGCCTTTATCAAGTGGTGAGCTAGCACTAGCAGTTATTTGCTTGCTTAATCGTCTCTAGATATTGCTCCTTCTGTCTTATAAAGCGATAGATACCGCATCTAATAATGTTATAATACCCGTTACTAAACCTTGCTCTATAGCGGTCTCAGTCTTTACTTTTATTGCGTTATTAAGGTTTGGATACCCCTAGTTGGTTCCTTTACTATCCTTATCGCTATTAATTAATAAATACTCTGACTCCATTGTTATTATTACTAATTATTATCCGTATATTACTATAATATCTTAATCTAGCTCGTAGAGTCGATCTTATTCTTTATCTAACTCTTTAGTTCCTTTAAGTCCACTTAACTCTGGCTCTTATGGCCAATAGCTTATACCATACTTAGCGTCTTTATAAATTTAGTATACGTTATTATAATAAAACGCAAAACTTCTAATTAAACATTCTTTTGTTCCTTATAGTATACTATTGTCCCTCTATATATATATATTATATACTGCTATTAGTCTGGTTTCCCTTACTGCGTAATAACTCTAACCACTTCTATAGTCTTTAGCGAAATAACCCTGTTTTCTATAATTTATATAAGCTCTATCTTTAAACTATTGCTTTTATTATAAAGTCCGCTTAAATATCTTCTGCTACTAAGATCCTTAGTTTAGCCTATACTCCTTAGTCCTGTAATTACTCAATCCTTAACCTTTAGGTTTCTATAGTTTCTTACTTTATCTCTTATAGGCTTCTTTAGTACCACTTAGGTCTATTAGCTCTGCGCTATACCATAGTTTCTAATTTAGCTTTAGTTATTGCGTGCTCTACGTCTTATATAACTATAAAACTCTATCCTAGCCTCTCTTAGCCTATTCCCTTTAAAAGATCCTATTATTAATCTTAATCGCTTAATCTATTAATTCCCTTAAGGTGTCCGCATCTTTTATTAGAATAATTGCGTCCTAGACTTTAGCCTTAAGTCCCTGTTTGTACTATACTATAAGCGCCTTATTGTTCTATTTAACCTATATAGTAAGTATTTAAAACTATATTGTGTACTTAATTGCTAAAGTTCGCTATATTAGGTCCTAAAGCTTTCTCTTTACTATAGTTGTTACTTCCGGGTCCCTAAATATCTATATTAATTATTCCGTAAATCCTACCTAGCTAGAAAATATAAATTATACCTCTTAATTAGTAGTAGTTATTTCGTTAGTCTATATTTCCGTTAAGTAGGGTTTAAACTATTTAAGTGCCCAACCTAATAGGAATAGTCCCGCGTAGGCTATCTGATCTATTATTATGGCTAACTTAGCCCCTTCTTATATAACTTTAAAATGCATTTACGTTAGGAATCCTTTAAGCTTTAATCTCTCCCCTAAGAATTGTTTAATTAAAGGTAACTTAACCTTTACTACTCTAATCCCATTAAGTCTTTCTTCAAGTGTTTAGTTGTTCTTATTTAACCTATTAATGATTTCCTGTAACTACCCAACCGTAACTGGTTGTGAGTTAGTATCTTATATACTTATATCTCCACTTAACCTTAATATGGTCGCTGCCATTAACGGCGTTATAGTGGCTGCTTTTGGTGGTATATTATTTAACTTATTAAAACCGTAACCGTGGTAGTGATTGTATAATGGAGCCTTATAGTAGGAACTACGGTGGACTTATTAATGGGCTAGGTATGTAGGTATTAAATAAAGTTAACAACGTAATAATAACTAGTGGAGTGGTTGCCCAATAGATTAACTCTAATTATATTCTAAGAATTACTATAAGAAAGGAACTATCTAGGTAGGGACTAAGGGTCCTTAAATACATAACCGCACTCCTATAAAATCCTTCTTGTACGTGAAGTACGTGAGGTATGTAAGACGTTCCTTATAGGCCTCACAGAGCTCATAGAGCTCGTTATGTGACCTCGGTTACCATCCCTCGTCATATGGCTCCACGGGTTCCATCCTAGACCGTGCTTGTATCAACCAACTAGCTTCTTCCAACTCCTCTCCAAGTAGTCGTAACATCGTACTTAAAGCGTCCGTAACATCTAGTAAGTTTATTCTCCTTATAAGTATTCCTAATAAGCTCCTTAAGGGGTTTTTTCTTAGGCTTTAGGTTTATTACTATAATAAAGTCTTTAACGCTCTGGTTTTAGGATTCGCTTAGTAGCTCTTTTAGGATAGTAGGGTTAACTTTTTTTAGTAGTAAGATAACGCGGTCTTAGTATTGTAGACGTTTGTTACCTATATCGGCAGGTGCTACGCCTAGGAGGCGGCTGAGAGTGTCTAGGATTGTGGCTTTAGTACTAGGCCTATAGGTAATAATAAAGTTAAACTAAAAGAGGAACTTAGCCTAATGGACTTAGCGCTAGTTTAGTTATTTTATTTTTATAAAGGTCTAGAGGTTCTTATAGTCTATAATAATTTTAAATAGCTGCTTAGTTCCTTGTAGTTTAGGGCGCTATTTTTTTAGTGCCTTAATAATTGCTAGGAGCTCCTTATTGTATATTTTATAGTTATATTTAGGGGCTAAGTGCTTAGCGGAGAAGAATGTAACTGGCTTAAGCTTATTACTTTTATTGGCTTAGTAGAGCACCCTACCTAAAGCCTAGTTTAAGGCGTCTGTCTCTACTATAGTCTTCTTCGTGTAGTTATAATACGCTAGGACCGGTACTGTAGTAAACGCTGTTTTTAGGGTCTAGAATGCTTATACTTAATTAGGGCCCTATAACTAGTTAGTGCTCTTCTTTAGTAGCCTAGTTATGGGTTTGACTACCTTAGAATAGCCTTAGATAAATTATTGGTAAAAGTTCGCGAAGCTAAGAAACTGCTATAGTTCCTTAACTAATGTTAGGTTCTTCTATTTCTATAAGGCCTGCACCTTTTTAGAGTCTATAGTTATGCCGTTAGTAAAGATAATTAAGCTAAGGTATTTTGTTTTAGTAGCATAAAACTTAGACTTATTAATATTAATTTGGAGTCTAGCATTACTAAGTCTTTAGATAATTTCGTTTATATATTTTGTGTGCTTAGTACGTGTTTTTAAGAAAATAAGGATATTATTAAGATATATAGTGTAGTAGTTGTTAAGGGCGTTTTGTAAAATATGGTTAATATAGTTTTAAAACGTAGTGGGTGCGTTATAGAGACTAAACGGTATAACTAATATTTTATAGAGCCTAAACTGGGTGATAAATGCTATAAGCTACTTATAGCCCTCCGCAATCCGGATCCGGTTAAATATAGTAATTACGTTAAGCTTAGTAAAGTACTTAGCACTATAGAGTGCGTTAAGTGTCTTATAGATTAGTGGTAATAGGTACTAATTCTTAATAGTAACTATATTTAGGCCTCGGTAGTTATAGTAGATTTGTATACCGCCGCTAGGTTTTGCGGTAAGGAGGAGTGGTACGGTAGCTAGTAAGGTTAATTCGCGGATAAAACCCTTATCTAGTATCTCGTTAATCCACTTTTTATATAACTAAGTTTAGCGGGTCAGAGTAGTCTATTCTTGTAATACAGGGCCTACTTTTTGGGTATAGTCTTAATTTTATAGTCCCATAGTTAGTAAAGGGGCAGCTTATTTGCGTTTTTAAAAAGGAAGTGTTTAATATATTTATAAAACTCCTTTAGTAAGCGTTATAAAATGTTTTTATGGGTTAATCCTAGTTTACCTTTTAGAAATTTTTCGATATCCGTATTAACTATCTTTTAGTATAAAGACTTAGACTTAGTCCCTAGGTTTGTTTTAAGAAAGTTATAAAAATAAAGGGGTAGCGCTTTATGGGCTTCCTCTATTATATAGTCGCCTTCTACTAGCCGGCGGAAAGACCTTTCTAATAGGTCCGGTACTTTTATTAGACCTATAAGCAGCTCCTTAAGTAGCTGTTAATATTCTTCTTATTTAACCAGTTTTACTAGCTTTGCTATATAAATTCTTATTACCTTTACGCCTTTGTGTTTATAGAACTTGGTAAAGTTAACGGCATAAGTACATTTAATATTATCTAGGTTAGGGCGTATTTGGTTCTTTAGTGCTATAACTAGGCTAGTACGGCTTAGTCGGCCTAAGGGGGCGGAAATAAGGCGGCGGCTCTATATAGTGCGCGCGGGGGATAGGTATAAGGTTGGGCGTTACAGGGGGGAGGTCTTAATTACTCTGGTTTTAGCCTTAGCTGTAAAGCCCTTAGCTATTATACGCGCGATCGCATATATATATAGTAAATGTCTTAAAGTTAGGTATCTTATTGGCTGACCTAGATTAAGCGGGTATATATAGGGGACTTATAGTTCTAGCGGTGTTTGTTTTTTTAGGGATAGGGTAGTAGTCTAGTCTTCTAGAATCTTTATTTTGTTTACTGCGTATATTAGCTTACTAGTGTTAGGTACCTCTTTTACTATCAGCTAATAGTATTTAAGCGTTAGTCGTGCGATACGTCCGTATAGTGCTACTCGGTTATAGTTAGGGGTGTGCTATAGAAGATAATTATAGGCATAGTAATTAGAGTTAAACTTAAGCTTTAGAACGGGGAAGTCTATTTTTAGGTTATGCTTTTTAAGCTAGGGCATTTTAAGAATTACTAGTATTAAGGGTAATAACTTCGTGACGTAGAAAAGTATAGATTCTGTATAGTAGCCGATTGTTATCTTTGCTGTAAAGTAATAGGTAATAAAGCTAGATAGGAGTCCGTTAGTAAGGCGGAGTGGTTTTAGGACTAGGAGTTTTTTTATTATAATATTATGCTTTTTTATAAGCGAGTCTTTGTCTATAAATGCTAGTATTATACTACTACTATTAATAAGGCTTACTATTTTAATAAAAACTTTTAGGAGTAGGTTGTTATAAGGGGATCTTATAGACAGGGGGCTATAAGGACACGATTGTGGAATAGGATAGATTAGTAAGAGAGACGAATCCTTAAGGAGGTAAGGCCTTTAGGATCGTGGAGACTATATACTACAGGCACGTGCCTTTAGTACGTAACCGGCGACTATCTAAGGGGCGTCTGGGGGTTGTCCTAAGGGCAACCCAAGGTAACCGCAATAATATCCTTTATATTGCCCCCCCCCCCTCTTGCGGTCGGCCCCTGATCGCCATTACCTTACGGTAGGGAGATTATAAGGGCTTATCCTAGAAGGGGTTCGGAGAGATATTAGTATACTATTATATATTATCTATCTATCTAACCCCTACTTTAAACTCCTAAAAAACCTTAATAAGGGAAAAACGTAACTAAAGAAAAGACGTAAGGATTACCAAAAACCTACTAAAAGCCTACTGGAAGCTTACTAGTGACTACCTAGGCTAACTTAAAAAACTCTATACAACCTTACACCTAAGCCCCTATACCAGCCTACAATCAACTATAAACATTATAGGTAACCTAGTGCCCCTAACATAGCTCCGTAAAACTATTTGGTATATAGCTTAATATATAGGGCCTTAGCTTACCATCGTCTTTTAACTATTAAAATATAATCTATAATCGTTTTATATAATCCTCTACGTCACTAACGCATTATTCCCGTATTTGCCTTTAGGCTATTAGATGCGGTTAAGGTATTAATTAGTTAATTAAGGAGACTTATCTCCTAAAATCTAGTGTATATGCTTTTAAATCTAATAGTCCTATACTATATATTTAGCGTAGCTCTACTACCTAGTAAACAGGAGGGACACTTTATAATAGCACCTATAGCTATTATACAATTATTAAAAACGGTTATAACATTATTCTTTAATACTGTAGTATTATTTTAGGTATAATTTAACCTATATATATCTTTAATTGACGTCTTAATTGCCTTCCCCTAGCCACATACTCAGTTTTTTATAAGGGAGTAATGGTTAAATAACGTATGCTTATATTTCCTTCTTTCTAAATAATGCTATTATAACGGAGTTATATTAGTAAGGTTGCGGCTATTTACTAAAAGTGTATTAGATGGTAAAGTATAAGGACATCTTTACTTATTAAGCTGCTCCTTTTCCTTAACACCTTACTTTCCCATTATCAACCTTCATCCAATTTTAGGCGTATCTTTAATATATCATTAAGATTTTCTTTTTTATTATTAATAATTCAATATACCTCTTTATTCTCCTACTAACTGCTCTTCTAAGTAGATTCTATAGCGTATCCTAGCCCTACCTTTGTATATAAAACCCCAACCTCCACTAACTTATAACTAGTGCTAGTCCTACCTAAATAATTTTACCTATATGTCTTTAAAAGACCAGGAATCTAATAATAGGATTCTAAAGGCTTATAATAAGACGCACTGCGTTAAATCTAATACCTTTAGTCCTTATAATTAATATATGCGTACTAAAAGCGGCAGTTACATTAAGGTAAGCTTTTCTATCCTTAATAGATTTCCATTGCTAACTTTAAGCTTTAATAGCCTAGGCCTAAGTAGCAACGTCCCTTTAATGTCCTTAACTACTATATCGCCCGGGCTCTCTCTTATTCTAGTATAAATGCTAAACAACTTAGCCAAATTTAAGACTATACTACGGCCATCTATACTGCCTATAATTCCTAGCAAGCTAGCTAGTAACGCCTAATATAAAAGCAAGGTTAGTATACTAAGGATAGGGTAAAAGATAGGGGTAATAAGAAGAAGGTTACTGTCTACTATAGAAAGAAGTTTACGTATACGCGTTAAGTTTTAAAAGAGCATAATATAATACGTTATTAGGTAGGTTACCCTTCAGGTACCTAGCAGATAGGTAACTAATAGTTGCCATAGTAAGGTCTTAGTAGTTCTAAACTATACCAGCCAGCCAACATCTCTATTTATTCTGGGCTTAAGCGTGTCTTTATTAACTATAAGCTTACACCACAAGAGCTTTATTAGTATTAGTTTAGACCTAATATTAGTGTTAAGCGTTTAAGAGTCTCTACTCTAGCTACACCTTATTGTCCTACCCCTGTTTTTATACCTACTTATACGCCTACNAAGGGATCTAGATCCCATTCTCGTTAGCCATTACTTAGTAGCCCAATAGATACTAATCCTACTCCTAATAATAAGGCATAGTAGCTTTTCAAATTAGGCATTTATGGTTTAGACTTTTAGGATTTGTTCTTATATATAGTAGCAATTAAGGACCTTAATTAGGTGCTTAGAAAGGCCTCATAAGGCTTTTAGAAAGGGCTTAAAAGCCCTAGGAATAATATTCCTAGTATAGATTAATAAATAGAAATGTAATTCTAGCAAAATGCCCTATTAACTCTATACTATATACGTAAAAAGGCTAAGGACCTATTCTACCTTAGGCTGTAGCTCTATCCCTATAGTTTCTAGAGCCTATCCGTTCCATATCCAATTTAACCTATTTACTCTTTTCGCGAGCTTTCTTTATAGGTCGCGGTAACACTATAGTATTAAAGCGCTTTCTATAACTTATAGATTATAGACCTTAGTCCCAATATTCTTTTAGAATATCTTTACAATAATTAAAGTAATTCTCTAGTTCCTATATAGAGTCCTTAGCAAGCCAGCCTAGCTATTTAACTTTAAATTAAAGCTTATTCTTAATAGACTTATAGCGTAGTGTAGCTTTAACCTTATACCACTCGCCTACCACTTTAGGGTGTTTAATTGGGCCTAGACGGAAGTTCTTTTCCAGTAGTAGTCTATACTATAGCTCTAGTAGGTTTATATAAAACAATAGATATATATAGGCCATAAATAGGGGTAGCTAAAGATAATAGGCTAGCTTACTAATTCGTTCCTTAACTTAAAAGGGACCTAAATATCTTATATTAAGCTTCTTTAATAGTTAACAGGTCTTAATATTTATTAAACATAATAGAACCTTATCGCCTACTCTAAAATACTTATCCTAGTGCTTACGGTTATACTAAAGTCTCTACTACTCTTAGGCATCTTACAGGCTCTGCTTCACATACTTCTATTACTCTTCCCATTTCTAAAGGTATCTTTATACTCTCCAGTAAATATCCTTAGACTTCCCGGTAGGATCCTATAACTAATTATACAGCCTTAGCTAGTAATTATTAGGTATACTATTAAACCCAAATAGTTAGACGCTATAGGCAATCTAGATTAGTACATACTTATATAATACGTGTTACTTTAAATTATAAGCGTACTCTATATACGGAAGTAGCTTATACTAGTTATCTTACTAATAGTTTAAATATATTCATAAGTAAGACTCTAGTTCCTAGTTCTAGCGTTCCATTTACCCATCCGTTTATAGATAAAAAGCTATACTATAATAGTAGTCTATCTTTAAATAAAAGCATAGATCCGACCAGTATTGGCTTATAAAGACGCTGCCCCTATTAGTAATAATAGAGTGTAGCTAATCTACTTTAAGAAAGCATTTCTCCTTAATTAGGTTAGTAAGCTCTTATACATTAATCGTCTTATTAATAAAAAGGTATTAAATATACTTTAAAAACCTATTAATAAGTACAAGGACCAAATTATATATTTATCCTTAGCCATCTTTAAATAGCGGGAGATCTATAATAAAGTCTATAGCGTAATATTGCTATAACTTACTAGCGGGGGGAACTAATTTAAGTAAACCCTATAGCTTATACCTACGGATCTTATATACTTAATACTTCTCGCAATAGCTAATATACTCCTTTACTTCCTAATTAAGCCTTAGCCAATAGTATTTACATTAAAGTAATTCCACTATTTTTACTTAACTATAGTGGCCGCCTAGAGGATTATTATAATTCCTTATAAGAATCTTCTATCATAGATTTGCTTCTTATAGCACCCAAACCTTACCACCTTTACGCAGTAGGCCCATCGGGTTTAGTTCCTAATAGTAGCGCCTAGCAGCTTCCTTTCCGTTACATTTCCGGTCTACTTTTACATTAAAAATAGTATAAAAAGCGTCCCTCCGTTACACCTTATAGATAAAATCTATTAACCTTTTAGGTGGTTCCTAAATAAAAGCTATTTTGTCCCATACTACTTTAAGTATAAGACTAGATAGTACCATAAATCTTACAACTCTTTAATACGCGTATATTAGGAAGGCCGCTACAAGGTTAAAGTCCTTTAATTATTATAGGGCTCCAAGTTCTAATTACTTTATAGCTTCGCTATTAGTTTAAGGTGATAGCTTAGTAATTAGGGATAGTGTATTACTAGGTTCTAAGAATATATTAGGGACGTCCTATCTAGGTATATTTAGACCCTTATTAGTAACGGACCGGGTACTAGCCAAAACGTCAGTAAAAACCAATAGGGCTTACACCGCCTAAGACTTAGTGCATAGAGCTATAGGTACTTAAGCATCCTATACCTAGAGCTTGTTCTATAATATAGGGAGCAAGATATTTATTATCTATTTTCCTTCTCCCGTTTTAAAGCCTTTAGCATAGTCTAGCCGTTATAACGGTCTATTAGTAGGGTTGTTTTCCCCTAGCTTATATTTAATCTTAAAATTAAACTATATAAGCTCCTTTGCCTATCTAGCTTATTAAGGTATAAGCTCCTTTATAGTTATAAAGTAGCGTAGATTATAGTAATCTAAAAGTATACAAGTAGTATAGCTCGCGTACTCAAGGTAGTATCGCCACTATTTAAAGCAGTTAACTATAGCTAGCAGTTCCTTATCGTGGGTATAATACCTAACTTTAGGTCCCTAGAATTTTCTACTATAAAATACTACTAGTCTTTAATAGAGCTAGGTAGCGTCCAGATGCCTATTAGGTTATAGTAGGATACCAATAAAGACAAAATTTAATATATTAGTAATTATCATTAATAGCTAATCTAGGTTAAAATGCCGCAGTAATAAAGCTTCCGTAAACTTTATATAAAGTTCCTAAAAGGCCTCCTAAACCTTTCCGGGCTATAACTATAGCTTATACCATTTAGTTAGTCCCTTCTTAGTTTTCTTCCTTACCGCCTTTAAGCTTTTTACTCCTTTTTTACTCCTTAGGTTAGGTCTTAGGAAGCTTCTATAATATAGTTAAATAGGTATTAGGTAACGTCTAAGTAGTTATAAATAAAGCGCCTATAGAAATTAGTAAAGCCTAGGAACACTTAAATATCCTAATAGCTCTCTAGCTCCGGCTACTCCTAGATTATCTACACCCATACTAGGTCTATAACTACACCTATAGGCGTTATAATATAACCTAGAAACTCAACCTACTTAGTGTTAAAGATATACTTTAACGCCTTAGCGTAGAGGCCCTAATTATCCAAACGTTCTAGCACTTCGCGGACGTGTTACTTGTGTTAATCTTTATCTTCTAAGTAGATCAAGATATCATCTAAATAAACGACGTATATGCGGTTAACTAGTCCCCCTAAGGCTCTGTAAATATATAATTAGAATATTATAGGCGTATTAGCTAGCCCAAAAGGCATCACTAAATACTTAAAGTAGCTATATTAGGTCTTAAAAGCGGTCTTCTATTTATCCCCTTCTTTAATACAGAGCCTATAATAGGCGTCTTATAAATCTAACTTTGTAAAGATCTTTACCCTAAATAGTTAATCCAGCATTTTACTAACCAGTAGTAGTAGGTAACGGTTCTTAATTATAATCTTATTAAGACCGCGATAGTCTACATATAGCCTTATAGTTCCATCTAGTTTTAGAATAAAGAGAATTAGCGCACCTAACGGCGACTTACTAGGCCAAATCTATCCCTTTTCTAGTAAGCCATTAAGGTACTCCTATAGGATCTTAAGCTCTTTACGCAAGAGGTTATAGATAGGAAGGTTTAATAGTTATTTACCTTCTTCCAGATTAATTACATAATCATACTCTAAGTTTTATAGTAGAACTTTAGCTCTCCTACCTAAAAATACCCTTAGTAAGTCCCTTAGGCCTACTAGAATATTTAACAAATTAGGATCGCGTTTATCCTTTATATTATCGTTAGGTAGGTTCTAAAGCTCCCTTAAGATACTTATAGGCAGCGTTATACGCTATAGTGGTTGCTTATACATAGTTGCCACCATATATTATACCGTTTCGTACAGTAGCTAGTAAAGGGTAGGGAAGTCCTTAACGCAGCGCTTAAGATGCCGTAGCATACTCTCCGTATATTACTTAAGCTAGAGTAACCTATAACGGTTAAAGTATCTTATAAGATCCTCAAGATCGCTACCTCCCTATAATATCTCCGCGACCTATCCGGTAGTTCCCTATAGGGTCTCCATTATAAAGGGGTTATTACCTATACTAGGCTTTATACCCATCTTGCTATTAAACAGGGGTTAGATCTAATACTCCTTTAAGTATAAAGCGTACACTATTTTACCTAGGGCTATATTCTCTAGGATGTCCTTTAGGCTTATTAGTAATATACACCCTTCTAAATCTTTATTATTCTACTATTTAAAGGCTCTAGTCTTAAAGCGTATCTTAAGATCTACTTCTACTAGCTAAGGGTATCTAAGGATAAGGTTATAACCTACAAAGTTAGCCGCCTAGAAGGGTTACGGGCTAACCACCTTAGTACGGTTATATATATCGGCCACTAACACTATAAGCTTATAGGCACTATATAGTTTAATTTAATACTTATTTAGGAAACCTATAATAGGTTTCCGCTATCTTTATAATAGGATAAGTTTATACTCTTTTACTCTATTAAAAAAGAAAATGGAGATCTAACTGCCGGTTTTGGAGGGTTCTGTCGCCGTTTTTGGAGGTCGCGTTACCAAAACTCCCCGCCGCCCTAAGCCTCCTGCTTGCCGGTCTAACGTTAAGCCTCTCGCTTACCGCCCTATGCCCTTGCTTTTTAATAGGTAAACTATAATCTTCTATGTGCCTGGCGCTAAAGCTATATAACTTTATAACTCCCACCTTTAATCCGTTTAATCCAGGCCCCGTTTCTCTTATTCTCTACCCCCCTATCTCCTTAACCCTATATTGCTCTTTAGATCCTTCCCGCTGTTATTACCCTCTAGGTCCCTCCTGCCGCCACTACCCTAAGTTCTTTTCTAGCTCCTTAGAATGCGGCGCGCTTAATTATCAGATTATAGCTTATTATCTAGCGTTACTAATAATAAGTATATAGACACGGATAGCGATGGTAACAGCTATAGGACAGAACCGACTATCTTTAATAGTAATGCCGATAGTAATGCCGATAGTAACGCCGACTGTAACGCCAATAGTGGTATTAACTATAACGCTAATAGCATCGCTAAATCTAACAATGCTTGCGAAGCGCCCGCTTAAGCATAGCTTTATAAGGATTAAGATTATCTACTAGAATACTACCTTAAACAGTTAGAAGAGTTTAAGGAATCCAATTTTATAATATAGGACTACGCCGATGGCAGTATAAATCTCCTTGACCGTATTAAAGATTAATAGTATTAGTAAGTAATAACCTATTCTACGGCTTTCTCTTAGGCTTAACCTAAAGCTAACTATTTCTAAATACTGCACCTATATAAGGAAAGACCCTAAGAAAACGTACTAAGTCCTCTTGCTTCGGCTGCTTTATAGCTTTTTTAATTAGCTCTTAAATTAGAAACAAGGAAAGGGGGGTAGGAAATAGTGCGGGATAAAGCTTTCTAGCTCGCTTGGTGTATACTAGAAGTACTATCGCCTTATATATAAGAGAGCAACTAGTAGGAAAATTGCTAGCAAATTAACCCGCTAGATATATAAGGTAATTATATTTCTAGTTAACCCTTTAGCCTAGTAAAGTAAGGTAGAGCTAAAATATCTTTTCTAGGTACTTTGGAAACTAGTAAAGAAATATAGCTTAAGTAATAAGAAGTAAGAAAAGCCCGTTATAGACGCAGAGGATCTTGCCCTAGTTTTTAAGACCAACTTAGTTATAACGAGAAAGAGATATATAGTTGGGCAATATTGGATATAAGTCCATTTCTTACTATAGCTAGGCTTTTATACTATAAGCCGACCTAAAGCTCTCCTTAATTTATACTACCGATATATAATAGTTACACTTATTTATAACCTAGAAGGCGGGCCTTATAAGATCATGCTTAAGTTTATATTCGAATTCACTAAGGAATATCTTAGCATAAAAGAAGCGTATATTTTCTTTCTACCCTATTCCTCTTACCTTATGCTTATAGAGAACTAGTAATACTTTCCCAATTCCTAAGATTATCTTCAACCCTTTACTCATTCTTAGCCCTTACGTCTTTCTCTTAGGCCTTCTCTTTACTAACTAAGCTTTTGTACCCCCTAATCTAATGTCCGTAAAGCAGCTTAGTAAGCTATATATTAAGCCTAGGCGTAATAAGTTACCGCTGCCACTCCGTTCAGACCTAGATAATATCCCTATATTTTAGTAATTAATTAAAACCCCCTACGGCCACAAGGTCTTACTTAACAAGCCTTTACTATACTTAACTCTTTTGCCCTAGATTAAGGACCTTAGCATAATTATGGGATTTCAGCAGGTTACGCGCCTATATAGTCTCCGTTACGGCGCAGGCAAGGCATTTAATAAGAATAGTAAGTTCTATTATATAGAGCTAGTTCTATTAAAACCTTTCTAACGCCTATACTACCTAGGTAATATAAGTAACGCCCTTCAGAACCTAATAATGCAGTATACTAACGCTTAAACATTCCTAAAGCACTACCTTCTGTAGCATATTAGCGTAGATATATAGGCAATCGTTTAAGGCTTAAAGCCTTAAAAAAAGTTAATAAAAGTAGTATACCAAATAAGCCAATTAATTAACCCGCGGCGGCCACAGTACCTAATAATAGAACAATCCTTATCAGTAAACGAGAACCCGCATATTTGTTCCTTAATTAAAGTTTAAAATAAGCTAAAGCTTAGCCTTAAGCACAAAACTATAGGAAGCATAGAATACCAAAAGCTTAGCTAAGAAATTATAAATAAAAGGCAATATTAGAGAAATGCGCTATTAGAAAATATTAAAAAGAATTAGAACAATAAATAAGCTATAATTAATATTAAGTAGCAACTTTCCGGGGTTATATTTAGCGAGGATATTAAAGCAACCTTAAAATCCAGTAATAATAGATCGGTTAAACATAAACGCCTTATTAAAGTAATTATGACGCTACCTAGCATATTACTAAAAGATAAGATACGTAGACGCAATAATACTATTAATGCGGTTGTAGATTACTGCAATATTAAGGAGGGTAGAGTATACTGGCTAAGTTATTGCTAGAGATAGTTTAGGATAGATATCGCCCTTGGCCAAGTTAAGATTAAAAAAGATACTAAGATTTTAGAAGCGGCTAAAGCGCTAGAGAGGGCAAGGTTATTCTTATATAAGGAGAAAAGACTAAAAATATGCTTTATCTACCTCGGGAATAAAAAGCTCACAATTAGTAAGCGCATATATAAGTTTTATACTCCAGCTACTGTTATAAAACATTTCTAAGGCAGTTATCTCTCTAAACTCCTATAGTAGGGTAAGATTAGATATAACGTTTACGAAGTAACCCTTAAGCATAAAATGTATCTTTAAAACTATGCGCTTAGTATACATAGGACCTTTTCCTAGTTATTACGCGCTTATCTTATTATTCTTTACCACTTTTTATTTTACTTTAGTCTGTTATTATCTAATTCTATTATAGTATTTAATAGAATAGATATAATAACTAGGATTTTATAATTTGTCTAAGAGGGGTAATAGGTAAGGTAAGAGATAAGGGCTCCTCTTTAGCCTTACTATATAAGCCTTACGCGTTATAAAACAAACTAAAACCAATAATCATAGACTAGAAAACGCTGCCTCCTTATATTATAGCTTAGCATTTTAACTAAGCCCTATAAAGCCTTAATCTAAGCTATATTAGGTCGGCTTAACTTTTCCACACCCAATCTTTAATCCTCGCGTTCACTCGCATCTTGCTTTCTTCCTTATACTTTTCTCCCTAGTTATTTCCTTATTATAAGACGCGCCCGATATATTCTTAACCTCCCTATATTTATTTACTATTATACCGTCCTTATATACTAGCCTCTTTAACCTCCCCTCCCTACCTACCTACCTACCCTCCCAATATAGCTTTTAGCGCATTCGCTCGTAATAGCAAATCTCTCTAGATTAGAGATAATTAAAACGAACCCTATTAGGGAAGGACTAAATAGCTTTCTTAATTTATTTAACTTAACTTATTAGGATCTAGGCATCTCTAGCTCTCTAAACTTATTGCGCCAGATAAGCAATAAAGGTAATTATTAATTTATCTATTATAGGTTCTCTCTAATATATATAGGGCTTAAAAATCTTATAGTTAACCTTATCCTGGCATTACAGAACCTTCTCGCTGCTTAACTACTCCCATCTAGCGCTGGCCGCGGTACTCTTTATAGTAACCTTCTCTAACTTCTCCCTTTAGTTAATTCTAATGACTTTTAATATTAAACGGTTCACCCCTCTCCTAAAAACAGTTATTAATCGCGAATTAGATAAGGACGTTTAGAGTAATACTATTACCACTATAATAGAGTCCACGCCTCCCCCCTAACTGCTACTACTCTACATTTAATAAACCCCACATTTACGTAATATAAGCAGCTTCACTAACTCGTTTAAACGTAGGGAATACATAGATTATATTCTAAAGAAGGAGCTAGGCCCTTTTTATATGGGGATTCCTAGCTTTTATAAAGCATTCTTTAAGGAAGTAAAAGGTCTTAAAGAGGCAAGCGCCGCCGTTTTTAAAAAATGCAAAAAAGGGAACAATCTACTATACGCTAAGGGCGGCTAGCATAACTGGCCTAAAAGCGCAGAGCAAGATAATGTCCTAGAGTGGTTTAGTAGCTTAATTAAATTAATTTTAGGCTTTATAGAGGAGTATAGGTCCGCCCCAAAGATATAATAAACGCTTATTATATATACTAAGCAGCCCTTATAAGGGTCTATAGCAAAGCAAAAACTAAACATTAGTTTTATAGATAATCCAATAGCTAGCAAAAGCTTTTAATGCTATTAGTCGCATATACTTATACTAGGAGAGCTAAAAAGTAATCTAAACTCTAATATACCCTTATAGGTATAGTTTAATTTAGGGAAATACGTAAGAGAAGTCTTCGCCACTTAAGACACTCATTACTTTGTCTTAGGCTTTACCCTTTATAGATCTATTATACGGCTATAGAAGTATAACCGGGTAGGAGGCATTATATCATCACTATTCAATATTAATAAAGACGGACTACAATTTACCTTAGCGATATTAGGATTTCTCTAGATAAAAAAGGAGCAGCTTAGGTTTAACCCTACTATTCTAACATTAGACGGCAAATAATATATTAAGGTCGTGCGCAATAATTAGACCGAGCGTCTTATCCTTAATAAATCTATAAAGCGGGTACGCTATATTGCCGGTTAAGCAACTACTTACTAGAAAGTATACCGTAAGGGGGACACCTCTAAGATACCCCTTATTATTAAAGACTTGTAGTAGTACCTATAGCGCAAGGAAGAAGGTAAACTACTACATAAGGTAACGGAGAAAGAAGTAGTCAACATAGCCAGGTACTATCACCACAAAACAGTTTATATGGGCGGTAAAGAAGATAACATTTACAATAACGTCCGTAAGGGGCTAGATATTATAAGAGCGACAAACTATAAGCCAGAAAACTTAATAATGCCTCTAAAACCGGCTGGAGTAAAAATTAAAAAAGGCCAAAGTTCTAGTAGAAAGAGGTTATCCAGCTATACTAACGCCCTATTACCGCCTAGTAAGCGTATATATTCGGGCTCTCCGCCTAAAGGCGGAAGGCACCCTACAACCCTAAATTAAGTATATTAATGCGTTATTACTAAAGACTACGGAAAGCCTCTTTATGAGGTAAGCTCTTAGGCTGTAATACTTACTACACTAAAGGGTAGCATTAAAAAATACGAGTCTTTATATACGCGGGCCGGTATTATCTAATATAACATTTTAATAGGCAACCTTATAATGAACGAGGAAGACAACAATCCTTCTTAGCCGGCATTCTTAATTAACTTTAATCTTGCGATTAAGGAGTAGTAAGAAGGGCCTTTAGGAGCGCGGGGCAAGACCAGCATAAGAGCGTTTATAGCGATTAGAGTACTCCTAGGCAAAATACACTTAGCTTAGCATAATCTTAAGTTGTTCTTTTAGGTGCTATTCTAAATATGCATTCACTATAATAGACCTAATAAAAAAGGTAATATTGTTAATAGGTTTAATAAGTGGAATTCTATAGATATGGAAGAGCTAGCTAAGATAAAGAAAGGAGAAGTAGATAATAAAGGGGATTTTCTTAAGAGTGCAGACGATAACTTTTCACCGTACTATTAGCCACTAATCCCTTAGGTTAATAGATTACAGAAGGTAGTATTTCTAGGCAGTGAGAGGCAAAAGGGAAAGGATAAAAAACTTCCTTCTTAAATAAAGGAGGTGCTTTAGGAAGCAAGGAAGGATCTAAAGGTGCTAGTAGAGTAGATAGAATAATATTTTATTATCTTATACTTTTCTATATACAAGTGAAGTTTTATAAAGATTTAGGCGGCGAAGGCTAGGTAGCAGCCTTAGTCGAAACGTATATAAAATAGCATAGGGCGAGTAAACTGTTCTATAGTTAATATATTATTCCTACTTATTTATACGCTACTAGATATGCGATTATATTTAAGTTTACTATAAGTACACTAATCTCTAATATATAGTGAAAGCTTAGTGCATAAAATACCATAAGACCTAAAAAAGATGCCTAATAAATATGGCTGATAGATAGTTTTTTTTAGGTGATCGCAAAGAAATATAGTAAAGATACTAGCAAAAACTATAGCAAAAGCCCGGCCAGTTATTGAGATTACCATATAGTCTTACGCAGCTTAAATTTAAACGGGTTAAGTACGGCGTAACATTTAAGAATATTAGGCAGAAAATGTAGAAGGGAGGCTCTTTAAAATGGCTTTTAGAATCTAGTTTCCTTATATAGGCATAGGCCTACTCTAGGAATACTTAGTACCTTTTATAAGCTTCATTTTTCTATAAGTAAATAAAACGTGGCCCTATATAAATTGGGGATATAGTAATTTATTAAGCCCTTCTTAACAGAAATTGTATTGTGTCGGGACCACTAGTTATTAAAACCCTAGGTTAAAAGTAATATTTTTTTAAGTATTTGCCCCTAAGTAAATAAGAACTATAAATTTATAGGCAAACACCGCCGCTTTTAAAGGCCTATACGTTAACGTCGCCTATAAAAGCACAGTTCCTATTACCGTTTTATTTCTAGCTTTAACCACTATTCCTCTCTCGCAGCTTTATGCCGTCTATACCACCTATACTATTAGTCCTTTTCTATTCCTTCTACAGTTCTAGATATCCTTTAATAGTAAAACTATATATAAACTACACCCCTTTGTTTTAATTTAAATACTACTACTATAACATAAAAGATATTACCACGCCTTTAACTATAGCAAGCTTAAACATTCCTTCCTTATAGCGATGTATAATGCTTAAAAGGCTTTACTAAAATCCTCTACATTAGGTAAAATAGAGCCCCAACTAGCAATATAAATTAACTTATACCTTTTAGCTTAGTATACATCAGCAAGTCAGTCCTTTACAATTAACAGGATCAGGCAATTGTATTTTAGGCCACCACAGCTAATTAAGCCGCCGTTTAATAATCTATAAGGATTAACTTATAGGATCCTTATTACGGTAAGCAACTCCGGCATTTAGCTCTACGTACTACCATCACGCCAGTGCTTTCCCTGCTCGAGATAGTCATATAGTGAAAAACCTAGGTCAGTAGCGCAATTTAACTCCTAGATTAGACAGCATTATCTTCTAATCGCTTTAGCGTCTTAAGTTATACGCCTATGTCGGCGAGCGGAGCTACCCAACATATTATAAGCTGTAAGGATAAAGCCTAAGCAAAGTCTCCCTGTGGGTATAGCAATTATATAATCTAGACCTCTTAATAGCAGCACTACCGTGCAGCACAGGGAGTATTAGGGAGTAAGTACGGACAACCCGTTTCTACTATAGACTATGAAATAAAATAGCAAAGTTTAAGTAACCCCTTAAAGCCATCCTATACCCAAAGCCGTTGGCTAAATCGCTATAATAGTGCTATAAGGCGCCGAGATAAGAATTTTCTCCTAGGTTGCGGCAGATCCTATATCTTATCGTATTAAAGCAAATAGGGTTAATAGCTAATACATTAAGGCCAGAATCCGAACTAGTCTACAAGCTAACAAGCTATAAGACAGCTAAGTTTTAGTATAACAGAGTCTCTCCAATAGCAGAGTAAGTCCTTAAAGAATCCTAAGGCAGCAGGCTCAATTAGGCAACAATAATTAAGTAGGCAGCAGACGTGTTAGTAATACAGTAATTATACCAAAGAGCTCCGCTCAATACTACTAGGCCTAACTATACGACAATAGAGTGGGCAGCAGGCGCGTCGGTTATATAGCAATCTCTAAAGAGCCCTGCCTGCTACTATTAAGTCTAATTATACAATAATGAAGTAGGCGGCAGGCGAGTTAATCCTACAGCGGTTACACTAGAGAGCTCCGCTTGCTACTACGGACACGGCATCCTTTATTTATATATCGCCAACTTTTAGGCATATAGGCGACCTAACATATAGAGCTAGAAGCATCTATAAGACTTTAGTCACTACCTATCCGCCACTAGCGTACACCGCACAAATATTAACTTAATAGTAGATCTGCGAGCTAAAGCGCTAGGTCTAAGGGACACTTAAGCCGTATAATAAACTACAGCATACAAAATCGAATTTAAACCCAGTATATAGCGCCTTTACCTCCATAATATTTCACTTAGATAACAAACGTCGCCACTAATATACTTATCTCCAAAGTATAAGTGTTAGTGGCTGGAGGCTATATATACCATCTGGCAAGTCTATCTGCATTAGCGAGCCCTAAAAAGGCGATTCCAAATTATTACCCCAGACTGCGAGATATAAAGCTTCTGCTTTCACTAGCAGTTTTTAAATATTACCCCCTTATAGTGTATATCTTTTATTTACTAGAATACATTTTATACTAGAGTCTAGAACTACAAGCCCCAATTATATATTTAATACTATAGGTTAGGCCTAAGGACCCTAACCCCTACTTTGACTTATAAACTATATATTAACAACTTTATAGAGGCCCTTATAAATATACGGAGCGAAAGTCTTAATCATCCCGCCTCTAATCCTAATAGTGAGACTAATAGTCTTAATTCACTAGAATGCAGTAGCCTAAGGACTATAGTTGGATCTAATAATAATGATCCTCCCAAAACAAAGCGAGAACTGTGGTTAAAGAAGTTCACTAAGCTTAACCCTTTAATCTATCCCAAGGAGACGACTTCACAATACCCAATAAATGCTGAGCTTCATTTATTACCCAACGCTCCATCTCCTCGCTCTTTAGTAGAGCCAATAATTATATAAGGATGTTTAACTTAGGCTAGAACCATTACCGTTAGGAATTAAATGTATAACCAGTACCTCTCGCCTATAAAAAACTATCTAACCTTATTATATAAAAGCCCTTAACCTATATTATCCCAAAAACCAATTTCCTATTTACGCGCATTATCGGGTTCCCGTTTACCCACATCTTCCTAATTATTAAGTTTACCCTAATAAATAAGATAAACATTTATAAAAAAGGATAATAACAAACTAATTCTGTTAAGGAGCAATAACGTCTAGTAGAAGGATATTACAAAGGAATTCCCAGATCGAACCCAGGCAAGTTTATAGGTTTACTATTACGCTTAGTTAATGGAGAAGGTAAAGAAGACTAAGGATATTAAGGGGCCTAATGTATTTAATATTGAAGAGGCAATATAGTAGCAACCGTTTATAGTTATACCCTAGTATCCGCGAAACAAAATACACCTTTTTTTAACCAACTAATGCTATATCTTAATAACTTAGCTCCATTTAATCGCAGGCCTTTAGTAGAGTTATATCTCTTAGCGCTATCTAATTCCTAGCTAAAGTATTTAACTAAAGTACTCTACAAACGATAGAATACTTTAGCGGTAACTCTACCCGCACTAGCATATTGTCCTCTTTTATATTACTATATATTTAACCGTCTAATCCCTTATATACTATATTAACAGCGTTATAAATTAGTTACTAGCTAATAAAGCACCTCTTTTCAAGTATAGGTGTGCAGTACTAATATTCGCAGATATGTTCTTTAAGCAGGTCTAGTATTAACGTCTCCGATATAGAGAGTTGCCAACAATAAGACATTATAGGCAAGGTAGGGAAGTGTACGGATCTTAATAAAGTCATTTCTTATATAGAACTTTTAAAAGTTCCTAAGCTATACAGCAAAAAAAGGATTAGGGTATAGGCTATTACAAAGGCTACTAGGCGACTTAAGGTGTCTAATATAAGCTAGGTAAGCGCCTAGGGTAAGCTAAATAAGCGCCTAGGGTAAGCGCCCAGGGTAAACTAGGTGAGCATTTAGCGTAAATAAGTAAGCTACCAGCTAAGTAAAAGGCAAGCTACGGCTTTATCTAGATTAAACCCAAGGCGTGTTTCTATAAGTTACACTTTTAGCTATTTAACGCATCTTTAATTAAGTTTATTATTTTACTTTAGAGATTATATTCCCGCTAACTATACTCTATTTTATTAAAGCACCCAATAACTAGTTAACCTATTTATCTATATCATTTAGTCTCTCCTTAATCTTAAGGACCTTCTTTATTACTACCTCTATCCCACAATTATATCGCCTAGCCGTCTACTTAAATGTTTTGTGATTAAAATTAAGAATTAATATATTATAATCTAAATCGCTAACGCTAGTTTTAATATCCTATAGTTAACACGCGAAATTTTCCAGCTCCTTTTATTCTTTATTAATTGCTTTATAATAATCAGAATGGACATACCTACTTTGCTATTACTTAGCTCTAAGTTATTAAACCTATTTTCTAAGGTCTTCTAAGGTCTTTACTAATATCTTTTATTACTACGCAAATGCTTCTAGCCGCGCCTTATATATATATTGCCACTTTATAAGACAATCAGCTAAAGTAGCCCTAGCACCCCTCTTTAGGTACTGTTGTACGGCTTATATTATATTATAAAAAGGTTTAAAGACTTTTTTAACTTTTCTACCTTACTTTACAGGATGCAGCTATAGCGGCTAGTTAGTTAAGTGGATTTGTTAAGATTGGACGCTAGCTTACATAGTAATATGCGACATGACTAGTAGAAGGATTATAAAAGTTCTTAATTAATATATAGCTATTAATAATAGGGCTTAGTTATTAAAAAGTGGGAAGAGTAAAAACTTATATATCTTATACATTAGCCGCTCTAATACCCCCTATAACATTTTAGGCACACTAAGTTATATCTTAACCAATTCTAGCGTCTATACACGTTATACTACAATTAACTAATTTAGCGCTGTATCTAAAGTTAAAATAAGGCCAAAAATATCTTCCACTTCCGCCTTATTATCCTTTCAGCTACCCAAACATATAGGATTAGGCACGACGGGCCCAGTAATTTAAGTAAAAACTCGTCCTACTATACCGTTAAACCTATAATAAGAGATAAAACCCAAAAACTGTACTTTACTAAGAGAAAATAGCGGCTGCGAAGAGGTTCTATTAAGGAAGTCCTAAGCTATATCTAACTAGCGTTCTGGGTTTTATAAAGTAAGGCTAGTTAGTTACTATAAAACCGTTCCGGGCTCTATTAATTACATTATAATACAGCCAACAGCCTTTATATTAACATCCTCTAAATAAAAAGCCGCTTAAAATATACTTTCACCTATATTTGCTGCTTAACCGTTAGCTTTTTATTTTAGGATAACCGTTAGGTACTTATTAATCTTAATTTCCCCACTCCTTAAAATTAGGAGATTTTGGCAATTTAATAAGCTATAAATAATATAAATGCTATAGATAAATAGAAGTCCTTAGATTACCTATATTTAAAATTAGAGGCTAGTTTTAAATAGAATAGCTATATTACCTCCTTACAGACTATAGCAATTTTAAACTCTGCTAATATTCTAGAAGGGCTAGCCTAGATATCTACTAACAATACGGATAGGCACTCGTATATTAGATATACCATTTCGCCCTCTTTAAATACTTCTAGAATATTAACAATATTAGGGTAAGGTAACTTTAAGCATTCTAAACCATTTACTGTCTTACTTATCACTCTTGTCTTAATAACCACAATAGGGAAAGTTGGCTCTATTTTAAAGGCAATAACCATAAATCCTGCCTAATCTTCTTTAAGTAATTTGCGGTAGTAGTTTTACAGACTTCCTAAAACTATAAGGGTCTCTAGTTCCTTTAATAGTAAAACAGTTTTTTTACTATCGGCGGTAGATAATAATAAAAAGAGCCCTAAATCTCTATTAACTTTAAGCGGAACATAGAACGGTATACGCTTACGCTTATAAATATACTTTCGTTTTACAAGTATATTAGGCCGATCCTAATCCTCGTTTATAGTAGGTTTAATCATTTCAGCGTTTTTTTTATATACTAGGAATTTAGTAACCCGTCTTTATAAAGACATTTTTCTCTTTATTAAAAAATTATACTTTACTATAATATATATATATACTTCTTCTAAAAAAAGAATTCTTAAAATAAAATAAATATTAGAATATTATATAAATTTAAAACAGCTCTTTTAACACTATATATAAAATATCTAAAAATATATACATTTATTTAGGGATCTAGTTAAAAGGCCATTAACGCAGTAGAGTATCTATATTATCTCCACTTTAAATAAAATAAGAGATTCGGCGTATCTTATAGGCTATTTCGTCGGGAATTGGATTTAAGGACTAAGTATTTCCCCCTAGCCTATTCATATCCCCCACAAAAACCAACCCTTTTTTTATCTCCCCTATACCTCCTACACCTATCCACTTAAAACGCTCTCCATTGGCAATAAAAAAATTATACCTAGTATTCGCTAAATCCACTAAAGTAGATTTAAATCTTAGAGACAACGCTAAGAATATATAAAGCCTGCGATTCATATAAAGATATAGAATAATTAGCTTTTCCTAAATCATTTCTAAGAACGTAAAGTCATCAGGTAAGGGTATTAGGTCATTCTTACTTAAGGGTACGTTAGTAGTTGGCCTTTAACTAGCTTCTAACTTAGGGTTCATTATATTCTCCATATTACGACCTAAAGGGTTCCCTATACTAGGGCCTAAGGCTCCTAAGTTAGAGCTTAAGGGAGGCTCTAAGTTAGGGTTTAAGAGAGTACCTAGTAGCCTACTGCTTAGTCTTTAAATAAGTGGCTCTAAAGGTTTATTAGGAACCCCAAAAAAAGTATGGAATATATCTCGCTTAATATAAAACGTTAAGGTATATTGCTTTACCTAAATAGGCTGCTAACTGTTTATATTTTTAATAAATAAATATTTCCTATTAGTAATATAGGATTGTTTAAACGGTCAACCACATCAGTATATTTTTAGCTGACGAATGGAGTCATTTATAAGAAATGGGAAACTTGTATAAGAATAGCGACTTAGTATATCTCTAATTATTTAACAAATCCGCTGCACTTGCTAAAGTATAAGACTCAGCTTAAGCTTAAAGAGAGTTTTAAGGTAAGTTATGCTAAGAAAGTCTTCTACTATATTCTCTATATAATTCGCATATATTAACTAAGTAATCTTATTAAAGCTAAAGCCTAGTCTTCGTGTAAGGAATCCCAGCTGTTCCTATAATATATCGCATAGCTTAACCTCTAGTTTAGGCTTACCAAGGTCCTTCCGGGGTATTATACTAGTAAGTTAAAAAAAGTGTTATATAGCAAAAAGCTAAATTTACAGATAGCCGAGCCTAAAGTTTAATTCCTTTAAATTACTTTCTTCTATAGTATAAACGCTTTCTGCTATTTATATACTTATTTAGTCTTAATTTAATCCCAGGTAGGCTTATCCTATAGCTATCCACACTATACCTTTAAATTTATTTGGCAGAAGTCTTTTAACCACCTTAGAGCACGGTTTAAGATATTTTATATCCTCAAAAAATGTATATAGAGAAGGAATTCGTCCTAGGAAATTCTTTAGGCGCTCTAAGATTCCGCTTTATACTTAGTAAGAAATAACGGCTAAAAAGAGTTAACTATCCTTTATAAGATTTTTAATCTCTAATCTATTATGCAACAAACCTCAGGGAATAAGAAGCTTAATAAGAAAAACTATATAAGAATCTAAGAGAGGTATAAGGGCTTCATTATTATTAAGTATATATAACCATAAACTATAAATATAGTTAAGATGGTGAATGAGCTCCTACACAATATTAGTTATAAATTTTAGCCGGCTTTAATTATTATAATTACCTCATCGCATTTTAAAGTAAGGATATAATGCAAAGTGCCCAGCTAAAGTGCCAGCTAAAGCCTAATAAGTGGAAGAAGGTTATTAAATGCATCGCGGAGACGCGGCATTTTTTTAAGTAGTTTTTTAATATCCTTTTTTTTGCTTTCAGAAAGCCTAGAAAGCCATTTATTTTCTTATATAAGATCTGCGCGACGCTAAAAATATCAAAGGTATTAAAATATATCGCCGTCACAGAATAGGCGTTTATTTAAATATTCCGTTTGAAGTTCTAAGATATAACTCAATAAAAGGCCTTTATAGATTGGTTTTAGATTACGTTATTCTATACCTTAGGTTAACTTACTATTAAGATACAACCTTATAACCTACCACTTTTTCCTTAGGGCAAGGTAAGCTTTACCTACTTTAATATAATATTAACTATATAAGCAAACCACTATAGAGTTATTATTAAGCAGTAGTTCTGGCGGCTCGCTTTAACAGTCTAAAAGACCTGCCTATATTAAGTTAGACTTACGCAGACCTTTATTAAGGGTCTCTTAACTAATTAGAGCTAATATATAGTATTCTGGCTCTAAGTAGTAGCAGCCTTCTATCTTAAAGATATTAATAAGTCGGAGAACGTTTTCCCAATTAAGGGTCTAAGCTCCTTTAACCTTCTAGTCCTTAAACTTTAGAAACAATAAGTGGATCTTTACATCCCCATAAAAGTAACTCTGTTTCTCGTTAAAGAGAGATAAGTCGCGCTCTAACTTAGAATCTATCGCCTTTAACTTTAGCCTTTCTAGGTATATTAAAGCATTTTCTAGTTAAAATAGGTTTATTTTATTTTTATTACAATATATAAATAGCTTTTTTATTTTTTTATATCCGTTATATTATACTACGTACAATAACATATACCTTTAGACTAGGGGTTTACCAATCTCTAGTAAAATATTAGGTTACCAACAACTAATAGGTGGTTTAAAAATAGTAGAAAAGACTATAAGAAATTAAGAGATCCTAACGCCTATCTATATCCTATTTATAGCTTATTTCTATCCTTTTGCTCTATAATATCTATCTACTAGGAGCCTAGTAGAAGTTACCTCCTTCTAAGGATCCTGCTGTTATTAGCCACTTTCTCACAGCTATTCCTGTCCTATCTAGAAATAGAAAAAACGCCTCTCTTCCTTTCTTTATGCAAAATAGTTTTTATAAAGAGAGAGAGGGTCCTAATTGCCTTTACATCTTCTCTCTCTCTATAAATAGCTTTTTTTGCCTTAAATACTAATATTATTAAAACTATTCTATTATAAAGCTAATATAAAGATTCCTATAAGAGTATAACGCCTAAACTTAGCTATATTTAAGTACTCTTGCGTACTTACTAAATAAAGTAACAAATTCTCTTCTACTTAATAATTATGTCTTGTAAAAACCACGCTACGTGGCTACAAGTGGCTAGATCCACTAGCTTTATAATTAATAACACTTCTTAGCTAGGCTATATTATTTAAGCCTTACCGAACCCTACTTTACAGACACCGAGTTTACTTCTATTCCTAGGTAGAAGGAGTAAAAACATTACTTTACGGCAGCTATTTCCACACAACAACTTTAAGAGGCATAGCTCTAAGGGAGTCTTAAATATCCAAATTAACACATCTTTAACAGCGTATAATAACCCAATCATCTTTACAGACGGCGATTTTACTAGCGCTATCCCATCTTACCTAGCGCCTACGTCCTGCTATAAAAGCACCACTTATATAGTAGCTTGGCAGCCCCCTAGCGAACAGTCAATTATTAACGCTATATTTGCTTGTATCGTACTACCTTTTATTACAGTTCTTACCGTATTTATTAATAACTTTAATTCTATTAAATAAATTCCTACCTTTTTTAAACAATGGGCTGATATTAGCAGTTATATAGGTGTCCTCCCAAGGACCAGCCCTAGTTTAATTGTTATTTCTTTATAAAAGAATATAATAGAAGCTAGAGCCGTTTACATAAGTGCTTATACTATAAAGATTTTCTTACAAATTGCCGCGCTTGAGATAGACGGCTCTCTATCTCCTCTGGCAGGCCATAGGCCTTTAAAGGAGGAAATACTAAGACAAGTTAACAAGATTAGATATTATTTACGGCTTAAATACCAATTATTCACTATATATTACCTCAATGCGCTCTATTAGGCAGCGCTACTATATATAGCCACAACCGCCATAGAGCCCTTTAATATCATTTAAGCAACTCAAAAGTATCACATATGCGAGGATCTTAGTAGTCACATAAAAACCATCATAAGGCTTAAAAGGGAGGGGAAGATCCTCTACGAAGACGTCACCAAGTTCATTGCATTAAGTATTTTAATAGATACATATCCTCTACAAGCGTATAGTAAAGTCACCTTCTTTATACTATTTCTTTTAACTAACTATTTTACTAGATTTTACATTAAGGCAAATTTACCGTTTACTATATTAATTTGCATTTATTTATATGTTATTAGAAGTCTTTAATAAAAGCATAGGAGAGTATTAGAGCCGCTAAGCTAAAAAGTATATCTATAATCTTTTCGAATTATTACAAAACATACCTTCTACAAAAGCCCGAGCTCTAGATATTCGTTTATATTAGGCCTATATTAAAACAAACAAGATATACCTATTCTATTACTTTCGAACTCCTTAGCATATACTTAGTTACGGCCACACTATTTGCGATATCTGCATTTAAATATTTAGCGATGCAGTAATAGGAGTAGAGTATAAATACACTATTAATGCCTGTATTCTCTGTAAAGCAGTTCTATCTACAGGCTCTCTAACTACAAAGCTAAAGCCGCCTACTTATAGTATCCGTATCCTTGGAATTAACGGTAGTAGCACAAAAGGCATAATACCTCTAGAGTTCCTCTTATAAACCCAAAATTTACTTAGGTCCTACGTTATCTAGGACTTCTTTAATATAGTTATTAGCACAAGCTTTAGTAAGTAATCTATCTATTATCCAATACGGCGCTTATAAAAATAGGCGGCCTAAAAGCCTTGCTTATATTTCTTTACAAATAAGACGTTGCCCGGTGTAGCGAAACATTTAACTAAACCCTTACGCAATTTTTTAAAAGCTAAAGGCCTACATCCAAGTCATTCCTCTTACGTTTGCGCGGTTATCTCCATATATAGCTTTCGGACAGTCGATACGACGCTGCGGCTTTAGAAAAATACTTTAAAAATATCTTTGGGCCAACAAGACGCTTAATAGATCCGATAGCTTCGGCTTACTTAGGTATAAAGGTGGCCGTAATAGCCACTAATATCTTAAACGCGGCACCTTTCTTATTTTCTAATTATAACCCTTCTATAGAGAAGACGAGTAGTTTATCTAATAATAATGCTAGTGAAGTAAATAATATAACTAAGGCTTCTAGTAGGCTATAAGCACACTAAACCGAAAGAGAACGGTATTAAAGAGATTCCGTACGTCTAGCAAGTATAAGTTAACCTTTAATAAACTAGGCTTCTTACGCTAATCACTAAATAGTACTAGGGCTACCTCTACCGCCCCGGTATATATATTTAAAGCCCTTTAATCTTCTCTTTTACTGCCTACTAATTAATTAATAAGGTTATTCCAGGCTGCAGAACTAAAATTATTCGGCGCCTTTTAAGATAGGGGATTAAAGCACAATAATCCAATAAGCCTTAGACTTTACGAGAGTCGTTGCATTTAGTTTAAAGACTGTAGGGCTAATATAGTCCTATCTTTTAGAACTGGCACTATAGAGAGCTAGTCGCCTTAAGCTCCACATTTCAGGCATGTCCTTAACAATAGGTTTATTCCGAGACTCTATTAATTATAGCTTTCTTTTTTTAATAGCAAAAGAATATAAAGGGATCTTACTATACACTTAGACGACAATTTAAAAGCGAACTACTTTCATTTTAACATGAAGCTAGAGGAATTAATAGCCATTAATAATACTTTAATTATAGCTAAGCTGCGGGAGATAGTACAGATACAGCCTTACGGAGCTGCGGAGCGTCAAAGATTGGTCCTATTACTCTTAGCTTTATCCTTTTTTTTAAGCTAGACTACGCCCCAAAATTTAATATAGGATTTTATAGATATAAGGGATCAATTCGCTGCCGAAACTAAATTGGCGTAATTACTAACACGATTAGTTATATATTCCCTTCGGCAATAGAATTCGTTACTAATTTAATCACTTTAGCAACCTTTAAGGGTACTTAAGGTGTTTATACCTTATGCCTAAGGTTTAAAAAACCAGTAGTGTTTTATATAAAACACCCTTCTAAAACTATTATAATGTACCTTAGAGTAGACAAAGACATTCGTATTAGAATTAGTGGGTTTCTATAAAGTATGTCCTGGTTTATTTAGCAACAACAACTTAATACTCCTTTTAGGTTCCTAATTATAGTATACCTAGGTCGGTTGCTTGCTCTCGCTATTACATAGCAGAGATTTCCTTAAAAAAACGTTTTAGTTCCCTAGGAGATACTACGCGGAAGCAGACACAACTTCGATAGTTATAAAAATGTCTATAGCAATTTACCCATATTATTTTTCTGTCTTTAAAATTTATATTTTATAAAATTATATTAAGAATAAATGTCTATTTATTTTTATAATAAATTAGGCTAAGCTATAAATAACCTTAGTAAAAATATTTTGGAGTATAGCTTACTCTAAAGCACGGCAAATTTAAGCGTAAGGAATATTTTCCCCTATTTATTAAAATCCTATAGGGGATTTAAAGCCATACTCTAGAATAACCCGTGCTCTAGAATAACCCGTACTTTAAAATAACCCATACTCTAAAATAACCCGTGCTCTAAAATAACCCGTGCTCTAAAATAACCTATACTCTAAAATAACCCATACTCTAGAATAACCTATGCTCTAGAATAACCTGTGCTCTAGAATAACCTATACTCTAAAATAACCCGTACTCTAGAATAACCTATACTCTAAAATAACCCGTACTCTAAAATAACCCGTGCTCTAGAATAACCTATACTCTAAAAGAAGTGCTCTAGAAATATTATTCCGTTAGTATTCGCGCTTAGCATCTAATGTATTTCTAATATAGAATTTATCCTTAAAGACAACCTTATATAGCTCTTAAATATAAGGAACTAATACCTTATAGATAGGGTCCGGAAATTAGCCCTACTAAATCCTTTCACTAATAAGTCCCCTTAATTATATCTTCCTCTAAAATCAATTATATCTAAATTATAGATAGCTTTTAGCATCGATAATAAAGATATAGATTAGTAATATAGAGCTAAGGGTATTCTTTACAGATATTTAATATACCGTCCTTTACTTTACCTGCCACTATAATAGAGAAATACATTACTCTATACTTAGAGGTTAGTACCAAAAACTTAAATAAATAACTATATTTTACTAATAATAATTATATTTCCCAATAAATTATTAAGGGTAGTAGTAAAGTAATACTAAAGGTAAAGTAAGGGGCGGCTTTAAAGGGAAAGGACTAAAACTTATAGCAGCTGGGCCCCTAACTTTGAGTAATAATATATCTGTACTAATTTAAGACGTCGTTTTAGAACGCGGTCTTTAATCCCATAACTCTGTTCCTCTTTTAACTTATTTTTAGGATTTAGCTCTAGAGACCGCCTAATAAGTAGGGAAGGTTGTCTAGGGGAATTTCCATAGTATAGGATCTGTTTTTTTCGCGCCTAAGGACTACTAGGAATAACCATTCTTTAGCATTTAATATAGCTTCTAGTCTCGCTTTAGGATTAGAGGCAGAGTTTAATAATTAAGAAAGGTTATTTAGAGGAACTTCTATAATATAAGACCCGTTTTTCTTGCGCCCTAAAATAACTAGGAATAATAGTTCTTCTAAATCGGCATTAGAATTAGAAGTGGAGTTTAATAGTAGTTTTCGGGTGCAGCGATTACGTATAGGGGATGACTTATATATAGATAGGGAATAGTAAGTCCACTAAAGACGATGCTTTATAGCGCGCTTTAAGTTTAACTAACCGCTAATAGGCGTTAACAGTTATACTATATGCTTATAGACATTATTACCCTCGCCTTTATTATCTGTGTTACTACTACCATTGTTATAGTTTTCGGCTTTAGCTAAATTATTAGTAGGATCGTGGAGAACTTAATTTAGATAGTTACTAATCTTGCTATAGGGTGGTGTAGTGTTATAGGGAGAGAAGTGCTGAAGGGAAGGGCTAGTAGGTCGCGTAGCGGAGGCCGCCTAGTCGTCAGTATAGTTATAGAGGTTAAGGATAGGACTAGGAGGAAAGGTTTTACGGAAGGGTAATTTTTATTGCTTTATAGGCCTAAGGTTCTTGGAATTATTAGAGCTATAATTAATATTTTCTAATTACTTAAGCTAATTAAGTCTTCGCTTCTTTAATGTTAATAATATACTTCTTAAGTTTATTTTCTTACGCCCACCCTTATTAGCTAATAGGTTATCTATATTTATATTTGTTAGTCTAGGGTTATAGTAATTGCAGTCTTTATAACTTACTAGCGCCCTCCACTTTCCTAGCTCCTAAAGACTTTTAACTAGTAACTAATATTATAGGTTCCTAACTAAGCTGCGGAGTGGTTCCATTATAACGGCCGTTAGCTAGGTTATTGCTGTCTAGCAATATAGGTCTAGTATAGCTGCGCGTAGGTATATAGAAGAGCTCTTCCAGCGCTTCCAACGAGGGTAACTTATTATTATTATCGCTACTATTATTTCTGTAATCTTTAGCTTCTAGGTCTAAGTTAGCTACGCTGTCTTTAATAACTATTAGATCCGCTGCTACTTATTAAACATACACAGATACTAGAAAATAATGGGAAAGTACTAAAATAAATTACCTTAACTGCTTCCCCTACTGCCACTCACATCGCAGATATCTTTATCCTCACTATCCCCGTTATCCTTATTATTATTCTTCTTATAATTATATTCGGAATTTATAGACACTTTATTAGGCGGAATATCTAAATTAAGGCCTTATATAGAGCGGAGTACCTAAGAGTAGCAAAGCTTAATACGCCTTAGGATCGTCTTTCGGGTGAAAATAAGGTCTATTAGACTTCCTCTAAAGTATACCCACGCTTGTTATTAGGGCTATAGGTTATATAATACTAGTAAGGGGCTTTTAGCTTTTCTTAAGTAGTAATATAGAAATTAATCAAACGAAATTTCTAAAGAGAAATAGTATTCGTCGCTGTTGCTTAAGGGGAATTACAGGATTTTAAAATGCGCGCTAGTCCTACCTTCGCCGCTAGCTTTCGCCCATAGCCCAGACTTCTTAACTAGCTAAGGCATCTAATGCATGCCGTTCGCGGGGTAAAGGTCTATAATGGCCTAGACCTACTGCCTAATTAATACCTTTAGCAAATTGCGGTTAGAACAGCGCCCCGCCTATATAGCTAGAATATTTAGCTTTAATAAGGCCGTTATATTGGTATTCCTTAATAAATGGCAGCGCTAACGTGTCTACTCTAACCTAATAGAATTAATCTTTTATATTAATTGTTAGCTAGATATAAAGCCTAATATATATATATATTACTAGATATCTATAACGGAAGGAGATAGTATTTTTATTAGTGGCGAGCGGAGCCCCCTAATACTAACTACTCTAATACGCCTACCGCCCGTATTAAGTAATCTAGACCTACTAATAGCGAGCAGGGCTTTTACTCTAAGACGCCTACTATATACACAATTATCGAATAATTTAAGTATGCCAGTGGCTCCCTACTAACCCCTCCGCCACTAATACGCCTACCCTCCCGCA
Organism: Cenococcum geophilum 1.58; assembly: GCF_001692895.1. Classification (NCBI taxonomy): domain Eukaryota; kingdom Fungi; phylum Ascomycota; class Dothideomycetes; order Gloniales; family Gloniaceae; genus Cenococcum; species Cenococcum geophilum. Next base: position 1,289,544 of record NW_027137567.1, read on the forward strand.
TTATTAAGTAATTTAGACCTACCGGTAGCGAGCGGAGCTCTTAAATGCTAATTACTTTATTACTAGCATGCCTACCGCCTACGTAATTAAGTAACCTACTAGTGGTGAACGGGACCCTCTAATGCTAATTACTTTATTACTAGTACGTCTGCCAGCTATACTAAGTAATTTAGACCTGCTATATAGCGAGCGAGGCTCTATTAAGTAACCTAGATATATTAGTAGTAGGCGGTATAGGATACCGCGTAATACTTACCCTTCTAATGTAGACTAGCTGGCATTAATCCTTTATAGTTATATACTCCGACCTAAAAAACTAGACCTTTACCGCTTAAATGTCTTACAAGTAGTAAGGTAGCTAGATAATCCTTTACGCCTAAGCCTATAGACTATACGGCGTCCTTAAAATACCCGTTTTAATACAACTGTATAAGCAGATAGGTGTGCGTATATAGCTACCTAAAATGCTACTCATAAGGTCTAGTTCTAATAGCCTAATAAGGTATAGCCGCTTAGACGTTTAGCTAGGTTTCTACTAAGTAATCTAGTGGCATATCCTTATAATATAGGCGGCTTTAACTATTAGCGGACGCTAAAGCTGTTAGCTCCATATAATGCATCCTAGGGGAAAAAAGCGCGCAATTAAATTATATAACGTATACTTAACCTAGTAGAGAAGGCAAGGTGAGGTGGTACGCCTATCTATCCCTACTTAGGAAGGGCACATAAATGACTATAGAGCAGTCTTAATTAGGAATTAAAAGGAGAAAGGTAAGAGAGAAAGTAGAATTATAAGGATATATACACGCTAAGAGGATAGAGGCAGTACTAAAAGAACTTAATAAGCGTTAGAAAGTTGCTAATATTAAAAACTAAAGTTAGAAAAGGCCAAAGGAAAGGCCGTAATTAACTATATTAATTATTAGTTAAAGATATAAAATAGATACTTATATATATATTGGCGCTAAAGGGCGAATATATTTTAATATAACAGTAATAAGTAATAAGAAGAGGGGGAGGTGCGGTATAAGAAAAGATAAAAATAAGAAGAAAATAAGGCCTTTTAAGGTAAAAGTTGGGGGTTTTAGTAGAGCTAAGGTTTGCTAAGTTCTTATAAACTAACCGCTCCTTACTAATAAATTCTCTACTTTATAGGGGATAGCTATATATACGTGCTTTCTTTACCCCATAACCGAATTCTACTATAGGGCGTCTAATTTATAAGATAATCCTTATATAAGACAAACTTCGCGAATATTATCTCCTCTATATTACTATCTTTTAGCTAACTTTTACTTCTAAAGCTATTCTTCTTTCTTAAAGGAGGCAAGTAGAAAATGACGAAATTTAGCTTAAAAGATTATTAATTAATTTCTATCTAATAATGCCAGACTAGCTAGTACTATAATTCCGCGTTAATATCTATTTTCTTTTTTATCGCTCTAATCTTTACTAGTATTTAATTTCTTCTCTTTTTACCTATTTTTATATCTCTTTCTATCTCTATATATAATTTATTAAGCCCTCCTTTTAGCATTTCTAATATATTATCCTCTAGATATTTATATTTCCCTAAACTATTAAAAAACCCTTTTAATGTTTCTTTAGCGTCTTATAATATAATTTTAGGATCTCTATACCCTATTAATATTAGAACTACTTTAGTACTACTATACTAGAACTTACTTAGATTTATTCTTTCCTTTTCTTTATTTTTTTTTTTCTTCTTCTTATTCTCCTTTTTTTTCTTCTCCTCTTTATTCTTTTTTTTCTTTACTTCCTTTTTTTTCTTCTTCTCCTTTTCCTTTTTTTCCTTTTCCTTCTCCTTTTCCTTCTTCTCTTTTTTCTTCTCCTTTTCCTTTCTTTCCTTTTCCTTCTTCTTCTTTTCCTTCTCCTTCTCCTTCTCCTTTTTCTTTTTCTCCTTTTCCTTATCCTTTCCTTTTTTCTTTTTTTCCTTTTCTTTCTTTCCCTTTCCTTTTTTAGCTTTCTTTCCTTTTTCTAATTCTATTAGCTTCTTATACTTTATTACTAGGGAATTTTCCTTACCCTTTATTGCTTCCCCGTCCTTATTATCTTCTTTATTATCCTTATTATCTTCTTTATTGTCCTTATTGTCCTTATTACCTAAATCATCTAAGTCATCCAAGTTATTTAAGTCGCTATCCTCTTCTTCCTCTAATAACTTATCCGACGAGGAGTTGTCCTTATTATCCCCAGAGGAGGATAAGCCTAAGTTATCCTTATTACCCTTATTATCTAAATCTAAGTCATTATCCTCTTTTTCCTCTAATAACTTATCTAATAAGGAGTTATCCCTAATGGTAGAGTTATTAGAGTCGTCCTTAGAGGAAGATAAGTTTAAGTTATCTAAGTTGTCCCTAAAGGAAGATAAGTCTAAGTTGTTTAAGTTATCTAAGTTATCCCTCTTTCTAAATTTCCTCTTACTTATCCGCTCCCCCCCCCCTACTAGTATCCATTGCTTTCTAGTATATTTTAGTATACTATTAGGCTCTAGTTACTTTACCTTTTTCTAATACCCCTCTAATTCCCTATTAATAAGTCCTAATCTATACTTATTATATAATACAGTCCTTAGGAACTACCTTTTTATACCCTTTACCTTAATATATATAGCCGTAATTAGCATATTAGTGTAATAGGGTGCGTTATTTTTAACTTTTAAGAAGACATAACCTTTTAGGCTCGATTCTCTGTCCACTAATACTACACCTTTAATAGCAATGCTTATAAAGGGGATATCCTTAATATACTTCTTTATGCCTTTTATAATTAGCTTAGAGTATTTATCCTTATAGATTTACAAAATCCCCTTACTAAATCTTCCGCTTGCGATAAATATGTACCTTTTATAACTGTTAAATATCTTTAGATGCTGGATTAAAAGCTAATAGCCGCTATAACCTACCTCCTACTAGCCCCTAAGCCACTATTATTGGCTATCTAACAAAACTTAACCTCGCTTCTTTATCACTACTAAAGGTTTAAAAGTTTTATTAATATTATCTTTAGTAGCCTTTATATAATCCTTCTTCTTCCCTTTCTTTTTCTTTACTTCCTTTTTTCCCTTTTTCCCTTTCTTCTTTTCCTTCTTCTTTTCCTTCTTCTTTTCCTTCCCCTTTTTCTTCTTCCCCTTATCTTTTTTAGCTTTTTTCTTCTTTATAGATAGGTCCGATTATAAAAACGCCTACTACTCTACCTACCATCTTTTAAGAATATTATTATTAAGAGTAAGGGTAAAAGGAAAAAAGTTTAAAAAATCCTTTCTTTATTCTCTATACTGGGCTACTAGTAATTTAGTATTAATTATATCTAGGTAGTTTTTTGCTATCCCTATACCGAAATCATCTAGTTCTCCTTTTATTATATATATAAGTATATTTCTCAAATCCTTTAGTAATAGAAGAACTGTCCTATAATAAATAGTGCTTAAGAGTTTATGGTAGTTATATGCTTCATTATATTTAATAGCTTCTTAATTTACTTTTCTTAGGTTATTAAAAGCTGTAGAGTTATCTTTAATAATAACTCACTAAAAAATAGGAACTAACTTTTCATTTTAGTAGTTAGTATAAAATTCGCTAACTTAATTAGGATTAAAATCATCGTCTTTTATTTCTTAATCTCCGTCCTTATCTGTTATTAGATCTTATAATACAGTTAAGGACTCGCTATAGCTAAACCCATTATCTAGCTCTGGCCTCTTTATGCCTTTTTTTTACTATTAGGAGAATAGTTAAAGTTAATTGGACCCTTTTTAGGGGTCCAATTCTTTATTTCTTTAATATATTCACTTAGAACATTAAGTTTTTTAGTAACGTTTATAATAACTATATAAAAGTTAGTCGTATATTATATATATATTAAACTCCATACTTTAAAGAGCCTTATCGCTATTATTTACGCCACCTTACTTTAAATGTACTTCCTATACTACCTTCCGCCACGCTTATATTTTCTAAGTAGGACTTAGGTTATCGCCCTTCTTAAGTTAAATAAATTTTAGTAAACCGGCGTCGTTATTACTCTACTTAAGAATTTTGTCAATCTTATTCTAGTGTATTTAGTTTTCTTATTTAGGTTCGGCTGGTTCTTTAGCCCTATCTCCCTTCCTCTGTTGCTTCTTCTAGAGATTATTATTAGGGAATGGGGTCGCTTATAAAGTAGGGGGCGCGCTATTAGCCATTTTTAATAGGTTAGCGCTAGTGCCTAATAATGAATTTCTAAAGATTTAAATGAAAGGAAACTACCCTTTTATATTTGCCTTAATTATATATAGTGGCATATATTTAGACTCTAGTAATTATATATAGACACTACTATATATAATTTATATCTATTTTAGTAAATTAGGAGGGGGTACGGCCTTAAAACTAAGGTGGCGTTTTATTAAACATAGGGTAGTATTAGCCCTTTTAATCACGTCTATATAGAGGGTCTTAAATATACTTAATACGTGATTTAAATTAAATAATTTACTATCTATAGAGGTTGCCTTTATTACTCGTATTGCTAGCAGATCACTATATTATTTAAAAACACTACATTACGGCTAGTTTTAAAGTATAAAGTAGGTAAATATAGATTTTTAAACTATCTAAAGAAATATCTTCTAAAGCCTCCTTAACCTAACTAGGACATTAAATCGAGTTAACTAGGATCCGAGTTAATAGGAAATCTTATATAAAGGCGAGGCATAAAATACCTAAAAGAGTCTCTTAAGCCATCTCATTATCTAGATATTACTAAATTTGCACCCACTGTAATAAAACAACTACTTTAAGCTTAGCGATCCTCATTTATTTCCTTTTGTTCTCTAAAATAATATCCTATATTTTAAATAGCTTGTCGGATTAATTTTGTTCCTTAATATCTTAAAACATCTTTCTAAGTCGTTCGGCCGTCACGGTCGCGCGACTTAATTACTTTTAGCAATTATTAAGCCTCCTTTCTAACTCTTTTCTAGCTTTATAGGCTTTTTATTACTCCTTATATCTCTAATTTTAAATCTAGGAAATTACTATCTAATTATAAGAAACTTAAGTTTCCAGACTATAAATATATTATATTATCCATTGCTCTCTAATAAAGAAGTCCCTAAGAAAGTCCTAATCCGAGTGCCTATTATATATCTTACAGTACTAGCAATATCTAAGGTCCTATAATTATTAGTACTTAAGTAGTTTTTTTCTACTAGAGGCATATTACTAAGCTATAGCACTAGCTTTTATCCTTATAGTTAGTGTAATAGGTTACGTTATTTATATTTCTAGAGTATAATATAATTCTAGAATAAAGGCTTCCTATACTAGTATATAAATCAACATTTTAATTATAAACTACTGCTAATTATAGGTTATATCCGTTTCACCACGGTATACAGGAGAGGTATAAGCATATATTACCCTAGCACAACTGCTAAGCGCTAATTGCTTACTACTAAAAGAAAGATCTGTATATACGTGTACGTTTTTACTAAAATTACTATTAAATGCCGCCTACCTTAAAATTAAAGAGCTACCTATTCTAAAATTATATGCAGCGCTAGATAAAACCGTTTTACGCCACCCTACTATTAACGTTACTACTTTACCAACTTAGAAGGGAATGGAATAATAATATAGTTTACGCTAGATCTAGCTTATGCCTCCTTACTAAGTTAATAGCTATAGGTATATAGAACCATAGGGGTTAGGGAAAAAAAAGGTAATTCCTAGTCCTATATTCTATATTAAACCGCATAATAAGCAAAAAGTTAGAAGTCCTCTCTATAATTTACCTACCATATCGGTAGCCCCTTCTTAGTTTACTTACTTATATCTAACCTTATAGCTACTCTACAGGCGTAAAAGGAGATCTACTATTTAAACTTTTTTAAGCTTTTAGTTCTTCCTAGGATTTCGGTTCTTCTTAGGATTTTAGTTTAGGCGTTTCTACTATAACTTAATTACTAACTTTATTTAAGGTAAACCAGTAGTCTTTCTGTTAAAGGCCGTTATAAGCTTAAACTAAGAGAGAGGGGGTAGTATAGCCCGGAGTTTATAAAAAAGGTTTTTATTATTTAGTAACTAACCCTCTAACTAAGTAACAGCCTCTATAGTAGATAACTTTATAGGTAATAAGTTAAGAAAATAAGGGGTTAAATTACGAGCATTTTAGAGGACAGTCTTTTAAATCTACGTTTTAGATTAAATAAATATTAATTAGTAAGTTTTTAAGCTAATGCCAGAATACTAACGGAATAGTAGGTAGTAAAGAGCGGCATAGGCGCAGTAGGCAACAATAGACCATATATATCTACTAATTAGCCAGCTACTTTATATAGCTCCTAGTATAACTAGCTAAGCGCTTTACACGTATTAGCTTTTAAAGAATGATTACCAAAACTAACTCTAGAACTCGTGCCTACAGCATTACTATTTAAAGTTAATTAGGCATTTTACGCCTATAGTATCGCCGGACTCTTTATACATTACAAAACACTATAATTAATCGGGCGCTCTATAAAGTTTAACCATTAGCTAGATTACCTTAGGCGCTCCACGCTTGCCAAGCGCTAGGGTTTTTAACTTAAGGCAGTATTAACGCTAAAAAGATACCTAGCTTTATAATTACTTAAAGATAAAGAGCACCTACGCAGCAAGACTAATATCCTTTTACTTAAACTCTATTAATCCTTTTTTACGAGGCCGTATTCTACTATAACTAGCCATAACTCTCTAGCGGATAATAAATACTAGGAGAGAATTATAAATAAAATTCCAGAGATAGATTAGGGTTTTATTAAAATCAATCCTCTTAACCTTAATAATGTTTAGTTTTTAGACAACCCAGATATAGCTACGCTATAACACTCCGATATATTCCAGCAACCTTTTAGCTAGAGGGCTATGCTAAAACAGCTGTAGCCTAATTAGGGAGTTTAGAATAAGTAAAGATATTAGCCTAATCTAGATCTGGGCCTTATGTACATATATATTAGCCTAGAATTATCGGCCGAGACTTATATATTAATAGGTTCTAAGCCACCTAACGTCTATATACTGGCATAAAAGCTTTAAAAAAAGTAAGTTTTAAATTATTAAGAAAAATTGCTTTACTAATATTACTTAAATAAGAGCTAATAGCTAAATAGGTAAAATTAGATAGATTGCGTCTTTATCTAAACTAATTATTAATAACAGACGGCTTAATTATCTTAATAATTACATAGCCGAGATATAAGTATAGGCATTCTCTATTAGTATAAGAATTAGGGAATTAAAGGAGGCATTAAACAGTAGAAGTAATGGTGGTAAAGGTTAATAATTGGCTAGGTACCGAAATTTGGCACCGGATATTTTAATAGAGTCTTAATATACAGCTTTTATAGTACTTTTAAAAACTTATTAATCCCTCGTTTATATTATAAAGCCTTTTCCTAATAATAAACAGCAACTTTCCTTATTAAACGGCATTCCCGCTATAATTCTACAATTTTAACGTTTAAATTACTAAGCCCTTTATTAACTCCGTTACTCTTCTACTACTCTCTTCCAGCTTCTATATTTTATAGTTCTCTTATACCTAACCCTTAACTCCCAATTTTATAGGTTAGATATCTATAGGAATTAAATTCTTTCTAGAAACTATTAGCTTATATTAAATAGTATTAGTAGTTTTATACCTCTACAGTTTTAGTTCTTACAGCTTTAATAGTGTTTTTAATACCCAAGTATAGATCCTAATACGCTATAATAGAATATTTACTTAGGTGTTTTTTAAAGAGGTATTATTTCTTAGGGGTTGGCTGCTATTAGTAAGGGTCGTTATCTCTAGTAATAAGCCTTACTTTATTTGGGGAAATAACTATATTAAGCTTATCTTCTGCTTACAGCCTAAGTAAATTACTTAAAATAAAAAGATGGCTAATATACTTAAATATTACGCTAATTATAAACGGCACCGCTGTCTCCATTATGCTCTTTATATATTTTTTTTATATTTCATTTTCCTAGTAGAGTTTTAGAGAAAAGTTTACAATTATATATAACTATACTAAAATTAAAATTTCTATTTTTAGCATCTTAATTCTCTTATAACTTTTACTTTAAGTAAAAAAGTGCGCTAGAAACCTCTTTATATACCTTATATAAAACGCGATTAATACTCCCTTTAGGGTCATTTCTTCGTTAATTATAAACTTGGGTTTTTACGGTAAAATAACCGCTCTCTTTACTTTCCACTAAAATATAGCGTCTAACTTAAGTGCGGTATACGCGATACCGAATAGATATACCAGTCAACCAGTATTAGCTTTATAGAAAGTTTACTTTATCTAACTAGCTTATCTAAAGTTTACTAAAGTAGCGGCAAGCTACAGAACTTACTTTTATTAAATGCAACCTATTATATAGGGCACGGCACAGCCAGTTTAAAGAATAGCATATTATAACGAAAAGTTATTAGGAAACAGACCCCGCTTTTCTAATACTAAACCTATAGGGTAAGCGGTAGCAATATAGGTGTGATAGTCTACACCCAATTTTCCAGCCTAGTATTATCTTATTATTTATAGCAATGGCGACACTATACGGGCTTTATTATGGCCTTATTAATTCCTTTTAATATCTTAGTCTAGCTTAATCTTAAAATTTTTATATCACATCTTGTAGGAATAAGTCTCTTAAGTCCGCCGAATCGTACTAGGGGTAGTCTCCGCTTCATAGGCGTAGCGGGTTTATGTGCTATAATACGGAGCTAGGCTACTAAAGACTACTAGTAGCTGCAGTAAGGTTAAACTTTGTCATTTTACGTGTAGAGGTCAGGGTATTTACATTATCCAATTATTCTACATACTACCCCTATCTCTTTAGAAGTCAACTATTATATAAGATTTGCCTAGAGCCGCTAGGGCTAGTATATATTAGCATTGTAGAAGCTCGGCAACCTTAAAGCTAAGGAAGTAAACGCTATCCTATCTATTTAATCTAAAATCAATCTTTCCTAAAAATGGAAAAAGTCCCAGCCACTTTACACGGTAACTCTTTTATATAATCCTAACGCTAAGCAATTCAGATCCTATATCTCAGCCCTTTTATAGGCTAGCTATCGCTAGGACAATCTAGGAAATTTCACGTAACCACACCTTAATGCAGCTTCTGAGATTGAGGTATAGGGCCTATATACACTCGCTTCTCTCCCACGCCTAAGAATAATATCACGACAGTTATAGTTATAGCAAACTCTCCTAAACTCACTTAAAGCTTTTAAACGCTTAACTTAAGTACATATAGTCCCCTTTATTATACCCCTATTAGCACTAATCTAAGCACAGTCTACCTAGCCTAAAGGGCTCTAACTTAAGTTAATTATTATAAAGCTACAGAAAATCATCTCTTACCTTAAGTATGCCAGCCTTAAACATACTAGCCTTAAGCGGAAACATAAGAGAAGTGCTAAACTTTTAGCACCTATAAAGGCTAGAAGAGATAAAGCTGGAGAAGAGCCTAATAATAAACTAAAGGAGTCTTACAAATATTAGGAGTATACGGGTTCTAGCTAATTTGACACCATTAATATAAGCCATCTTATATAAACAATTTAAACAATTATAAAAAGAGATTCAGCCTTACGGAAAATTAGCTATTTTAAAGTCTCAGTTCCGCTAGACGCGCTCTCTACTTACTTAAAATCTATAGAAGGCCAAATTATAGGGAAGCATAGTGCCCCCTTAAACTTTAATTATACGGCTTATATAATACGGCCTTTACACACCAAGGAGGTTATAAACTATGCTATATACAACCTTATATACTAGGCGTCTTCCAATTAATAAAAAGACAAGTTTAGGATCCCAAGGATTCTTTCTTATTAACCATCTACCGCTATAAACCTATTTTGCGCTACCAAAATCCAGAACAAAACCCTTCCATACTTAATTTACCCTACCTCTACTAGCGAAAAACGGGAAACAATTAATTTAGGTAGTAAGTCACTTTTTAACTATAGGACTTAACTTAACAAGATAAAGGCAAAGATCCCTAGGATACATTCACTATATGCATATATTAGTGGTTCTTAGAATACGCCGGCAACTATATATATAGAAGATGTTGGACTTAACTCTATAAATCTTATTTACACTAAAGCCCCTAAGTCTTGGTTAATAGTCTCCCTTAACAATGCGTGCCAGTTAGAAGATAGAATTAAGGAGGTTTTCAGCTTTTAAAAGCAAAAATCGAACTCTAAGATATAGGAGTTAGCCTACTCCTAATTCATCTAGTATATAAATCTTATACTATACAAGGAGTTGCTTAATCTCTAGCATATTCGCTACGAAATCACCTATTACTAGCCTAGGGAAATGGTTATTATATTACCGTATATATACTATTAAATTTTAAATAATAGAGTTAATATTGCTGAAGCTATTAACTTCGCACTTAAGGAGAACTGGAAACCTCCTCCTAACTATCGGTTTTATAGCAGAAAATATAGCTAGGCTCCTATTACAGAGAACAACCTTAATATTATTAGAGGCGGGCCGCCTAAGAGGTAGGTTAATTTATGCGTGGATCTACCCTTACTAATTCCTTTAGCAGCAGTAACTACCCAAAAATTAGCGCCGTTTAAGGGAATTCGACTATCTTTACCCTTATAGAAGGAAGCGCTAACGTGGAGTATATCGCCCTATTATTATCTAAAAAGCAACGCATCTCTTTAAACCCCACTATTAATACAAATATTTTAGACGCGTTACGTCATAATTTTTAATAATTAACGCCCCCTATTCCAATTCTGTTCTCCCAATTTAATAATATAGTTATTACTTCCGGCCTTCCTCTTCTATCTATTATACAGACAATACAGCTAATATTTAACTGTATAACTGCGCGTATTATTATTAATTTATTATAAGAATCTTAGAGTAAGAGCGAATTAGTTAATTCTGCCGATAGTAAGGTTAAGGATATTTATTGCATCCGCGCCTATATTTAAGATATAAGGTAGGCTAAAAGCAGAATACACAAAGGCGTCATATAAAGGTAAATTAGTTAAGTTAAATTGCGGGAAAGCTTCGACTCCTATATCTAAGCTAAATCAGCTATCTTTTTAAAAAGGCGCAAAAAGAGCCAGCCGCGAAATAATGTCGTTCCTGGTAAAAAAGCCTAGGACTATATTTAAAATGACCTAATGCTTAAGTTATTTAATAGAGATTAGAAAATTCTAAGAGGCACTAGAGATTCTACCGTTAGGATGTTTAAGTATAACCTTAAGGTTAGCGCAATTCTTAAATTGTTCTGCTCCGTCTATAGTATTTAAATTTTATCTTTCCTCCCATCTATAGACGCAGAGCCCCGGCTTCGGTTTCTAAAAGTAAGTAATTACCTATAGTTAAAAGATCTTACTAAAGCAATCATGCTATTAGAGTAAGTCCTTAACTAATATCCATCTTAAGAAGCTAACTAGCTTAAGATATAATATAATAATAAAACGATAAGCACAATTCTTTATTAAGTAGCTTTTACTTCTCTAACCTAACCTTAAACAATTAGCTGAAATTAATAGCAATTTACTTAGTAGTAATATATTTTTAAATAAAAGTATATATCCTTTTATAGTGTAAAACAAGATTAGTAAATAAATTGCCACCTTAGCTATAGAGTAAGAACTACTCGATACTTTTTTCAGCTTTTTCCGTAGTAATTAAGGTAGTATTGCTATTCTATATAACTTAGGAGAAGCGTCTCTTCCAATTTATTCTACCCTCTTATAACGTTGCCACCATAGTTAGATACTACTTAGCGCTCTAGACTTCGGCACACCTAACGCGCCTTTAGTAAAACCTAAGAGCCTCCCTTATATTTAGTAGCCCACTTTTATAAACCCAGGTATCCTTCCAAACCACCTTATATTTACATCCTATCTTAGTTATTCTTTCCCCTACAATATCGTCGATCTCCTATTTATCGTTTAAGATTATTTTATTAATTTAGTTATATATCGCCTGGGAACCCTACAGATAGGAATTTAAATAGCATCGCTTTATCTAATTAGCGGCGGAGCTGTTATACTCGCCATTATCTTTATTATGCGGATCGCAGGGGTTTGGATATAGACTAGTTAGTTTATTTATCTCACTTAGCTGGTATACACTCTTATCGTCCAAGTCTTCTAGAGTAATTTTGCCGCTTTAAACATCCAAAACGGCCTTATTGTCGTTAACCTGAGAAATACACATTCTAGATATTTTAGGGTAGGAGCTTTTTAGGAGATAATCCTGGATAATATTTCTTAACGAAGTATTTAACAAAAAGTAGATAGAAAGAGGGTTAGAGGACATTTAGCGCTTATAGAGTTCTTATCTAGCTTTCCAATTTTAGAGCTAAGCTAGCTAATATATATAAATGCTAAGAAAAAACATATAAGTAGGGCGTCTAAAGATCAAAAGCTTAATCCTTAAGATAATTTTAGCATTCCTATATATATATCTCTAGCCATTATTTTTAGAACTCGAGACTATATTTAATAAAAATTTTCTCCCTAAATTATAAAAATTAAAATAGCCCTTATACCCTAAACTTAACACTAAATATATATATACTTCTCTTTTTTATTTTACGCGCGGTTATAGCAGTATACTATTAATCTCTAGAAGTAATTGCTAAGTAGGTAGATTACAGTTACTATAGAAATCTAGTCCTAATAAATTACAATGTTAATTAGTCTCTCTTAATTAAAGTTAGGGCGGATACACTAGTAACTACGCCTAAAGGAGGCAAGCTTAAAGTAAACGTCGAGCTTAGCGTTAAGATTATCGCGACTATATCTCCTACTATAACTTCCTTATCGCCAATCCATACTATCTAAGTTAGTGCTTAGGGAGATCTAATATTTTCCCTAAATTAAATATCCGCGCCCGTCGGAGACATTATCTACTTTTAGTTTCTTAAACTAAACCATACCGTGTTATAATCCTCACTTAAGAATCCGTGCACACCCAACGGGATTTTTAATACTGACTTTCTCTATTTTAACTCTAAGAACCGTATAGATAATATTATTTCCTTTTTTATCCAATATATAAGTCCATAATGGTTTTTCTGCAAATAAACGCTACTAGTTTCACATTGCCACGCTAGTATAGTCTTTACTATTAACCCCGGGCCAAATATAGAAGAATTCCTTTATAATACTTGTCTGCTATAGTTTACCTTATAGACAAGCAATATTATCGAACAGTTAACTACAAAACCAAATGCTAGGAGTAGCTATTAGTAAGGAGGAATTACTAGCACTAGCCCAGTTAAGATAGCTAAAAGTTATTAGACACTAATATTATTTTCTATAAACCTAACTAACCTTAAAGGGAGTCATTAGATAGGAACGGGCGACGCTAGCATCCCTAATAGTACTATCTTTTAACCTACCCTTTAGCCCCAGCCCTTAACTTAACCAGTAAATAATAGGGGAATTTCTCTTCCACCTTTTACTAGTCTTTTTATGTTATTAACTCTCGCTTTTATTTAGTAGTTTAGTGGGAATTTTATATTCTTATTTATATAGTCTAGTAAATAGAAGTCTTATCTATTTTCTTAGCCTATTATATTATACTTTTCTAGTAGCCTTATAAATCTTATCTAAAGCATTAATAATCTATAAGTTCGCTAATCTAATCTCCTAAACTCTCTTATAACCTCTTTCTAAGTTAACTTCCTTCTTACTCTTAAATTAAAAAGAAGAAAGTCCTGCCGATTTATTACACAATTTTAGAGCATCATGTATTTATAAGGGGATGGCATAGTCCGAGGCTAACAAGTTAGGTTCTCCAAATGGGGCTAATAAGCGTTTAACAGTTAATAAGACTTAAATAGTGGTTTAGAATAAAGATAAGTTTAGAAAAAGTTTAAGATATAACTAAGGTGTAGAAGAGGATTATAGTATCTCTTTTTCTAAGTAGATCAAGGAGGCGGAGCTTAAAGAGATAGTAGGATAAGTAATAGAGGTAAAATTATTATAATTTTAGTAAAGTATAGATAGGAATTACACAACTTTTACTACTTTTAACTACAGTTTAAAACGTCTAACGTCTCAGAATAAAAATAAACTTAGTTAACTCTATATATATATAATAATAAAAATAAAATATAGGGCATATATATACGTCCTTAAAAGACTTTAACTTAAAGATGTGCATTATTATAATATTTTTATCTAATCTAAATCATACCATCTAGAGGACTTTTAGGAAGATGTATAATTAGATTCGGAAAATTAGAGGAGTAGATAACGCTATAGAATATTCTAAGCCACCACCTACTTACAGGTACTATTTTCTCCCCCTTTAACTTATATTATGGACTAATATATAACAGTAGCTATATAACCCTTAATAGGCTTAATAGTGGCGCATTAAGGCGTATATTTAGAACTACCGCTATTAATAAAAAAGATAAAGAGGATACGCCGAATAAAGCTATACTAGAGGGAACTGCGCTAGAGGCGTTCTAGAGGGAGCTACGGCATAGGCTACGCTAAGCCGCGTCGGACAAGGTTACATTAGAGAAGGCTAAGATTAGAACTTTAGTATAGAGCTAGGCTCTATATATTAATTTCCATAGGTTCTACCTTATCTTTCCAGTAATATTAATAGTTAGGTTAGGTTTAAAAAATAAAGCTAAAACCAATCTAAAATACAATTTTAAGGCTTAAACTAGTTATAAAATCGGGTTAAACTAGATTAACCACAGTGTTTATTTACGTATTTTAGTGTACTTTTTAGCCTTAGCAAAGGCTAGCCCTATTTAGATTGCAGCGCCCGTCCCTATAAAGTAGGTGTTAAAAATATAGGCAAGTTGCTATCACGTATCGCCGCGGCACTAGCGTAGCGAGGAGCCTTAAGCTCCTCGCCCTTTCTTAAGCAAGAGGAATATAGAATAACAATTATTATACTACCTATAACTTGTAGATACGTAATATTACCTTATATTACTAACAGTAGGGCTTAATAGGGGCTTATAATAAATATAATTCTAAAAAAAACCTATAAAAAAGTCTTTAGTATTTTATTTTTAAATATAGATTTTGTTTTTATATATGGGGATTTATTTTTAGATTAAAGAAGAAGTATATATACTTTCTTTATTCTTTTACTAAAATACAACACTATAGAGATTGCTAAGATATATGCTCTTGCCACAGGCGGTATCTTTATAATATTCTATATTTTTAGGCTTTTATTTTTTCTCTCTTGTTTCAAATATCGATTAGTCTATATATTTGTCCTTAACTATCTCATTTACCCACAAATCTACTAAGGGTTATATTTTACTATACCACTCTTTAGGTACTAGGCCTTAATCTAAGCAATATACTAGTTGGGAACTATTATATACAATATTCTTAGCGTACAATCTTTTTCTAATACTAGCTTAAGAGCTAGAACGCTTACAATTATTAATTTTATACCTCTTTTTTTGGTAAGTCCCTTAGGCCTAGTAGCTAATATTATTAGTATATTATTATAGAGCTATACGCAGCTTTATAGCTTAATTGCTATTATAACTATAGTATAAAGCATTTTTTACTTTTTAGTTATTTTAGCATAGCGGAATTTTTCTTTTAAAAATTCCAGCCATTTAACCGGATTTTTAGTTTATTATAATCTAAATATTTTAGAAAGTAACTAAGATATATTTAGGCTTTTATCTTATTAACCTAGCTCGTACTTTTCCCTTATATTTAAAGGTTCTGCTATAAAATTTTTCTAAAATCTTACTATACTCTTACAGTCTTTGTAGGGCTTATAATATTATAATATATAAATCCTAACACTAGCCTTAATCAAATCTATCCTATTACGGCACTTAGTCTCCTTAGAATAACGACAGTGCTTTATACCTTATAGATACTTTACTATAATATCTGGTTTAGGAAATCAGGAGCAAATATAGTATTATAGCACCTCTTAGATGCCTTATACCTTTTAATTACACTTGCCTAGCTATTAGACTTCCGCGCCGGCTAGTATATTTAACTTTAGACCCCTAGCATAAGCTTCTAGTCGTTTGCGCAGACACACCTGTTTATAATTATATAGTGGAACGAAAATAGGATAGAGATTGATCTTCTCCTAGAAGAACACAGCCGATAAGGATTTATCTATAAATTAGTTTATTAAAAAGAAAATAAGTTTTTAAGCTAGGTCGACGGACCTTATAAATCACCTCCTAGGCTAGGTAACTTTAGAACGGTAATTCTAATAGCTAAAGGTATTGGAATCGCGGCATAGCTACCGTATATTAGGGAGGTTCTTATAGGCTACCAAGATCGCATAATCCTTATAAGAAAAATGGTCTTAATATAGCAATACTATAATCTAAGTAAGTATATACTAAATTCTACTAGAGATTATAAGCTATAATTTTTATTTTAGGCTATAAAGACTAGGTAGTACAAAGAATAAATAAACTAATTAAGTTAGATAGCACTTTTGTAAGTAGACTTACTCTAGTTAGGCTATCAGTAGTCTAATTAACTAGGTTTTTAAAATTCTTTATTTTGACTTAACAAAGAAGGATAGCCTAAAGATTATTAGAAGAAAGTCATCTATTAAAATTAAAAGAGGCTTTACGAACATTCCTAAATTGCTAGCTAAGTAATTTAAGTATAAAAAGGTGGTTAAGAGATTTAAGAGTAGGGAGGGGAGAAAGTAAGTTAAAAATAAAAAGGTAGTTAAGAGATTTAAGAGTAGGGAGGGGAGAAAGTAAGTTAAAAATGAAACTATGCAATTAATGGGTTGGAAGGGAAGAATAATAATAATATGTATAAAAGTGACTCTTCTACTTATATCTTATTCTAATAAATATAGTCTTTAGGAATGCCGGCATTTAAAATAAGATATAAGACTTTATCCTAGCCTATAGGGCGTATAGTATTAAGCTAGTAAACCTTAAGTTTTAACTAGTAGAGATATATAAGCTAACGCCATTATAAGCTAATCTAGAGGAATTACAATTACAAACTTAGAAGGGAAATTTTAGGTATTAAGATTGTAAGCTAAAATATATAGAATAAATAAAGGAATTGGAACTATAGTAGAAGCTTTAGAGGATTAAAAGGAAATAAAATTGTATTAAATTTACCCTTACCGCCTACCCTACTTCCTAATAGCTTTAATATATAATAACGATTTAATCGGCTTCTAATATCCCTTAACTTTAGCACGCTCCTAAGCTCGCCTTTTAGAGATCCGTACGCTCCTTTAAAGAGGGGGTTATTTTAGAACTATAGCAGTTGCAGGAGTACTTTATTAAATTATTACGGCAAGCGCAACGTGGTTCTTAAGAGCGGCATTCTTTTTTCATCCACCCTTAGGCTTTTTATAAGTTTTGGCAACCCTTAAGCGGTCCGCTATTATATAAGCTTCGCTAGTATGCGTATTAGGACTTCGTTAACGCATTTAAGTAACCCTTTACTTAAGGCGATTGCGTATTTATTATTAAGGGATTGCTATAGGTGGAGGGCTCACTTCTGGATTCTTCTATTAGTCAATAGCTATCGGTCTTAAGCCCTAGCTATTATCCTAAATGCCCTCTACTTTCTATCGCTCTATCACTCTCTCTATTGCCAATTTCCTAATATCTAAACCGGTTTTGCTAAGTCTCCCTTTAATATAGTTATTACGAAGCCGTTTTTCCTTATTAAATTGGTCTTAATTAAATCGTTAATTAGGGCGTACTTAATAGGTATTAACGGCGTATATAGGCTTAGGGCTAGGGCTATAAGTTAGCTCTTCTAAGTAATATAAAGGTAGTAGATTATCAAGAAGATACCATCTATGCTCTAGATCTTATAAATTAATCGCTTTAAGGGTGCGTTAAATTTAAGTAAGAGAATATAACATTCCGGCACTTCCTAAAGGTAAATAAGATATAGGTAAAGGGATAGAATGGAGGGATAAAAGCGGGTAAGATGTGGGATCTAGGTAAGATGGCGTAACCCTAAGTAGTAAATATAGGGCAGGGACCTAAAGCGCCAGGATGTAGCCATAGCAGCGTGCTACTGCGCCCACTATACTAGAACTGAGAATGATAATATTATAGCTTCTTCTAGAATAAATAACCTTATGCCTTATATAACCCACTCTTTATCTAGCTTTCTTACTACCTTAAATATACTTAACGTACAAGATTATATAAGCTTTATTAGTATAGAGATAATAGTGCTATGCCGCTTCTTAGGCAGTACGGCGGCCATTATTATAGTAAAATTAACAGCACTGTACTTAAATCTAGAAAGCTATTCATTATTAGTCCTATAATAAGCTTTTCTAAAAATAATAAATTTATAATATCTATGCCCTTAGTCATCATTACTATTTATACTAAAGCTAATAAATATAAAAGCGGAATAAGTGGTCTAAGATCCACTTAATCGTTATCTAGTATCCCAATTGCCAGATAATGCCCTAAAACTAGATATTAGCCCGCTTTTTAACTTACGCTCTCTAAAATATCTTACTACTATTGGATGTTTAGATTATAATATAACGGTCTAAAAACCCTAAATCTCTAGGCTTTAATACGAGTTCTACATTCTTTAAAGTAGAGCTATTCTTCTTTAAGACTATAGCAGCCAATATACTACCTAGGTCTTAGGGGCGCGTCCTACCCCCTTTAAGGCCAGTTATAAGCGCGAGGTTATTCTGCTCCCTACTAGAAATACTAAGATTAGAATAGGTAGCATAGCTTTAACACTAGTTTAGTTTAAGTTTCTCTAGTATAGAAACAACGTCCTAGAAAAGTTAGAGACCTAGCTTAGTAACTTATCTAAAAGGGTAAAGAACCCTAGGCTTGCGTAGATAGTTAAAGAAGTGCTAATTGTTCTACTATCTTAACGGATGATAAGAATCCATACTTCTATAAAGGCACTAGGGATATAATATAAAACCCTATAGGGCATTAGCAGAGGCCAGTTTAGGGTGGTTTTCCAAGCTCTTAATATGGATTCTGGTGTGTATATCGCAAAAAAGTTAATTCTATTAAATAAAGCCGATTTAATTTATATTAAACGAGAGGTTAAGACCATTATACGTCTTACTTATATACGTTTAATCTCTTATAATATATAGTTATAATAATTTTTATCTATGCTAACTTTTTTTATAGATGCATATTGTTAAATATATATAGCATAAGATAACTACTAGTGCGATTAATATGTTCACTAAACTTATAAATAGTTTATTAGATAATCTCCGCGGCTTAAGCAATGCCTACTATTATCCTATCGCCTTTAACCACATCCTCTACGCTCTTAACTATCTGGATCAAAATTTATTTGTCTATTAGGACGTTAAACCTACTAATATTCTCTATAAGGCCACTGCTAGTAGCTATTACTTCCGGCTAGGGGATTTTAGCATCTATAATAAGGTAATATTTATAAAAATATATTATAGTATAAGCCTTTATATAGCACCGGAGGTTTATACTAGGGGGAGGTAGTTAATAAAGGCTAACGTCTAGTTATTAGTAGTCACTATATTTAATATAAGAGATAAATATAGGTTCTATTTAAGATTAAAGGCTTTTTGTGTAAGATTAGATCTTAGGGATCCATTCTAGCAGGCATCTTAACAGGACATATTTGATATTATTAGAGCCACAGCAAACGAGACACCATTTAAAGACTTAAAAGCGATGGTCGCTTTCAGTCCCCTATAACGCCCCTTAGCAGCTTAGTTACTCCTATAAGCCTAGAAGCAACTTTAAAAGGCTGCTAAAGTCTAAAAGCCACCTTAGAAGAAACTAATTAATACTAGTGTTAAAGTAAAAACTAAAATACCTATTAAACTAGATATAGCACGAGTCGTACAATAAGGGAGAGTTAGCCCATCTTTATGGGGTATATTAAAAGGCAAAGTTCGAAAGGAAGACATTTCACTATATCTTAGTTAAGAGCCATTTACCTATTTTATTTAAATAGTTTGCTTTTATATACACTTATCCCTTATATAATGACTAAGAACTATTCTATACCTTTCTAATCTCTAAACTATTAAGGAATGTAGTCTACTCGCGAATAGCATCCTAATCCCCTCTTAATAGGTATATTTTCCAAAGGCTAGCCTTTTAAAGTGTTAAGCGATAATTTTTAAGGAATTTTAGAAGAGTTTCTTTAGTAACAGTCGCTCGCTAAAGAGTAAAAGACTTAAGGTATGGAAAGCGGAACCTTTTGGCAATACTTTTGAGAATTAGAGGACTGGCATTACTAAGAAATTTAAAAAAAAAGCCTAAGTTAAGGACTTAGATGTTTTCCGCAGCTAATAGGAAGTTTATAGCTAATTATATATCCCTTAGCTTTACGCCTTTCGGCAGTAGCTAAGGACAGATATTGTTGGTGCGGATTGTAATTTAAAGAGTGGTAAGGGTTTAAAAAGCTAGTCTTAAACACTTGAATTGCTAACCTGAAATTGTATAAAGAGCCGCAAGGTCGACTCCATTGTCTAAAGTATTAATATTAAATTTAAATGGATCCAGCTTAAACTCCAAGATCGGGATAGGGTAAGTAGTTAGTGCAGTTAAAACGGTTTTAAAGGTTTTAATAATATCTATATTCTATTTAGCAGTGGTCTGCTAACAAATAGTTGTAATACCCTAACTAGGAGTTTAATCTAATGACTTAGGCCTACAGATTTTAACTTAACGTAGGTTTAAGAGGTTGCGTAATATAACTAAGAGAATTGCACTTCTAAATCCTAACCTTTTAGTGTATTCTTAGTCGTTATATAGGATAATAAACTAACGCTGATCTTATATTATTAGAGGGTTATTATATAATTCTTTACTTAATGGCCAGACTTAGAGGTCCTAGTCTTGCTTTAGCCGTTCGGTTCTAAATCTAAAAGTTTATAGGCGTTTAGCAAAGGGTCCTTACGAAATTTCTAGTAAGGTTTTAAGAGCTAGTTAAAAAAGTATAAAGCGTTTAGTTATAAAGAGACCACTAAAATAGTTAAAGCAGTAATACTTAACTTATCGGCATATAAGTCGGAGAGCCGCTACCGCTTCCATAGGCAGGAAACTAAGTATTTTTTTAAAAAGTTTAATAGGTAGATTAACAATCATAATAAAATAGTTATTGTTTCTTATATTATTATTCTAAAAGTCCCTGCTATTAATATTATATCATAAAAACGTCTTTAAAAAAATAATAAGTTAAAAATAAATAAGTTAAAAATAATAGTATAGTAAAATGCTAAAGCGGCTTAATAGACGCCGACTATAATCGCCTGAAGCGCCGTCTAGTATATACCTTAGGAAAAACCCTAAACCGTACTAAGTACCCTCCTACCTACTTATTTTAATATAAACTTTACTAGAGGCGGATATATTTAATCCTATAAAGGTTAGAACGCTTTAAAGAAGATATCTTATAACCTTTATAATTTGTTCTTTTATTAGTGGCTATAAAGGCCGCTTAGTAGATATATATATAAATAGTTTCCCTTTATAGCCGATAAGAATATAAATATCTACATTACTAAGGCATTATAGCTCCTCTGCTTTTTTAAATACCATTTCCCTTCTTTTATAAATTAGTTTATAGAGTTATTTAGCCTTTGCCTTTTAAATCTTCGTATTTAAGTTTAGGCGTAGTATTAAGTCAATACTAGTCTATGATTTACACTGCTTATAACGCCTAGTACTCTTCTTACTCTTTATATCGGAATTTAGGTATTCTATAAGGCGTATAGTAGTAGGACAGCAGTATAGTAAATAACGAGACGTAAGAACTAGGGTAAGTAGAAAGCAGTATATAAAGCTTACTTTAATAAGGAAGGGGGACTTAATAGATAAGGGTAATTTTATAAAAGATAGATATAAAGCATAAAGGCTAAGGTGTTAAGGTATATAATTTATAAAAATAAAGATAATAAAAATAGAAGTCTAAAAAATATATATATAATAAAAGCTTAGCCGCGAAGTTTAATATAATAAACCTTAAAGACGTAATACTTAAAATATAAAACAACCCTAATAGCACTACATATAGAATCGGGGCATGAAATTTTAGAATTAGGGGGTAATTAATTAAAGTACCGCTTAATATGATCCATTATCTTTACAAGTTAACACTATATAAAATAGTGATTAGGGTTTAGTAAAGATTTATTTTAGAGCTGCCGTATATAAGGGACGGCGGTAATACTTTAAGATATCCTCGTTCTTAGATTATGGTGCTCTTTTTAGCTTAGAGGTCTATTTCTAGTTTAGCATTCTTATCCTTAGCGCATTTAGCAGGAGTATTTTATAATTACCAGTCTAATAGATTTAAATTCTTTATATACTCTATATAATATATAGCGGTAAAACTCTAATTACCGCCTCGCGTAAGCTATATTCTTGCTTAGCTTAATTACGTTATACTACATTTCTATATTTAAAGACTAAGGTGATTATATAACCATATCTAGGTTCTAGAAATGATTAGATAAGTGATTAAATAGTGCCGTCTTCTTCTAGTAATATAATTCCGTCCAATTTTTGGATTCCACCATTTATTAGCTGAAAGCTTGGGATTAGTTGTCGCTTTTATTATAGTGTATCGTTAGGCCCTTACTAAGTTGCACGTAAGAGGCTTAGTAGGGGCTATTATATATAGGCCGAATTCTCGCTTAACTTCCCTCTATTCTCCCTACCTCAATTACGCATTCTAGAGTCTTAGTGGATGCCTTATCTAACTAAGGATAATTCTAAGTCTAGACCTTCGTCTCTTATATAAGCGCCCGAATTGTAAAATAAGGAGAATTAGAATCCCTTCCTATTTATTTCTAACACATATATATATAGGTATCACGACTATTATAGATGCCTCCGACAGACTATACTATTCGTTACCTATATAGTTTAAACGGCCAAGATATAGTGGGCGTTAGAATTACGGCACTAGTTGCTCGTCTTAATGCTATTATAAAGTTCGCCCAGCCTACTAAGCTGCCGTTTATTAAGAGGGAAAAGTATATCTACTAACGCCTCGGATAATATTATAATAGTATCCTTTGATTTTATGGGAGCCTAAAGGATGCCCTTATCCTATAATATGCCTGCAATGGTTCTATAAAATAGTACTTTGTAAAACAAGCCAAGCCGGTTCCGCTGCCACTATAACTTTACTAGATTTAATAGATTATAGCTTTAATTGCTTTTATCTACTCCAAACAGGTACTGCATAGGGATATTTCTTATAATAACGTTTTCCTTAATAAAGAGCTTAATGCGAAGCTTGGCGATTTTACTAGGTTATTAATTAATGGTTAAGCCCCTTTTATCTATTATAAGACCAGTTATAAGCACCCTAAGATTAAAGGAATCTCCATAAGAAGTAAGGTGTTTACTCTTAGCTCTACCTTTTATAAGATAATAATAGGATTAAAGCTATATAAGGAGCTTTTAGACTAAGAAATATGTAATGTATATATTAAGGGAAAGTTTCCAAACCTAGCCGCTCTAGCTATGTTTAACGATATTATTGCTAAGTACTAGGCCTAAGATTATATAAGTGTAGACAAATTGCTAAAGGATATACAGGCTAAAGGTATGATTTTTAGTTGGTGAGGTATTTAGTACTAATAACTTCCAGTTACTGTCTAGTCAAGACTTATTACATAAATTAACATCTCTACTATTTTTTATTCTACTATACTCCCAATAGCCCTTACTCTTATTCCTCTGCTCCCTATTATATTTTAGGTAAGAAATCGTAAATAATAAGGCTAGGTAGTAGTATTCTTATATTATTAGCAGAGATTTAAGTTTTTTTTTTAATTTACACTTACCTTTAATTGAGGCGGATACTGGGGACATTCGCCCACTTTCTTTAATAATCCCATTATAATCACTTTACCGTTTTGACCTTTGGCTAGTAACGTATTGGGGTAGAAGTGCCTATTAGCTTTAGCTCTCTAGTATTTATCCTAGCTGCGTACTAATTAAATATGCCGAGCCGGTGCCTTGCATTCACTGTAGTAAAAGGAGTAGTTGTAGTAGTAATATATTGTGTAGTTAACGACAAGTATAGCTAGATTTAGCAAGAAGCTCTTGTTTAGGAGGGAGAGTAGATTATATAAGAAGACTAGGCAATAGGGAGACTTATCCTTTTATACGGTCTTTATAGCATTTTACTATTACTTTAAGTAACAACAGGTCTACTAGGTAAAGATACCATTCCTTATTAAAAGATATAAGGATTATCCCAAAACGGCCGTATATAGATATTCGTTGCCTATAAATCTATACGCGCGATCTTTTAAAAGTAGACGTTACTGAATCTATCTAATACGCAAACTTGAGCATTACTAATGAAGCGATCCACTATAGTAATTTAACTCTGTCGATTTTCTTCTGCTCTCTAAGGGGATAGCCCTAAACTAGACGTATGTAGTCATTTATCCTTAAGGATTAAAAGGAGCTAAGAATATAGTATATTTAAGCCTTTCCTAAAGCGCAGAGAATTGCCTTACGATATTAAAGTCTGCAGCGTCTTGGCGCTAGTTTAGTGGAGTTAATAGTATAGATCGCTTATTATAGCAGAGGATGGCATTAATTAGCTTCTTCTAGCGAGGTACTTCTGCCACGTCATGGCTCTCCTCTGCAGCCGCCATTGTTATTTATATTTTGCACTCGCAGTCTTATAAATTAATATAGCGCGCAGTTATCTGCATCACTCTCTATAAACTAGCGTGCTGCACTTTATTAAAAGCCCCCTTTTAGCTAGCTAGTTGCCCTACTTACTCTAGTAAAGTTCTAATAAATTTCCAATAAAGTTCCAATAAATAGGAACCAATTAGGGCGATATATAGGCATCTGCAATGCTAAGCCGCCGTTGTTTTTAGTAAGGGTTAATACTACAGCCGCTGTAGGGCTGCTTAGTATAAATACCGTTAAACTTTTAACCAATTTCTAACCAACTTCTAATACTCTCTATGATACTACTGTTTATATTATAGCCCTTTGGCTATGAGTAATTATGGAATCTGGCCCCACGTAGCCAAAAATATCTCGCTATACACCATTAACTATCGCCGCGGCAATAAAGAAGCTTCTTAAAGCCTCTAAATTAATTGTATATTAAGAAGGTATAAAGCTAAATAAAGGGAAGCGTATCTAACACGCCTTTATATTATTAGCGAAGCCACTAAAGGGCGCTTTAAAGACTGCGGAAAGACAGAATTATTATTAACAGTTTTTAAGGCAGGCCGAAAGGGTTAGTAGCCGCGAAATGGTTGTGCTTTGCGCCGTCGGCCTAGGGTAATCTTTAGTTACTAGTATAAGGGATTATAACAGGCTCTTGCTTCCTTTGGAATTTAAAGGGCATAAAAGCGCTTATTAGTGCGATGTCCTTAGGGATATGGTTAAGAAATACTCTATAAAAGGTGTGGAAGACTATAATGCTCTTAAAGTTCTATCGCTTAATTACTCCAGAAACCCCTGCGGATCCCCCGCCAGTATAGCCGGCGTTACTTATAGGGGATATCTACGAGCTTACGGTTGCCGACGCTTAAGGCGTAGTTATATCTAATTATCTTAGAGGCTAGATATACTTAATAAACACATATAGAGTAGAGTCTGCGCCATTTATTATAATTCCTATTTTAAGGGAGCTCAGCAACCATTTTGCTGTATAGCGTCGGCAAATAATATAATAAGTCCAAAATATATCCTACTTCTTCTTAATATACGCTAGCCTAGTAGATCCTATACTGTAGTAATACTAATTATTACTCTAAGGAACCATTACTATATATCCTTAGTCCTCTGTCCCAATACCACCTTTATATTTACTATCCCGCCTTTTATAGATTAGTACTGCTCTAACGTTATTTTATATATTAATAACAATAGCAATAATGCTATTTGGGGGGTTAGTTTATGTACCGTCTAGCTTTATCTAGTTAGGCGCCTTATAGTCGCCGTAATCGGTCTAAAGCTATAGTTAGATCCCACCATTATAGGCCTAGGGAGTTTTCTACCTCTTTCTTACACTCCCTTATAAGCGCGTCTTCCGAATTATCTTTAACTCTAGTTTTCCTAATTATGCTGGCCATAGTATAGTAATCCACAATAATTAAAGTAAGTTATAATTGGTGTCTCTATCGCGTGATATATGTGCCGTTAGGAAGCCGAGCCTAAGGGTAAATCGCGGTAATAACTAATAGAGCTATTATACTAGCAATATATAAGGTTAAAAGGAGGGTAGTCGTATTGTAGGCTTGTAAAGATAAAGAGAAACTAAAAAACTGAGTGAGAATTCCGGTAAGCTTCCTATAAATATTAAAGACGTTCCATAGATTTCTTTAAGGGAAATGTAATAAACATACAAAGTTTAGTAAGAGGGGCTTTAATAAAAAGGTAATAAGGCGACGATATTGTTGTTAAGAGTGACCGCATCAGCTAAAACATTTTTGGGTGATGGGCGTTTAACGCCCGACCGAAAAACCACGCTACCCTGAGTGGTTGGAGGGGCGAGAGCGACATGTGACCCCGCCCAAGCCTATTCATTGCCATAAACCAACGTCCAGGTATCGGAGGTCCGGGTTAGGCTTGGCATAACCTCGGGTTACGCACGACCCCCCAAGGTCCGCGACATATCGTCCAAATATCACCCCCCCCCTTTGGTGGTGGCCCCTACTTTTCGGACGCGTTTTTGAGGCCTAGGTTAGTACTGGGTTAGTATGGAGGGCCTCAGCGCGCCTTCGACCTCACCGTCACCTCGACGATCCATTTTCCAACCCTCTCCTGTCCTCGTGCCCGCGCTGGCTCACGCGGGGCTTCTGATTTTATATAGAAAGGCCTACCGTAATTATAATTATATAATATAGAGCCCTCTTCTCCTTCTTCTCCTTTGATATTTACGCGTTCGGTAGCTTTATTTACCCGCGCCGCGCTCACGCATCTCCCCCTTACCTCTTGCGGATATGGAGTCTTTCAAGAATCTCCTTACCCTATGGTCCACTTTACGGTCGACGGAAGCCCCCCCAGCCTCCTCCCCCTATAGCCTCTAGAGCGAATTTAAGGCCCAGACAGCACGGCTATACGATATTTATAAGGCCTAGCGCTCGAAGAATACTACAAGGGCGTACGAGCCAAAGCAGAAAGAGTGGGAAGACTGGTGCGCGAGACTGGAAGGCAATACGGACGGCGCCCAGGTAACAGAAGATAAGCTTTGCCTATTTTTAGAGCAGCAAGTTGTTAACCGAGAATCATGGGCTGCTGGCTATCAAAAACGGAAGTTAAAACGGAAAGAGATGTGGAAAGATGGCGAGCGGGTAAAGAAGAGGCAGAAGACAGTCGAGCGGGCAGGGCAGCTAGGGGGGAAGGTAGCCGTAGGGGCAGCTATAGGGGCAGCCGTAGGCATAGGGGAGGAAGCTGTAAAGGAGGAAGGGGAGATATGGGACGAGGAGGCCCTAGACGCCCTATTTAATGAGACAGTCCGATACTCAGTTATGAATAGCTACGTCTCCGCTATTACCGAGCTTTACGCATGGTAGTCAGAAGGTAAGACCTTGCAGCCGCTGTGGGGGGCAAAGCTCTTGGCAGTACTAGATAGCGTCCGCCGCGATGAGGACCGGATTTGACGCGTTAACTTTATTAATTAAGGCCTATTTATAATTACTGGCGGCTATAACATTAAAGGGCTTAAAAAGGCGATTACTTGGTGCTGGGAGACGGGCTCTAAGATGCTAGGTTCAGTTGAGTCTTACCTTTAAACTGCAGCTGAGCATTTATTAGGTTCGTATATACCTTATCCGGTCCGTATGGCTGCCGTTTTCTAACCCGTTCCTTAGGCCATACTACCGTTACCCGTAGTAAAAGTAGACGAGACGTTCAGCTTACTGACCTTATCCTTATTAAACTAGAGAACAAAGGGCCTAAACCGGACGAGTTAGCGCCGTGTATGATTATGTCGATAACACAAGGGAAGCAGAATCAGCACGGCAAGGTTGAGTATATGGGCTGTATGCGGAACGCTGACCCTATCCTTTACCCCCTCTCTACAGTAGCCTTCTACTTCTTTAACCGCTGGGGTAAAGACGGCGCTAAGAGCTTCCCATCCTTTCGGCAGCTGGAGGACTACTATAACCTATACGTCTTCCCTGGCAGTATTAAAGTACCGCAACAGCCGCTAAGCTATTATACGCAGTTTAAATGGAATAAAAAGATGTTCTAGGGGGTAGGAATTTACTTAAAGGAGAAAACCTATAGCGCCCGCAAGCAGAGCGTCCGACATGCCGAGCTTAGCGGCGTTAAGGAGACCCAAATTAGACGGGCCGGACGCTGGAATACGGATGCGATGACGGGAGCCTACCTTAGCTACCTACCCCGTGCGTTTATGCGGTCGATCACCGGCTTCCCAAAGGAAGAAAAGGGCTACTTTCTTCCCCGCACACGGGAGGTGCTGGAGGAGGCCCTCTGTTTAAAGATATGGCTTGAGACTAACGTCTGGCTAAAACGCATAGAGGCCTACCACCCAGGTAGGGCCGATAATGAGGTCGTACGGCTTAACCTTGCAGGCTTAGGATTTCTACGCCTCCTCCGCGCGCTTAGGGTAATCCTATTACAGGACTTAGTAATCCTACGCAAGCAGTTCCCGCTCCACCCCCTATAAAAGGACCCCCTCTTCGGCTACAAGGAATACCGGAGGTTCGCCGCGCGGGTAGAAAGTTCGCTAGCTGACGTAGTTACGCTAGATGAGCTAATAATGCGGAAATACTGGCCCGCCCATAAGGCCGTAGCTAAGCTAAGATACGAGGCCGCGATCTCCGAGGTAAAGGGGGTTTAATTACGCGTGCAGACGATCTTAGAACGCCTTGGCGAAATGGAAAGGTCATTAGCATTATTCGCACCTATATAGATCTAGCAAGGGAAGACGGGTATCTAGATAGGGCCTACGGAGTCCGTATATCCACCTTTGGGCGAGCCCGCGCCGTCTACCATAACGTCTACCATATCCGCGCCGCCTGCTCAGCCGTCTACAATATCCGTACTGCCCGCTCAGCCGCCGTCTACAATATCCGCACCGTCCGCTCAGCCGTCTACAATATCCGCACCGTCCGCTCAGCCGTCTACAATATCCGCACCGCCCGCTCAGCCGTCTACTATATCCGCATCGCCCCTACTAGCGCAGGCACAAGCTAATACTTAACTATCTCTCCTATTTATCCTTAACCCGCAAGCGCCGCCAAGGAAATATAAAATGCTTTAAGGCGGTAATTTGGTTTTCTAGCTCTAAACTAAGTGGACTTTAGGGCTAGCGGGTAGGCCGTTAATTAAAGCTCTTAATCGCTGCTAGGGGGCACGCTGGCGGGTTAACGGCGAGGCTATGTTCTATAGCCGTCGCTATAGGATTATTAAGAATATAAGACGGCGCGTAGAAGACGGTACGGCAAGAGACGAGAGATAGGCTATTAACCAGCTGGAACAGCTACGAGGCCGGCATTCTTTAGATTGGCTTTATAAGAATATCTAGGGCAGGGGAGGCTCCCTCTTAAGTAGTAGATAATACCTATTTTACTATAGTAACCAAAACGCCTTAATATAGGACTATACTAGTAACCGAGACGTCTTAATATAGGACTGCACTGCAGTAACTAAGACGCCTTAATATATAACTGCACTGCAGTGACCAAGACGCCTTAATACAGAACTACACTATAGTAACCAAAACGCCTCAATATACGACTGCACTGCATTAACTAAGACGCCTTAATGTAGGACTATACTATAGTAACCAAGACGTCTTAATATAGGACTATATTATAGCAACTAAGACGCCTTAATATAGGAATAGAGCCCATTTAGGTGTTGTAAATTCAGAGCAACATTACGCGACCGTCCAGAAGTACCAATCTAACACAAATTATGTACCTTTTCGCCCAAAATCGCATGCGAAAGTACTCAGGGGCGGTCGCTACGCGACCTCATACAGGGTTCAGGCGCGTTATTAGCAGGGGTAGCCCTAACCTCGTATTAACCTGGGTCGTAACCGCGCCAAATCAGCCCCCCCAATATGTGATAGATATTTAATTACGCTGTTGCGGCTTTTGTTAGGGTTTATGCAGCGGGTTTATATAGGTATATATGTATAAAAGGGAAACCGTATAGCTATAGCCGGATAAAACCTCTCCTTTTGCTGTTGTGTGGCCTGTATAGCCTCTCTTCTAAATAGTAGCTGCTAAGTATAAGTAGATGTCTTCTTAAGGCGCTATAAAAAAGCTATCTTAATGCGTACTCCTAGGTCCGTCTAGTAGGGTATATAGTTAGGGCCTAAGTTCCGTCCTAGTTGGTCTAGTTATCTAGGTAGGGCGAGGGCCAGCGGCCCGCAAGGCTGGTAGTGTAGAAGTCTGTATGCAGCTCCATAGCTCCGTAGCTATAACAGTACTAGGGCATATTACCTACTAAATTCTGTTAAGTTCTGCTAAGTTTTGCTAACTTGCCGAATTCTGCTAAGTTCTGCTAACTTGCTAAGTTCTACTAAATTCTGCTAAATTCTGCTAAATTCTGCTAGCTTGCTAAATTCTGCTATATTCTACCGACTTGCTATATTCTGCTAACTTTTACTAACTTATTAAGTTCTGCTAGGTTTTACTAGCTTATTAAGTTATACTAAATTCTGCTAGATTCTGCCATACCTAAGTATTCTACTATATTTAGTAAATTGCCGCGACATTGCCGTAATTTGCCGTACTTTGCCGTACTCTACTATTCTCCTCTTCTTAAGGTACTTCCTAGCCTCCTTCTTTTACCCCAGCTAGCTCCCTAGCTAGTAAGAGGTATAATAGAAGGTTTATCTATATAAACTAGTCCGTAACTGCCTTAGCAGCCTTTAGCTTAGCTAGGAGCTCTTTATATAAGGATGTTCTAATATAGTAATATATTTCCGCCCGACTAGCGGTATACCTAAGGTAAAATACTATTACGTGTATTATTAATTGTTAGTTATGGCTATATAGGTAGGCCGGAGTTAGGTACCCTAGTACTTTTTAGTAATAGAGGTATCTATTAAGCCCTATATACTCTATTCTAAGTAGTATATTAATTATACTCTCTATCTTAGTAAGCCTTATATAGCGTTTATAAACCTTTTTATTCTATAGTTTGGCCTAGGCCGTTATACGGTGCGTAAGTATATTCTAGTACTTTTTCTACTCCTTTTTCTACTGCTCTTTAAACGCCTCTTATACCCTAGTCCTTTTGCTCTTTCTATACTATGCTTTAAATAGGTCCGCCAGCCGTATATTTGTCCCTATAATAGTAGCCGCTATTCTCTTAAGCTTATCCCTTCTAGTGGGCCGTATTGGTGGCCTTATTCTAGGTTAGAGCTAGTAGGCTATTGTAGTTTATATAGTATTATACTTCCTCTTAATGTATTCTCTTACCTACCCCTCTTATATCCTCTTTTTATAGGCTATAGCTAGCTCCTCTAGGTATATTTAGAGTAGTAGAAACCCTATCTTGTGCTCTAGCACTACTATTAGTATTAATTTATACGCCCCCGTAATAGTGCGGAGGTATAGGTTTTACGCTGCGCCTAGTTGGCGTAGCTTAGCTTTACTTATCTCCTTAGGCTTCGCCCACTCTAGTGGCGAGTACTAGGTACTATATCTATATAAAATTGCCGGCCGGACTATAGTAAAGTATATTGTCCGCGCCTTTTAAAAGGAGGCGCCCTATATAGAGGCTATAAGCCGAGTTAGTGCGGCTATTTGCGTAACCGTTTTCGTCTTAACGATGTTAATATGTGGTCCCTATTTAAGCTTTAAGTTGACTTGTACCCCTAGTACGCGTAGGTTGCTAACTAGGCCTTTTATAAATCTACGTATATTAACTGTGGCCTTTATATTAAACTTTTTATAGCTTCTTATAAAATGGATAAGGTAGTACTTTTCTAGGGCGAATACTACCCCGTGTTAGCGTGCCTACTCTATATATATTTTATACGCCCTTTCTAGGGCTCTGTGTCCTCCTCCGTGGTCTTACTATACGTTAGTATATTAGAGTTGTTAACGAACCTAAACGCTATAGTGGTGCCCCCTTATAGCTTTGGCAGGAGCGTATAGGTAAAGAAAAGGAATAGGATTGGCGATAGCGCTAAGCCTTAGGGTATACTAGTATTTATCTATATTATTTGCGCTAAATATCCTCTAATTAAAAGCCTTATTATTTAGTTATTAAGGAAAGACTTTATAAACTCTACTATCTAGTAGGGCATAGCCTAGGCTTTTATATTATAGATTATTCTTTTATAGGAGACTTAGTTAAAAGCCCTGGAAATATTAAGGCTAAGTAGTAATACTACTAGGTTTAGGTTACTCCTCTATACTATATATACCTATTAAGTTAGTAGTTCTAGCGCTGTCTATATTAAGCGCCCTGGCCTTACTCCTATCTAGCTAGCTAGTAGTATACCTATCTCTTCCGCAATTCTAGATAACCTACTGGCTATTATTTTTTTAAGTAGTTTCCTAATAGTGTTAAGTAGCGCAATTAGCCGGTAGGCTTTTGCCATAGAGTAGGACAGCTTCTACAGTTTTTGGAGGACTACTATAATAGAGTTTTTAAACGGTTTTAGGTGGTATTTAATTATTATATAGCTGCTAAAGAGCTTAGCTAGTACTAGGGCTAATTACTCTCCGTATATTTTAAGGAATTAATTAGTAATCTTCTTTAGGCCTAGGGCCTTATTAGGGGTAAGCCCCTTTAGGGCCGTAATAATATCCTCTTCCTTAACTTCTTCCTTTATAGTTCTTAGCTCTAGGTATATAAAACCTGGTATATTACTAAGGTCTGCCTCTATAGGCAGCGGGAAAAAAAATGCTCTATAAGGATAGCGGCCTTTTTTTCGTTATTATAGTGTAGGGTCTCTTTTTTTAGTCTGCTAATAGGAGGGAACTATAGTAGGGCCTTTAGCTTCCCGTCCGCTATATACGCCCATTTTGCTAACCTCTATACTCCCTTAGGGTCGTTTGTTAGCTTTTTAACGGTATATCTCTATAGCTTATTAGCCTTTTATTAAATTGCCCTTTTCTTCTTATTATATGCGACTTTATAGTTAATTTAATTGGGTACTAACTAGGAGGCCTTTTATGCCCAAAAAGCCTGCTAGGTTTTCTTTACTACCTCTATATATTCCTTTAACTACGCTTTAAAGGCTTACGGTAAGGGCTACGCGCTAGGTATTGTCTTTGCTATAGTGTTTTTAATTGCCTAGTATATAGCCTCTACTAGTGCGTTTAGTTTGTCTTTTATGTTGTACGGGAACCTATATAGGGGTTAAAGCCGGCCCTCTAGTTCGTTTTATACTACCTTTTAATTAGCCTTCTTTTATAGTGGTCTCCTAGGTAGCGGAGGCCCCTTTAACGCCTTTACGTCTACCTCTATAGTAATAGGGAAGTGGTTAAACCCTATATGCTAGTAGTTCTGCCTTTAACTCTATAGTAGTCTATTAGTGATTTAGGGGGAGGTAAATACTAAATCTAGTGTGCTTTTTAACGTGCCCTTTACCTACGTCTTTATGCCCGCCTTAGTAGCTAGGCTTAGGCTAGCTACCTTTATAGCGCGGATAAGGTTATCCGCCGTGTTATCCGCGCTTATTACTGCTATACCCCCCTAAAAGGGGTGGTGTAGGTTAAAGTCTCCTAATAGTATATATTTTCGTTTAGCTTTTAGCAGCTCCGGTAATACGCGGAGGCTACTATTTATTTATTAGGGGTTATAAATGTTATAAATTTAGATAGTCCGCTTGCGGCCCTCTAGTTTAATTGTGTATACATCCGCTAAGTAGTGCGTAGGCGCCTACTTGTTTATATTAATGGCCTTATTTATATAGAAACAGACCCTTATATTGCTAACTCCCGTATATACTAGGTAGTAGGACTTTATAGTATATATTATATTTCCTTAGTCCTTCTACTACGGCTCCTAGATAGCTAGTATATCCGGCTAGGAGTTAGCCTACTTTACCTCTTTCTAGGAAGTAAAGTAGTACGCTATTTTTACTGTTATTAGTGTTATATTATATAATTATAAGCGGATTCTGGTGTTTTAATATAAGATATTTATACTAGCCTCTAAGTTAGCTAAGTCGGTGCCCTTTAGCGTCTATTTACTTCTTTATAGCGTAGTTTTAGAACCTTTAAACGCCTCTTTCTGGATTTAGGCTTCTGCTTCTACTTCTATGTTAGGCTCTATACTTTATAGGGGCTTTTAAGTTACTAGGACTTGGATTAGGGCGTATATACTACTATTTAGCGCTGTTTAAAGTGTTAATTAGAGGGTTCTCTGGCCCTTTTCCTTCTTAAAGTAGTTAATAATTTATAGTCGGCCGACCTTCTAGGGGGCCTCCTCTGCCTATATAGAGCTTTCCCGCGTAGTTGTTTCCTTTAGCTTCCTTTTCTTGGTTCGTTGCGAGGCCTCTTTAGTAGTAATCTTATACTATAGTTATAACTACTATCCGCTTATATACGCCTTATAGATACTAGCGTAGTATATTAGCGTAAAGGCTCTAATTACTATAGCCTTCTCTTACTATATTTACTTAACGCTATACGCCCTATTTTATGCCTTATAGTCTGCCTTATAGTTAATGCACTTTTTAGGTAGATCTCCTGCGTATTTGCTAGTGTTATATTGCCTAGCGTAGCGTCTATATCTAGCCTCTCTCCTATAGCTCTTAGCTATATAGTTAAAGCCCTAGTATTTAAAGTATTATATTACTAGAAATGTTGTCTTATACCTTATAACTAGGTAGTGGTCTCCTCCTAGGAAGAGGCCCCAATTAAATAGCGCATTTACTATCTCTTCCGACTATACGCCTATAATAAGTAACAATTAAACTTTTCCTTTTATCTAGACTCTTCCTGGCCTTTTCCACGCCAGCCTTTTTACTGTAAGTCCCGCTATAGTGCAGTTCTGCTTTATTATATCCTCTATTATCTACTTAGCCTCTAGGCCCTAGATAGCGAGGCTTATAGGCACCGTGTGGACCTCTACTAGTACTAGCGGTACGGCTAGTATAGTAAAGCGCCCTAGGACCTTTATCTACCCCATTTCTTATAGCAATCTATCTTTTGTGTCTTTATCTATGACATACGCCCTAATGTCGCCACTCTGTAGCTTTTTTACGGCTTGTATTTTGTGGGTATTTAGGGGTCCTATGGCCTAGAGCTTGTATACTAGGGCTTAGCTGTTCTGCTTTAAGGTTTCCTTATAATCGGCAGCGTTACCTATATAGATTATAATCTCGTTTACTTCTATAGGTTTATAGGCAGCTTATTTTATAGCTTAGGGTATTATAGGTATAGTAGCAGCGGCGTATGTGTATAATAACGGGCCTATAGACGCTGGTCCGCTCTTTATAGCCATTATTACGGCCCTCTAGAGGGCGCCAATATTTATCTGGATTGCTTTTATATCTTAGGTATACTGTTTCTAGGTTTCTTAGGTTTAGATAAGCTCCGCTAACGTGGCGAAGGCTACCCAGAGGGTTGTAATCGCGGTGGTAAGGAAGAAGAGTATAGTGGTACGCTCCTTATCTGCATTAAGAGATCGTTTCTATAGCGCCTGCTGGGTTTATTTTACGGCTTATATAGTCTATAGAACGCGTTTTTAAAGGGCGCGTTGTTTAATTGGGGTCGTTAGGGTTGGGGGTAAGGGCTTGTTTATTTGTTCTAATCCGGCTTTAGGGGCTGTATACTGGAAAACACTACGTATACCTTTACTGACGCCGAATTGGGGTGTGTAATATTGATAGGAAGGGTTTCTATAGTCTTCTGGAGCTTGTAGAAGCTCTATTAGGCTTATTTTAAGGGTTTCTTTAGTAGGCGATTATATTGTGTTTTTTAGCTTCTTTTATAGATCCTAATATAATATTTTCCCTTTTTTTTTATTCTATTACTAATTATTTTCCTACTATTTTAGTATATTTCCTCTTACTACTCTCTATATATAGGCTAAGGAGGTATAAAAAGTCTATATTTTTCTTTTAAAAAGG
This sequence comes from Cenococcum geophilum 1.58, assembly GCF_001692895.1. Lineage (NCBI taxonomy): Eukaryota > Fungi > Ascomycota > Dothideomycetes > Gloniales > Gloniaceae > Cenococcum > Cenococcum geophilum. Next base: position 1,325,595 of record NW_027137567.1, read on the forward strand.
TCCTTTTGGCTAGCTAATTTACTATATTATTTTTATAGATTTTTAGGTAGCTACGCAGCGCTAGCGCTACAATGTGGTAGTAGTGCGAAGAGTTTTCTTATTAGAAGGGTAAGCCTTAGCAGAGGCTTATTAATATAACTACTATATCTTTATATACACGTCTAGTATACTTAAATTATAGTATCTACCTATAGCGGCGACCCCCTTCTTTTTATATGGTATTGTAATATATAGTATAGCACCTATATATAGCCAAACTATATATACCTTATAGGCGGAAGGCCTATAATAAGCCTCTTATCTAAACCGCCCTTTATTACCTCTATACCTTAATTTACTTAGTATATTTTAATATATAGTATAGTGCGGGTACTTAGCTATAGGGGTATAGTATACCCCTATAGCTAGTACTAGGTTAAACGCGCTATTAAATATATAAAGATAGGGAATAGAGATAAGGGAGAGTTATTAAAATAGGGAGAGTTATTAAAATAGGGAGAGTTATTTAGCTACAGGTAGAAGGACTATAGGCGACGCGGATATATATATAGGGTAGTATAAAGCTAAAAGTAGATAGGTAAGAATATTTAATAGCAATCTATAATAATATAGAAGTATAGTATAAAGGGTAGATAGGGCAAGATAGGTAATTAGGATACTTCTTTATAGGAGTTTTAAAGTAGAGACCTAATAGTATTTTTCCTCTTATTAATATAGTACGGGCATACTACCTAGAGGGGTATACTATATTACCTTTTATATCTCCTTTAAAGCTTTTATATAGAGCTTTTAGTAAAGCTTTTAATAGAGTATTTAGTAAAGCCCTATATAGAGCTTTAGTAGAGCTCTATATAGAATCTTAGTAAAGCTTTACGTAGGGCTTTAAGGGGGCTTTATAAAGAGCTTCTAGTAGAGCTTTCTATAGAGCTTTTTAGTAAAGCCTTTAATAGAGCCTCTAACTTAGTTTTAGCCCATACTATATTTAATTAAAAGTTTATTAATTTATAATAATTTTAGCTTAAAGCTAGTCTCTATAATTAATTTTCCTAACTATTAAAGCTTTATTAGATACTTTATATAGGGCTTTATATAGGCTCTATATAAGCTCTATATAAAGTTTTACTAGAGGCTCTCTACGAAGCTCCCTTAAAGCCCTATGCGAAGATCTACTAAGACTTTATACGGAGCTCTATAAAGTTTTATATAAAGCTGTACTAAAGCTATATACGGAGCTTTACTAAGGCTCTATATATAGCTTTACTAAAGCTTTACGTATGGCTCTATTAAGCCTCTATATAGAGCTTTATATTTACTATAATACCTTTTTCCCTATTTTTTTTATATAACTAAGTCTTAGCTAGATTAGTATTAAGCTATATAAAGCTATTAAGCCTTATATAATTAGCTAGGTATTAAAAAGATAAGTAGTTATTATCTTATTATTCTATAAGGCTAAATATATAGGAGAAAAATAGGCTTCTAAGTCAGCCGTCTAGCTTAAATACCTTTTAGTAGAGCTATTTAAATTAGAAAAAGACCTAATAGTAACTATAATCTATAGGAATAACTAAGGCGTTATACTATTAACTAAAAATATCTAATTCTACTTTAAGATAAAGTATATTATAATTTAATATTACTATATATAGAAAAGATAGGCTAAAGAAGAAGTAGACTTATAGTATATTTTAATATAAAAATAGATAGTAACCGGCCTTACTAAAGCCTTACTAAAAGGTAAGTTTATTACCTATATAAATATACTAAAGTTAAAAACGTATAAGTACTAATATTAAATATTTCTATATTTAGCTACTATACTTTATAGATCTACTTTACTTAGTATAAAGTAGCTTTACTTAATATATAGCTATATTACTAAAAATTAATTAATATAACTTTTTTTAACAAAAAATAAACTATTTACTATAATATTAAATTAACTAATAACTATATTAACTTATAAGTTTTTAACTTTAAAAAGATATACTTTAAAAAGCTATAAGTTCTAAAGTTTTAATAGGTTTAACTATAAGTATAAAACCTATAATAGGTTAGGTAGGTATAGATAATACTACTTTACTCCTTACTTATTTATAAAATAGGTCTATAAAAACGTATATATAAAAATTTAAATATCTTAAAAGGATTACTTATAAATAATTAATCCCTACTATATAATATCTACTTTCTATAAATAGAATCTACTTCCTACTAATTAAGGCTTAATAGTTTTATATAGCCTAATACTAATCTAGTATAGTATTAATCTATAGAGGAACTCGACGTTAATAAAAATTAAATTAATCTAATATATAGTAGATATAGAGCCTTAGTAGAGCTCTATGTGGAGCTTTAAGGGAGCTTTATAGAGAGCTTTAAGCAGAGCTTTGTATAGAGCTTTAAGTAGAGCCTTTAGTAGAGCTCTATGCGGAGCTTTAGTAGAGCTCTATACGGAGTCTTAGCAGAGCTTTGTATAAAGCTTTAAGGGAGCTTTGTAGAGAGCCTTAAGCAGAGCTTTGTGCAGAGCCTTAAGCAGAGCTTTAAATAGAGCCTTAAGTAGAGCTTTAAGCAGAGCTTTATGCAGAGCCTTAAGCAGAGCTTTAAATAGAGCCTTAAGTAAAGCTTTAAGCAGAGCTTCGTGCAGAGCCTTAAGCAGAGCTTCGAGCAAAGCTTTAAGTAGAGCTTCGTGTAGAGCTTTAAGCAGAGCTTTAAGCAGAGCCTTTAGTAGAGCTCTATGCGGAGTCTTAGTAGAGCTTCGTGTAGAGCTTTAAGGGAGCTTTGTAAAGAGCTCTAAGGGAGCTTCGCAGAGCCTCTAGCAGAGCTTCGTGCAGTGCCTTTAGTAGAGCTTCGTGTACAGCCCGTATAGAGCTTATATAGAGCCCGTAAAAGCCCCGTGTAGAGCCCCGTATAGAGCCTCTAGTAAAGCTTTAGTAGCTAGGGAAATTAATTATAGAGTCTAGCTTTAAGCTAGAATTATTATAGATTAGTAGACTTTTAGTTAAATATAGCACGTACCAAAACTAAGTCAGAGGCTTAACTAAAGGTTCTATACGGAGCTCTGCTAAAGGCTCTGCTAGAGGCTCCGCACGAAGCTCTGCTAAGACTTCGCATAAAGCTCTACCGAAGCTCCGCGTAGAGCTCTACCAAAGCTCCGCGTAGAGCTCTACCAAAGGCTCTGCTCGAAGCTCTGCTTAAAGCTCTGCACAAAGCTCTACTTAAAGCTTTGCTTAAAGCTCTACTTAAGGCTCTGTACGAAGCTCTACTCGAAGCTCTACTTAAAGCTCTGCTTAAGGCTCTACATAAAGCTCTGCTCGAGGCTCTGTACGAAGCTCTACTTAAAGCTCTACTTAAGGCTCTGCTTGAAGCTCTGCTTAAGGCTCTATATAAAGCTCTGCTTAAGGCTCTCTGCGAAGCTCCCTTAAAGCTTTATATAAAGCTCTGCTAAGACTCCGCATAGAGCTCTACTAAAGCTCCGCATAGAGCTCTACTAAAGGCTCTACCTAAAGCTCTATATAAAGCTCTATATAAAGCTCTATTTAAGGCTCTCTATAAAGCTCCCTTAAAGCTCTATATAGAGCTCTACTAAGGCTCTATACGGAGCTCTACTTAGCTCTATACGGAGCTCTACTAAAGCTCTATACGGGGCTCTACTAAAGCCATCCGCGGAGCTCCGAATAGAGCTCTACTAAAGCTGTATACGGAGCTCTATATAGAGCTTTATTAAAGCTCCATTAAAGCTTTATATCTACTATAATATCTACTATACTATATTTCCCCCCTCTTTTCTTTATATAATAAGGTCTTTAAGTATTACCTAATAGGGGTTAATTATTTATAGATATATACTTTTTTATATACCTATTTAGTAACTACCTTAAACAATCAGACGGCGACTTAGCCGCCGTTTTTGGCGGGTTATAACGCCGTTTTCTAAGGTCGATTTGCCCGAAAACCCCCTAAAACCTACGGCTAATAGCCTAAGCGCTAAGGTTGTCCGCATTGCCTATATTGGCCTAGCGCAGGCGCAAATAATGTCAGCCATAGAGTAAGGCACCCTTGGCCTTTTTTAGCGCTAAGGTACGCCTAGGTACGCCGCACACTTATATACCTTTAGACTCTAGCAAACTGTCTTTACTCCTATTACCATTAGGCGCCAAAATAGGCCCCTTTAAATTTGGCTGGCTAGCATACTTAAGATAGCTTCGCCCTCGCTTATTAACCACAAGTAGCTACCTATCTTCTCTTCTTCCGCTAAACCTACCTATTCTACTTACCGTCTACCTCGCTCATCTTTAAGCATTTATTAACAGCAGTATCGCACTAACCCTCCTTTCTTTAACAGATTTGCTGATAATAACGTAATATATAATAATACCTATTAGATAAATACTTTTTATCTAAGGAGAGCGAATACGCAGATTTAAAAATTAACGAAGCTAGTTCCAGTATAGACTTAACTAATGTTAATACCGGTAGTAACGATAATAATAATAATTGGGTATGGCTCCTTGCTAATAAAGACTACCCGCTTAAGTACTACCTTAAATAGCTTAATACGTTTAATAAAGTAGAATATATAAAGAAGGATTACAAACCTAGTAGTACCCGTCTACTTAACCGCATTAAAGAGCAGTAGTGCTAGTAAGCAGCCCGTCTCTTTCCGTTTCCTTACCATATTACACCACCCTAATGGCGCTAATATGTAGTATAGGTTCTAGGCGTACTTAGGAAAGGACCCTTAAAAGGCCTATATAACCGTCTCTCTTTATAGTCTCTACGGCTTTTTTAACTGGCTGCTTAATTAACGCCAAGGGAAAGGAGGAAGGAGGTGCCGCAGGACTAAGATATTAAGCTCCCTTAGGATATACTGGAAGGTCTACCACCTTATATATAAAAGAGCGACTAGTGCAAAGCTTAATAGTTAGTTAAATAGGAATATATATAAAGTAAGCGCATCCTAGCTGCTTTAAGATGCTATATACCCCAGGCTTTGGACGTAACTAATTTTAAGGGTTAGGTGCTTAGAAAGCTGGCTAAAAAGTATAGCTTAAAAAAGACGGGGTTAGAGAAGCCCTATATATATAGAGGACCTTACAGAAGTGCTACGGACGAACCTAATAACGACTAAAAAGAGGTACTCCTATGGACGTTATAGGATACTACTCCAGCTATATCTATAACTAGGTGGTTTTACTATAAATCAGCCCTAAGCCCTCCTTAATCTCTGCTATCGGCATATTAGGGTTACGCTACTCCAGGACCTAGAGGGTGGGCCCTACTATATTTTACTAGAATTTATATTTAAATTTATAAAGGAGTACCTTAGTGTAAAAGATATATGGGTTCTTAAAGTTTTATCCTTTCCTTTTAGTTGCTACTATTTATAACGTTATAAAATAAGTACTAATGCTTACCTGCTAACTAGAAATACCTTCCCTATTTCTAAAATTATCTACAACCCGTTCCTTAGCTTTAGCCCCTATATCTTCCTTTTTAGTCTCCTTTTCGCTAATTAGGCGTTCGTAGTATATAACCTTATATCTCCCAAGGAGTTAAGTAAGCTCTATATTAAGCCAGGTCATAATAAGCTACTATTACAGCTAAATTAGAAACTAGACGATATTCCCGTGTTCCGCCGGTTAGTAAGGACTCTAAATAGCTAGACCATTTCTTCTAAAAAACCTCTTCTATATTTTACCCTTGCACCCTAAACTAAAGGGCTTAGGGAGATTACTAGCTTTACTTAGGTCTCTCGCCTATATTCGCTTAGATATAGTGCCGGAAAGGCATTTAATAAGAATAATAAGCTCTATTACGACTGGCCTTTCTATTAAAAGTACTAAAGAGAAATATAGATAACGTTAGCGAGGCTATATAAAACCTAATAATGCAGCATACCGATATATAAACGTTCTTAAGGCACTACCTATCGCGATATATTATAGTAGATATATAGGCGATTATCCGAGGCCTTTAGCCCTAAGATGTATTAATACGGGCCGCTTATACTATAAGCCGTTTAATTAATCCTTAATAATTATGGCGGCTTACAACAGAATAATCTTTATTAGTTAACGATTATCCTACTATCCGTTCTCTACTTAAGCAAAGAGAGTAACTTAAATGCCGTCTTAAAGGCAAAGCTACGAAACATCTAAAGTATAAGGCGTTTAATGGCGAAATTAATAGGGAAAGGTAACGCTAGCGGTATGTACTTCTTAAAGATATTAAGGAGACCTAGGAATAGGAGCAACTAGTACGTAATATTAAAATGCAGCTTATTGGCGTTTAAGTTAATATAAAGGCTAGGGTAATAACGGATCTCTATAAGGGCATATTATCAAAATAGAAGGAATTAGTTAATGCGGTTGTTAGCCTACTAGGTACCACATTTAAAGAGGAGATTTATTAACGCGATAGGGCTATTTGTGCGGTTATACAATACTATAAGGTTAAGGAAGGTAGAATATACCCTACCGCTTCTAAACTTTACGAATAATCTAGCGGTCGTATAACACTAGTTAAGACGATAGATAAGGCTAAGATTAACTCTTAAGTTAAAGCCTTAGAAGCAGCTAAAGTATTAGTATATAGTAAAAAGAGGCTAAAGATATATTTCCTTTGTCTAGGTAACGAAAACCTATTAATTAAACAGCGTATATATTTATTTTATACCCTAGGTAATCTTAGTAAATACTTTAAGCGGAAGCACCTTGCGAATATTAGGGAAGGGGAAAAGATCTAATACAACCTCTATTAGGTTGTTTTGGCGCATAAGATGCACCTATAATAATATACTAATAATGTATACGGTACGGTCTTATAGAGCGCTGCAACTATTTAGAACATAGATTTACTCTACAAATAGTACAATTTTAGTTTTAACACTAAGGATTAATTACGGCAAGTAGTCTTAGAAAAATTTTATATTTTATAAGATAGGCTGTTTTATACAAACGCTAAGAAACTTAGGTAGTAATAATAGAGGTTAAACGCGTTTATATTTCTCTAAGGGGAATTTAGGCTTTAAGTATTTTATCTTAGGGATAAAGTAAAGCTAATAAAAGAACGTATATACTAGTTCTATAGCCGGGCCGTTCTAAAGAGATATTTCTACCGTAAGCACCTTAATTAACTTAAAAGGGACAATTAATTAGGTGTAGCTATCTAAACTATAAGGCAGTCCTTAAGAATGACTTATATATTCTACGTCACGCCTATAACGTATATAAGACCCTAATACTCCTTTAGTTTCCTATTTTTAAACAAAGTAGTAGGATCTCTAGAACTATATAGGTGGCGTACGTTAGGTATTCTACTAGTCTTAATTAAGCAATATAGCGTTAAATTCCCCTTTTTACTACTGTTAACATTAAGTAATAATATACCATTACTTTTACACCTATTCTCAGTCCCTATTATCCCTATTGTCCCTATTATAGCATAACCCTATTTATACTTCTTATAGCTATATATAATGCCTAGTTACGGCTTTAGTTTTATAAGCTAGGAGGTTATAAAAGCTGGGGCTTATAGAAGCTAGGGTGTCACGGGACACCCCCGTAATACCTTACACACGTCTACCTATTTCCACCAACTTAGCAATTAGAGACTAACCGCGAAATAGTAATCTAATAGCAATTTAATGGCAATCTAACGGCAATCTACGGTATTCTACTATATTCTGCTAAGTTCCACCAAATTCTGCTAAGTTCTACTAGGACTATAACCTAAACCCTATTCTGCCTATATATGTGTTAACTAAGCAACCAAGTTAACAATATATACCCTTTCTTCCCGTTTTCCTACCTTCTTTCCTTANNNAACGTCTTNACTTTATTACGCAGTTTATGTATATAGCTTAATAATACCTACTTCGCTATATATTATTACCGCTTATGCTTACTCCGTGATACTATATTGCGTTAAAAACTTATACTACCCTCCAAAAATACAGAATAACCCTAAAGCCCCCGTAACGGCCAACGCTATTATAGCCGTACTCTAAGAATAATTAGTAGGTATATAGAAGTCCTTTATAGACGCCCTTATATAGCACTAAGCTACTTTAACTTAATAGTAAGCTAAATAAGAAGTATAATAACAATAATTAATTAAAGCACTTTAAGAAGAAGTCCGCATCCTTAAGATGCCTACATTAAGGCCCTAAAACTAAATACTATCTCTAAAGATAAACACGCGGAACGTAAGCCCTAAATTAGTAGTAGTTACTTACCCTATAGAGCCGACTACCGCACTAAAACAATCTAAGAAACTACTAGACCCCCTAGTATTCACCAGTAAACAATAAGAGCTTTAGTTATTCTTAAGCCAGCTTAAGAATAAGCTAACTGGTAATGTTAACCGCTACCTAACTAAAGCTAACCAACTTTATTACGCCCTAAGTTAACTAGGAGAAGATATAGCTAACCTTATTAAACCTCTTTAACCAAACTTAGTATAAAGCCTAGTTATACTTCTTAAAGCTATATACGGTAACCTAAACCGCTAAGCTACCGCTTAAAGAAAGATAAACTAAATAACTTAAGAAAAGAAAGGTTTCCTAGTATACTTCTCTAAATTTAACTGCTATGCAAAGGAAATAAGCTAGAATAACTCCGCACTAATTAACAGCCTTATTAAATCCCTAAGCCTTAAACTAAAAACCTCCCTAATAGGCGTAGACCTCCTGGAAACTTTTAACGCCTACGCAAACGTTATTAACAAATAGTATAATAATATACTACGCCTTACACTAAAGCCCATTTATTAGTATAATATAATAACCCCATAAAAGCCTATTAAGTTATTATCTTAACCTAAGCACCCTAACGCTATGGATATTAACACTAGGACCCTAGGATACGCCCTATTAGGGTCCCCTAAATAAGAATAACGCATTAAGCTAGGCCTCTGCTTTAAATATAGAAGCGGCTCCCACCTCTTAAACTACTACTCCGTCCCTATGCCCTAAAACAATTTATAAACGGCTAGCACTAGCAGCCGTTTACTATATTAATCTTCTAGTTACCGTCCCTAATCTTTATCTAGTTCTAGCCCTATGTTTAATAAGCACTACTTATAAGAATAAAGCTCTAACTAACGTCCTATAAGAACCCCGCCTTAATTGCCTCTAAAAGGAAAATCCCGGAGCTAAGTTGCTCTTTAGAACGGCTCTACTATAGGATCTTATTAAACGCATTTAATATTATAAACTCCAACTCTTAGGACTATAGTATAACTATTAACTGCCGCCTTTAGCAGAATGGTTAAAAGGCTAACGTTTAAATCCTAATTAATATAGGAGCGAGCGGCATAGGATTTATTAATAGGATCTTTACGCAAGATAATAGTTTTACCTTAACCCCCCTTAACCAGCATATTAACGTATTTGGATTTAATGGTAAATATACCATCTTAGGCCGTATTACCTATGTGGTAGCCCTAAGACTCTAATACCTAAACTATAAAGAACTAATTAAGCTTTTTATTACTACCCTAGGTTACCTAGTAATCCTTAAACAACCCTAAATAAAGCTATATAAGGTAACTATTAATTAAAACAACCTTAAGCTTCTATTTACCGCCTCCTGTTATAAGTAGAAGTGTTATATAACGTACTACCTTAACCCTAAACTAAAATCTAGGAAATCCGCTAAGATCTACTAGCCTAAGATTTCTACTAATGTCCACCCCGCGCCTAAGAAATCCACCAGATTCTACTAACCTAGGAATTCCACCGAATTCTACTAGTATAAGATTTCCACTAACATCTATTAAGGATTTAGGAATTCTACTAAACTCTATAAATTAGCCCTAAGCACTATATTACCCTAAGCTAAGTAAAAGCTTAAGCTCTATACACGAAAATACTAGAAGGACTAGTATTCTACTATAAAAAGGATTCTTAAAGAACCTAAACCCAAATCTAATACTAACTCTATACCTAATACCGAACCTAAACCTAAATAAGAAACTATAAATAATCCGAGTAAGCTTGGCACCTTAGATATCTACATAATTAGAGCTACCCCGCTAGCGTAACTTGCTAAGAAACCCGAATATATAATCTTTACTATTACGATAGCCGATATTAAAAAGGCCTTGGCATTAAAGAAGTATACTAACCCTACTACAAAGGTACTAATAGAGTATTATTATCGCCTAAATGCATTCTTATAAAAGGAAGCCGATAAGCTACTAGAACACCAACTATACGACTATAAGATTATACTTGAAGAAGAAAAGCAGCCCGGATTTAGACCCTTATATAGAATGTCCTAAAATAAACTTTAAGTGCTATAAAAGTATTTAGACGAAAACCTAAGCAAAGGATTTATTAAAGCAAGCTCGTCGCCTATAGCCGCACTAGTAATCTTCGTTAAGAAACCCAGCGGCGGTTTACGCTTCTGTATAGACTACTAAGCTCTTAATACTGTTACCGTTAAGAACTGATATCCGATCCCGTTAATATAAGAGACGCTAAACTAACTAAGTAAGGCTCGTTACTATACGAAGCTCGATATTATCTCTGCATTTAACCGTCTTTATATTATAAAAGGGGACGAATAGCTTACTGTATTTTATACCCAATATAGACTATTTAAGTACTTAGTAACACCCTTTAGCCTTATAAATGCTTCGAGCTTGTTTTAACATTATATAAACGATACCCTACGCCCCTACCTGGACATCTTCTATACTGCTTATATTAATAACATTCTAATATATAGTAATAACCTAACCAAATATCGGAAATATATTAACCTTATCCTATAAGCCTTATATAAAGCTAGTCTATAATTAGATATAGATAAATGCAAGTTCTATAAAACGGAAGTTCTATACCTTAAACTCCTTATTTTTATAAATAGTATATAAATGGACCTAAAGAAAGTTAAAGTAATTATAAACTGGCAAGAACCTAAGAACGTTAAGGACGTAAGAGCCTTTATAGGATTTGCTAATTTCTACTAACAGTTTATTAATAACTTCTCCGCCCTAGTTTTACCCCTTATAGCTTTAACCTAAAAGGATAAAGTTTTTATCTTTAATAAGGAATATAAAAAGGCCTTTGCCTATCTAAAGGTTATATTTACTACTGCGCCTATACTCTAACACTTTAACCTAAACTAAATAAGTATTATAGAAGCTAACTTATCTAACTACGTTACTAGAGGCATTCTGTTTTAATATAACGAGGATAGAGTATTATACCCTATAGTATACTTCTTAAAATAACTAAGCCTAGCTAAATATAACTACGAGATCTATAATAAGGAATTATTAGCTATTATTAGGTGTTTTAAATAATAGCAACCCAAACTAGAAGGCGCTAGATTTCTAATTAAGGTCCTTAGCAACTATAAGAACCTATAGTACTTTATAACCATAAAACAGCTAAGTTATTATTAGGCCCGCTAGTTAGAATATTTATCTCGTTTTTAATTCTTAATTACGTACCGCCTAGGCGTCTAAGGTTAGAAGCCTAATGCCCTAACCCAACGCTTATAAGACGCGCTAGCCCTAAAAAAAGCGCGCTCTTACCAAAATTAGACCCTACTTCGCCTTAAACTATTTAACCCTCCTACTAAAGATCTTACGGTATACGTCCTTAAAATAACTAATTAATTAATTAAATAGATTATAGTTAATAAATACCTAAATAACGAGTTTATTTAAGAGACGCTTAAGCTAATATAAGATAGCATTAGACGCTCTAAAAAGATTTCTTTAAGTAAATACAAAGCCTGTAAAAACCGCTTATATTACCAGAACCATCTAGTTATCCCTAATTACAATAAGCTTAAGCTTAAACTCCTTAAACATATATATAATCTACCTGTCGCCGGTTACCTAGGCTAAGGAAAGACCCTAAAACTACTATAATGGGAGTATTATTAGCTGAATATGCATAATATAATACAAAGGTACGTCTCTAGCTACTACACCTACCGATAAGCTAAAGCCTTGTATAAGACGTATAATAGTCTTTTAAAGCCGCTACCTATTCCAGACCGAAGATAGAAGGATATCTTAATTAACTTTATTATTAACCTTCCTAATAGTAGAGGCTATATAAATATTATAGTAGTTATAGACCAATTATCTAAAATAAGACACTTAATCGCCTGCCCTAATATATTAATGCCTGCTATCGCTTAACTATTCCTAGATTACGTATAGAAACTCTACGGACTCCCTAAAACGATTATCTCCGATAAAGGTAGCTAGTTTATCTTAGCATTTTAGAAAGAACTAATTACTTAACTCCGTATTAAAGTACTATTATTTACCGCGTATTATTTAGAAATGGATAGCTAAATAAAACGCGTAAATACTATAATAGAATAGTATATTCGGATATATATATCGTATTTATAGGATAACTGGATTAACTAGCTTATATTCGCTAAGTTTACTATAAATAATTCCGTCTTAGAAATTACAAAAGTCTCCCTATTCCTGGCTAATTACGGCTAGTACCTATAAATGGGTTTTAAACCCTTTAGTAATATTCCTTACCCTACTTATTACGCCTTATAAGTCGCAAAAGTAAATAAATTTGTAGAGAAAATAGAGGAACTATAATAGTTCCTTACTAATAAGATAATATGGGCTTAATTTATTTATAAAGCCGCAGTAAATAAGAAACGAACCCTAGCACCGGCCTACTAAATTAGCAATTTTGTTTGGCTAGATATAAGAAATCTAAATACAAAACGACCTACTAAGAAACTTAATTAGAAGAACGCTGGCCCTTATAAGGTTAAAAAGGTTATCTTTCCTTATGCCTACTAACTAAAGCTCCCTAATATGGTTAAAATCTACCCTATATTCTATACGTTAGTCCTTCGCCCTACTACCTCCGTATTAGACGCCCTGCCTAAATAGATATAAGACCCTCCCCTACTAGTTAAAGTGGATAGTAAGAACGAGTACTTTATTAAAAGAGTTAATAATATTAAGTACGATAAACGGAAACGCTAATATATATATCTTATAAAATGGAGAGGCTTTACTAAGTCCTTATAGGAACCTGTTAACTTTATAGGACTTATATAAGCCGCAGAAGACTTTTATAAACTCTATTTAGAACTACTACAGCCCTATCTTACAGAAGCTTAAGTTTAAAGGGGGGGTACTGTTATAGGATACCCCCGTGATACCTTATATACGTTTACCTATTTCCACTAACTTAGTAATTAGAGACTAACCGTAAAATGGCAATTTAATAGCAATCTAATGGCAATCTAACGGCAATCTACGGCATTTTGCTATATTCTGCTAAGTTCCACTAAATTCTGCTAAGTTCTGCTAGGACTATAACCTAAACCCTATTCTACCTATGCACGTGTTAACTAAGTAACTAAGTCAACAATATATGCCCTTTCTTCCCGTTTTTCTACCTTCTTTCCTTACGTAACGTCTTGACTTTATTACGTAGTTTATATACATAGCTTAATAATACCTACTTCGCTATATATTATCACCGCTTGTGCTTACTTTGTAATATAGGGGCTTATAAAAGCTAGGGGATCCTATAAGCTAGGTAATTATATAAGTAAAGTAGTCTAACCTAGCGCCCTCTAATTAACGCCTAGCGTGTAATTAGGATATTAATAGGTTTAATAACTTTGCGGCTTTAATTCTGCGGGCTAGGCGATCCTACAAGCTGGGTAATCGTGTGAGCTAGGCGATCGTGCGAGCTAGGCGATTGCGCGAGCTAGGCGATTGTGCGAGCTAGGCGATCGTGCGAGCTGGGGTAATCGTGCGAGCTGGGCGATTATGCGAGCTGGGCGATTGCGCGAGCTCGGCGATTATACGAGCTAGGTAATAGCAGGGGTCTAAGTGTAAGTCTGTCCTATAGGATTTCTAGGCTTATATAATTACCGAGCTCGCAGTATTAAAGCCGCATAGTCTATACAGAATACTTATTTATGCTAGTGCGCAATTAACATTGCGGCTCTAGTCGTACGGGCTAGGTAGTTATGCGAGCTAAATTAGAGGCTATGTAGTTTAGCCTAGCACTTATTTACGCCCAGCGCGCAATTAATAGGAAGTAAATATTACGAAAATACTAAAACTAGAAACTAAAGGAATATATAAGGCCAGATCTAGAAATATTAAAGAAGTTCCCATATAAAGACCCCTATGAACTTTATAACGACTTAAAGCCCCCTTATATATACTTAGAGAAGTTCCTATATAAACAGCCCTATAAGCGTAGCTATAAGTCTAAGCCCCCTTACGTAACCTAACTACTCTACCCTACTATACTAGAATAGATAAACAACCGCTATATATAATATATAAAGAAATAATTTAACTAAAGAAAAAACACTATAGAATAACGCATTTATATTCTTAAGGTATAAGTCTATAAGTACCTTAGTCTTAAGCACAACCAATAATTACTATAGTGGTATGCGTTCTAAGTCCGTAAGAAATTTAAAAAATCCTAGGTTATTAGCACGGATTTAACTTTTATTATTGCTTTTAAGGTAGTAAATAAGTTTATTTAAGGAAAGACCTAAATCCTTATAAATACTATATAGCTTGCTATAAGTTAAGCGGGCAGAGACTATAGTAGGAATAGTAAAATATTATTTTATTTCGCGATAGGCTAAGCAAAGAGAGGCTAAGGTAGGCATAGTAGGATATAAAAGTTTAATCCTTTTGCTAGCTTTTATTAGAACTCTTCTTTATATTTATATCCTATACTTACAGATTTAAGGCTATAAAGTTAAGGGCACTATATTTAATCGTCGCCCATATTTAGCTGATAGCGTTAGCCTTATTATTAATTAATATCTCTTTATTAATATCTACCCCTATTTCTTAACCCTTAATACTAAAGCTATTTTCTTTACTAGATAGTGTCTTTATATCCTAGTCTTTATTATTATTACTAATATTACTTTCCCTACTAGTTAACGCCTCTGCGTTGCCGTTAGCTTCTCTATCTATAAATACCCATTTACTCGCTAATAATTTAGGAACGCTGCACTTAGAGGTACTTAGGAATTGTGTAGTATTACTTAAGGGGGAGTTACAATTAATGCTGTTAGGGATATAAAATATAATAATAACTTCTTTGGCATTATCTGGTATAATATAATATCCCTTATAAAAGGGGTATGCTTAAGAGTAGTAGAACGTATAAATAAGGGTGTAAGTCTATATACCTCTAAGTACTAGCTACTCAGCGCCTTAAATATAAGTCCTCCCTTAACGCAAGGCAGATTAACAGGAGTTGTTATACCGCCCGTATAAGGCGGAGCGCTTATAAAGGGCTTAGCTAGAATACTAATTAAACTACCCTAGAACGCACTAATAGCTCCTTTACTATAGATAGGGAGTAAATATATAAGATTAACTGGCTGAGATAAGTTTACTGCTTAAGCAGTATCCGGCTCCGTAAAGGGTGGGCGTTAGGAGTGGATTATATAATGCTATTCCTGTTAGGTAAGGCATTATTAGGGGGTTATTAATGGCTTTTAGTTCTAGTTTATAACTTTATATAAACGCCTCTAAACCCTATACTATTGGGGCTATCTAAAAGCTAAGTTACCTATTTACCTTGTCTTAACCTTAGGCTAGGCTCGTTAGCTATTAATTTATTAAGGTAATAGGAAGTTATATTAAGGCGCGTAATAGGGCTTAAGTAAAGCTACGTAACTAAATAGGCATTGCTATGTGAAGTAAGGCTTAACTAGCTGCCTCCATATCGCCGTCTTGGAATAATTAGAAGAAAGCGGTTAATGTTATCCCTTACCGTTTAATATAACCTCCTGTAGAGGTATAGTAAAGTAGGGTGTAGACAGGGAAGGATTATACTTTTATTATGGCTGTATTATAGTACATTTGTAATACTATACTAATGCTATACTAGTATCCCTAAGTTAATAAATCGGCTTAACTTTTAAGGCATAGTTAAAGTAAAGCCTACTGTTAGCTCTCTTATTAGCTAAGTGGTAAAGAGGAGTAGAATATAAAATGCCTTTATATCCTTTAACTAGACCTATATTAAGCACAGTATCCTTTAAGGAAATTCCTCCTTACTTTCTTGTAAAGATACTTAAACTATTAGCTACCTTATCTCTTTAATAATAAGCGACTTGGAAGCTATAATAAAGGATACCATATTATATTAGATTAAGGTGCGCTCTAAATATTAAATCCTTTATGGGATACCGCTGATAGAGCTAGGATATGCCGCTTACTTCTAATCCCAAGGGCTCTAATAAGGCCGTTAATATAGTAGGGTAGGTATACAATAGTTGCTTCCCTATAATTTTGTCTATTTACTAGCTTACTAATATAAGTAGGATATTTAGTTAGCACTAGAATATAAGAGTAATTTAGAGAATAATAAGGCTGATATAGAAGGAACTATAAGGAAATATTTACCCCGCACTAATAATATAAAGAAGTCGTTTTAATATAGTCCGCTTAGTAACTCCTTCTAATAAAGCTTATTAACCCCCAGCTTACTCTATTAGGGGTAATAGAGAGACTAGGTAGCTTAGTTAATTAACTTAGCTATAGGCTTAGCTAACTTAATAGGAAAGTTAGTAGCCTTAAAAAAAGCGACCGCTACATTATAGGTTATTTTAGGAAGGTTAACAATTAGATTAATAGCCTAAGAAGTAACTGGGAAGAAATAGAAGATATTATTAGGCGGTTTTAAAACAAAATCTATACTCTTAAGAGAGGTAGTAATAAAAGTTTAGATTATGGAGGTAAATAAGTTATAAAGGCTGGAAATAAGATCACGGTATTTAAAAGGAAAAGGGCACGCTTAGTCTAAGGATGGAGAAGTCTGCAAAATTAAGGAAGAAATTTGTTAGCTTAAATAGTATACTCTTTAGTTATTGTATTGTTCGGTCTAAGCTATATTAGATTAGCTTAACTTTTCCATACCTAATCTTTAATCCTTACGTTCTGCTTATACCCTACTTCCTTCCTTATACTTTCCTCCCTCGCTATTCCCTTATTTTAAGACGCGCCTGACGTATATTTAACCTCCCTACACTTATTTACTTCTCTACTATTATACCGTCCTTATATATTGGCCTCTTTAATCTCCCCTCGCCTACCTACCCGCCTACTACATTGGCCCTCCCGATATAGCTCTTAGCGCGTTTACCTATAATAGCGAATCTCTTCTAATTAGAGATAATTAAAACAAAACCTATTAGAGAAGGACTGAATGACTTTTACAATTTATTTAACTTAGCTTATTAGGATCTAGATATCTCTAGCTCTTTAAACTTATTACACTAGATAGGTAATAAAGGTAATTACTAATATACCTATTATAAGTTTCCATTTAACGCTCGCAGAACTAAAGGATATTTTGCTTAATTTAATACTAGCTCTGCAGAGCCTTCCCGCTTCTTATTTATTGTTATCTAATAGTGGCAACAAAATCCTCCTTAGTGATCTATTAAGACTTAATTTAGTAATTATCTCTAATAACTTCGATATTAAACGGTTCCTACCTCTTCTAAATGCGATCTTTTAGATTCAACCTAATAAGGTTATTTAGGAAAAGGTCTATACCATTATAACAAAGTCCATACCTTCCCCCCGACCGCTACCATTCCACATTTAAACCCTATATTAACGTAATATAAGCAGCTTCGCCAACTTGTCCAAACACAGGAAATACGTAGATAATATTCTAAAGGAGGAGCTAGGTCTTCTTTATATAGGGATTCCTAGCTTATATAAAGCATTTTTTAGGGAAGTAGAAGGTCTTAAAGAGGCAAGCGCCGCCGTTTTTAAGAAATATAAAGAAGGGGATAATCTATTATACGCTAAGAGCGGCTAGTGTAACTAGCCTAAAGATGCAAAAGAACGTGGAGTCCTAAAGTGGTTTAATAAGCTAATTATATCATTTCTAGACTTTGTAAAGAAGCACGGGTTCGTTCTAAAGGCATAATAAAGACTAGTAGAGTATACTTAGCAGCCCTTATAAAGATTTACGGCCGACTAAAAGCTAGATATTGGCTTTATGGATAATCTAATAGCCGGCGAAAGCTCCTAATGCTATTAGTTATATATACTTATACTAAGAAAGCTAAAGAGTAATCTAAATACTAATATAGCCTTAAAAGTATGGTTTAATTTAGGGAAATACATAAGGGAGGTATTCGCCGCTTAGGATAGTCGTCGCTTTATTCTAGGCTTTACCCTCTATAAATCTATTATATAGTTATAGGAGTATAACCAGGTAGAAGGCATCGCATTATTACTATTTAATATTAACAAAGACGGACTATAATTTACCTTAATAATGTTGGGATTTCTCTAGATAAATAAGGAGCAGCTTAGGTTTAACCCTATTATTCTAATATTAGACGGTAAGCGATATATTAAGGTTATGCGTAACAATTAGACCGAGCGTCTTATCCTTAACAAACTTATAAAGCGGGCACGCTATATTACTGGCTAAGCGACTACTTACTAGAAAGTATACCGCGAAGAGGACACCTCTAAAATACCCCTTATTATTAAAGACTCGTAGCAGTATCTAGAGCGCGAGGAAGAAGGTAAACTACTACGTAAGGTAGTAGAGAAAGGAGTAGTTAATATAGCCAGGTACTATTACCATAGAACTATTTATGTAGGTAGATAAGATACATTAGCATTTTATTGGGGTGCTAAAATCCTAGAGGCCTCCTAATAGGATTTTGACTTTTCTAGAGGTCCTAATCGTCCTAGTAGGCTCCTAGCAGGCTTCTGGCAGGATTTTGATTTTCCTAATTGTCCTAGTCGTCCTGACAGGCTCCTGGCAGGATCTTTAATTTCCTAATTATCCTCTTACGGTCCTATTAGGGTCCTAATAGAAAACTAGTATTTCCTAATTGTTCCTAATAGGCTCCTAGCAGGATCTTAATTTTCCTAATTATCCTATTAGGTTCCTGACAGGATACCCCTAAGCGACACCCCNCCNAACCCCCCCCCCCCCCTAAAGCGATACCTCCTATACACACCCCTTAAGACACCCCCCCAATACGACACCCTCCCCACTATGATACCCCCCTAATGGGATACCTCCCCCCTAATGCAACATAACCCTATGTGCGCGTGCGCGCGACATATAGTGCTATTAGGTCCCCGCTATATTCCTAATAGCCTATACGTGCCTCTACCAAGTTACCCCCTTTGTAGTTACCCCATTCTTTACCCTTCCTTATATTCTCCCTTAGGAGGCACTAGAACGGCAGCTAGCAGAGGACTATCGCCAGAACCAGACGACCGTCGCTAGAACCAGACAACCGTCGCCAGAACCAGACGACCGTCGCCAGAACTAGACGACCGTTATAAGAACTAGACGACAACCTTTTAAACAACCAGCTAGCGAAGACCACGAACGATTCAATTGATCGATTAATTAAAATTAATATTGGCCCATTACCGAATCGTATTAAGGCCTCCTAGGGAGGCACCCTAGACGACTACTGTTCGAATATATAGCTAGCGAATGGCTATAGAGAACGACCTGGATCAATTAGAGCCTTCGATCGGGCCGACCTCTCCCCCGAATTAAATCAGATACTGACACAGGCAGGCAGGTAGGTAGGTAGGTAGGCAGGCAGGTAGGCAGGCAAGTAGGAGAGGACCGTCGTCAGAACCAGACGATAATCGTTCGAACGACCAGCCAGCGAACACCACGATCGATTCGATCGATCGATCGAATCGAACCAGAGCCTCNATATCAGCCTATTACCGAATCAAATCGAATCAAGGCCTCCTAGGGAGGCACCCCAGACGACCACCGTTCAAACGTACAGCCAACGAACGCCCATGGAGAACGATTCGAATCAATACAATCAATCGCAATCGAATCAAGCAGAGCCTTCGATCGGGCCGACCTCTCCCCCGAATTACAGATACAGACAGGTAGGCATAGACAGATAGGCACGACAGGCACAGGCAGGCACAGACAGGTAGGACAGGCAGACAGGCAGGCAGACAGGCAGGCAGGCACTAGGCCTAGTTAGGAAATCAGCACACGGCCGGCGGATCATCGGGAACACCGCCGATCGACGATTTGGAGCCTCCGTGAGAGGCTCCTCAGTCGATCGCCCGACGCCCGAGCGATCGTAGAGCTCCATGACAGACACAGGCGGTAGATAGGAGAGATTGATTTGGATTATTTAGATTATATATAATTAAATTAATTTTATATTTTTTGACTAGCTGCAAATACTGGAGTGTTAATATACCTTATTTTTAAATCTAGAATTTTTATTGTTGTCCTGATGGTCCTAATAGCCCTGATGGTCCTGATGGTCCTAGAGGTCCTGGAGGTCCTGGAGGTCCTAGAGGTCCTAGTGGTCCTAGTGGTCCGGGCGACCTCCTGACAGGTTCCTGATAGGATGCCGAGTGTAAGTGTCTTCTGGAGCTCCTAACAGCCCTAATAGGAGCTAACAGGAGCTGTTAGTACTATCAGGAGGCACAAACATTTTGCTAATATAATAACATCTTTAATATCTATAAGGGGCTAGATATTACTAAAGTAACAAACTATAAGCCAGAAGGCTTAATAATGCCTTTAAGACTAACTAGAGTATAAGGAAGTACAAAAAAAGGCTAAAGTTTTAGCAGAAAGAGGTCTTCTAGCTACAGCGCCCTATTACCACCTAGTAAGTACCTATGTTTAACTTCTCTAACTAAGCGCTCTATTATATAGAATCGCGTATATTAACGCGTTATTACTAGTGATTATAGGAAGCCTCTTTACAAGGTAAGCTCTTAGGCTGTAATGCTTACTACACTAAAGGGTGGCATTAAAGGATACGAGTCTTTATATACGTAGGCTGGCATTATCTAATATGACATTTTAATAGGAAACCTTATAATGAATAAGGAAGACGATAATCCTTTTTAGCTAGCATTTTTAATTAACTTTAATCTTGCGATTAAAGAGTAGTGGGAAGGACCTTTAGGAGTATGGGGTAAGACCGGTATAAGAGCGTTTATAGCAATTAGAGTGCTTCTTAGCGAGAAATACTCCTTTAGGTATAATCTAAAGTCGTTCTTCTAGGTGCTTTTTTAGATATATATACACTATAACGGGTTAGGTAAAGATATCGGTCTAACTAAGTTTAAGCGTTAGAACTATGAGAATACTATAAAGTTAGCTAAGTTAAAATTAGGGCTAGTAAATAGGGAAGGGCATTTTCTTAACTATATAGCTAAGGCATTTATACCTTATTACTAGCCACTAGTTTTATAGGTTAATAAGGTGCGGAAGGTAGTTTTCCTAATAGATGGGAAGTGGGAGAAGGAAGATAGGGCGCTTTATTCCTAGATAAAAGAGATTCTCTAGCAAGTATAAAAGGATCTAGAGGTATTAGCAGAGTAGATAGAATAATATTTTATTATCCTATGTTCTTTTACCATATAAGTTAAAGTTTTGTAAAGATTTGGGCGGCTAAGGCTAGGTAGCAGCTTTGGTCAAAATGTATATAAAATAGTAAAGGGCGAGTTGCCTGGGCTAAATAAACCTAAGAAAGTGGATAACCTAATCTTCTGCCAGATTATTAGGTCCCTATACTCCACTATCCTATATAGGCTTTAATATTTTCATAAAATATGCAATTTACTCCTTAGCCTATTAGAAGCCGCCTTATACCGCCTAAGTAAAGGCCGTAGGAGAATTAATCCCCTACTTTAGCCAATCCCCTACTTAAATAAGTCCCCTATTTAAATAAATCCCCTACGGGAGCTAATGCCTATATATTTCGCCGCCCTATAGGAACTAATCCCCTACTTTTAATAATCCCCTATAAGATATAATCCCCTACTCTAACAAATCCCCTATAGGATTTACTCCCCCACGGGATCCACTCCCCTATAGTAATAAATCCCCTACAGTAATAAATCCCCTATGGGTGCTAATGCCTATATGTTCTACCGCCCTATGGGAATTAATCCCCTACGGCTTGTATTCCTATATAGCTTTTGCTCCCCTACAGGGGCCAAAAGCCACGTTTTCCTCTTTTGTACGGGAACCAATGCCCTACGGCTTTCGTTCTCCTATTCCTAGATCTACTAGCAATTCGCCTACGCTATAGCCTGCTATATAGGTCTTATTATTATAGGAGTAAGTAAGTATATAGGCTTATGCCCCGTATAGGAATAAAAGCCATTTACGCTCTCCTTAAGAGTAATTTGCTTTTTGCTATGGAAACCCACTTATATAACTAACTCTTTTTAGTAATATTGGATTCCACGTTTTAGGATTAAGGCTATATATCTATATTACGTTAAAGCTGTATAACGCAAAGTTATTAGGATATATATATATATGTATTACTAGCCAATAAATAGTATAGTTAAGTAATATACTGCCTTTAACTATTAATAAGTATAAATAAGAAAAAATATAAAGAAGAAAAGAAAAAGATAGCTAAATCCTAAACGCATATCTGCCTACGCGCTAAAAAGGTATGCATTTTATAGACCCCTAATACCCTAGTAAATTTAAGAGAGCTAAGTGTAGGACTATATATTATTAAACTTACCTCCTCCTATAAAATCACGGTTAATAGATATTTAATAATTACGGTATATTACTTTATAGCAATTTTATAATAACCGCTAGTAGTAATAGATATATACTAGCTTAGTAGATGTAGGATTAACTACTTAGTATTACTTAGCAGTAAATAACTAACTAACTCTACTAAATCTAAACGGAAATATGAAATTAAGGGAAATAAAGGATAGCCTACCCCTTAATAACTAGAGCACTACGCGTATATCCCTAAATATGCTATAAAATCGTTCTGGAATTCTTTAATTGCATTAATAGCAACGGTTAGAGGCTGTAGACTTATATAAGTGTTATAATAGCTTACTAGTACCCGAGCCATTAATACTACATTTTTAATCTGTATTGGAGCGTTAGTATAGTAGGCGCCATAGGAATAGACAACTTACTTCTTATCCATTAAGCTTATGTTTCGCGAGATCTTTAAGATCATTTAAATTATACTTTGTATTTCCCTTTTTAGTGCTTGCCTTTGCTAGGAACCTCTGCTAAATTTCCCTCCGCGTATTAACGCTTAACAGCCTATACTTAATTCCATAATGGATCCTACTTACAACCGCTTTATTAAAGGTCTAAATTTAGTTTGTTGTTAAAAATAAGACCCCCTAGTAGTATTTAAGTTAACGCAAGAATACTGAAACTATGGAGTTATTAGGGGTATTATTAACGGTGCGTTGCGCTAAAAATATATCTACTTTATTAAGAAGTATAATAGCCTTCTAATGACTTGCTATCTTAAATACCATAAATAGGAGACCCTTTACTTTTGTAAATTTAGTACTTAACTCTCTAGCAGCAATCTAATTGGGTTAGTAGGTATTAGAATAGATAAGGTAAAACAAGGCTTACTATATATAGCGGTGTTTTATAGCTTTTTATAATCGCTTTAGCCGTTAAGGTTTTTCTAACACCTAGTGGCCCACTATAGCTTATAAGTAAGACAATTAGTAAGCGTAAGATAGGTACGTACTATAATAAAAAAATAAGTCCGCATCCCTTACCTTTTATAAAATTATTAAAGGAATTATTAGGACCCTGGTTTAAGTAGGACTTAGTAAGCGCTTAAACTATCGCCTTTTTCTTATTAAAAATCCTCACATTATTAAATAGGGCCAAACTCCATTAAATGTCGCAAATATTGGCAACGGCAAATTCCATTATATCTTATTAGTATAATATCGCTTTAATAGGCTCGTAATAACAAATGGAATCTTTTATCTTTTAGGCTAAAGCCTAGCACCATTGGGTTAAATAATATTAATTTATTGTTACCTAATTGCTCTAGGTTAATATCCACGTATTTAACTTGGCTACTTTTATCTATATAGGGCAGCTATTGTTAGATAATCTGTATTCTTTAGAGGCGTAGACCGTGCACGAGTCACGTGTATTGTAAACCTCTTTATTTAAGCCCGAGGGCCCTAGGTCCAAGGCCAATTAACCAAAAGACAAGATCATTAATCAATCAACCCATTTTATTAATGAACAGCTTAATACGAGCTTCGTGACAGTTATGAGCCCGGTCCGCCGACATAAGAAGCTTTTTAGCTATTACTTAATTATTTGAAGAAATTCTACCTCATCGTTAGACTCTGACACCTTATCGTCACAAGACGACCCTGATCGAAATCCTACCTCAATTGTCACAAGACGAGATTCCACGAGATTCCACGAGGTTCCACCTCAATCGTCAAAGGACGATCCTGACGACAAGGACGATCCTGACGACAAGGACGATCCTGCGACAAGGACGATCCTGACGACGAATTCTATCTCAATTCCCATCTGCCTATTAGTCAAATGACTCCACCGACGTTGAGTTCGTCTACTATGATTATTCTCAATAAGCCAGAAGACTGGGAGTAATAAATCTGGTAACTATAAGCCCTTATAGACAAATAAATTTGGGCCTATATTGACCCAGATAATGCAGCACCTTAACGAGGTCTACTATAAGAACTAGCCTATCTAGAAGTTATAGATTTTAATGAGAATGCAATCTTATATGCATAGCTCTCGACGAATCAACAAAAGGCGTACAAGAACAGTAGACGATACTACGACTAAGATATAAAGTACTTCCTAAAATAGGAAGATTATCTGTAATAGATACACACCTAGATCACGTCTACAGTATTAATTCAGAAGAAGCTACTGCTTGACCCTTCCTTGATAGTTAAAGAATGGCTATCTCGACTAAAGGAGAATACCGAACCTACCTTATCGTTTGTTAAGAAGAAGGTACAATACTAATATATAGAAGCCCTTAAGGGGTTTAAATAGTTATTAAAATTAAACCTATAGCTAGATTAATGGGAACATATAATGGTACTAGGAGAGAAGTACAAGATCCCTTAAATATTAGAAGGAATCTAGCTTTAAGATTTAGCAGACGTTATTTGACCTTTTAGTGACGCCTACTATATAAATACGTCATCGCCGGCAGCTTAGAAGTCCCTATACTAGGCTATAGCGACGTTACTGTCTAAGTTATAAAACTAGACAAGAGTAAAGGAATCCTACGTCTTAAGGACGTTGCCTTTTGTATGGACTTTAATACAAACCTAGTGTCGTTCCGTCTACTTTAAAAATGAGGGTACTACTAGGACAATAAAGGAGACAACAATCTTCTAGTTTGAAAGGATAACACAACCCTATATTAAATAGAAGAACGTTATGGATAATAGACTATTAAATATATCTAATTAGGAAGCTTAAAATCCGCATTTAATATTAGCCGTCTACTACGCCGTTAACGGAAGCGTAGAGCATTGTTAAGAGACATTTGTCTAGATTTAAAAGGTAATACACGACTATAGTATCTGCGTCTAGGTTATCTAGGACCTATAAGCCTTTATTATCTAGGTCTTAACGCCCTAGGAGTTAAGCTTTAAGGCCTAAAGATGACGGAATGTTAATATTGCAGTCTCGCTAAAATTAAGCGTTAGGTCTTAAGAAGGTTCTCAGAACAGAAATTAATAAACCCTATCTTAACCTCTATATTAACTAAACTAACCTTAAGGAAGCGCATGCTGGATTTGTATAAGTTATGCTTATCTACAACACCTTCTTAGGAAGATCCTTTTCGTATTTTATAACGACGCATAGTGAGGAGAAGGAGACACTATAAGTACTTAAAGATTTTATTTAATGGATTTGTCTGAGGTATAACCTTAAAGTTAATACTATTAGATTAGATAACGAGCTAGGGAGAAGGAGAACCCTTAAATGGCTACGGACGCAAGGGATTATATTTGAGCCTTTGGCGCTATATACTTAAGTATAGAACAGTACCACCAAATGCTTAGGGGGTGTAATTATTAAGAGAGTATAAGTAATAAGAATTGCTACTAATCTACCACACAACCTATGGAATGAGATAGTTAACTATATAGTCTACCTTTGAGATTAAATGCTATGGGAAAGCAACGGTTGGAAATCGCTATATAAGAGGTTCTATACCTTCCTAGCTAATAAGAGATTAAGAAAGCCGTAACTAGCGTACCTAAAAGCCTATAGCTGTAGAGCGTACGTGATGACGTTAGACGCCTAGCTAAAGAAGAAAAGGCTAAGTAAGCTAGATCCGCGAGCTTATATTAGCTACCTCGTTGGCTATAACTCTATTAATATCTATAGGATCTAGATCCTATATAAGGGTATCATTATCTCTACTAGGGACATTATCTTTAACAAAAAGACGTTCTTTAATAGCAAGCGAATAGACATCTTAAAGGACCTATACGCTGAATTACATCGGCAAAATATGGTACCCTACCAATGGCCTCAATGGTTGGTGGTTGACGCAATTGGCGCGCAGTTAAGGGCATTTGGCAACTCGACCGACTAGCCTATATCGTGTTTTTTTGATACGCAGCCTGCGCGCAGCCTGCGCGTAACCTATACGCAACCTGTGCGTAACCTACACGCAACCTGCAACTATAATTGTATTTAGAGCCATCTACCTCTTTTGTACTAATAGTATATTTTAGATAATAAACAAAGGCTACTTTAAAGCTATTTATAAGGCTAGCAAGGTAAATTGTATATACTTCTTTATATAATCTATTATATTATTTTAGATAATTTAATATAATATCCTAACTGTTTTATAATATATTCTAAAAGCATAAGACCTTTCCTACTCTCCCTATAACAATAATATACTATAAGTATTTAGCTTTGCTAGTATAGCACATATATATAGCTAAAAAGTAGCTACTAAGAGTAGCAGATATAGGCCGAAAGAAAGGTAGATTAAGAGCTAGTATATATAATAAAGAAGCCGCAGTTATCCTATAGGAGAGTATAGAAAGTCCTATACCTAATCTCCTACTAAAAACTCTACTAGCTCCTCTATACTAGAGTCTAGAGTATATATTATAAACTTTATATACTGCTCCTTATTCTTAATTAAATTTAATATTGCTTTTCCGTTACTATACTAGCTATAGCTATCCTCTGCAAGGCTATAGTACTACTTAAATTATGCAAATAACTTATTAGATTTAAACCTTTCCGGCCTAGGCTCGCCGGTTTCTGTATTTAGGATAAAGTAGTATACTAGGGCGGAGGATGTATATTCTGCTGAATCTAATAAACTTAGCTAGTTCTAAAAGTTAAATTAGCAAATATTATAGTAGTAGTAGGGCCCTAGATTTTCTAGCTTACTCTAGGGCTTTCCCTTTAAGACGGACTTAGCGGACTAGTCTGGCCTACTCTAGAGCTCTCTATTTGGGATAGACTTGGTAAACTAGTCTAGCCTACTCTAGAGCTCTCCCTTTAAGATAGACTTAGTAGATTAGATAGTATAGCCTAGCTTACTAATAAATAGCCTAAGTTAATAATCGCGTTAGTTTTGTTGTTACTAAGGCTTGTAAGAAACCTCTCTTTTATGTTATCGCTTAGATCCGCTATAAGGTCGTTAAGGTTATCTTTATACGGGTTCTTAATAATTTCTATAGTTAATTAATCCAGCATTAGGCCTGTAGTATATTTAATAACTGCGGGCTAAAGCTGCAGCTAGATTTTAGATTGCTGTTTTCTAAATATCTAGTTCTAGCTGCCTAAGAGGTTAGTATAGGCTTCTATAACGGGTTAGAGAATAATAATAGGTAGTAAAATACTAAATATGTACTAATCGCTAATAATAGTGCTATAAAAGTTGTTTATTCCCTTAGACCTAGTTCTATACTCCCTAATTATATAATATATTACTATTAAAATAAAAGTAATAGTATTACCGGTAAGCTTTTTAAATATATTATAAGAGTAGGGTAATTAGGTAAGGCCGTTTCTTCCTCTATTATGAAATATACTAGCTATACTAGTAACTATCGCGTCGGAACGGAAGCGGTTATTACTTAGCTATTAACTTTTATTAGCATTTTACTAAATAGTATAGGCAAAATACCTTTATATAATCCAGCGTAATAAAATTATAATTAGTTAGTAGTTCTATAATTAGTTCGGGCGCGTTATTAAACCCTAGCCTATATACCTCCCTTATAACTATATAAGCCTTTATAATCGCATAGTTCCTAAAGTTCCCTATTACGTTAAATAGCTATATATAATATTAAGATTATTAGTAGATAATTTAATATAATATTTCTAGTATATAGATACCTTATAAGCGGATATTGGGTTAGGAATATGATTAGCTTTTTTTTATACTACTTTCGGCTGCTTTAAAATAGCTTCTAACTATACCTTTTTTATTATATCCTTAATAAGGCCTAGAAAGCGGTTAAACTATAGGTTAATAAGATACCCGTTATAAGTCCTAGAGTTAGTTACTAGCCTTACTAGTAAAATGGACCTATAAAGCGTAAATATGGGCTTATATCTCTTAGGTGGGTTTTCTTTTATGCGTTACTGTTATAATATCTAGAGGTACTTTTCTCTTGCCTATATCGCGGTAGTTAGGTTAAAATCGTTATAGTCTAACTTATCCTTACTTTCCCTAGTGCTATCTAGGTCCCCTTTAAATTAAATACTAGATTGGTATACTCTATATTAGAGGGAGGTTACTTATTTTGTGGATGAAGCTATATTAGGGTTTAGGTAAATACGGCTTACTAGGGAGAATATAAAGCTAAATATTAGTTATTTACGCGATAAGGTTTAAATTAGGCGCGTAGGAGAGTATTTTAAACTAGTACACAATTGTTTACGCGGTAAGGTACGGATTAGGTGTATAGGAGAGTATTTTAAACCAATACGCAATTATTAAGAGCTGGAGGTATATTACGAAGATGCTACTTTTTATAGTAGTGGGCGGTTAGATAGTAAAGAGAGTGTTCTATTTACTAGGGCTTGCTAAGTGCTAAATAATAGAGGAGACTATTAAGTATTATAGTTAGACTCCGGTTATATATAAAGGTATAACCTACCTTAACCAAAAGATTAGGACTTCGCGTCTTTAATTAAGCTAGTTCTACTACCAGATTATTAATAGATTTAGTAAATTTATTAATATTTAGTTACTATTATTTCGTAAAAAAAGTAGGTATAGACTCGCAGTTACTATCCTTATTATTAGAGATTACCCTTTTTGGCTGGAGGCGGCTATATATATTTTATATATTGTTAGCTAGCTTAATATATTATATATAACATTAATAGGGTCTATTATATACCTGCTCCTCTTTACGCCTAGATATAACTAGACTAGAGTTGCTATTTTTATTATCAGATATTACCCTTTTAAGCCGGAGGCGGCCATATATATTTTATATATTATTAGCCAGCTTAATATATTATATTTAATGTTAACGGGGTCTATTACGTGCCTGCTTTTTTCCGTGCCTAGATATAACTAGACTAGAGTTATAATATTGCTTGTTCTAGCTAGGTTCCACATACTCATTCTCTATTAGCGCGTTCTTCCTTCTATTAGCTAGAATATAGGCAACTCCCAGTAGTAGGCTAGGTAGAGACGTAAGGTTAATTATACCAGTTATCCTCATTTCCTTATCCTACGTTAACTTAAAATAGGGTTCTTGCTACTAGTTTAAGTGTTTAATAACGCGTTTTTACGTTTACCTACTATAGTAATACTCCTGTATTTGCCTAGTTAGTAAAAGGTATAGCTTATAGCTAGAATAGGTTACTTTATGGCTGTTTCTGTAATATCTAGGGCGTATATAGATTAATAACTTAAAAGAATGTATACTGGTATAGTATATATTAGACTAATAGCAGTATTGGTAGAAGTATTATTACTATGGTACTTGCAAATAACTTAAATAGGGGTGCATTTATTATAATTAGCTGCTAGTTTTAACCGGTTACGGTTAAGCCGCAACTATAACCTATTAACTCGCGTTAAGTTAGTAGTTAAGAAAACATTATTATATAGTTAAAGATTGTCTAATACTATTTGCTATTATACGCGAAACTATTTTATTCTATTAGTATATCCCTTAGTAGATACGGTATACGTATATAAAAGGTTAAACGTTAATCCTAGTAATAAAAGTAGTAGGCTAGTAAGGCTTATGTCTAAATTTAATAGGGAGGTACCTTATTAAACCACTTTACCCACCTAGGGCGCTGGCTTTTAGATCCTATACCTTATTCTAGTCTACCTATACTAGGTTTAACACCCGTCTCACACTTAAAGTAAAGCTTATTTACCTTATCTATATAGCTCACCAGTATAGATAATGCTAGGGTAGGCATAGGCGGCATATAGGACAGCAATTACACTTCTATATAGTTATATTACTATATTCTATACCCTTATATAACACCTAGTATTTCTACCGCAAACATCTAACGTTATTCTTCCGCGTTGTTAACCCCGCTAGCCTGTAGTAAGCCTAACCTATCCCCTATATATATATTATAATAGCAATTGAATTTAGTAGAATAGTAAGGAAAGCGTAAGTATAGATATAAGGATTGGGTATTGGATACTAAGAGCGAGCCAGGGATAGTATTAACATATATTACCCTAATAAGTTTACTAAAAAGAATGGGTATAAACCTTAGGCTTTATCGTCTAATCCCCTTAGGCGTTTTAAGAATGCTAGATAAGTTATAAGAATATCTTAGGTTATATTATTCTAAGACTCCCTCGCCTAATAATACACCGAGGGGCTCTATTAAGCTGTCTACCTTTATATATAGTAATCTATTAAACCAGTAAGCATTCTAGATAAAATAGTGGCTTTAAGGCGTATAATCCATGCTATAGTTATAGTTACCTTCGCCTTTTCTATTGTAGGTTAAGGCGTAGAGTAAGGGCTCTTTTTTAACTAGGAGAGGTTTTTTAGGACAGCTGTGGGTTAAGTATTGCCTTAGTATTAACCCGTTTACTAGTTCTACCTATTCTTATACGTGTAGAGTGCGAGTTGTCTAGTAAAGGTAAGGGTGCGGAAATAGAGGGTAAGTGATTATATCGTTCTTGGCTGGTAGCGCAAACTATAAATACGAGTTAGTGACGCTGGCTTAACTTTAAGTAGTAACCTACTTATTCTTCTTTATTTTATTATAAATAAAAACCTATCCATTTCTTATAGAAATATATCCTCAACTGCACTGCGCTATTTCTCTTCATTTATAAGCTAAATTCGTCCTCTAGCTATCTTATTACCAACATAGTAGCAAAGCGTTTCGCTCTTAGGGTTAAAGTTAATATCCTGGCCTAGTATATCTACAAATATATTAAAGCTTAGATCATCAACGTATATATCTAGAGCGTTATTCTTGCCAGTCGCTAGCTTTCGGGTTAAGATAATTATTAGCTCTTCGTCAGCTGCCCACCGGATTAGTATTATTGTTATTCCATATAACCTTAGTGTTCCCTCCTGCCTTATTACCTTTAGTATACTAACCGGTGGATAATGCGCGATGGCGGAGTATAGGAGTACTAGGTTGCCTATTATAATTTGCCTAATAGGAGCCGTTTTATTTATTTAACGCGTCGCGTTATAGCTACAGTGCTAGGTAAGCTGTTTAATATATTTAGTATATAGGTTCTTAGGTAAACCTAGAAACACAGATGGGAATTCGTTGGAGATTTCGTTTAATATTTGCTATATTTATGCCTTACTTATAAGGGAGCGTAGTGGCTATCTAAGGAGCCCGCGCGTCAACATTTTGATTTTAATATTATAGTAGATTATATTGTATTATTTATTCGTAAGCCCTAGATCTCGCTTAAGAGTATCTTTAGTATTATAGCTTAGGTCTATTATTAGTGCCATAATTCCAGAAGCGTTAGGGGAGGTGCGGTAGGAAAGACGTCTTAATTACGCGCCAAGACCGATATATAGAATTGTGTAGACAGGTATATTATTTAGTTATTATATAAAACAATTGGTTAAATATCTTATAAGAAATAAATAAGCGTATTAGCAAACGCTTCTTTACCTACTATACCACCCAGACTTATAACCTCCTATCCCTTTCACATCTCCGTCTATAAGCTTAATTTAGCACCCAGATTTGTTAATACTTTTTTTTAATATATTTTTTATATATTTATTATATTATACTACGTACAATAATACGCATACAGCCTCTAGGCTATAATGCTATAGTTCTATATATATAAATCCTTTCTAGGCAGCTTAATATATACTAGTAACTATATTTGCTAATACTTTAAGACGCCTAGTTAGCCCATAACTGGTAGAGCCTAGTTAGCACGATTAGAGGTCCTAACCTCTACTAAAATACTTAATATCCCTAATAAGGGCTAGAATATTATTAGCAAAAACGGAGATATTTTACTATAAGTTAATAAGATCTTAGGTCTATATAGCTCGACGAAGGAGTATCTAAGCTCTTAATATAATCTTTTAAGAGAAGACATAATTAAACTGTTAAGAGAGGTAGTAGGTCAAATTAGAGCAGACCCTTTTTAGTTTACCGGAATCTGGATATAGTAATAGAGTTGGTATATATAAATAGGTAAGCATGCTATAATTCTAAAGCAGTCATCCCCTAATATCTGTAAGGTCTATACTAGCTTAGTAATATTTTTACCTTAAGGGCTGGTAATCTACGTAGCGTTCTTACTTAGGAGAGTAGGGAAGATAATCCGTTAGGATTAGTTAAAAAGACTAGTCGCTAGGTCTCTAGTTGCTTTAACTCCTAAGACTAATAATTTTTAAATAAAATGTATACTTATAACAGTGGCAGTAAGACTATTAGCCGCATTAAAATAGAATCCCCTAGAGGTTAACTTATTCTTTAAGACCTAAAGATATTAAGATTAACTTATCCGTATTATAGACGATAGTTAAGGAACAAACTAGATTTTACAAAGTTAGTTACTATACTATATTAGCATTATAAAAGCTGATAAGAGAGCCGTAAGTGTGTAATATTTTCTAAATAAGAAGATATCTAACCACTAATAGATTCCCGTTATTAGAATACCTTATTTAAGTTTAATAGAATATTAAAGCACTATAATACATTATAAATAAGCCTTATACGGATCTTAGTTTAATCGTGGCTATTAAGGATACTTCCTTATTTAAGAATGTTTACATTCTTAAAGACTAGTCAGATATGACTACTATAGGGCTTAATAAATCTCAAGCTACTATACTAAAACGAGTTCTTATAAAGCGTCTTGTAATAATCTAAAGACCTCTAGGTACTAGAAAAACGTAGCTTTAAAGGCGTTGCTTAGTAATATAACAATAGGAGATCCCCCCGTTATTGTTATATGTTATACAAACCATACGCTAGACTAGTTATTTAGGTATATTACTTAAAGTAATATATACTTTATAAAATTTCCTAGTACTTCTAACCGTCTTAATACTATCGCTTATACAGATAGACGATATTACACTATATTAGGCGCCAGGGCCATAGAAGTAGAAAGAAGAGAAAGTGTTAGGGCTCCCTCTTTTTATATCTTGTATTTTATTTTTTTATATTATCTTATATTGTCCTGCTATTGTCCTGCCATTGTGTTATATTGTCCTATATTGTCCTATATTATCCTACTATTATATTATATTGTCCTACCATTATGTTATATTGTCCTGCCATTATATTATATTATCCTGCCATTGTGTTATATTGTCCTGCCATTATATCATATTATCCTACCATTGTGTTATATTGTCCTGTCATCGCCCTGCTATTATGTTATATTGTCCTGATATTGTCCTGCCATTATTCTGCTATTATATTATATTGTCCTGTTATTATCCTACCATTGTGTTATATTGTCCTATTATTGTCCTATTATTATCTTATATTGTCCTGCTATTGTCTCAGTACTGCTATATACTTTTTGCCATTTACTAAGATTATAGTTATGGGTATTTATCGGCTAGGATCCAGGCAGTAACTTTTAGTAGTAATTTTACTACCTAAATCTCTTATAGATTAATTAATTGGAGTAGAGCCGTTATATTATAGTAAAGCTATGTCTAAGCAATTTATATTGTGATCCTTGGTATAGTGTTATACGTAGAAATATTTAATTGTTAGATTTAGGAAGGTGTTTATATTTTAATTAAATTTATAAGACTATAACTAAGGGCCTTTGCGGCGTAGTAGTATAGTAAGTTCTATAATCGCTTTAGTTTGGGGTTGCTTAGTCACTATAGGAAAGTTATAATGCTTAGCGTGGTGTTAAACTTAAGGTGCCTTACTATTGTAGTAGTAGAGATATAGTAGATTAACTACTTACTAAAATATGGCGCCCCTGTTACTATAGTAGCTACTATAGTAATAGAGATACCCTATATTTATAAATTTAGATTCTATATACGGTATAGCTTGCGAATTTAACGCGCTTGCTGATCTAGAGGAGCTTTCGGATTAAAAAGTCGCTAGATTAACTAAACAATCGCATTAAAATTAGATTTGAGCTTTAGCTCGGATATATTCTACAGCCTTTAGATTTAATCTAAAGTCGCAACCGAACGTTCCCTAAGATTTAATGTAGGGATTTCTCCCTAAGGATCTGGTTTAATCGTGAGGTTTAGAAAGGGGTTATAATTTAGTTAAATTTATAAGATCACATTCCAAAGTCCTTATGGCGTAGTGGTATAGTGCGTTTTACCTCTTGCTATAATTTAGAGCTAGCCTAATATAATTAAAACTTAACGTGGAAGAGCTGACATGCTTAGTATATAGTGCTAAGATTTTGTTAAATGTATAACTTTAGGCGTTGCGGGATATATATGAAAATATAAGCTTAATTTGGAGCCTTACTAACGCCTAATTTAATAGGAAACGACCTTCTTTTTTAATATTTTTGATATTTTTAATGCGCGACGAGTGGGAATTAAACCCGCTACGCCTGGAAGTTAAATATGCGACATCTAATTGCTTAATCTGGCTAGGAGGCTTGGCGGTAATATAATAGGGCTTGATGACGTAATAAGGCTTAACGGCGATGCAATGAGACTTAGTAATGTAATAAGACTTAACAATGTAATAAGGCTCGGTGACGTAATAAGGCTTAGTAATATAATGAGACTTAATAATATAATGAGGCTCGGCAACGTAATAAGGCTTGGCGGTAATATAATGAAACTTAATAATATAATAAGTCTTAGCGACGTAATAAGGCTTAGGGCTGGGTAATGAGGGGAAGATTTAAGGTTGCTTGGTTACTAATGCCTAATAGCGAAATCCAACGGTATAGTATTACTATTAAGGTGTTCTAATGCGGGTAGGTTATATAAAGGTTTTGTTTATAACATATCTAATATATTTTAAAAGTCTGCCTTTTGCTTGTCTTTAAGGTTAAATTTCTAGCCTATAATGAATTAAATGTTATAGTCGGTAAGAGCACGACAAATAACAGTATATTTTGCCCTGTTGTTTTTAGAACCGTTAAACACGAAGTAATAGGTAGTCTATTAACTTACGTCTATTAGTGCCGGCTAATAAAGTGCCTTTAAAATATACTATTATTAATAATAGCCCTTTTATTTTGTAGTATAATAAGCTTAATAGTAATGGGGTTTTGGTCTTTATAATTAAGTACATTTGTTTAGCGGAGCTAGGTTTGCTAATTATTCTAGTCAGCATTATATTATGGGTTAATTTAATATCTTATACTAATGGAAAAAGGCAGGAGGTAGATTAAATAGAATAATTAGGGTACGCTTTTCTTTGCCGTTAGGGATTTCGTATAGACGTTGCATAGCGTACGGGTAGGAGCTGGTGGTCGTTAAGACGTTATAGGTAGTAGTGAAAGTTTTACATAGGATAGTGAGATCTCGAAAACTACTACTAACGGTTCCCCCTTATAGCAGACAACTATGTATATATACTGCAACTGTGTAATTAGTAGACAAAAGCGGTAGTTATAAACGTTAGTTTGTTTATTCTAATGCCGTCTTACTTTTTATAATAATTTGAGATGTAGAGGGAGCTTTAGTTACGGGATAATCCTCTTATATACTAATTAGGCTTTTGGAATAATAAAGATAGCATATATATATAGTCTGTTAGTAAAGAGGATACACCTTAACAGGAATTGTTAATGTATATTAGGAACAAGAGTTGGTAGGGTTATAGGCTGGATTACTTAACAGGTGTTAAGGTAGTTAGTAGCTAAAGTAATATTAATCCGGACAAAATTTAAACTTTTTAAGGTTTAGTTAGTTATAAGGTGGTTAACACTAAGATAATATATTACAAAATATTAAATAGTTATATATTGTCTATATATATATACATTATACTAAGACATACTTTTATTGCAGGGGGTCGCTGCTCTAACTGCACTAGCTACGCTATTTCTATTACATTATTATTAGCCTACTAAGTAGGTTGGGCTTTAAATACTTTATGGAACTTATTAATTGTTATCCTTTTAGTTATTATACGCCTCGCTAATATAACCATATTAATCGGGTTTTACTTATCCGTACTATATATTATTAACACAGTGACTACTGGCGCTGGCTGTCTAGATCTAGCAGCTCGGCCGAACACTTATACCTCTGCATCTACCATTATTGCCAGTTTAAGTAGATGGACTCTATGCGTAGAGACCAAATTTAGACCCTCTCCTCTAACTCTTTGGTTAATAATAAGAAACTAGACTATATTATTCTGATAAGGACCGCCTATTAGAATATAAAACGCTTTATAGATATCCTCCTAGTCTTTTAGGGATGTCCTGGACTCTATCTAGCAAATAGTCGAATATTTAGACTGGCCGAGCCTTTTATAGAAATACTATATTACATTATTAGTAACAGTTTACCACCAGTTTAATAGCTAACTTACGAGGCGTAATAGCGTATATGCCGCTGGTTCGTAACTGCTAAACAGTAGTCTCTTATTAGGATTCCTTTTAAGTACTTTATTAACGTATTTTATAATAGGGTTTATACAAAATCCACCTCTAAAGTTTCGTTTATTTTAATATCCACCTTCTATAAATAGAATCCACCTCCTGCCAATTAAGGCTTAATAGCTTTATATAGCGTAACACTAATTTAGCCTAGTATAACGCCAATCTAGCCTAGTATAACGCCAATCTACATGGTAATCTATAGGCGCGTATAGGCGTTGTTCTAAAAATTTGACGAAGCTTGGCGCGTTATATCCCCGCCTTTTTAACCGAAATTTTGGTAAGACGTGTAGAGAACGCGATCTTTTTAATTTTCCTACTATATAAGGCTTAAGTTTATATGCTATATAGAGTCTACATATAGGGTTTTAGTATTTCGGCGGCAATTAAACCTTTTCTAAGTGTCCTTTAGTATCCTTTCTTACCTAACGCTACTCTGTTACTTAATCTATTATTACTTAATCTAATAGAGATCTAGCGAGCCTATTGGTAAGTAAATCGGTAAAATCTTAAGTTCTAGTTATGCGATAGTATTATAGTTATTTAGATGCCTATTATTAATTTGTTATAATAACTATTATTTACTATTATAATAGAACAAGCTTATATAAATATAATCTTTCCTCTACCTAAAATAAAGGTAGATCTAACTAATATACACCTCTATCTTTAAGCTTACTATAATAGAAGACTCTAAGTTTAATCTAAATGCTTTTACTAATAAGGTAATAGGATCTCCTCTATTACCTCTACTAAACCCTCTACCTTTTCTACAGCCTCCCTAGCAGCCGCCGCCGCTACTACCATTATTATTATTATCCTCTATATTGACTGCTCCGGCCTTACTGCCGCCTATCCACCAGCTGCGCCGTCCCTTACGCGCGCGCCCCGCCATAGCCGCCAGCGGAGATATCTGGGACGTCCCTTCCTTAAATAAGGATAATAATAGGCGTAGAAGGTCTCTTGGTCCACCTAGGTATATTATATAGCGAGTATAATAGTATTATATTGCTAATTATATATAGAGCTACTACTACTACTACTGCTACCCCCCGCTCCTCCGGCCCCCCTACGCCTACTCCTGCTGCCGCTGCCGCTAATCTTCTATCTCCGGATTAGTGGAATACTAAGTGGAACAACGCTGCTGCGCTTAATGCTGCTGCCGGGCAGTTTAGGCATATGGGCTAGGCCTTATAGAACTCTCTAGACCTACACTAGCGCGAGGAAATTACTTACGCCTGTATAATAGATAGCCGATATAGTAAACTAGCTCCTACGGCCTATAGCCGTTATGTTGCGCGGGGTTTAGTATATAGGAGGTATTATAGTACTTTTTATACTAATAGAAGCCTTAGGCACGCGTATAGTGAGTACCACCTAGCTAATTAGGCGTGCACCCTACTAACGCGGCCCCCTAAGCCCCGCCCAAGTTAAGCTAGTTGTGGGAAGGGTGGGACAGGAGGGGTAGTAGGTGGTGAGATAGGTAGAAAGAAGGGTGGAAGGGGTAGAGGGGGTAGAGGGGGAGCTGCTAGTATAGTTGTATAGATATCCTAAATTTAGATCTATGCTTACCTATTATATAACTTATTACTTAATATAGTAATGTAAGATAAGGCGCCTTAGTTATGGTAGGGGTAAATATATAATATGTAAGACTCCTTAGTTACTATAGGGGTAAATATATAATATGCGAGGCGCCTTAGTTACTATAGGGGTGAATATATTATATGCGAGGCGCCTTAGTCACTATAGGGGTGAATATATTATATGCGAGGCGCCTTAGTTACTATAGGGGTAAATATATTATATGCAAGGCGCCTTAGTCACTATAGGCGGTTTTTATCTAATTAAAAGGATCTACGGCGGTGACCGAGGCGCCTTATATAATTATTTGTGGGTCCTATAATAACTAAGGCGCCTTATAGGTTGTAGTTACTAAATATATTATTAAAATATATTATTTATACTACAGTAGGATGCATTTAGCTAAACTACCCCCAAAATTTTATAGTATAGCGCCACTGTAAATACGGAGAACGCGTCCTTTTATACATTCTCCTTTCTCTTTACCAGTATTATTAATAACTCTTACTTTCTGCTTACTCCTACGGCTATATATTTCTTATATACTATCCTATATAATATTTGAAGTTAGTAAGACCTTTAAGACTATAGATAAAGCCACTAGCTACGTTATAGTTATAATTGTTAAACTTAATTAGTATTTAAAGCCTACACTAAATAACAACAAATCCGTCTAGTGTGCTTACTGCAAGCTAGGCAAATATAGCTGTCCCTTTTACGTGCGAATTGCGCTTATAAAGAACGGCCTTTTTACCCTTATATAATATACGCCTCATACTTGCCCTATTATTACCTATAAAAACTCTAAGTAAGCCTAATTAACAAAGTATCTATAGTACGCGCTTAAGCTATAGCTAAACAATAACCTAAGAATCCAAATAAAACAACTAGCTAGTAATTAATTCATTGCAACTAGATACTAGCCTACATCCTAATAGGTTAACCGCGCTAGAATAGCAGCTAACGAGGATCTATAGGGCAATAAAATAAATAGCTTTAGGTATATACCGGCCTTGCTTAAGGCAATAACTTATTATTATAATGGGTTAGGTGTATATGCTATAACTAGCACTATTATTAGAGATAGCGTCTTTAGATAGTGCTTTATAGCACTAGCTCCCTATATTTCTACTTTTAAGTATACAAAACCTGTTTTAATTCTTAACTCTATATATACCAAATCCGCATTTAGGATAGATCTATTTATTGCGGCTATAAAAGACTTTAATAATTAGATACTTCTAATTGCCTAGGCTCTAGTTCCTAACAAAACAATTAAGAATTGGATATAGTTTATATAACTTCTTTACCAGACATTTTAACGGGCCAAGAAGGAGCTATAGGACTCTAGCTATAATCGCAAAATAGCCGTAATTAGTGATCGTTATGTAGGTCTAGTTACTGGCGTTATAGATATCCTCCCTTAGAACGAGTATTTTCATTACTTCTATTGTGGTGGTGTAGATTGGACGTCGCCTACTGTCTTGGCATTTTCCTATATTTATAGAGCCTTCGGCTTCCTTCCTTCTTCCCTCTATTATACATATCACGACTCTACCAGTTACCAGAAATATACTCTTTTCTTTCTTTCTTACTGACTGTTCTACTGACTGATTACGACT
Organism: Cenococcum geophilum 1.58; assembly: GCF_001692895.1. NCBI lineage: Eukaryota > Fungi > Ascomycota > Dothideomycetes > Gloniales > Gloniaceae > Cenococcum > Cenococcum geophilum. Next base: position 1,365,673 of record NW_027137567.1, read on the forward strand.
AACCGACTGACCGACCGACCGACTGACTGACTGACTGACGGCACTGTGACTTTCCTATCTTAGAGAGGTTGTACCCTCCTATATATTTTATGGCATTCCACGTGGGGACGACGGCAAGCTCTTTGGATTAGAAGTCTAAGTGCTATATATATAGGAGACACGCAGAAACATACTACGACTATAGAAGAACCACCAGCTGTGGAAGAACGACTAGCTGCGGAAGAACCGCCAGCTAGATAGATGAGATAGTAGAAGAGAACTAGGCAATATTAAATAGTAAGGGGAACCAGGCAGTACCGGAAAAAGATAGGACAGCTAGACTTAACGTATAGGCTAAAGAGTGGCAATAAGAAGCAAAAGACTATAGGTCTATTAACCTAAATCGGATTTCTTTGCCACCTTAACTTGGTTACCGACTTAGTTATCCACATAGTCACAGGAAGAGTAGGGTCTTAAAAAGTTACATACTAAGATATCGGGCGAACTAGCGAGCCAATCAGATAACTTTAGCCGGCGGTTAGCGTTACTGAGATCTATTACCGAGCATGGCCAGACCTTTATTAAAGACGTAGAGATGGGTAGCTAAAGGCCAATCACTTAGATGGAAACGAGATCTAAGACATCTGGCGGCGAAGGAAGTTAGTACTGCCCTTTACGAATAAAGGACACAATACCGAATAAGGTCGCAAGCACACGAGATCGGATTTGTCCTTGAAAGCTTCCTATTCTAGCTTAGCTTTATCTTCTTTTGAGTGATCCGGATTATGTCAGCAGCGGCTTAAGAGGCGTTCCGTAAAGAAGTAGAAGAGACCCTACCGCGCGGAATGACGGCAGACCAAAGTAGACGAACGTACCAAGACCCGGCAGTAGACGATGAAGATTCCGTGCTCTCCCAGGGAGACCCCCTTTTAGGCGTCAAGAAGCAGGTGCTCTCCGTTAGGGATATAGCTATATAAGTAGACCTGCCGAAGTATGCACCTGTTAAGGTACCGCCAGGACAGCTATCTGGGACACCCTCTGTCAGGACCACGGCTATGCAAGCAGACCTACCGTAGCGTTCACCCGTGACACCTAGGACCGATGACCCTCAGCAAACGAATGATATGAGCCGTAAGGACCACCTGCAAGCTCCCGAGGAAGCTCTAGATGCGTCACCCTATGGCCAGCAGTTGACGACTCAAGACAGGATCTACGTTGTGACCCAGCCTATGCCAGCCCCAGGAACTATTGGAACTCCGTACTTTATAGGACAGGACATGTTATAGTTTATTGAGCAGTACGAACGACTATGCGCCCGATATTACGTCACGAGTAAGGAGAAGCACCAGGGTCTTTTGGAGTACTGCGATTACTGGATAGGAATGTGGATTTGAAGCTTGCCTGAATTTATAACTGGTGACTGGACGGAGCTTGTGAGAAAGCTTAGGGCAGAATACTGAGGAAGTGACCGCTTTCGTGAAATGGAGACGGTAGAATTCTTGGAGGCCTACGTACTATAGTGTAGGAGCAGCCTACCTGGCGTGCGCGAGTACTATAGGTAGTTTACACTGATCTCCTAAAGGGTTACGGAGGCAGGCAATCTAGGGAACGCTTAGCGAGGGTACTGGTTTGTAAAAGGACTTCCGCTTAAATATTAAAGGTATGCTATGGCCAAAACAGGAGCTAATCCCGATAGACGAGAGTCCTTTAACTTCTATTAGCTACAGAGAGCCGTAGAGGACAGGCTTAGTTCATATGAGGGCGCAGATTGTTTACCGAAAATGGACCCTAGGGAGCAGAGCCTTCGTTAGCTGGTTAAAGGATATAAAGACTGGTAGAATAGCACCCGAGCTCCCTTTGTCCTATAAGACTGTCGACCTCTGCAAGGTTCTTAATATCCGCAGGACTGTTGATATCCGCAAGATTCTACTGCCTTTAGACGGCCGCAACGGGACGTATAGGGTCAGCAAGGTACGCGAGGACAAGGCCAGTGGACCTGTTTTGGATGCGGAGGGAGTCACCGTTTTACTGAGTACGAATGCTAAGGGCTAAAGGATCTTATTTAGCAAGGATTTATATATCTGTCTAATCGAGGAACACTAGTAGCTGGGACGCGCGATCGACCTGGACTAGTACTTCCGTGGCTCGGCAATAAAGGACGACTAAAAGGTATTAAGAACTGGCTCCGTATGTACTAAGGAATAGACCTAGCTATAAATTAGAAAAGGGAAGGATAAGAATAGACGCAGTAATAGGCCCTAATAGTATGAACGGATTTTACTGCTTTTTATGACGGAGTAGTATTATAGAATAGTGACGAAATATGGACGAACTGGGAGGACTGCTATCAAGTACGGCCTATGGACTTAGTAACGCCCAGCCAGTAACGTCCGCAGACCCGCCCGACCCTTAGAGACAGCCGTACGACTAGGATAATTGTTGAGCCGCAGGTTCCGCAGCAGGTTCCGCCGTAGGAGAAGAAAATATGATCAGGAGATTGCATCCAGATTAGGTCACGGCCTGTGGATGAAACGGCTAAAGCTTGGAAGACGAATAAGTCGTTCGACCCTTGGAGACGGTCTTGGAGACGGACGCTTAACCAGCAGGCTCCGCAGCAGGCCCCGCAGTAGGCCCTATAGTAAGTGTAGGATTTTTGACTAAGGGATAGTCAAGTTCTAAGGTGGGGGAGGGGACGCAGGTAACGGCTGTATAAAAAGATTTCTATTTGTCTGCTTAATTATAGTATTTCCTAAAGCTCCTTTCCTTGTTTATTTTCTTAATCGCAACGCGTTGAGATATATTAGTCGCGACGACCTGCTGCAAAGATGTCAGTTCAGCTCACCGCCTATTACCGAGCCAATAGCGATTTTCTATCCCGGGGATGGAAAATCCTGATTGGTCTATGCAGCAGTAAAGCCGGTAGAACTCTACACCGCCCCTGGAATTCAATAATACGCCAGCTGCACAATAAGAACGGCACCAAGAGCCTTAATTGATTGCACGGATATAGAGCCGATTGTACGATGCAGAGCTAGACGCAGAGCCAGACGCAGAGCCTTGATCGAACGACTGCACAGAAGCCTTAATTAATCGAATGACTGCACAGAAGCCATGACTGGTCGAGGAATTGAATCAAGCCAGAGCCTCGATGTCAGCACGTCGCCGTCACTGAATCAGATTAGTCGAATGTCGTCAAATTAGAGCCTTCGACCGGGCCGACCTTGTTCCTTATTCGAACGACGACTAATCGCAGCATAACTGCCACTGCTATCCGAATTCAGTACTGCGCCAGCTGCACGACGAGAACGGACACCGCGGTAAGGAAGAGACCTGTACAAAGGCAGTAGCATAATATTGGAAAACAAGTAGCATACAAAGAGGCACTGCAACAAGAGAAGATAAGGATACTCTACAAGAGGTTGTACACGGGGCATAACTGACCACGATAAACCTAAGCCATCCTTATGCGACTGAAGACAGAATTAAGCCGCATCTGGCTAAGCTAGTGGAGGGCTTATCAAGGATTATAAGAGGAACAGAAATTAGATGTACAGGAGCCGGCGCTTTTCTTCAGAGGTCGTCATAATGAAGGACTATATCGTGGATATAAGGGCAAGGGATATGCGACGGAGGTAGTCATAACGGCCGAGAAGCTGCCACCGGATGACTTTAAAAATATTGAGGACGGCTTAGGCGAAACGTAGAGCTAGCAGGATAGTAATTAGGAGACTAGGAGCAGAAGACAATACTAGGGAAGGTTCTTAAGCCGGGAGAAGATCAAGGATATGCGAGTATCCTACTAGCAGCGGGGACAAGGAAGCAGCCGTAAGAGCCCAAGGATATACCGAAAGAGTCAAAAGCAATAACGGCCTAAAAGGGGAAGAGAGTAGCTACAAAAGGCGTCCTAGAAAAGCACTGGGCCCGTAATAGTGGTCTACTAGAAGCTGCCGTTTATGCTTACAAGGACGTCTTAAGACAGGTCTCTGGATTGGATGTCTGGAGGATGCTGAGAGCCTTAATTAACTACGGATGCAGAGCCCTAATTGATTAACTATATGGATACAAAGCTTTAACCGAACGACTGTGCAGCTAGAGTCTTGATCGATTGTCCGTAGATGCCGAACCTACGGACGCAGAGCCTCGATCGTATGTACAGCAGAAGACACCTTAAGTTAAGCTAGAGCCTCTGTTAAATCCTGATCAGTTGAACGCTGCCTCTACAGTTAAGTCGTCAAATTAGAGCCTTCGGTCGTACCAACCTAATACCCTATCTGAACGTCAGTTGATCGTACGTTGTCACAGTTAAATCGAATCAGTTACCGTCGCCGTTAGACGTCTTCGATTAGCAGTTAAAGATTCTATAATAGCAGGCACGCAGGCACTAGACCTAACTAGGAAATCAGTACACGGCCAGAAGAACGTCAGAAACGCGGTTAATTAACGTTTTGGAGCCTCTGCGAGAGCCTCTTCCCTTAGCTGTCACCCCCGTATTAATCAACTGCCGCCCGTCTCGACGCCCGCGGATTGGTTAACTAAAATGATCTTTCCTGTAAATATAGATACGGAGCTTTATACGGAGTCTTACACGGAGCCTATGGATATGGAGCATACAGGTGCAGAGCCTTGGTTGGACAACAGTACGGCAGCTTAACTGGACGCCTATAGATGCGAAGCCTTAATTGAACGGCAGATGTGGAGCCTTAACCAAACGGACGCCTACACGGAAGCTTTAACCAACTGTCTACGGATGTAAAGCCCTAGTCGTACGTGCAGCAGAAGACACCTTGAGTCAAGCCAGGGCCTCATTAAATCTCGATCAGCTGAACGTAGTCTCCGCATTTAAATCAGGACAATTAGAGCGGGCCGACTTTCTACCTTAATTGAACGACCGAACGGTTAGTTACAGCACGTTGTCGCCGACCAGTTAGACAGTCTTTGGCTAGCAGTCAAAGTAGGCATATAGGGACGCACGTAGACACGCACGCAGACGCGGACGCAGAATATGCAATGCAGAGCTTCTGATGCACGGCCAGATGCACAGCTAGGTGTAGGGCCTGATGCAAAGCCACGGACAGAGCCTTGATTGAGAGCTGTGTATGATGTAGACTGATGCAGAGTCTTGATATCAAACGGCCAACCAAACGATTAAATCAAGCCAAGGCCTCTGCTATCTTGGTCGACTGCTCTGTCTCTACTGTTCTAGATCTGTACCGTTGCTGGATCTGTACCGCTGCTAGATCTGCTGGATCTGTTATGTCGTCTAACTAGACCGACCGACCTGTTCTAGGCCTAATGCTGTTTTGACTGTTCTACTGCTGCTCTCCCGACCGCCATACCCTACCGTTTCGATCGCCCCGCCGCCGCTGTTCCGACTAGCCGCCTCCGACCGACTGCTACTGGCCACTGCTATTAACCATACTGCTACTGCTGCTACTGCTACTGCTGCTACTGCTGCTACTGCTACTGCTGCTACAGCTACTGCTGTTACTGCTGTATTAGCTGACTGCTACCGACCGACTACTATCGACCAGACATGGGAATAAGCAAGCTGGCTTGCTAGATTGGCTTGCTTGCTTGCTGACTAATCAAGCAAGCCAGCAAGCTAGAAGGTCTATTTTAGGCAAGCAAGCAAGCCAAAATGAGGCTCAGCTTGCAAGCTAGCTTGCCCGCTTGATAGGAAATATATATACTAGATTTTAGTTGAGAGTTGAATCTTATGATACACTTTTGGTGGTGATTTTGACGCGTGTAATTGTTTTTCCGCGCCAAGCGTTCTCGCGCTCAAGTCGCGATCTATATTCAAGGAGATCTCTCTACCAAACCCCCCTAAAACACCACCACAATTACAGCTATCTACTAGCCCTTCTATCAGTGATGCCTCAGGATCTTACCGAAGCCAACCTAAACGCGATAGCCACTCCAACGCCTACAATTACACTTTCCGAAGCTGTCACTCCAGACGCGTCTCCACCGCCTTCAGATAATACTGACTTTGAGAGAAACTACGATGGGATTAACTGGGGCCGACTCGACCAATATCAGAAGCCATTTAGAATCTTAGAGAGGAATGCAAGCTTTATTTACCAGTACGGATATCGACTTCAACATCGCACCAGCAAGCGACTATTTTGGGAATGTAAATATTGCCATCAGCATGTTATACCTGGTGGCCGATTTAATATTACCTCTGCTACTTCTTCTGCCTCCCNACACCTTGCAGAAGAGAGGGAAGGCCACGGTTACAATAAGCAAGGCGTAATTGAATTCACAAAGAAGCGGAAGGCGACAATTCTTAAAGTACTCAACGGGAAGCATAGAATCTCTCAAGGCCTCGCAAACGATCTTATTGGCGGCTTTAATAAGAAGGCCTTTCAGCAAGCTATAATCAAATGGATTACCGACAATAATCATCCTCTACGAGAGGTTAAAACACCTTCCTTTCGTGTTATAATAGCCGCTGCCAATCGCGACGCAGAGCGGTGGATTTGGAAAAGCCATAAGTCAGTTCGGCTTCATATAATGCAGGACTACAAGGCCTACCAGCCAGCTTGTAATTAAGGAGCTTACAAGGCGCCCGTTCAAAGCTTCATTTCTCATTCAATGGCTGGACTACACGCAGTGGCAAACACCTCTTCGGTGATCTGTGTTCACCACCTTAATCGCGAAGGCGAGTTATTGACTCACTTGATTACTTTGCCAGAGCAAACTCGGCCGTCATACAGGAATCAACTACGCTCAAGTTAGTCGGTGACGTCCTCACCACGTTTTAACGTCAGTAGTAAGAGCTTGGCTATTTTATTACTAACAACGCCGCCAATAACGGCACCTGTATAGATCATCTATCTACCCATAGTTTAGGCTTCAAGGAAAAGGACCGTTAGATTCGGTGCGCCGGCCCCACACCTCAACCTTGTAACCAGCCCAGTCGATTTTATTTGAAAAAAGATTAAGAAGCATATAAGATGAGGAATCAAATATACAGGAGTTAATTGATAAATCTTCACTTCCTACGCTCTCCTCACTGACTTCTACTAAACAGGACGAAGAAACGCTTCCTTAAAGAATGCGAAAAGAAGGACCTCTCGGCGTTCCTTATTAACATCCTTAACTCTATCAAATCACCTCAGCTCTTCAATCAACTTCTTTGATAGAGTACTAGCGACAGGAGCAGGTTACTGCACCAGAGGCTAAGGGCAGAATTTTGAAGTAGTAAAGCCAGTCAAAAGCCAGATGGAATAGTTATCACGATAAGCCGTCGGAACCTGAATTAGCCGTCCTCTTCGTCGCCCCAAAAAACGGATTCAATTAACACAATACAAAATTGGAAATATAGATAAGGCAAGTGGACACATAATATCGATAGCCAAAGCGAAAAGTTAACCTCTACCTATAGGAATTACACATCACTTATTGGCAGGCGGGAGCGTTACCTCTAAACGATTGGGACGTCAATTATCAACTACATCGAACATTCTATCACCCAATCCGCGAAGCTACCCAAGATGCTAAAGCTAGGGCAAATCGGCCTGCATGTCGCGATTGGGAGGTGATTCCTACAATCTCAATTGGCTGCTCATCAACCTCTTTGAAGAAAAGAAGCCCGAGTATCTGAAGCAACAATGGAAGGCCTATCCTGATCAGAACCAATATAAGAATCACTACGCAATGTAACCTCAATCGCGGGTGGTTAAAACTGCAGAAATATTTAAGAAAACCTAACGAGAACTCCCGTTTGACTACGCAGCCGTTCTACTTCATCCTTTATACAAAAACTTCTGCAAATATACATGGGCAGATCGCCCCGAGATTGCTGATTAAAAACGACTCAGCTTTCTTAAGCTTTGGCTTCCAATATAAAGCCTTAAACCAGAGATCCATCAATTACGTCACCAACCTCCAGCTCACCAACTTAGCGGCAAAAAACCATCGCATGCCGGCGTCCGGTAGAGACGACTACATTTGAGCCAACACTCGTGGCTCTCAAGGCCTTATTGACCTCGATGAGTACGAAGCTTGGAGAGTTCAAGAGCCTCTCAATCACGATCATCCGCTTGCGAGCGATCCTATATTATATTGGTGGCAGGAGCGATCAACTCGGCCAAAGCTCTCAAAGATGGCTCTTGATATATTGACAACACCAGCTACAAGCGATAACTGCGAACGAGCCTTTAGTGAAGCTGGTGATCTTTTAGAGCCACGTCGCTCAAGGCTTCGGCCTGATCTTATTGCTGCCTTGCAGTGTAATCGTAGCTACAAAAGGATGGGCTTCAAAAGATCTAGTACAGATGGTAAGTGAGCCACGATCTACATAGGCGATAGCTAACATCTAGGTGCTTCAAAAGTAGAAGCCTTATCACCAGAGCCTCTCTCAAAGTCTCTCTCAAAGTCTCCCTCAGAGCCTCGCTCAAAGCCTCCCTCAGAGCCTCCCTCAGAGCCTCCCTCAAAGTCTCGCTCAAAGCCTCCCTCAAAGCCTCCCTCGAAGCCTCCATCAACGCGTTCCTCAAAGCCGCTCTCAACACCTCGCCAAGCTTTGCGATAACTACCCCTACGTAACTACATTATATAACTACGAGTCGGGCCGCGGAGGAGAGATTTTGGGGTGGCCTACAGCCTCAATTTTGTATATAACACCAAGACTTCTATACAAAATTCAATCAAGCGGGCAAGCAAGCCAAGCAAGCCGACAATTTTGGCCAAACAAGCCAAGCAAGCAAGCTCAAGGTGTTAAAAATTACAAGCCAGCAAGCTGAGCCTGCTCAGCTTGGCTCGCTTGCTTATTCCCAACTCTGCTATCGACCGTCTGCCGCTACCGAGATTTCTGTTACTAAAAGTTCTGCCGCTGAATGTCCTACTGCCTACTAACTGTTACCGAATTCTCCCACCGAGTATTCTACCGCCGACTGTTCTATCTTATTTCACCGCGCTAACTGTCTGCTTTTATTACTGTTTATACCACTGTTACTGTTACTGCCGTTACTGCTGTTACTGCCGCCGTTATTATTTTTGGTTTACTGCTGTCCTAGTTGCTATTGGTAGGAAGGATAACGTAGAATAGTTTTATAGAAGGGTTGAGGATAAAGTTACCTACGTTTTTTTAGGGATATGCTTTCCTTTGTCTATTCTACTTTTGTTATACTCTTGTTTTGCTATTCTTCTATATTATAGAACGTTAGGGGACAACGTTCTTGGTGGGGGAGGTATGTGGTGGTGTAGATTGGACGTCGCCTACTGTCTTGGCATTTTCCTATATTTATAGAGCCTTCGGCTTCTTTCCTTCTTCCCTCTATTATATATATCACGACTCTACCAGTTACCAGAAATATACTCTTTTCTTTCTTTCTTACTGACTGTTCTACTGACTGATTACGACTGACCGACCGACCGACCGACCGACTGACTGACTGACTGACGGCACTGTGACTTTCCTATCTTAGAGAGGTCGTACCCTCCCACACTATCTTAATTATCTTGCTGCTAATATCTAGAAAGACTATAACTCTATATGCAAAAAATTCTTTAAGGAAGCTGCTTAGGCAGTTAAGAAAAAAAGATTTAATTACGTTATGGTAGAATTAAGGGACTATAATAAGGATTGCTATAACTACCTTAAAGCTATTAAGCTTAAACGGTGGGTAAGGTCTTATTAACCGGCTAAGTTTCTACGCTTTAGTAAGAGTACGAATAACACAGTTAAATTAGTTAACAGTAAGCTCTTATTAGTGCGAGACTTCCTACCCTTTTAACTACTCTATTGCCTTTAGAACTTAATAATAGAGAAGTTCTTTTAGCGACTTTATAGTAGATATAACCCTTAGTTAATAGGAACTCGATACTACAATAAGCTCTTAGAGAACACTATTACCAAATTACACTTTTGCATTATTACTTAGTTAACGTCTTTTAAGGGCTCCGTCTATATACCTAGTCTTAATAAGATATACCTTATATATATTAGGGAAATGGAATATATATATAGCTTCTACTAAGATTACTAGCTTGCCTACGCATACGCTATAGCCCTAGCCAACTTAACTAAAAAGGACGCGTGGGAGGATAGCTGCTAGTCCCTTAAGAACTTTCGTAAGATATATAAAGCTCCCTTCTAGCTTATTAATCCATATAACTTATCTCTAAAAGATATAACGCCACTAATATTAAGCCGGGCAGCCGGGCGGCTAAAAAAGAAAAGATTTAAGCGCCGCGATTATAGAGTAAAGCGCTCTTATTAGTGTTAAAGATGCAAGCGATATAGCTATAGTTGGCGAAACTGTTAAAACCCCCCTAACCCGTTCGGTGGCAGTAAAGAGAGCTCTATAAGTAATAGAGAGAGTAGTAAAAATAGTTCTAAAAGGGTATTACTAAGCAAGACATTAAGCGAGATTATTGTTGCTATATTATAGCCGGAAATAACTAGAGCTAGATACTTTATTACTTACTAAAGGCAGCGGCAGAAGCCTTCTAATACTTTAGAGGATATAATTAGAAGACTAGATAAGCAGGCTCGTTAATAAATTACCTAAGCCCGCATAAATGCTATGCACTAATTTAAGGCTAAGGATATAGAGTTTCATTAATAATTGGCTAAGGAATTTAGTAAGGGCTAACCTCTAGAGGACAATCCTATCTTTAACATTAACTTATATTACTAACACGCGTTTAACGAGCTTAATAAGCTACTAAATAGCACAAGCAGATAATACCAGAGCGATAGTAATAGTAATACACTAGAAGGCGACGCTAAGAGTAATAGATTGCCTACTATACTAAATTATAACTATATAGATAAGGAGTAGAGAGAGACTTACCAGCGGGTGAATGCTTATTTCGCTGTACTATTTATACCATTACTAATAAGACCTACTAATAAACCGTCCTTACTGCTAACTAAGTTCAAATAAACGCCTACTCCTCCTATATCTAAATAATCCTTACTACTTCCTAAGTTTAAATAAACGCTAACTCTATCTACTAAGTTGCTAGTAAGGAATGGCCCTACTACTTTACCCACGCCACTAAGCCCGCCGCATCGTTTAATTGGCCTAAAAAGGCTAGGGGGTAGCATACCTATAGTTCTACTAAAGCGCCAGAGACGTTTAAGACAATAGGTAGAGTAGGTAGATTTAGAATTAAAAGTAAGTAGAGTAGGTAGATACTAATTTAAAAGTAAGTAGAGTAGGTAGATACTAATTTACACCTAGGTGGTTCTTAAACCTTATATATACTTTATTCTCTAGCGCTTTACCTTATTAGGTAATTATATACTAGCTTAGAGTTAACCAAAGATATAGCCATACAACTATATTTAGTGACTTTAGTAAATGCGACCGTTCCTAACTAATAGTACTAATTTATAATCTACTGCTTTGCTTTATTAAAGCCACTACCTTACGCTATACTTAATATATATATAAAAGAGTACTCTATAGCTTAATTAGGCTCTGCTACTAATATTAATAATATTAATAGGGGGTAGTTGGATTACGTTCCCTAACGAGATTTTAGATTTTTAGTAATCGCAATCTAAAATCTAAACTTATAAATATAGGGTGTCTTTATTACTATAGTGGCTACTATAGTAACGGAGGCACCTTAAGTGGTTGGTCTACTGCAGCCTAAAATCTTAATTATTAGGAATTTGGGGTGTCTCTACCACTGCAGTAGTAGAGGCACCCTAAGTTTAATACCATACTAAGTATTATAACTTTCCTGCAGTAACCGAGCAACCCTAAATCTTATTAGGCTAGCTCTAAATTAAAGTAATTATAAAACTTACTACCACTGTACCGTAAGGACTTTTAGTTATAATCTTATAAATTTAATTAAAATATAAACCCCTTTCTAAATTTCCACGTGCAATACCATGCTAAGGATTACAATGTAGATTATAAGTTTATTGCTAAACGGCGGAGTCCGCCTTACTTAAAATTAAGCTTATTCTAACTAGGGAAACCCTATATTTACTACTATATAAAGGGTAAAGCTATTAAGCCTTAATTGGCAGGAGGTGGATTCTGTTTATAGTAGGTGGATATTAAAATAAACGAAACTTTAGAGGTGGATTTTATATAAACCCTATAATTTTATTCCTAGAGGCAAACTACAAGTCCGCGTGCACTATACGGCTTTTATTAGGTCTAGTACGAAGAAGTACAATTTTACGGATAAAGATAGGGACATTCTTGAACCTATAAAATACGAAGGAGAAGGCGAAGTGGTCTGGTGGAAAATAGACCTAAAATCGGCTTCGTATCTTATAATTACGACCTTATAAACTTAGGCAACAACCTAGACCGCTTAGGAACAGCATAAAACTATTTTCAATCTCTATAAAGACGGTGGTCCTCATTATATCGTTAGTGGGATTTTTACTAACAAGTTCTATATAGATAGGTTAAAGATAGGTTATCTAATAAAAATCGCCAAACAAGTGTATAATGATCAAGTAGTATTTCCTCGCTTCTAACGCCCGGGCCAGTCTTACAAGAACGGTAATAGTAAAATAACCTACTACACCTCTTGACCTTTAGTAGTGTTTACTTCCGGTACGCTAACTAGCAAAGGTTTTATAAGTCTAATTCCCGCCTTAGAAATTTTCAGGGCCCCTAATTAGACGGATTCCCCAAATGCAAAATTAATTAATGATTGTAATGTTAAAGCGTTAATTAAATATAAAAAGCTAGGAGCAGCCAATTACTCTTCTCTTCCAAATAAGGTTATTACGGGCTTTAAAAAATGCTCCTCTTTAATTATAAAGGTCTTGATTATACGCAGGATAGGGGAAGACCGATAGTTTAATGGGAGGGTAATTAATAAGCTACCACTGGTCGTTTACTAAGACTGCTATGTAACGAACGATTCAATATTTAAACCGTATATTAAGAAGCTCTGGCGTAGAGTATCCCTAGAAGCTTTCGAACAGCTAAATAAAGCTTTTAGACACTGGAAAGCTAAAGGAAGAAAAGGAGAAGAACCCGTCTTTAATATGGATCAATTTCTAGAGGGAGCCGGTCACTTATTAAAAATTTTTACTATCTTTCCAGGCCTGGCTAAGGTAGGAGATAAGTGGCAGGATACGTGGTAAAAGGATAAGACAAAAGTTGGAACAAAGCCGAGGTAGACAGTTAACGAGTTCCGTAGCGAAAAATGGGATGAACCTTCGGACGAGAATCCACTTTAAAAGAATTGGAGCATAATTACTAACTCTAGGAAACTGAATAGAATTATAAAAGGGGTTTATATAAAATCCACCTCCAAAGTTTCGTTTATTTTAATATCCACCTACTATAAATAGAATCCACCTCCTGCTAATTGAGGCTTAATAGCTTTACCCTTTATATAGTAGTAAATGTAGGGTTTCCCTAGTTAGAATAAGCTTAATTTTAAGTAAGGTAGACTCCGCCGTTTAGTAATAAACTTATAATCTATATCGTAATCCTTAGCATGGTGTTACACGTAGAAATTTAGAAAGGGGTTTATATTTTAATTAAATTTATAAGATTATAACTAAAAGTCCTTACGGTATAGTGGTAGTAAGTTTTATAATTGCTTTAATTTAGAGCTAGCCTAATAAGATTTAGGGTTGCTCGGTTACTATAGGAAAATTATAATACTTAGCGTAGTATTAAACTTAGGGTGCCTCTACCACTATAGTGGTAGAGACACCCCAAATTCCTAACGATTAAGATTTTAGGCTGCAGTAGACTAACTACTTAAGGTGCCTCCGTTACTATAGTAGCCACTACAGTAATAGAGATACCCCATATTTATAAGTTTAGATTTTAGATTATAATCGCTAAAAATCTAAAATCTCATTAGGGAACGTAATCCGACTACCCCCTACTAATATTATTAATATTAGTAGTAGAGCCTAATTAAGCTGTAAAGTACTCTTTTGTATATATATTAAGTATAGCGTAAGGTAGCGGCTTTAATAAAGTAAAGCAGTAGATTATAAATTAGCACTATTAGTTAGGAACAGTCGCATTTACTAAAGTTACTAAACATAGTTATATAGCTATATCTCTAGTTAACTTTAAGCTAGTATATAATTACCTAATAAGGTAAAGCGCTAGAGAATAAAGTATATATAAGGTTTAAGAACTACCTAAGTGCAAATTAGTATCTACCTACTCCACTTACTTTTAAATTAGTATCCACCTACTCTACTTACTTTTAATTCTAAATCTACCTACTTTATCTATTATCTTAAATATCTCTAGCGCTTTGGTAGAACTATAGGTATACTACCCCCTAGCCTTTTTAGGCTAATTAAACGATACGGCGGGCTTGGTGGCGTAGGTAAAGTAATAGAGCCGTTCCTTACTAGCAACTTAGTAGATAGAGTTAGCGTTTATTTAAACTTAGGAAGTGGTAAGGATTGTTTAGATATAGGAGGAGTGTGACGGCTCGAACCATCGAACAAATGTCTCGATAGAGACTTGAACAAATGCTTGCAAGATCAAGCGAACGAATGCTGTATTACGAAGATATTAAGCTAAGGAGCAAGAGAAGGTGGTGAGGCCACGTCTATATACACACGCCAAGTCTTAAGCGAACCCCTGACTAGGTGACGCGCTCCAGCGCCGTCACAAGGAGTAGGCGTTTGTTTAAACTTAGTTAGCGGTAAGGACGGTTTATTAGTAGGTCTTATTAGTAATAGTGTAAATAGTGTAGTAAAATAAGCATTTACCCGCTGGTAAGTCTCTCTCTGCTTCTTGTCTATATAGTTATAATTTGGTATAGTAGGTAATCTATTACTCTTAGCGTCGCCTTTTAGTGTATTACTATTACCGTCGCTCTAGTATTATCTGCTTATACTATTTAGCAGCTTATTAAGCTTATTAAACGCGTATTAGTAATATAAGTTAATATTAAAGGTAGGATCGTCCTCTAGAGGTTGGCCCTTACTAAATTCCTCAGCTAATTATTAACGAAACTCTACATCCTTAGCCTTAAATTAGTGCATAGTATTTATATAAGCTTAGGTAACTTATTAATAAGCCTGCTTATCTAGTCTTCTAATTATATCCTCTAGAGTATTAAAAGGCTTCTACCGCTACCTTTAGTAAGTAATAGAGTATTTAGCTCTAGTTATTTCTAGCTATAATATAGTAATAATAATCTCGCTTAATGTCTCGCTCAGTAATACCCTTTTAGAACTATTTTTACTACTCTCTCTATTACTTATAAAGCTCTCTTTACTACCACCAAACGGGTTAGGGGGGTTTTAACAGTTTCGCTGACTATAGCTATGTCGCTTATATCTTTAACACTAATAAGAGCGCTTTACTCTACGATCACGGCGCTTAAATCTTTTTTTTTCGGCCGCCCGGCTGCCCGGCTTAATATTAGTAGTGTTATATCTTCTAGAGATAAGTTATATAGATTAATAGGCTAGAAGGGAGCTTTATATATCTTGCGAAAGTTCTTAAGGGACTAGTAGCTATCCTCCCATGCGTTCTTTTTAGTTAAGTTAGCTAGGGCTATAGCGTATACGTAGGCGAGCTAGTAGTCCTAGTAGAAGCTATATATATATTCCATTTCCCTAATATATATAAGGTATATCTTGTTAAGACTAGGTATATAGACGGAGCCCTTAAAAGACGTTAACCGAGTAATAATATAAGAGTGTAATTTGGCAATAGTATTCTTTAAGAGCTTATTATAGTATCAAGTTCCTATTAACTAAGGGTTATGTCTACTATAAAGTTGCTAAAAGAACTTCTCTATTATTAAGTTTTAAAGGCAATAGAGTAGTTAAAAGGGTAGAAAGTCTCGTACTAATAAGAGCTCACTGTTAACTAATTCGACTGCGTTATTTATACTCTTACTAAAGTATAGAAACTTAGCCGGTTAATAAGACCTTGCCTACTATTTAAGCTTAATAGCTTTAAGGTAGTTATAGCAATCCTTATTATAGTCCCTTAATTCTACTATAACGTAATTAAATCTTTTTTTCTTAACTGCCTAAGCGGCTTCCTTAAAGAATTTTTCGCATATAGAGTTATAGTCTTTCTGGATATTGGCAGCAAGATAATTAAGGCAGAAGTAATAAAAATACTCGTCCTAAGGGAGGATATCTATAACGCTAGTAACTAGACCTATATAACGATTACTAATTATGGCTATTTTGCGATTATAGCTAGAGTCCCATAGCTCCTTTTTAGCCCGTTAAAATATTTAATAGAGAAGTCGTATAAACTATATCTAATTCTTAATTATTTTGCTGGGAACTAGAGCCTAGGTAATTAGAAGTGTCTAATTATTAAAGTCTTTTATAGCCGTAATAAATAGATCTATCCTAAATGCGGATTTAGTATATATAGAGTTAAGAATTAAAATAGGTTTTATATACTTAAAAGCAGAAATATAGGAAGCTAGTGCTATAAAGCACTGTTTAAAGACGCTATCTCTAATAATAGTGCTAGTTATAGCATATACACCTGACCTATTATAATAATAAGTTATTGCCTTAAATAAGGCCGGTATATATCTAAAGCTATTTATTTCATTACCCTATAGATTCTCGTTAGCTGCTATTTTAGCGCGGTTAACCTACTAGAATATAGGCCGGTATCTAGTTGCAATGAATTAATTACTAGCCAGTTATTTTATTTGGATTCTTAGGTTATTATTTAGCCATGGCTTAAGCGCGTACTATAGATACTTCGTTAATTAGGCTTACTTAGAGTTCTTGTAGGTAATAATAGGGCAAGTATAAGGCGTATATTGTGTAAGGGTAAAAAGGCCGTTCTTTATAAGCGCAATTTGCATATAGAAGGGACAGCTATATTTGCCTAGCTTATAGTAAGCACACTAAACGGATTTATTGTTGTTTAGTGCAGGCTTTAGATACTAATTAAGTTCGATAATTATAACTATAACGTAGCTAGTGGCTTCATCTATAGTCTTAAAGGTTTTACTAACTTTAAATATTATATAGGATAGTATATAAGAAATATATAACCATAGGAGTAAGCAGAAAGTAAGAGTTGTTAATAATACTAGTAAAGAGAAAGGAGAATGTATAAAAGGACGCGTTCTCTATATTTACAGTGGCGCTATACTATAAAATTTTAGGGGTAGTTTAGCTAAATACATCCTACTGTAGTATAAATAATATATTTTAATAATATATTTAGTAGCTACAACCTATAAGGCGCCTTAGTTATTATAGGACCCACAAATAATTATATAAGGCGCCTCGGTTACCGCCGTAGATCCTTTTAATTAGATAAAAACCGCCTGCAGTAACTAAGGCGCCTTATATATAATATATTTACCCCTATAGTAACTAAGGCGCCTTACATATAATATATTCATCCCTATAGTAACTAAGGCGCCTCATATATAATATATTCACCCCTATAGTAACTAAGGCGCCTTATATATTATATGTTTACCCCTATAGTAACTAAGGAGCCTTATATATTATATATTTACCCTTACTATAACTAAGGCGCCTTATCTTACGTTACTATATTAAGTAATAAGTTATATAATAGGTAAGCATAGATCTAAATTTAGGATATCTATACAACTATACTAGCAGCTCCCCCTCTACCCCCTCTACCCCTTCTACCCTTCTTTCCACCTATCTTACTACCTACTACCCCTCTTATCCCACCCTTTCTATAACTAGCTTAACTTAGGCGGGGCTTAGGGGGCCGCGCTAGTAGGGTATACGCCTAATTAGCTAGGTGGCACTTACTATACGCATACCTAAGGCTTCTATTAGTATAAAAAGTACTATAATACCTCCTATATACTAAATCCCGTGTAATATAACGGCTACAGGCCATAGGAGCTAGTTTACTATATTAGCCATTTATTATACGGGCGTAAGTAATTCCCTTACGCTAGTGTAGGTCCAGAGAGTTTTATAAGGCCTGGCCTATATGCCTAAACTGCCTAGTAGCAGCATTAAGCGCAGCAGCGTTGTTCTACTTAGTATTCCACTGATCTGGAGACGGAAGATTAGTAGTAGTGGTAGTAGGAGTAGGCGTAGGGGGGCCAGAGGAGCGGGGGGTAGCAGTAGTAGCAGTAGTAGCTCTATGTATAATTAGCAATATAATACTATTATACTTGCTATATAATATACCTAGGTGGACTAAAAGACCTTCTACGCCTATTATTATCCTTATCTAAGGAAGGGACGTCCTAAACGTCTCCGCTGGCGGCTATGGCGGGGCACGCGTATAAGGGACGGCGCAGCTAGTGGATAGGCGGCAATAAGGCCGGAGTAGTTAATACAGAGGATAATAATAATAATGGTGGTGGCGGCGGCGGCTGCTAGGGAGGCTGTAAAAAAGGTAGAGGGTTTAATAGAGGTGATAGAGGAGATCCTATTACCTTATTAGTAAAAGCATTTAGATTAAACTTAGAGTCTTCTATTATAGTAAGCTTAAAGATAGAGGTGTATATTAGTTAGATCTACCTTTATTTTAGGTAGAGGAAAGATTATATTTATACAAGCTTATTCTATTATAATAGTAAATAATAGTTATTATAACAAATTAATAATAGGCATTTAAATGACTATAATACTATCGCATGACTAGAACTTAAGATTTTACTAATTTACTTACCAATAGGCTCGCTAAATCTCTATTAGATTAAGTAATAATAAATTAAGTGACAGAGTAGCGTTAGGTAAGAAAGGATACTAAAGGATACTTAGGAAAGGTTTAATTGCCGTTAAAACACTAAAACCCTATATATAGACTCTATATAGCATATAAACTTAAGCCTTATATAGTAGGAAAATTAGAAAGATTGCGTTCTCTACGCGTCTTACCAAAATTTCGGTTAAAAAGGCGGGGATATGACGCGCCAAGCTTCGTCAAATTTTTAGAATAACGCCTGTACGCGCCCATAGATTACTATATAGATTGGCGTTGTACTAGGCTAGATTGGCGTTATACTAGGCTAAATTAGTGTTACGCTATATGAAGCTATTAAGCCTTAATTGGCAGGAGGTGGATATTAAAATAAACGAAACTTTGGAGGTGGATTTTATATAAACCCCTAAAATTATTTAGTTCTGAGGTCTTAAACTATAATTCGACGTCTTTAACCGCTTAGGGCAGTAGATTCTGTCTAGTAATATATATAGTTGGTCCTACTAGCCGGTTAAGAAATTTTCTGGCGATACTTCCCTTAACATAACAGCACTGTGGCATACCATCTATTTGACTCGGGCATTGGGCGTTAGGCGGCTGCGGGTGTTTGTTCGTGCTAGGGGCAAGGTAGAGACTTTTATCTCTACCTTTTTAATTTTTCTAATTAAGCCAGTTAAGGTTAATCTTAGTTATTAACACGCCGGTATACCAGATTAAAAGCATTTAAAGTGTCTTACCTAAACCTATTATATCCGCGAGAAAGGTCCTACCTAGGGTTGTATAATTAAGAAGAGCATAGGTAACACTAAGCAGCTAATATATCTATATAGCTTTACCCTTTTTCATGCCGTGTAAGTGGAAGGTTGCGTCTTAAAGAGTGTTGCGAACAGTTAACGGAAATAAGAGGAACTGTAGCGCCTTTACCCATAATATTGGGTTAATGTATACTTCTCGCATGTCCTTTAGGTAATTAACTTTCTAATTAACCTCCTTAATTTTATCCTCATGCTCGTCTTTCGGTTCCTTATTAGTTAAAATAGGGTTAATTAAGGCGTTAAAGTGGCGGCGCTCCTATATACGGTTAAGATTAATTTCCCTAATATAAATTAGGTTAGGGTTATTATTTATATTCTTAAATAATGTATTAATAAACATTTCGCGATTAGACTTTGGCCATTTATCACACTATCCTTTTATTTCATCCTATGGTATTATCTTAAATATTTATATTTTGTCTAGATCTACGCCTTTTAAGAGCTCTAATTTATCTAGTAGGGGCTAGTCTTTACTACTATGGGTCCAGCTACAAGTAGTTTTAATTATAGCCGGCCGTACGGCTGATGATGCATCAGTAGGTATAGGTGGCGTAGACTTTAGGGTTAACGTAGGCTTTGGATTTAACTGCTTAGGTATAGGTGGCGTGGACTCTAGGGTTGACTGCTTATAACTACTTTAACCTAGGGTAGGTATATCTATTCTTCTCCTAGTCGGCACCGGTCGTATAATATTAGGGTTAGAGTTAGACTCGGAATCACCCTTATTAAATCTTATGCCTATAAACATACGTTAGATAACTCTATATAATATTATATAATCTTATAAATTGTAAAATCTCTTACGCTTTGTAATCCAATTAGGATCTTTAACTCCAATTATAATTATATTAAGTCCGGCCTTCTTCGCAGAAAGCACCGTAAATACTAGGTTTATATGGTTAAGAATTAGTATACTAGTGGTTAGATCTACTATAGTCCAGCCATCCCTATATTTATCTGCCGAGAAGTTTTTACTTATTGCGGCCTGCAGCTTGTTATATCTATAGTAATATATATTAATTTTCTCTGGAGAATCGGATAATAGATGCTTATACTTAGTTTTTAATACAAATCCGTATGGAATGGGGGCCCTAGTAAATGGCGTTTTGTCTAGGTAACTATACACAGCAAAGCTCATTTCATAGAATGGTGTAAGTATGGTATTTAGCTGTTGTGGGGCTTTAATAGATAGATTACCGAGCACCTGGGCAGCCTTGGAGGTTGCCCTTAATCTAGATAAGTCGATAGACTGCTCTCTAGAAGACAAGGCGCTACGCTTTTAAATAGCATCAGTTATCGTAACCTTTACGCCTTTACGTCTGTTGGTTGTTACGTGTCGCTATATAGATTTTTTAGCGGTAATAGCGAAAGCTTTAAACTCTGATGGTAGATTAGATCTCTTAAATACATGCCTATACTTAGTGTTAAGAAGGTTAAAGACTATATACTTAACTCCATTTCGCATAGGTCCGGACGTTGGCAACCTACCGCTAGACACTTTATTGATTTCGCTAGCATAGTATTAGAGGATTTCGCTATATATTTTTTCGTTAATTATAAGTCCTTACTACAGCTTTAGACCACTTATTTGCGATAAGTTCTTATTAGTTACAGTAGTTAAGTACTAACTAAATTCTAGATATGGCGCCGCCATTATAGTTAGGGACCCTATATATTTATAAGCGGGTGAAAGCTTAATATAGAATAGTATAGAGTGACTTATAAAGATAGTGGAGCGGATAATATATTAGACAATTAGTAATAATATAACAAGATAATCCTAATAGTTATAATAAGAAGGTGTACTAATAGTGTTAACTTAAAATAATAGCGGATGCTAACGAGAGCGATTTAAGAGTAATATAAGAAATAGAATGGAATGCGAGTCTTAACGTAAGAAGTAGGATAAGATATAAGCTTTAATGTAGGTAGTAGAACAAAATATAAGACTTGGAGTAAGAAACGGAACGAAAGGTGCGTAGCAAGACGAGATATAAGATTTGCGCTGCTAACTAAGTAAATAATAATAAGAGAGCTAATAATTCTATTCTTCGTGTTGTAACTAGTTAGTAAAGTAGCTTTAGAGAGGTAGGGAAACAAGTTTAGGACAATCTAAGATATTAAAAAATGTCTAAGATTATACGAAAAAGTGAAATATAATATGGCATTTTATTCCATAAGTGTAAGGTAAGGTAAAATGCATAGTAGAGAGAGGTAGGGGGATAATCTAAGACATTATNAAANGTCTAAGATTGTANNAAANAAAGTNAAATATAATATAGTATTTTATCCTATAAGCGCAAGATAAGGTAAAGTATATAGTAGAGAGAGGTAGGGGGATAATCTAAGACATTATGAAAAGTCTAAGATTGTATAAAACAAAGTAAAATATAATATAGTATTTTATCCTATAAGCGCAAGATAAGGCTTTAGGATACCCTTTTACCTAAAGTATAACCTATTTTTAAGCTATATCACTAACAAAGCAACTTTTTTTAGGTAAGCTGTTACGTCTACTATATAGGTAACCTAAAACTAGTATCCTAGATCCCACTTATAGCTACTACGCCTTATATCAAAGATATTCGCTAGACTTATTTATATATAGGTCCTATAGTCCAAATTATATATTAAGCTATCTATAACATAGCTATTGTCACTCTAGCCCTATAACACCGTACTCTTATTTATACGCCTTTTTCTTCTATTTCCTGCCATTATCCGCTTAATCTTTTAAACTTCTATAACCGCCTAAACCGACACCATAGCCTCTTTATCTTTAAAAACACAACTATATTAAGCTTGGCTTAGCCTTAATTTCTTTTTAAAAACACAGCTACGTTAAGCTTGCCTCGGCCTTAATTTCTCTAAACGCATACTGCCTAGAAATATATCCCGCCTTATATAACTACTATAAGCTCTACCTACAATATGGCGTCTGGTGCCCTAGCGCGGAGCGGGCTTTCTTAAAAGCTGTATTATAATGCCTTCTAGAGACCAGACACCTAAAGCTTCTTTAGCCGCTATAAATAAGGGAGATGCCAATATACAGATTAACGGTGGTATACTGGGTGGAGATGGCCCTAATCTTTATAAGCTAGGGTGGGATGTTAAGGTTAAGCTAGCCAATCTACAGACTGACCCAAATAACCCGTTCTTTTCTACTAAATTATTTAAAGAGCTCTAACTG
This sequence comes from Cenococcum geophilum 1.58, assembly GCF_001692895.1. Lineage (NCBI taxonomy): Eukaryota > Fungi > Ascomycota > Dothideomycetes > Gloniales > Gloniaceae > Cenococcum > Cenococcum geophilum. The sequence continues at coordinate 1,388,277 of NW_027137567.1, forward strand.
TATTTTAGCTCTCCGCACCCTAGTAGTATATAGGCTTGTACTAATATGTCTATTTAATAGGAAACTGGAGGTGTTAAAAGGAATTCTAGAAATAAACTTTTGAAAGCCGTTAAAGATAAGCAGTTAGCCTACAAGATACGGGCTTTCTATTTAGTTACTTCGCGGGCTTTAAATCATCTATATTATTGCCGATACCTATTATCTGGCCTAACTCTCTAGCATTACCCTAACGACGAATATAAGACTTCTAGGCGGCAGCTCAAGTTAGACATTAGTTAGAACTCTATATACTTAAGACTAGATATTATAGTTCCAAGTACTAACTTATTTAGTTATCTTAACTTAACTAGCACTACCCTTAATCCTCCCTTTTTTTTTGCCACGGCTTATATAGAAATAACGGAATTGTAGGTCTAAATAGCTAACATTATTAGGCTCTGTAACATTAATGGTAAATAATATCTTCGCCGTAGCTATGGTCCTATAGCTATCGCCTAAGAATACTATATATTGTTATTTAGACGGATAAAAGTTTTTTGGGTACTATTAAGTCTTTAATTTATAGTTTGGCTGCTTTAGACTCTTTTAAGTCCTTAAACTTAGTGTTAAGCTTAGTATTAAGCTAGTTATATTTACGCTTTAGCGTCTAGTTCGGTTGCCTTGGACTCTTAAGTTCTTAAACTTAGTATTAAGCTAGTTATACTTACGCTTTAGTATAACTAGTTCTGGCGAGAAAATAAGAGGTATACTCTTAGCAGCTATAAAGCCAAGCCACTTAGATTAAATACCGGCAATTAACCGTTAGTACTATAATACGCACTCTTTACGCCTAGAAATAATACCACATTGTTTAATATATAATTAGCGATAATATAGCGGAGCTATCTATGGTATTCTTATACCCCTAAGAGTTACGGCGGCCTTACCAACACCTATAGTGCTGTAAAAGGCGGCTGCCTAGCCACTAACACGTCTATAAAAAAAACACGTAAAGAGAGATATAACACTCGCACGTTTATTACGGCCCGACTACTTATAATTCGCGATTAATTCCACCACTCTAACTAGTTAGATAACGCGTAATTACAATTAGACGGTATAAATATGGATACTAATAAGTATACTCCGGTAGTGGTAGAATATAAGTAAAATGCCCACCCGGTGCCTTTGTGCGGTATACTACATTAGAAAAGCGTCCTATTGTTATTATTATTACTTAGAGTAGAGATATTTAAAGCAACTAAGAATATAAAGGCGGGTGAACTAATTTCGTGCGAGACCGATAATAATATATAGTAAGTTAACCAGATAATTTTAGATATTACTATATAATAACACGACAATAGCCAAAGTATACTATATAATCCTTTTTATTTAGAGTTTAATTACGCCTTTTCAATATAGCTGCACCGCATTTGCTGCATAAAGGGAGACGTTAACGCACTGCTTAAAGACACCCGCCTTAGCCTACTTTATAGCCTACTTAGCTTCCAATCTATAAATTAATGGGAGGAACTAATTACCGCTATTCTATTTGGCATATAAGACAAATAATAGCTCTAATTAGAGTGTAAGATGGAATTAAATATTAAAGGCTCTAAGTAGAGGAAATACTATATTCTTTACTAGGATATTATAAATGTAATTGCCTTTCTAATTAACCATTGACCCTTTAAAGATGCACTAATATATGCACCAAAGAGACTCTATAATGCCAATAACCACTAAGTCTATAATAAGCTATATAGTAGTGACTAGTAGTGGGAGACATAAGGTAAGGTTCCTAGCGGTGCTATAGTAGTTTCTATACTTATAGCAGTCGATAAAACCCAGCTAATAATGCACTATGGTAACAAATCGGCCTAGCCGGTATATCTTACCATTGGTAATTTTAACCGACAAGTTTAACGCCAACAGATATCCCCCACAAATATTCTTATTAGTTTTATGCTAGTTATTAAAGAAAAGGATAATAATATAAAAAGTAAAGTATATTATAAGGCGATGAGAACTATACTTAAATGTAAGTCCTGCTTTAGTATTCTAACGCTATATTCCATAAACTAAAATATAATAATAATTAAGCATCTTGTAGAAAGCGGCATAGACCTTTAATATACGGATAATTTTGTGCGATAATGTTATCTAATTATATATAGAATAATAGCAGACTATAAAGAATAAGTGCTGCTTATAGGTGTTAAAAGCTAATAGCACTACACTATATGCCAGGTCCCCCCTTTAAAGCGTAAGAACTTAACTAAGAAATAATACCCGCTACGCACCTATAAGGAGATAAGAAGATAGATTAAACGCTAGCAACTAGAAAATATTCTTTTATCCTTAGATAACTAGGTATACCTAGTAGAATGTTTTATATAGTACTATCGCCTATTTAATATCCATAAGGGCATAATAGTAGATGTTCTATATTAGCTTCTAAAGGGTATTGTTATGTAACTTATTAAATAGGTATAGAAACTGGTAGGCAATGTCATCTAGCTAAAAAGAAAGAGAAGAGGGATAAAGATAACTACAACAAATATATCTGCGGAGACTTAGCTTAATTAGCGTTTTAGATAAGTCCTAGCTTTTATGGGGCTAAAACAATTTAATAATCTGTTATTTAGTAAAGTTACTTAATGGACAGGTAATAAATAAAAAGCTATAGTTCGTTAACTTGTTACTGTGCTAGCCCTACTGCTGTCGTCTAGGGAACTATATACTATGCATTTTATAAGAGCCGTATACAACTTTATTATTATAGCTTAGTATTACACCTATAATGAGGAGACACTACGATATATACACCACGCCCTATATTAAATTAATATGCTTAAAGGCGTGTTTTAAAGTTTCCGTCTAAAGGCAAAGGATTCTAATATAGGCCATTTTAATATACTAAAATTCCATGCCCTTATATATTTTAAGGAAAATATCCGCCTATATGGATGCGTAGATGGGTACTACACTAGCGTAAATGGCGAAGCTGGACACTGTTATATTGTTAAGGCGTTTTATAACTTAATAAATAAACGGGATTTACTATCTTAAATCTGCTCTTACAATTTAAGATAGGTAGTAGTACTAGTAATAGAAGACGAAATAGCTTTCATAAATAGTGATTCTGTACTACAGTCTTCCCAGCGTTTAAAGGTATAGGTTACTTAACTAATATAGCATTTAGCAGTTACAAAGCTTTGGTAGCCTTTAGAAGATATAAATAGGGCAACGGATCTTGTCTAGAGGCGTCTTAGGTTAAAGATATAGCTTTATATATCTTATATAGCAAACTACTACAAAATCCTAGGGTTTCTAGACGGCATTGCGGTATTTGTCTAAGAGTATAGGCGAAAACTATAAGGCGAACGTGCCTAGAACTCTAATATAGACTAAAAAAAGAAGAATCCTTTATGGGTTAAGCGCCTGCTTGTTAAAATACATCTATTTATCCGCTATTAGAAATAAGACGGAAAAAATACAATCGACCTTAAGGCCTAAATTAGTGAGGTAGTACGTTATATACTAGATTAGTAATGTTCTAACTAGTAAAGGCGTAATTACGTATAGGTTTAAGAGTATATAGATAACGACGACCGTATTAAAAAGGGCCATATACCGTTAGGTGGAAGACTTATAGGCTAGCTTTAGCTAATTGTTACTGTTCTAGATATTAAAAGGTTAGATAAGTATAGTGTATATATATAGTATACTAGAGCTATAGTAGAGCTGCTTTAGCCATTAAATCATGGACTGCCGCATCCAACATACGGTATGGTTAAGGTAAAAAGGTAGCCGCGCTTAAGCGTAAATACTAGGCAAGTACTTAGAGGTGGTTGCTTTTATTTAATACTATCTATTCTATAAAGCGCGCATATTGTTCTAGCCGCTACTTCTTATCCAGATTTATACTATATTAATAATTATATTAATTAGGACTAATACAATACTCTATACTCAGATAACTTTCTTAAAGAAGGAACCCGCATTGCGTTATTATATAGAAGCTAGGATAAATAGCAAAAGCAGCTAAGCTAGTATAGAACCTATATAAGACTATATAGGACTATATAAGATTATATAAGATTATATAAGATTGTATAAGATTATATAAGATTATATAAAATTATTTTGATCCTAATATATATTATAAGCTAGTATACTATAGGCTAAGAAAATAGTAAAAATTTATTTGCGTAATTAGTATATAACTTTAAAATAATATATTATATTACCTTAATTGCATATTAAGGAATGTGCAGTTAGCTTTTAAAGTTATTAAATTAGTTAACTGCGTGTTATTTAAATTTTAAGNTAGTTAATTGTATGTTAAGGAATATGCAGTTAGCTTTTAAAGTTGTTAAGTAGGTTAACTGCGTGTTATTTAACTTTTAAATATATTAAGTTGGTTAATTGCGTATTAAGTTAGTTAAGTTGCATATTAAGTTGGTTAATTGCGTGTTAAGTTGGTTAAGTTGTATATTAAGTTGGTTAATTGCGTGTTAAGTTGGTCAATTGCGTGTCAAGTTGGTTAAATTGCATATTAATTACGCGAAACGCGAAAAACAAAGTCTACTTAAATCTCATCCTGTGAATATTTTCCCGATGTAGACACGCTAATTAAGAAGATTTAACTTCCTAATACCCTAACTAAGAATAAGGTTCTTTTGGAAAATAATAAAGAAGTATTTAAACCGTTAATTTAAGAGGAAGACAATGACGTTAATAATAAGCCAGTTTGAACCTTTAATAAGTTAGCCGATCTTAAGCTTATAAGAGCTCTTAAAGATATATATTATACGCTACCTCCAACGGAAAAAGATGAAGAATCTCTATGTGCCTTTTACGTTAAGTATCCTATAAAGTTAGATATACAAGATACTAATTAAAACATTATTTAACGAATGGGAGACGGGTGTTATACTTAGGGGGTGTTTAATAACTCGGTTAAAGACTTGTTTAAGAAAGCCTGTAATAATAGGTTTAAAGACTTTATTACTAAAAGGATTACTTTAGCCTATCACGGCGCCTTCTTAGCAGGAAGGAAGTTTAACCTTAATAGTTAACTTAATAATAGCAAGCTGAAATTAGGTAGAATACGCGATATTAGATTATAAAGGAAGAACCTACCTCCGCCACCTTAGTTAATTTAGGACCTTAATACGCACCCTCTTTAAGATCAGTTCCAAGAGGCTTAACAAGCCTATCTCCAATCTTATTATTAAATGAGGTCGTTTTAAGAAACAGATAAGAAGTACGCAAAGGGACAGCAGGTCCTTAGCTTAATGTGGGTGTTCGTCTATAAGACGGACAAGTATAGGTTTCTCTAGAAATGTAAGGCACGCTTAGTAGTATACGGAAATTAATAGGCCCTAGGAGACCTACCTATAAGAGCTACTACATTAGCTAGTACAACCTTTTAAACCCTTATAGCGATTACCGCAAAATTTAACCTAGAGACAACACAGATAGATATAGTTAATGCGTTTGTCTATTGCGATCTTGACGAGGTTATCTATATAAAGCTACCGCTAGGGTTTAATAAAGGAAAGACAGATAAAGTACTGCGCTTAAGAAAAGCCCTTTATAGACTATAACGATCACCACTACTATAGCAGAAGAATCTCACGAGCTCGCTGACAGAATTGGGTTTTAAAGAGGTACCCTAGGAGCCGTGCGTCATGCTAAAAGGGGGAATAGTCGTCTTCTTCTATGTCGACGATATTGTCTTCTACTACCGAAAGACAGATAAGAAGAAGGCTTAAGAAGCGATTAAGAAGCTGAGTAAGGAATACCAGATAAGTACCCTTGGAGAGCTAAAATGGTTTCTAGGAATCTATATACTACGCGATTATAGCTAGAGGCTCCTATAGCTATCCCAGGAAGCCTATATTAAGAAGATAGCTAATTAGTATAAGATAGATCTTAATGGGCGTCTTCCAGATACTCCTATGGCTAAATTAGAACTTTTACCTACTAATTACCAATTAATCTATCTGACGCGTCCGTCCCCTAATATAAACCTATTAGTCTGTCCTATATCCCTACTAGCTTCTACAATACTATATTAGAGAAAACTGGGTTTAGTACTTTATACAGCTACTATAACGCGTCCGGATATTGCCTTTATAGTATTACAGCTGGTAAGGTTTAATTAGGACCTAAGCTAAGAGCACTATTAAGCGGTAGATAGAGTTATCTAGTACCTATATAGCACGAGGAGCAGAGCAATCTACTATAGAGGAGATAAGGAAGGAATAAATGGTAGAGGGAGAGATAAAGGAATACGCGACTAAGGATGAGACGACGGAGACGGTAGAAGTAAAGCGTAATTATTTATCTGTGCTAGCGACGTATTATTTGCGGATAACTCTGTTAATAGAAAGAGCTTACAAGGATATATTATAAAGCTATTTAGGGGACCGATCGCCTAAAGAGTAAATAAGTAGGGTACTATTACGATGTTAAGCATAAAAGCTAAGTTATTAGCCCTATCACAGACAGTAAAGGAAGCTATCTTTATTAGTAGGCTATTTAAAGCAATAACATTACACCTAAATGAGCCCTTAATTATTAACTGCGATAATGTTTAGACACTCTAACTAATTATAGAAGATACGGTAAAGCTAATTATAAAGCTCCAACACGTTAACATCTATTAACACTAGTTGCGTTAAGAATACGTAATAAGACGAGTGCTATTACAATGGAAAGCGATAAAGGAGATAATTGCTAATAGACTTACGAAGGCCCTGCCTAAGTAGAGGTTTTAAAGCTTCGTTAATATGATTGGAATGGTGGATATTAAGGAGTAGCTAAATAAGGAGAAGCAGCTGGAGGACCTAAGGGATAGTATTAGAGTAAGATGGAAGGATTTAGATAAGATTAGAGTTTAATTAACGCATTAATGAGCACGAGAAGGGTTATTAAGGCGCTAGCTATAAGCGAGCTAATAGCGATTTTCTATTTTAGGGATGGAAAATCCTAATTAGTTGGCAGAAGTTGGCAGAATTTGGTAGGAAGGTAGTTAGCTTTAACCTTAAAGAGCTCAAAGCTAAGGGGATGTGTTAGATAATCTGTATTCTCTAGAGGCGTAGACCGTGCACGAGTTACGTACATTGTAAACCTCTTTATCTAAGCCCGAGGGCCCTAGGTCCAAGGCCAATTAACTAAAAGACAAGATCATCAATTAATTAACCTATTTTATTAATAAACAGCTTAATATAAGCTTCGTGACAGCTATAATAAGGCAAAGTCTAAAGTATCTAGTTTCTTCTCGTTAACCCGTTACTTAGGGTATTTAGGGTTATATTTATAAAATCCGATAGTATTGATTATAATTCTGCTCTTAATATAGTAGATATACTATTTACCTTTATCGTTAAACCGGAACACCTAGCTATTATATTCTTTATAGTGGATTCCCTACAAAGAAAGAAAAGTGCGGCTATATTAAATAAGGTCGTTTCTAGTTTTATCTAAGTCCGGGTAAAATTAAAAAGGATATGCTACTAGGGTATTTATTTGGACCGTTTCCTAAAACTTATTAATCTTAATCCATCTAATAGCTTCTCTAATCCTTTTCCTATTAAAATCTAAATAGCGACCCTTAATACGGAAGTATGCAGAACTATTTAGTTCTACTTTCTCCTTACTATAGGTATATTTAAGGCATCTTCTTACCTAGGTGCCTGCGCAAATAGAGTAAATATCTAAGTTAGGCTTAAATAGGGCCTAGAGTAGGTTATATATAATCTCCCCTCTCTTAATAAGCGAGAGGAGATATTTAGTAGTTAACTTATACGTATTGTTAATGTAGTTAATTAAGAGGTCTAGATGCTTTAAATTCCTAGCGTCCTTTCCATTATTTCCGTGGCTTTAGTACGATTCTATATTTAGAAGGAAATAATATAGGATATTCTGTTTGATCTACGCGGAAAATAAGCGTTTAAACTTAGAAAATGGGTAAACTCTATAAGGCTTGCTATACTAAAGGCATATCCTCTATAAAAGAGACTACGCGTATATCTTAAAGGATTACCCTTAAAATGTCTTATAATAATTCGGACTTAATGTTAATATAGTAAGTAGGTTCTTTAGTTAACCTATCTACACTTTTATAAGTAGAGAAGAGGCCCTTATAGGAATACTTTCTTACTAATTTAAGCCCGAATAATAAACACGTATTACTTTAGTTTACTTAGTAAGCCCGTTAGGGTTACTAGCTTAGCAATTTTATATTTATAGGCCTTTTTATCCTATCTATAATACTATAGTGTTAGCCGTGTCTACTTATCTCTTTAACGACTTATACTTTATCTACTTCCTTATATGCTAGCTTTGATACTTAGGCTTTAGCTTCTTTAGGTTTAAGGTTATCCTTAATTAAACCCTTAAAAGCTTTAGGCGTAGTGGTAGGTTTAGGCAGCGCCTTCTTAGCTATAATTACCCTAATAGCGTTAACGACTTTCTAAGCAATACGCAAGATAATGGCGTTATAGTTTGGCAACAGATTAGGGCTACTTAGAGAAGTTACTGTAGGTTAGGTGGTTAAGCCATTTAGCTTTATAACTTTAGGCGTAGTAGACATTTATAAAGCTTTAATAAGGTATTAGTTTTTATAGGGAAAAAAGGGTATAATAGGTTAATAAGCTGCCTCTTAAGGAGGGTCTGCCTATTCTTATACTTATTAATAGATCTAATAAACGAGATCCGCCCTCTCTTATATCTATTAATACGGTATAAGCTATGCTATGGGTATATCTACACCCCTCTTTTAGTAATAGGCTACCCTCCCTAATTAATCCTAGCAGACTTTAGTTAAGATATATTAATATTATTTCCGTCGTGGTAAATAAAGCTATGGTGTACGTGCTTGCCGTACTTATAAAAATAGTCCCCTGGCTTATATATAGGATTTCAACTCTAGCACTAGAGTAAGCTTAAAAAAAGATATCGCCTAAAGTATAGAAGTGCTCTAATTAACATATAGAAGATAGGTAATATCTTAGGTCGAATTAAAGATATAAGTGCAGAATTGGTGCTAGCAATCTAGCTATGCATTATTTAGCTAGGGGAAGTGGCATATAATTGGGCTAACCGTCCCGTCTCGTCTCGTCTTGTCTTGTCTCTTCCCTTTCCTTCTCTTCTCTTCCTCCTTCTCTTCTCTTCTCTTCTTTCTTCTCTTCCTCCTTTTTTCTCTTCCTCCTTCCCTTCCCCTACCTTCCTCCCTCCTTTCTCTTCCTCCTTCCCTTCCCGTCTCTTCTTATCTCGCTCTTTCTCGTCCTAGCGCTCTTTATCCTTCTTTTTATTCTTAGTTAAACTTCTAATGGCGCTAAATAACTGGTTTTACGAGCTACTTAAGGAAAAAAGAAAGACGTTCAACGCTAATACGTATCTATTACCCTCCTATTAGAATAACGCGTTTAAATCGTGCCTTAAGGTACTATGAGAAAACGCGACATTCTTAGAGAAACGGTTAAGCTCGTAATAAAGTATAAGGCTATATGCACGCACTCTATTAACGGACGTTTTTATTAGCTTAGGTTTTAAAGTATTCTTCCTATACACTTTAGTAGCGCCTATCTTAAAACTGGCAATAGTATTAGTAAAAAACCTCCTCTAAGAGCTTTAAGGATAATAGGAGAATTACCCTTACCCCCGCGGTCTTATAGTTGCTATAAGTACACTTTATAAGGCTAATTTAATTAGCATATTAATTCCTTCGCCTCTAAAACGTCTATCTTTAAAGGTGGATCCCTCTACTAGTATAAAACAGCCTTATATTTTAAATAAATTATTAATAAATATTATTAAAGGAATACCTAATATTAGCCTAAGACTCTTAGTTATTAGAGAGGCATTCTAAAGCTTCTATCCCTTAAGACGCCTATTAAACGCTTAGTATATAAGTCTTAGGTACTCGTTAATTGGTTACTTATATATCTTAGAGCAAGATTTATTATAAAAGGAAAGTATAATCTTATCTAATAATCCTAAAACTAACGGTTAGACACCTTGTTCCCTAAATTTAATATATTAATACTTATTTAAGATAAACGCCTCTTCTAAAAGTCCTCTAAGCGCTATTATGCTAGTATATTATTAAGTTATAAATAAACCATTATTAAAGCGTCCCTAGTTAGAATTATAGCAAACTCTAGGTTTATAAAATAACCTTTAATAAGATATCGCACCTATAGTTAATATTAAATAGGAAATTTAATATTGCTAGGGAAGGGCTAGTACTTTTCTTTTTTATTTATAAGGCGCTATATAATTAAAAATCTTCTTAAGCTATTTTGCACCGGGATAAAGATAAGCAATTTATAGAAAAAGGAAAAGAAAAGAGGAGGACTAGCGGTTATAAATTACCTGTTTATGTACCTGCTAGAAACTATTAGTAAGAACACTCTCTTTATACTTAAGATTGGCTATAATAATAGATAGAATATCTCCAATTTATTTAGTTTGGGGGACCTAGATATTCTAAAGTTTAAGAAAAATGCCGTAGAAGAAGCTAGAGATTAACTTTTATCCGTAAATAAATAGCATATATCGCTTTAGATTACCACTTATTACTACCTCTTTTCTAACTTAATCCGTGCCTATATTATATAATATTTATACCTAATAAGAACCTCTCTCATTACTTATCTATTTTTTATACCTAATTTTTTAACCAGCTTCCCTTTACTATTTATAATATTATATAATCTGCCTTAAAATGCTATAGTTATGTCCTTCATTATGTTAAATTTATAAGCTCTAATCTTCTCCTATTCCCCACTAAGCGCCTTATCCCTGGCCTTAGCGGACATAGTTTATATAGCTAGAAGTATAACTACGTAAGTCGGCGAGACTAGTGGCTATAAAGGAGAGGTATTAAGTAAATATTATCTTTTATAAAGCGTTCTTAATTATAGATAGCCGTTTAAGGAGGAATGGCAGCTAATTTAAGAATTTATTTCTAAATAAAAGGCCGTAAAGTACATGCGTATTAAAGCACAACTATTATAGAAGATGTAAGTAATTAGGCACATGCTGCGCGGAATAGCTAAGCTAATATTTACCTTAATAGTAAGAATAGAATTGCTAGATAACTATAAGAGGCAGAACGTAAGAAATATAAAAAGAGGTAAATTATAGGCTTAAATAGAGAGTAGCTTTACGGAACTGTACTGCAAATAATCTACAAAGTAGGGTTAAAGGAAATTTATAAGGGAAAATAGAGGTGTTACTATAGTTAATAGGTTTATAGCTATTTAGTTATTAGTGCCTAATAGAAAGGCTTATATAAAAGAATTATTAAGCAGGCTAAGCTACGGCTAGATTTACTTTACCCTATTATTAAAGCTTTCTAGCATAGAATATTATGTGTATAATTAGGCTACTAGCTAAATAGTAGAACGGGTAAAGCGTCCGCTATAACGCGTATTTTAGCTATATATTAAAATCACCAGATATATATAACCCCTCCGCTAACTAAAATATCTTATAAGGATTAGATTCTTATAGCTTATTCTTATTTATAAGGCAAATTAACTGCAGCTAGTTTATACGCCTTTACATCGTATATATAAGTTAATTAATTATTAACACCTAACTTTATATTGTTCGGACTGCCGCTTGGTTTTAGCTATATTATATAATTTAAATTAACTAGCCAAGTTATAAACGTAGTTTTAGCCTCGCATTCTCTATTGTCTATAGCGTTGTAAGTAGTAATATAAGTGGCTCTTACTTACCGCCCTTAAAAAAGTAATGCTTTTACGGACCTTTTTATGCAGCCCTTATATAATAGGAAATGCGCTATAAATAGATCAAGTTAGAAATGGAATATATAATAAGAAATATCCTATCGCCTAGAAAACTGTCTTATATTTAAAGTGGGCGGAGTCTTAATACCTAAGGGAATGCGTATTCTTGCCTCACTTTTTTAAGCCTCTATATTAACGCTACGCTAAATTATAAGTAATACGCCTTAGTTTCGTAATACGTCTCTTCGCAATATATAAAATATATTACTATAAAACACGATACATTAAATGTGGCTATATAGTAGAAAGCATAAGAGTAAAGCAGTGTGGAAATAACTGCTAGATAACTGAGGATGTTTATATAGGCTAGTTAACCAATTAAGAGGAAGTATGCCGCTTATGTTAAGGATAAGGTAAGTAGGACTAGCTAATATTATCTTAGTCCTTAATTATATGCTAATATTTATAGAATCCTTATACCGTTTTTTAGGAGGGTTTATTTGCGGCTATAGGGGTAGATAGGTAATAGCTTCTAGGAGAAGTTATAAATTGCTAAGTAATAACACTAAGGGTATAAGAGTATGCAATATTATTATTACTAATAGTCTAGAATTAAACGCTGCTAGTTGTTCCTATAGATGTCCTATAATATATATCTACAATTTTAATACCTGCCCGTCTAACATTTTTTAATAACTTCCCTATACGCAAGTCCCTTAGTATCTAAAAACTAACCTATACTAAACTAATATTGCGCTTTCTCCTCGGATAAGTCCTAAAAAGGTAGTATTTTGGTAATAATCTCATATATTATTAACCTAAGACTAAAAAGGTTACTTATAATAGAGGGACTTTTATCCTAGCTTTTATAAGAGCGCCTGTATAGACCTATAGTCGGTATAAGTCCTTATAAGCCTAAGCTAGTAAAGTTATATATCTAGAGAGACAGATTATTAGTAAGCAGATAGTTTTAGGTACTAGGGTCGCTCTAGATAATATCATTACTATATAAGTATTACAGTCCCCTAGTTGCCTATATAATCTAGTTACGCCGCTATAAGGCAATAATAGAGGACGCAGCTGTTAATGTAAGGTAGTTTTAAAGCGTGCCTATTAGTATATACTCTAGGCAGATGCCGTCGCCCATAGTCTTATAGTACTGTAGTAAGTATAGGTATTAGCTAAGGCGCTTATAGACGGCCTTTTTGCGCTAGATATTACGCGCTAAAAGTACTTATTTATACTGGGCCTGCTAGATCACAGCCTTACCGTCACATTAAGAAAATTTATACTAGAAAGGCGACTTTAGCACCCAATTATTGTGATCCTTTAATAGGCTAACTAGGCCGCTAGTCCCTATTCTAAGTGAGGGCACTTAAGTATCGTCCAGTGCAATAATAATGGGGTACTTAGTTAAGCCTTATATATTAAAAGAATCTTAAGAATAAAAGATATAGCTAGATACTGGTTAGAATGGAGGTATAGAGGTATAGAGGTATTTAAGGTGTATAAGGGATAGCCTAAAGAATCTTTAGTAACTAGAGGGTACGCTAACTAAGCGCAGCCTCTAGATTAATCTCTAGCGTGTTTTGTTTTATTTACTAACTTAGTTTACCTATAGTTCCTATACTACCTTCTTACACTGCCCTTTAAAGTATATAACGCTGTAGTGTTACAGAACTTATAGACGATAAATATTCTATAAAAACCCTATAAAAGCCGCTAAAGATCTAAGTCTCCTATAAAGCCCTATAAGCGACATTAGAGAAAGGGAGGAAATTCTAAAAGATATAGCGGAGTTTGCTGCTAAAAGAGAGCGGCGTTTATAGATAATGCCTAAAGAAAATATTGCAGAGAATGGGTTACGCTTGCGACGTTAACTTAAGAGTAAACCTATATTAACGGTCCTACTACAGCCAACTCCACTTAGACATATAGCACGAGCATAATATTAAGTAGATTACTGTTCTTTTATAGAGAAAGTAGGAGGCAGGTAGGTTAAAATTAAGGATAAATATTAAATTGTATTTAATATATAGCCATGGAAGTATTTCTACGTATCCTATCTTAAAAAAATACTTAACTTGCCTTTGCTTGCCCCTACACGCTTTAGACTTAATATAGATTATTACTAGTAGAATTAAAATTAGCCTTAGATATAGGGTTTAATATTACGGAAATGGTTTAAATATAGTGGCTGTATTAACCTACGCAAGATTATGGGGTATATTAAGGCCTATAAAAGGTATAAAAAGGAAGATAATAATTATAATATAGCTTAGATTAAAAGGGAATTAGCGCACTAGCGCAAATATAATAATAAAGAGGGAGGGTGTAAATGCCCTCTGCCGCTAGAAGCATTAGTAGAACTATTTCTAAAGGAGTACTAAACGAATAAAGGTGACGTATGTCCCCTCTCTAAGGTACTACAATATTAATATATAGAAAGGCTAGTGTTAGCAATCTAGGTTAATGGTCTTCTAAGCCTAGGCTTTTCTTTAGTATTTTTAAAGTAGGAGGAGAATTTCTATTAAGCAGAGCTAATGTCTAATTAGTATTAAGGCTATTATTTCTAATCTAAATGCTTTTAATTGTTTTAACTCCCTATACTCCGTTTTAACTAGCTATATATAAAAAAAATAGGATAAGTATATTAAGAAGATTATAGGCCAGGTCTCTAAATTTTCCGTAATATTATAAAACTTTACCGCTTTAGACGAAATTGGATAATAAAGGGAAAGAGAAATTCCGGAGACTAACTCCTTTAGGGAGATTGGAATTATTTCTTAATATTAGCACAGTGTGTATAATTCTATAGATAAAATAGTAAGGGAATTCAGCAGCAAATAGGATAAAGTGCTATAGTTATAATAAACCTTACTCTATAAGAACGGTTTAGGAGATACTAAGGATATCGCAGCGGCTTTAATAAATCACTTCCCTTATAATATATGCTAGTGCGCCTGTACTACACCCAGCGTCTAATCTGGAAAGCAACCAAATATATTATCCTACTTTATACCTATCTTATTCTTATACGCGAGTAAGCGCTAATTATTTAACTTTAGCTATAGCTAATATGTTTGGATTTATACGCGCCTATACTCTCTATAGAGCCACCTATTATTAGCGGCGGCGCTAGTATTAGAATTACTACTGCCTAAGCTTTCGCTACCTAAGCTTTAGCTACTATTCCCAAAATCGTTATCTCTGTCATTGTCGTCCTTGTTATTATCTAGACTAATAGCATTATTATTAATACCTTTACTGTGCAGACTACGCGTAATAGTTTTGCTAGTAGTATAGTTACTACTTTACTGCGTTAAGCTTAGACTAGCGTATACGTTTAGCGTATTATTATACTAATAGCCTACTAATAGCTATAAATCTAATGTTAACTGCGTTATATAGATAAGTTGCCCTATATTACCAAGCAAGTTATATATAATTATTAACAGTTTTAAAGATAACTTTAACGTTATCTTATTTTAATAGATAATCGCTATTACTAATGTTATACATTCTGGCACCTAGTAAAGGGTAATATTGGTTAGCTAATAGTCCGTATAGTCGCTCTATCTATAATTAACGGTGTAGTTATATACTACCTTTGCTCTTAGAGAAGATATTTAAAGGGAGGCAAACCGAGTTATAATGTTTACTTTAAATCTAGAGTAGCGGCGTACTGGTGATAACTTTAGATATTATAATGTTCTTATAGGCCTTATACTCCCATTAAGCCGTTTAAGACTTATTCCTATTAGACCGCGCCGCTTATCCTAGAATAGATAATTGCTACGTTTATATCGCTATAAAGTTACTATACTAGCCCTATAGGACACCTCCTAGTCGCTATTAGGGTCGTCCTCGCCGCTTTCCCTAACCTTACTATTACTGCTATTGCTTTTATCTTTACCCGTATATATATCCTTACTAACATATTAATCGCCCTCTGTTTATCTATATAGAGAAACTAATTGTCTTAAGGGCTCTAGCGGCCCTATATTTAGCCTATACCCTTAGTATTTACTATCCCTACTATTTACTAAATTAAGAATATCGCTTTAAGGTAAGTCTAGGATATTGGCATTATTGTCTTTATTACTACCGTCTAGGTTACTAGTATTTAGATTATTACTAGTTTTAAAAGGCGAAATTAGGCTACCGCGGCCTAGCGGTGGCGTTAACTTTAGTATGTATACAGAACTAGATATAAGGCTCTCTGCCTATAGCTAGGCTAACCTCTACCGCTTTACTAAATAAGAGTCTTCTAGAGCTAGTTTTAAGGTTAAGTCCAGCACTTCTATAGAGGAGATAGCCGTATTAGTGGATAAAGTGCGCTTCCGCTTATATATTATAGACGGCCGACTTATTATACCTAAATCCTTATAGAGAGGTTTGTCCCGCTCTAGTAAATTATCTTTAAATACGTTAAAATAGGGACTCTATAAGTCTGTAAGAAAATTACTTACTATTATATACGCCTTTGGTATTTTTTTATAGAGGGGGCGCGTATGCTAGCTGTATCTAGACTATTATCCTAATATTCCGGCAACCCGCTACTAGATTAGATATCCCCTATACTATAGCTTGCTCTAGCTGCATCGTCCTTTAGAACTAAAGGAAATTATATTATTAATTAGTAAATAAGAGCCGTAACGCCATTAATATACCTACCTAGACTGCTTTTATTAAACAACCTATTTATAGCTAAGTTTATCTCCTTAACGCCTATAGCCTAGTTAGCCCCTTCCTAGCTAGGCTAGTAACTCTATAGTATCTGTAAAGGAATGGAGCTAAGATTACCTTCGCCGTCTACACGTATATATTAGCCGATATTTATTTTCTTATACCGTTTAAGACGTAAATAATACCTTAATATAGCGAACCTAAAGAATTAATAGCTCTTACTAGAGCTAGTAGTCCTAGATCTAGAGAACACAACGCTTTAGAGTTTAGTAGATTAGTTAAAAAGTTGTTAATATTAGCCTATTCTCTATTATATTTAGGGGAGCCAGCTTCGCTAAGGTTAGGTTTTATTATTTTAGGCTTCGCCTTAGGCTTAGCCTTAGATTTCGTCTTAGGCTTAAGTATTAGAGAAATATAAGGAACATATTTTATAGGAGGAAGTAAAGGGGTAAGTAAAAGAGTACTAAAAGAGGAGGCTATTTTAGTGCTAAGATTTACTAGCTTCTCTAGTTATAAGGATGGGAGCTAGTCTAGAGGTTAAAATATATAGCTACCTCTCTAAGCTAAGGAGTGTTACTTTATATACTGCTACTAATAACGCCGCCTAAGGTAGGATTGTAAGGAACTTATATAAATGCCATATCCTAGCGCATAAGCTTAGTTGTAGGGGGCAGTGTAAGGGAGCTGCCTATATTAGGGGGAGTGAGGACTAGCTTAACGTCCTATTACCCTTAGCGTCTTTAAGACGATTATATATTGTACTTATAAGCGCCGCAGAGGCTCTATCGTAATAAGAGTATACACAGCTCCCTGGGTAATTGGCTAGTAAATATTATAAAAAACCCTCCAGACCGTTTTCTGTATCTTAGTATACTTATTTACGTTATAACCTACCGTCCGCATCTTTTAGCTAATTAAGGATCTATATTACTTTAAATAAAACCGCCAATTTTTAGCTAATTCTTTAATTATCGGCCAACCCCTTACGTAGGACGAGGCTATGTTAAATAACGCATTAATAACCAATTCTCGCCGGTATTGCCCTATATTGGTTAGATAGTTAGCTTAGAGGGCTTTGTTTACGTCTTATAGCGCGCCCAACGCCATTATTAAGCTATTATTGGCCAACTTCTAGGCACTAGCTCCCTACTAGTTGCATTATAATGTTATAACCACGCTAGACACTTTATATAAGGCGAAGCATCCTATAGAGGCTATAATAATAACGTAAAGGTTATAGGAATAAAATTAATGCCTTATGCTAGTGACTTACTGCGTTATTACTAAGGGATCTAGCCCTAGTAGGACACGAATAACGGAGCGCAGATTGGCTAGCGTATTCTACTAAAGGGCTAAAGTTAGAGAGTATAATGCAAGGTAATTAGAGCTAAGATAATAGTATAAGTGCTATATATTCTTTAGCTAAAATATATATTAGGTAGTGCGTAGCGAATACTATTAGTAACCTTAAGGTAGAGAATAAGTTCCTAAACGTATAGGCTAGCATTAACTATATAACTAGTAGGAGGTATCGCCACTTTAACCGTAGCCGTAACTCGCCTAAGAGGAGAGAGTAAAAGTTAATAAAAGAAGGATAGGGAGAGTGTGCGAGAGAGAAGGAGAAATGTCTATAAACTACTTATAGGGACAAGTCTAGAAGCGGCTTCTCTAGCGGCGGCTTAGGGTACCTAGAAGTAGATGGCACAGTATATATAGAAATAAGATAATAGGGAGGAATGGATTAGTAGAAGCAGAGTTAGGGATAGTATATATGCTGCGGCAAAGTTTAAAAAAAAAAGCCTTATAATAGATGATTGGGGTGTAATAGAGGGGGCAGCTGGGATAGGCGGAAGAAGAGCGAGGGGGGAAAGAGATAGAGTAGAAAGAAAAAGTTAAGAAGGATAGAGGATAAAAGACGCTAAAAGGAGGGCCTTTTATGGTGGTTGTTAAGGAAGATTGCCAGTTAGGGTATAGCGCAAAAGTTGTAAGCGAGGCGCGGATTACCTAAATGGGGAGCCTCCATTTCCTAATGCAGGCTTGCCGTTAGATTGTTTACTTTAAGACAATTAATAGCAATAGGGAGTAGGTAAGTTAAGTTAACGCAATTAGTATATATAGGCAGATAATACTACCATTTATTATCTTTAAAGGAAAGTAATATATAGAATCTCTATGGCAAAGTATAGAGGAAGCTGTAGGTAAATATATAATTAGAATATTAGAAAATGGCTGGTTAAATTATAAGATAGGTATATAGTGGCTTAAATATTTTAAACGCCATACTTATTAAATGGAGGCATAGGAGGCCTCTAAAAAGGATAATAAGAACGTTAAATATTATAGCTACTAATTACTTATTATGGATGGACACAGTAATTACGTTAATATTGATTTTATTAAGCTCTATTAGCGCTATAAGATTGTACTAATATGCCTTCTACCCTACTTTATATACTTCCTACAACCTCTTAATCTTGTCCTCTTTTTAGTACTTAAACGCCTCTATTTATATAAAGTTAACAAATATAGAGCTTGTGGTATTACTAGTATTAATAGAGAGTATTTTCTAAAGATTCTTAGTAAGATTTAACCTTATATATATACTCTTAAGTTAATTAATAAAGCCTTTATAGCAGCTGGTCTCCTACTACTTAATATTAATTATGTCCTTAAGTGCCTTATAAAGCAGCCCTTATTTTTATAACTATCTATACCTCCTTTTAATAAGCTGACGCTCCTATCCTTACCTTTATACCTAAAAACGCTAAAAAGCTACTTAGATTGCGCTTATTACGCTTATACAATCCTTTATCCTAAAATAATACCTAAAGTAGCTAAGCTAGTTATTAAAAAGCTTATAGAACACCTATAATTATTAAAGGATAGACTATATTTAATATAGGTAGAAAATAATAATCTTCACAATAATGTTGCAGAGAGGAGGGCTAAGAAGAAGAAGAAGTGGGTAGTGCTCTCTACTAAATTAGTACTTATTACTAAATGGGTAAAAGCAATTATTGCTACTAAGGAGGCTAAAAAGGAAGCTAAGGGATAGGCTAAAGCTATAAGAGAAGCACTTAAGACGACTTAATAAGAGGTAGCCATAATCGCTAAGGCATAGGTTAAAGAAAGGAAGAAGGCTTATACTGCTGCTATAGAGGTAAAGAAGCTATTAGATTAATACTAAAAGCTATTAGGGGAGGTAAATAGGGCAGTGAAGAAGGTATAGAAGATGGTTGTTACTGCGACTAATATTGTAAACAGGAAGAATATAGATAAAGCTTAAGAGGTGGCAAATAAAGTAGCGGAAAAAGCAATATTAAAAGTAGAGGCTTTGGCAGTAATGTAGACACAATTAGAAGCTTCCTCTACTGCAGCTATTATAGCTGCTGCTTACTATAAGGCATTGCAAGAAGCTGTGAAAAAGGTAAAGGAGGCTATACAGGAGGCTACATGGGTAGAGGAGGTAGAGGATAATAAGCTGAGTAAGTTAAGTGACGATGAGATATTAGATAAGGACATTAATGTGGAAATAGGTGACGTCTAGTTAATTAAGTAGTAATTAACACCTTAAAATACCAGAAAATATTGATATAGAGCCTCTATTATAGAAAAATAGGGCTTTATATAACCTCTATAAGACGACTATACCGTGTGATGTTTTTACTAGTATTTTTGCCTACAAACAAGCATTTGGCAGAATTTTGGTGTTTAAAACTGTTATAACCCTATAGACCGTCATAACCCCGTTAGTTACGTTAGGCGTAATAGATATAACTTAGGTAAAGTTTTAATGTTCCAAATGGTTATAACCTAGGGTGCGGTTAAAACCCCGTTACCTACGTTAGAGGTTAGAGAGTTAAACTTACCGCTGCTACTACTCCTTAATATTGCCGAACTATAGTATAGTTAAGTCTGTGTAATTAATCTATATAATATCTAACTTATTAATATTCTCCGTATGCGCACGGTAGTATTCTAGAGGATAAGTGTGCTCCTAAACACACCCTTTATCCGTTATCTACATATTAGACACATCGCCTCTATTAGTGTCTTTATCTACACTTGTTAGGTCTGTCACGTATTCCGAATCGTCATCTGACGCCGCTGAGGATGATGAGTATCGCTCTAAAGCACAGCGACGCATAGCGGGATCGATCTTCCGTTAGGTTTGGGAGCGACGATGGGGGTGACGAAAGTGACTTGAAAAGACGGGTATGGATCCAAGTGTGAGTGATGGATGAATCGTTTGAAGAGCAGTAGGGAGGGTTCGCGAGACGGAGAGGGTTCGAGAGACGGAGAGGGTTCACGAGAGAGGGTTGAGGGCGGTAGTGGTTGCTGCTTGATATGTAGGGGTGGTAATGAAGAGAGAAGAGAATGGATGTTCGTGGGTATGGAATGGGCGAAGCCATCTTTAAAATACTCTGGCGCGCGACAACTGGGGGCTCAATTTTGGGACCCCAAGGTGACGGGGAATAAAAGGTGATAGGGGTGCGGCGTGCCTGGCCCTAGGCGAAGCCGAGGCGGCTTTCTCTTTTGATGACATCGTTGGCGCCTGAGCTAGTCTAAAGCAGGCAATCCGGGCAGACGCCCGCACTGGCCACTAACTATAGGTTTTGGGGGGTTTTTGGGCAAGTCAGCCTCAGAAAATGGTATTAGAAACCGCTAAAAACGGCAGCTAAATTGCCGTCTTATTATTATAATGTCACGGGGCGGGGGCAGTGGCTACAAGACGTATGTATTCGAGGAGTCTACAAGACGTTGCGCGATCGATCGTAAGGGTCGAGGGCGTAAGGAGGTGATATACCTACGCGTAGCTGACATAAGCTGTACGCGAGGTGTACGCGAGAGCACGGGGCTCTCCTATGGAGGCCCCTGCGGTGGGGTTCCGTGACACTACCCCCCCTCCTATAGAGGCGGAGCTCCGGCGACGCTATGGTTACTATATATATATATAAAAGGGACACTTAGGGTATAGAAAAAAAGAAAGGGGGGTATTACTAAAGGCTTAAAACAACGTTATATAATAAGGCTTGGCATCTAAGAATCCGACTAATTAGATAACTTTAACCGCCGGTTAAAGTTCCTAAATATCTTAACGATATTCTGGTTACGTAATCGCACTTTACCGCAATCTAACGGCAATCTAACGGTAATTTGCCCCTACGTAGTAATATATAACGGTTTAACTCTATAAAGGCTCCTATAGAGGATTAGGTATAAAATCTCTGCTTAGGCCCAGTTTTTATAGGTTTGCGTAGTAAAAGTCGCTAATTAGATCCTTTATATTTTTAAAGTCTTCCCATAGTTACCATTCTGGCTAATCTATATTAAATCCTATATATATAGCTCTGTAGTAAAGCCGTCGTCCTCTACCTTTACTAAAGTATTTAGAGTTAATAATTCGTTTAACAGTCTACTCCTTATAGTTCTTATCTTCGTTCTTATCTCAGATTAGTACTAGTAGGGGTTTAGGCTATATCTGCCCTAGTAAGGGGTTAGGCTAGTAAAGGTGTAGTAGCTATAGGTAAAATATAGGCCATATTCTACGGGTGGCTAGGGTAAGTAGGAGCTCTAGCTTATATACAGCTCCCCTATTAATAACTTATTTAATTAGGTAGGGGCTAAGGTTCTTATAATTAAGTAACTTTATAGGCCTCTATATAGAGATATTACGTGCATCTAGCTATACCTAGTCGCCAACACGTATCTCCGGTAGTGGCGTTCTATAACAGTTGGCGAAATAGGCCTACTTTACTTAAGCCCAGGCCATTTCTCCCTTATAGTAGTTAAGTAGATTTTTTATATAGTCTGCATACTGGTTAGCAAGTAGCATCTTAAGGCGTTTTCTATATAGCAGTTTCTTATTAATAGGTTCTAGTAGTTCTATGCCGGATTAGGGGTAATATCCCTTATTCGCGAAGAACGGGGTAAGTCCTATAGTAGTTAAGACGTAGTTATTTGCTATAAATTTACCTAGTAGGAGGTAATCTACCTAGTTATCTTAACTATAGGTAACTACCTGTTGTAGGTACGCTTTTATACTAGCATTAGCATTTTCCGGTTGCCTAGTAGTTTTATAGTAAAAGGATATAGATATCTTAACGGAGATGCCAAGGCGTTAGCAGATTCGTCTCTATACATTAGAGCTAAACTATATACCTTAGTTGGACGTAATTAAGTCAGGTAACCCATATAATCGGTAGATTTCGTAAAGGAAGGTATTAGTAACATCGCTAACAGCTACGCCTTTAGTTAGGACGTAGTGGCGCTCTTTTATAAGTCAGTATATTATTATAAGGATATTCTTATAGATACGGCCATATCGCTTATAGGGTAGTAGGTTAATAACGAAATCTATAGCGATATCTGCCTATTATCGTATAGGTACTAGTAGAGGGTATAGTAGTCCTTAGTACTTTATATTAAAGGCCTTAACGCACTTATAACTATAGCAGGCGCCTATAAATCGTTTAACTAAGTCTATTATTTTAGGCTAGAAGTAGTATCGGTTAAGAAGCTTATAGGTTCCTTTTCTACCTAGGTAGCCGCTTAATTAGAGGTCGTAGGCTATTTAAATTAGTTACCGTTATAGATTTTCTAAGTTGGGGATAAATAGATAGCCTCTATAATAAAGCCTATTTTCTTTTACTTTTAAGGCTGCCATATTAATCTAGCCTAAGCTTTAGAGTTTAGTTAGTAGCATACGGGCGCTAGCAGTCTTTACGGCAATAAGTTAATATAGTAATAGGTTAATAGAGGTGTTATATGCCATAATAATAAGCTCGTTAATTTTGGGAGGTAATTTTAGTTTTATGGTATAGAGCTAAGGTATAGTTAGCTCTATTGTAGGTAGCATACCTAGGGCTAAATTCCATACTTTTAGAATCGTCTATTATTGGAACTGGTTATAAGGGTTATCTTTAGACTAAGGAAGGTCTTATAAGCGGCGTATTAGGCTATTAGGCTTAGTACCTTATACTCCTAGCCTATATATAATTTTAAAGTTAAAACTAGAGAGGAACTCGTTCCAGCGTACTTAGCATTAGTTTAGCTATTTCATAGTTATAAAGTACTTAAGGTTGCGATAATCCGTAAGGACTTTAGTTAGCTAGTTAGGTTCTACTAAGGAGAGTTTTAGTTAGAATTCCTTAAACGCTTATATAATCGCGAGAAGTTCCTTATTATAGATCTTGTAGTTATATTCTTATAGTATAAGCTTAAATAAATAGAATACAACTAGGTAGAGGAGACCGTTATTACCTATTTAGGAGAGGACGCCTACGTTAACGTGGTTTAAGAAGTTAGTCTTAAGATAGAGTTATCGTCCTAGTATAAAGTAAGCTAAAATAGGTACTTTAGTAAAAGCATCTTTAAGGTCTTAGAATGCTTTCTTGCATTTAGGCGTCTAGATAAAACGTAAATATATTTTTCTTTCTTTCGCGGAAAGGCCCTTTGTTTGCATTATTACTATAAGTAATACTATAACACCTAAGAAGTTATATATAAATTTTTAATAAAAGTTAGCGAAACTGAAAAAAGCTTATACGTCTTTAATGCAGTTAGGGGTTTACTATTTAGTAATTATGCGTACCTTTTTAGGGTCCATACGGACACCCTTAATAGTAACAATTAGTTTAAGGTATTTTACTTCTATAACTAAGAATTTGCACTTCTTTAAATTAATACAAAGTCCTACGTCCTTAAGGCGCTATAGGACCTTTTAAACGTGCTTGGTATACTTAGAAGGGTTATTACTATAAATAAGTATATCGTCTAGGTATGTAGAGCAGAAGTCGTTAAGGTAGTCCTATAAGGCGTTATTAATATAGCTTTAGAAGCTGCCTGGGCCGTTATATACGCTAAAGGGTATAATGGTATATTTAAATTGGCCAAAGCGCAATACAAATACGGTTTTCTATTCATTACCTTCTTATATTTAGAGGCGGTTAAAGGCGGCGATAATATTAAGCTTAGTATAGATTTTAGCTTAGCTAAGCCGCTTAAGAGTTTTATATATAAGTGGTACGGGGTATTAGTTCTTAATTGTAATAGCGTTAAGTCCTCTATAGTTAACGTAGAATTAAATACCTCCTCTTAGCTTCTTAGTAAGGAGGATAGGGGCAGCTACTAAGGATATGCTAGGGCGAATAAACCCTTTATTAAGGTGCTTATTAATATACTTTTTAATAACTAGAAGTTTGTCTTTTAATATTAGGTAGGGTCTCTTATAGGGTAGCGTTTTTCCTTATTTAATATTAATGGTATAGTTATTAGGTTAATATAGGGGGAGTATATCTACGCTTTTTTATAAGCACATATTAATAAAGTCATAGTACCTCTTAGGGAGGAGCTTACGGAGTTCCTCGTTAATAAGTCCTTTTTTAAGCTTTATAAACTTTTTAAAGTCTAAAGGTAAAAGNCNNTAGAGTTCNNNNGGGGNNTCGTNTTCTANAANGTTAANTATATNTATCCTATTACTATANAGGACNTAGTCCTATTCTTTATTAAGCTTATATAGTTATAATCGGGAGGCTACGGTAACAGTTTAGCCTTTTCTATGTACTATACGGTAGAAGGCCACGGCACTTATATAGTAGCAGTTAGTTATAGGTAGGGTAATAAGGGGTTCCTTAGGTTAGTATCCTAGGGAGTAAATAGAGGCGGCTAGGCTATATCCTAGGCAGGTCTCTCTACAGTATTTATTATAGACGCATTAAGTACAATATTACGACTGCTTGGAGAAGAGTTAGAAGAAGCTAGTTGGTTAATATAAGCACGGTCCAGGATAGAACCCATAGAACTATGTGATAAGGAATAGTAAGCAGAGTCACGTGATGTGATCTATATAATTTATATAATTTATAAGATCTGTAATAGAGCAAACAGAGCAGACAGAGTAGATAGAGTAACGACTTTCTTAGGAGTACGGTTGTGTATTTAAGGACCCTTAGTCCCTACCTAGATAGTTCTTTTCTTATAGTAATTCTTAGAATATAATTAGAGTTAATCTATTAGGCAACCACTCCACCAGTTATTATTATGTTGTTGACTTACTTATAATACCTATATACCTAGCCTATTAACAAGCCTACCGTAGTCCCTACTATAAGGTTCTGTTATATAATTACTACTACGGTTACGGTTTTAATAAGTTAAATAACATGCCACTAAAAGCAGCCACTATAACGCCATTAACGGCGGTAACTATATTAGGATTAGGTAACGACACTAGTATAGCAGACACTAACTTATAACAACCTATAATAGTAGGATAGTTATAAATAATAGTTAATTAGTTAACGGGAGATAATGCGGCACTTAAAAATAGGATTAATAGGATAGAAGCAGCAAAGGTTAAGTTACTATTGATTAAAAGATTCTTAGGAGAAAGATTAAAGCTTAAAGGATTCCTTACGTAAATACACTTTAAGGTTATATAGGAGGGAGTAAAGCTAGCAACAACTATGGATCAAGTAGCATACGTAGGATTGTTCTTATTAGGAAGAGCACTTAAGTGGTTTAAGCCTTACCTTATAGAGATATAAGTGAATGGAATGACAATAACAAACCAGGAAGTACGGTTTATATTTTTAAGCTAAAATATATTCGTAGAACGACTTATATAAATATTTAGGGACCTAGAAGTAATGACTATAGTAAAAAGGAAGCTTTAGGACCTAACGTAACGAACCTTAGCAATTAAGTACACGATATAATTCTAAACGCTAGCTATATAACTTAAGTGGAACAATAAGGCGCTTATAGCATAGTATAAACAGGGACTTAAGGCTAAAGTCTAGGATATAATTATTCTAATAGAAGATGCGGATACCCTAAGAGAGTTAATAGATTAAGCGATTAAGATTAACAATAGGATCTTCTAAAGGGAATAGGTTAAGAGAGGCTAGAATAGAGTTCTATAGTTATATAAGACGTAAAGTACGCAACAACTAAAGCTAAGTTAGAAATTATAGTATGGCGTAGAGCTAATGGACCTAAGCGGTACTAAAGAAGCCTATAAGAGATGGAGTAAGAAACTATAGAAACCTAGGGGTTAAGGATTAAGTAATTATAGGACTAGGGAGTATAGGCTAAACTAAGGATTTTAGTAATAGAAGACGTTTAAGCAAACTCTATAATAAAAGCAATGGTTTAAAGATGGAGCTTATATAAATTACGGAAAATAGGATTATTTCGCCAAAGACTGTAAAAGTGGTTAGAGTTATTATGTAGTAAAGGAAACTAGACTAGCAGTATATAATACACACGTATAGAGGAATAATAGTATACTACAAGGAATAAAAGAGTGTTTAATTAAAAGTTTTGTGTTTTATTATAATAACGCATACTAAATTTATAAAGATGCTAAGTATAGTGTAAGCTATTGGCCATAAGAGCTAGAGTTAAAAAAAACTTAAAGGAACTAAAGAGTTAGATAAATGTAACGGAACCTTATAGCAAGAACTACGATAGGCTCGTTATTAGGCTAGGTATATAGGAAATACAAGTATAAAAGTCAACAACGTAATAATAATTGGTGGAGTGGTTGCCCAATAGATTAACTCTAATTATATTCTAAGAATTACTATAAGGAAGGAACTATCTAGGTAGGGACTAAGGGTCCTTAAATACACAACCGTACTCTTATAAAATCCTTCTTATACATAATATACGTCTTATATATAAGATATATAAGTTCCTCTTATTCCTCTTGTTTAATACGTAGTATATTATATAACCTTAGTTACTATTCCTCGTTATATAGTTCTATCGGCTCTATTCTAGACCGTGCCTAAATTAACTAACTAGCTTCTTTCGTTTCTTCTTTAAGTAGTTATAACATTATACTTAAAGCGTCCGTAATACCATCTCCCTCCTCTTTATCTTTATCCTTAAAGATTTAAAATATCTCTAAGTTGTTTACTAGAGGTGTAATATCCGTTTAATTAATTTAGTTAATATTATTGCTCATTATACCTAAAGCAATTTCTTCTTCACACGCCCAACGTTGTGCTCACACTATTGCTGCAATATTATCTCTTAGTGAGATTATACCGTTTTCGTGTTCTCGTTGTTTAAAAGAGGGGTTGGTTTATATTACGTTAGCGAACCCATTTTTACAACAACCGTCCTTTTACTTAAAGTATACTAAAGCGAATATTTGTTCGTCCTATAATATTCGCTCTACTTTTAATACTAAATATACGCAACCTATTACTCTTAATAGTTATCTAGTTCCCTAATTAATTTATCTTAGGGTCTTATATTTAATCTGCTACTACGCGGCTAGATAGTAAACTATTATAAGCCCTTACTAAGTTAAAACGTTCCCATAACGCGGAACAGAAGGCCCTAAATACTTAAATTACGGCGTCTACTCGTCTACTTTATCTTAAGAAGGTTTATAAGAAGGTTTATTCTAAGGAGTAGAAACTTATAGAATAAGGTTTATAGAAACTAGGTAATAAAAGAATAGATTCTCCTCTAATAGAGAAGGAAATAGATTTAAGTAGTTTAGCAACTGCTCTTCTTAGGTCCCCCTTAGGTAACTCGTTCTTTAGCAATCCTTTTTTATTAATGCTGCCTAACCTAATCTCTTCTAATACTCCTATACCTTTCCTATAGCGTTCTTTAAATTCTCTAGTAGCTCCTAGGTAGTCTTAGTATAGCCTATCTACTTAACCTTATACTATATTTTATTGTTAATATCCTTATAATTAACAATCTTTAAAACTTGCTATTTGTCTTCTTCTTATCCTCTATACGTATCTGCTTCGTAGCCTAATGGCTTAATATTCCTATATACTAGCTCTAGCATTGCGATGTACTATATAGGGTAGATCTTCATTTTAGCTAGTAGGTTTAACTTAAATATAACTAGTGAAATCCTTTATATAATTTTAAAAGGTCCTAGTCTAATATAGTCCAATTTCTTACTTAGTCGTCAACTCTTAAAAATTTTGTATAGTAGCCATACTTTATCTCCTTCCTTAAGATCTAGTCCCTTAGATCTCTTAGTATTATAGTACCTTTTTATTCTCTACTATACTACCTTAGCTATCTCTATAAGGTCTATATAAAGATTTATTAAATCCTTTATTCTTTCTTTAGCTATACTACTTGTTTTCTTTACTTACTATAGTAACAATAATATTCTTAGCTTATATCCATAATTTGCCTTAAATAGTAATATGCCTATTCCTTCTTAGGGTGTTATATTATATATAAACTATATAACTAGTAATAGCGATACCTAATTATTCTATATATAATTAATATAATACCTTAGATACTATTCTAGTATTTAGTTTAATCTTTCCGTTTAACCGTCTGTCTATAAATAATATACGGTAGAAGTTGCTATTTAAACTCCTTACTCCGCTAAAAACACTTCCTAAAATACTACTATAAATCTTAGATCTCTATCTGATATAATCTTGCTTAGTGCTCTATGTCTTATAAATACTTCCTTAACGTAGATTCTAGCAACATCTTCCGCTAAGATTTCTTCTATATATGCTATAAAGTATCCCCACTTTATAAGCTTAT
The DNA here is from genome assembly GCF_001692895.1 of Cenococcum geophilum 1.58. NCBI lineage: Eukaryota > Fungi > Ascomycota > Dothideomycetes > Gloniales > Gloniaceae > Cenococcum > Cenococcum geophilum. The sequence goes on from NW_027137567.1 coordinate 1,417,277, forward strand.
CCACTATCACTAAGATCGCGTTATAATCTTGTCCGGTAATAGGATCTTTTAATTTCAGTAACTTAATAATAAAGTCTTATAATATGACCTCCTATAATCTCTCTGGTATTTTAATAGGTTATAGCCCTCTATATAGCTTATACCTTATCAGTTTATTCCTTTAGCAATCTAAACATTCTTTAGTAACCCTTCTAGCTATCCTCTAGATTCTATTAATAATATACTCCTCCTAGAGTCTTAATACTAAGCCCATAGCTCCATTATATCCTTAAGTTAGTCCCTTATAGAAATTCTCCACAAACTACTCTACTATGCTTCTTGGGATGTACTTCGCTTCTCAATTTTTATATATATCCGTCTATAGATCTTCTAGCTATGCTTCTAAAATTCTTTATACCTAAAAGCTTTCCGGTATCTTATAGACTTTCTCTAGTTTATCGTCTTCTTAAGTTACTACAATTTTTAGATAATTATACCTAATTAATCCGTCTGTATCTTTTCGTAATAAAGCCCCTAATAGCTTTTCCTTATTTTATAGTTCAGCTTTACGGCTTAAAGCATCTGCCCGCGTATTATTTGTACCTTTAGTATACTAAATCTCGAAATAGTATTCTATAAGCATCTCTGCCTATTTAACCTGTCTTTAGTTAAGTTCCTTTATCATTAGGAATCCTATTAGGTTCTTATAATCCGTCTTAACCATAAATAGTTTTTCTATACCTTATAAGAATGCTCTCTATTCCTTTAATACTGCAACTATACCTAATAACTCCTTATTATAGATGTTATAGTTTAACTCTGGTGGTGTTATCTTCCGACTATAATATGCTACTAGATACTATCTATCTTAATGCCTTTATATAAAGCATACTCCTAGTACATAGTCTAATACATCTGTTTCTATAACCGTCTTTAGTCCTAGTTAATAGATCTTAAGAACTAGCTCCTAGGTAAACAACTCTTTAACTTTCTTAAAGAGTTCTCTTTACTCCTCTCCCTATACCTATAGTTCTTCCTTTTTTATTAATCGCGTAAATAGCTCAATATCCTTTAACCACTGCGCTATAAACCTTCTATAGTAATTATAAAATCCTAAAAACGATCTCAACTGTGTGACGTTCTCTAGTTCCTACTAATTTACTATAGCCTCAATCTTCTTTAGATCTATACTAAGTTAGCCTAGTTTAATAATAAATCCAACAAAATCAGTCTTCCTAGTAAAAAACTCGCATTTCTTAATTACTACTAGCATCTATTCTTCTTATAGTCTCTTTAAGACCCATTTAACGTATTCTCCATACTCTTCCTTAGTCATTAAGTAAATAATAATATTGTCAAGATATGCTATAATAAATTCATCTAAGTATTCTCCTAACACATTATTAATACGCTTCTAAAACATTGCTAGTGCGTTTATAAGCCCGAATTATATAACTAATAGCTTATATAGTCCTTCCTTTAACCTAAAGGCTGCCTTCCATTCGTCGCCTTCCTTAATCCTAATCTAATAGTACGCCCATCTTAGATCTATCTTTATAAAGATTTACGCATTACCTATCCTATCTTAGATTTCGCTAATTAAGGGTAAAAGATACCTATCCTTCCTGGTAATACTATTTAACTATCTATAGTCAATACACAGCCTTAGTTTGCCATTTTTCTTTAATACGAATAGTACTGGATAACCCACTAATAACTGCAATGGTCTAATGTATCCCTTTCGTAGATTTTCCTAAATAAACTCTTTTAACGCTCTACCTTCTTCTTTAGTAAGCTTATAGATTAAAAAGAACTTTAGACTTGTTCCTAGTTCTAACTCTATCTTATAATCCTATACTGCATATTCTAATAGCTTTTTACTTTCTAGTAACTATAGTTTTTTACCATACTTATGGTATCTCTTTAGTATATAACTTAGTCCTTTTTCTATTTCTTTATAGGTTGCTTCTACTTAGTACTATACCAACTTGGCTTATTATCGCATCTTATAACGTCAAGTATCTCTAATATTGACCTAACCTATAATCCAATTAATCCTTAGATTGTATTCCTATAACTAAGGCATACCTAATACTGCCTTATCCTGTCCTAATAGTAGGATATTAAAAGATATCTCGATTTATCTTCCTTTAATAGTTATTTAAATAGGTCCTATTTTAAGATTAATAATCCCTCCTCTATAGGTTATTAGATCTCCTAAAATCGTAACTAATAGGTAAAGTTNCTCCTTTTATCTATNNGGTAGTCCNATTCTCTTAACTACTNCTAGTAANATATAGTTTCGCGTTNCTCTACTATCTATTAGCGCTTNNAACTGCTAATCTTACCAATTAATTTATAAATTTAGGTGTTATCCTTAAATTCCTTTAAGGGTCTAAGGCTCTACTACTAGCTCCCTCTAGTCCTATAGGCCTCTACTTTTCCTAACTATTAGCTNCTTAATCCTAGTGCACTTAGCTTGCTCTTTAGCCAATACCTAGTTTGCTTTTTATCTTTAATATACTATAGATATATATTTTCTAGGCATTCCTACCACTATTGTCCGTCTAAGCATTCTTCCGTAAGGAATCTTCCTAGTTAAAGTACTAAACTTCCTTCCTCTTAGACCTCTGCTAGATGCCATCCATATATATATTTAGCATTCCTATACTATTACTTATCCGTCATTTAGTATATCCTTATAGGGTATTTCCAATTCTTTTCCTTCGGATTCTTATACATTTCGCATATATTGTCCACACACGCGATCTATAATAACGTATAGTATACTAGGTGCTTTAGGTTAACTCTTAGCTCGTCTTTATCCCTTTATTTAAACCTTTATTATGCTAATCTAAACGTTATAACTTTATTTATAGGTACTAAGATGCGTCTCTTACTTCTCTAGTCCTCTAAATGTTCCTCTAGATCCTTTAATATTATAATTAAGGCTCCTTTAATATGCATTATAGCCTTTTCTATAATTAGGTAGTCCTAGATAACTTTTTTATCTAACCATATATAGAAATCTTCCCACTTATTATTATGCCTTTACCTATACTACTTTTAGTACAGCTGCTAGAGTATATACGGTTTGTCCGTAAGGAAGTATCTTCTTATTACTATATCGTGACAGCCTTTTATATGTCGTTCTTCGAACCTAGTTAAAATCCCTAAATCCTCTTTATTTTCTAATTTAATAAGCCACTTAGCTCTTAGTATGCCTGCTCTTAGCCTATTAGTAATTCTTTATACTAGTGCTCTATCCTTTATACGTCCTAATATACTAGATCTTTTATCTAGTTTCTGTTCTTGCTATGCGATAATTCTTTACCTAAACTCTTCCATAGTTTCTTTTGGTTTGCGCCTTACGCCCTAATCCTTAAAGTTATCTTACTTCTTAATCCTAGTATCAAACTTTCAATCTTTAGGCTAAATACTACGTTCCCCTGGTAAGTCTTCTAGGTCTATATATCTGTCTCCCAGTCTAACTGCTATTTATATTATAGATTCTCTAATCTATAAAGAAGCTTCTTACCTCTTACCTATAGGTGTCCTTATTTATATCCCAAAATCTTAATCCCTTGGATTTTTTAATCCTAAGCTTGCTTCTAACTTAAGCTTAGCTCCCGCCTTAGTCTAATTAGGCGTCCGTGGTGTTCTTATCTCGTCTTAAGAGTCTTAAATCTCACTTATCTTGTCTTAAGAGTCTTATGCCTGTGGGAAACTCTATCCCGAGCTTATTTATATATTTCTAAACTAAGCTACTGCCCTACTCCATCGGTTTTCGTCCGTTATAGGTCCTTAGGTATACCTTATCTCGTTTTAAAAATCTTAATTATCTCTTATCTTATCCTAAGAATCTTAAGCCTTTAGCCTTTTGCCTTTATTAAGTGCCAAAGTAATTCGCTATCCTACTTCTCTTATGTCTTGTAAAGCGATAGACATCGTGTCTAGTGGGGTTTCGATCCCTACTAATATTCCTTATTCTATAGTGGAATCATCCTCTACCTCTAGTATAACATCTCCGAGGTCTGCTTGCTCCTAGTAAGCGGCCCTTGTTGCCTCATTGTCACGGAATGTTTCGCCTAGGTTAAATTCATCGTCCTTAATATCCAATCTATAAACTGGTTCGTTGGTTCCTCTACATCCTATAGATACTGGCTCTTATAGCTAATAGCTTACGCCGTACTTAGCGTCCTTATAAATTTAGCATGCGTTATTATAACAAAACGTAAAACTTCTAATTAAACATTCTTTTGTTCCTTGTAGCATATTGTCGTCCCTCTATACGTATATATCGTCTACCAGTCTTATACCTTTTACTATATAGTAACTCTGCCCACTTCTACAGTCTCTAATATAATAACCCTATTTTCCGCAATTTATATAAGCTCCTTCTTTAAACCACTTCTCTTGCTATAGAGTCCGCCTAAATATCTTCTGCTATTAAGATCCCTAATTCGGCCTTTACTCCTTAGACCTTTAATTACTTAATCCTTATCCTTTAGGTTTCTATAGTTTGCTCCATTTCTTATAGGCTTCTTTGGTACTACTTAGGTCTATTAGCTCTGCGCCATACTATAGTTTTTAACTTAGCTTTTATTATTACGTACTCTACGCCTTATACAACTATAGAACTCTATCCTAGCCTCTTTTAGCCTATTCCCTTTAGTAGATCCAATTGTTAATCTTAATTACCTAATCTATTAGTTCCCTTAGGGTATCCACATCTTTTATTAGAATAATTACGTCCTAGACTTTAGCCTTAAGTCCCTATTTATACTATGCCATAAGCGCCCTATTATTCCACTCTACTTATATTGCTAGTGTCTAGAACTATATTATATACTTAATTACTAAAGTTCATTGCACGAGGTTTTAGAGTTTTCTTTTTGCTGTAGTTATTTCTTCCGGGTCTCTAAACATCTGCGTAAGTTATTCTACAAATCCTTCCTAACTTAAGAACATAAATCGCACGTCTTAGTTAGTGGTTGTTATTCCGTTTACCTATATCTCCGTAAGGTAAGGTTTAAACCACTTAAGTGCTTTTCCTAATAAGAATAGTCCTGCGTAGGCTATTCGATCCACAGGTATAGGTAACTTTGCTCCCTCCTATAAGACCTTAAAGTATATCTGCGTAAGAAATCCTTTAAGCTTTAACCTCTCTCCTATAAATCTCTTAATTAATAGTAGCTTAATCTTTACTACTCCTATCCCGTTAAGTCTTTCTTCTAATACTATATTATTAGCTGTTAGCTAGTTAACTATTTCCTATAGCTGTCCGACCGTTACAGGTTGCTATAAATTAGTATCTACTATACTAGTATCACCTCCTGTCCTTGAAGTAGTTGCTGCCGTCGATAGCGTTATAGTAGCTGCTTTTGGTGGCATGTTATTCAACTTCTTATATTAATACCGTAACTAGGTAGTAATTATATAACGGAACCTTATAGCAAGAACTACGATAGGCTTATTATTGGGCTAGGTGTGTAGGAAATGCAAGTACAAAAGTTAACAACGTAATAATAACTGGTGGAGTGGTTGCCCAACAGATTAACTCTAATTATATTCTNAGAATTACTACAAGGAAGAAACTATCTAGGTAGGGACTAAGGGTCCTTAAATACACAACCGTACTCCTATAAAATCCTTCTTATACGTAATATACGTCTTATACATAAGGTACGTAAGTTCCTCTCGTTTCTCTCGTTTAATACGTAGCACATCATATGACCTTAGTTACCATTCCTCGTCACATAGTTCTATCGGCTCCATCCTAGACCGTGCCTAAATTAACTAACTAGCTTCTTCCGTCTCTTCTCCAAGTAGTTGTAACATTATACTTAAAGCGTCCGTAACAATAAAGAATAAGATCGACTCTACGAGTTAGATTAAGATATTATAGCAACATGCGGATAAAGATTAGTAATAATAATAATAGAGTTAGAGTACTTCTTAATTAATAGCGATAAGGATAGTAAAGGAACTAATTAGGGGTATCTAAACCTTAATAACGTAATAGAAGTAGAGACTAAGACCGCTATAGAGTAAGGTTTAGTAACGGGTATTATAACACCGTTAGATACGGCATCTATCGCTTTATAAGACGGAAGAAGTAATATTTAGAGATGATTAAGCAAGCAAACGACTACTAGTACTAGCTTACTACTTAATAAAGGTAAAAAGCTAAAAGCTTAAGATTCTTAAGACAAGATAAAAGACGACTAAGATTCTTAAAAAGAGATAAGGTATGCTTAGAGACCTATAACAGATAATAACTAATAGAGTAGAGTAATAGCTTAGTTTAAGAACATATAAATAAGCTCGGGATAAGAGTTCTTAATGGTATAAGACTCTTAAGACGAGATGAGTAAGATCTAGGACTCTTAAGATGAGATAAGGACACTAATAGAGCCTAGTTAGACTAAGGTAGGAGCTAAGCTTAAGTTAAAAGTAAGCTTAGGATTAAAGAATCTAAGGGGTTAAGAATTTGGAACGCGAATTAGGACATCTATAAGTAAGAGGTAAGGAGCTTCTTTATAGATTAGAGAATCTGCAGCGCAAACGGCGACTAGACTGGGAGATAGATATATAGACCTAAAAGACTTGCCAGGGGAACATAGTGTTCAGCCTAAAAATCGAAAAGTTAATACTAAGATTAAGAAGCACGAAGACTTTAAGGATCTACTCGCAAGACGCGACGTAAAAGAAACTATGGAAGAATTTAGAGCAAGAATTATCGCATGGCAAGAAAAGAAACTAGACATAAAATCTAGTATATTAGAACGTATAAGGGACAAAGCACTAGTATAAAGAATTACTAATAAACTGAGAATAGGTACACCAAGAGCTAAATAGCTTAACAAACTGGAAAATAAAGAGGATCTAGGGATTCCTACTAGGTTCGAAGAATAATATATAAAGGGCTGTTATAACGCAGCAATAAGAAGATACTTCCTTACGGATAGACTATATATACTCCAGTAGCTATACTAAAAGTAGTATAGGCAACGATATAACGATAAGTGGGAAGATTTCTATATATAGTTAGATGAAAAAGTTATCTAAGACTACCTAATTACAGAAAACAATAAATTATATTAAGGGAGCCTTAATTATAATATTAAAGGATCTAGAGGAATGATTAGAGGACTGGAAAAGCGAGAAGCGCATCTTAGTACCTATAAATAAAGTTATAACGTTTAGATTAGTGCGATAAAGGTTTAAACTTAAGAATAAAGACAAGCTAAGAGTTAACCTAAAGCACCTAGTACACTATACGCTATTATAGATTGCATATATAGACGATATATATAAAATGNANAAAAATCTAAAGAAAAAGAATTGGAAATACCCTATAAGGATATATTAGATAATAGATAAATAATAATATAGGAATGCTAAGTATATGTACGGCTAGCATCTGGCAGAAGTCTAAGAGGAAGGAAATTTAACACTTTAACTAGGAAGATTCCTTATAGAAGAATACTTAGATGGATAATAATAGTGGGAATATCTAGAAAATACCTGTTTATAGTATATTAAAAATAAAAAGCAAATTAGGTATTGGCTAAAGAATAAGCTAAGTATAATAGGATTAAGCAGCTAATAGTTAGGAAAAGTAGAGGCCTATAGGACTAGAGGGAGCTAGTGGTAAAGCCTTAGACCCTTAAAGGAATTTAAGGACAATACCTAAATTTATGAGTTAAATAGTAAGATTAATAGTTTAAGGCACTAATAGATAGTGGAGTAATAAGAAACCATATCTTACTAGCAGCAGTTAAAAGAATAGGGTTATTATATAGGCAGAAGGAACGTCCTTACCTATTAGTGATAATTTTAGGAGATCCGATAGCTTATAGAGGAGGCATTATTAATCTTAAAACAGGACCTATTTAGTTAACTATTAAAGGAAGATAAGTCGAGATGTCTTTTAATATATTACTATTAGGGAATAATAAGGCAGTATTAGGAATGCCTTAGTTATAGGAGTATAATCTAAAGATTAATTGGGTTATAGGTTAGGTCGATATTAGAGATATATAACGCCGCAAGATGTAATAATAAGCTAAGCTAGTATAGTACTAAGTAGGAGCAACCTATAAAGAAACGGAAAAAGGGCTAAGCTATATACCAAAAAGATACTATAGGTATAGTAAGAAACTATAGTTACCTAAGAGCGAAAAGCTGTTAGAATATGTAGTATAGGACTATAAAATAGAGTTAGAAGAAGGAATAAGTCTAAGGTTCTTTCTAATCTATAAGCTTACCGAAGAAGAAGGCAGAGCACTAAAAAAGTTTATCTAAGAAAACTTACGAAAGGGATATATTAGACTATTGCAGTTATTAGCGGGTTATCCGGTACTGTTTATACTAAAAAAGAATAGTAAACTAAGGCTATGTATCGACTATAGACAGTTAAACAGTATTACTAGAAAAGATAGGTATCCTTTACCCTTAATTAGTAAAATCTAAGATAGGATAGGCAATGTATAAATCTTTATGAAGATAGATCTAAGATAGGCGTACTATTAGATTAGAATTAAGGAAGGCGATAAATAAAAGGCAGCCTTTAGGTTAAAGGAAGGACTATATAAACCATTAGTTATGCAATTTGGGCTTATAAACGCACTAGCAACGTTCTAGAAGCGTATTAATAATATATTAGGAGAATATTTAGATAAATTTATTATAGTATACTTTAACGATATTATTATCTACTTAATAAGTAAGGAAGAGCATGGAGAATACATTAAATAGGTCTTAAAGAGACTATAGGAAGAACAGATACTAGTAGCAATTAAAAAATACGAGTTCTTTACTAGGAAGACCGATTTTGTTAAATTTATTATTAAACTAGGCTAACTTAGTATAGATCTAAAGAAGATTAAGGCTATAGTAAATTAGTAAGAACTAGAGAATGTAACGCAATTAAGGTTATTTCTAGGGTTTTACAATTACTGCAGAAGGTTTATAGCGTAATAGTTAAAGGATATTAAACTATTTACGCGATTAACAAAGAAAGAAGAACTATAGGCATAGGAAGAGGAATAGCGAGAACTCTTTAAAAAAGTTAAAAAGTTATTTACCTAGGAGCTAGTTCTTAAGATCTATTAACCCAGACTAGAGACGGTTATAGAAATAGATATATTAGACTTTATATTAGGAGTATATCTTATACAAAGACACCTAGACGGATGGCATCTAGTAGCATATTATAGTCGGAAGATAATACTACTAGAGTTAAACTATAACATCTATAACAAGGAGTTATTAGGTATAGTTATAGTACTAAAGAAATAAAGAGCGTTCTTATAAGGTACAGAAAAACCATTTATAGTTAAAATAGATTATAAGAACCTAACGGGGTTCCTAATAATAAAAGAACTTAACTAAAGATAGGTTAAATAGGCGGAGATGCTTATAGAATACCATTTTAAGATTTAGTATACTAAGGGCATAGATAACACGCGAGCTAATGCGTTAAGTCGAAAGGCCGAGCTATAAAGTAATAATAAGCCATTAGGGGCTTTACTACGAAAAGACATAGATAGACTAATTAGGTACAATTATCTAAAAATTACAGTAACTTAAGAAAATGAGTTAGAAAAGATTTATAAGACACTAGAAAGCTTTTAGGTATAAAGAATTTTAAAAGCACAGCTAGAAGATCCGCAGTTAGATATATACGAAAATTAAGAAGCGAAGTACATCCTAAGAAGTATAGCAGAGTAGTTTATAGAAGACTTCTATAAGGGACTAACTTAAGGACATAATAGAGCTATAGGCTTAGTATTAAGACTTTAGGAGGAGTATATTATTAATAGAATCTAGAGGATAGCTAGAAGAGTTACTAAAGAGTATCTAGATTATTAAAGAAATAAACTAATAAGGCATAAGCCATATAGAGGGCTATAACCTATTAAAATACTAGAGAGACTATAGGAGGTTATATTATAGGACTTTATTATTAAGTTACTAAAGTTAAAAGACCCTATCACCGGATAAGATTATAACGCGATTTTAGTAATAGTAGATAAGCTTACAAAGTGGGGATACTTTATAGCCTATACGGAAGAAATCTTAGCGGAGGATGTTGCTAGAATCTATATTAAAGAAGTGTTTATAAGACATAGAGTACTAAGTAAAATTATATTAGATAGAGATCTAAGATTTATAGCAGTATTTTAGGAAGTATTCTTAGTAGAGTAAGGAGTTCGAGCAGTAACTTCTACCGTATATTATCTACAGACAGACGGCTAAATGGAAAGGTTAAACTAGACGCTAGAATAGTATCTAAGGTATTATATTAATTATGCATAGAATAATTAGGTATCGCTATTACTAGTTATATAGTTTATATATAATGCAACACTATAAAAAGTGTTAGGAATAAAGGTAAATGGTCACTATATAAGGCATATTGCCGTCACATATAGCAAGTTGCCGTTACGTGCGGCAAGTTGCCATCATGTGCCGCCGCGGCACTAGCGTGGTGAGGAACCTTAAGTTCCTCACCCCTTTCTTTAAGAAGAAATATAATTAATAATTATTATACTATCTACGAACCGTAGCTACATAATATCCCCTTATAAGTCCAACACTAATTAGTGGTTAGCTTTACTGTTATACCATAGAGCAGCTAGGTATTCCACTAAGAAGAGACGAGCCACTATACTAGTGCTACTCGTGCTAAAGGAAGCTGTTTTTTAAGGTTAGAACTAGTCCTAAACCTTAAATAGAACTCTTCTACGAATCTAAGGATCTAAAGGCCAGAACTGGTCCTAAGCCTTTCTAAGATTACGGATTCTTACGTCTATTACGCAGAATAACACGCTTTATAAGTCTTTGCGATTTAAGGCTAGAACTGGTCCTAAGCCCTATAATTATAAATATATATTATAAACGCGTACTAAACAATAATCCCTATACTACTAATATTCCCTTCCTCTAAAGATATAACTATGGCCACTCTAAACAACTAAAGAGACTCCTTACCACTAGGGGTAGCTATATATATGAAACTTATTAATAAAGATTAGGATATATTTACCTTTAATGCAATAACCTATACTATAAAACAAGTTAACGGCTTTCTTTTACACCATATTCTATTTTATTAAGATAGCTACTACGCCAATTTACAGTTATGGGAATACTTTAGGGAGGATTTTATAGGATGGACCGCCGACACCTAGGCACTTAGCAATATTAATATTATTTAGGATTTTTAAGACTCCCTCTAAAGGAATAGGGTATATGTTATTAAGGACGGTAACCTAATTACTAGTAATATTTACGCCGTTCTTACTAGTATAGAAGAACTAGTATAGATAGAAGCTAAGATTATACGTTAACTATAGAAACCTAAAACTAACCTATATTCTTTAGAAGGCAACTTTAATTTGGAACGAAACCCCTAGAACGCTACTCTCCCACCTAAAGGTACTCTCCCACCTAGAGGTGTTTTTTCTTTACCTCTACTACCTCTAACTTCTCTATCCTAGCTAACTAATAAGCCTCTATTTTAAGAAGTTACGAATCTAATAAAGGTATATTTAGATAAAGAAAAGAAGTTTGGAGGAGAATTATACGACATACTTAGAGCAAAACTATAGGTCTTTTATAACTGCTATAATAAGGTTAGAATTTAATGCTACTAGTTCTATTATGCTTTCTCTATTATGTTAAAGGGACGGGCGGTAATATTCTATTACGACCATATTGTAGGTAAAAACTATAGCTTTAATATAATGCTTTAGCTTACTAGAGCCCACTTTAAAACTAATAAGAACCGCTAACTCTATATGTCCGAATAGCGGGAGACTATATTTTAGAGAGTTATCGCTTCTAACCTAATAACGACTTGCCTAGAGTATCTTTAACTACTCTTTAATAAACTTTAGAAAATTTAACGTGGTCTTACTAAAACCTACTAAAATAAGAACAGTCTAAGGGACTAGGTTATCTTAGTATACCGTGGCGTTTCTAAGTATAACTTGGCGCTATATAAACCTATAGATATGTTTAAAGGAGTATATACTAAGCTACGCTCCGCTATAGGTACTATAATGTAAATATAAGAATCTTAATAGCTTTATACCAAAAGCCCTACCTAACTAAGCGTTCCCGACTAACACGATTATAACTAGACTAATTAAATATATAGCGGCCGTAGTAGGGAATATAGCAAAGGGTATAATTAACGTTAACTATAAGGTAATTATAGAGGTCCTCGTAGAGGTTTATTTTAAAGTAATTGCTAGAAGAAGTGCTATATTTATAAGAAGCTAAATTGCTAGTTAAATAGATACTCTCTTAATAAGCGAAAGGAGGTATATAATAAGTTCCGATAGAGTATAAGAAACGTTAGAAATTATAAGGTTACTATAGCCTACTTTTAAAGCTTTCTAGTCTAATATAAAGGTATAGAAGACCTTAAGGATAAAGTTAATAAGGCTAAATAGCTCCTTATAGATATGGACATTAAGGACTACTCTCCTAACTAATACTTTACTAAGTATAGTAAGGTAAATGGTATATAAACCGTCGCTATCCTTAATAACCAATCTACGTTCCATTCTGTTATAAAGTTAGATATCTTTAATAAGCTAAAGGAAAGTTCTATATTCTCCTTTAACGACAGATACTTAGCAAACGTCTTTTATAGTATTATGCTAGATACTAGAGCCGCAGGAGTATCTATAGTAGGAGAACCTTAAGTTTAAGCTCTTTAGCAGCTTAATAGCTCTATTTAAATTAACTAATTAACGGCAGGCCAATATACAATTTGCTTTAGTAAGGGTACTATAATCTCTCTCGGCACAATTAAGGTCCAAACCCTATTAGGATATATTACCTTCTATATTATTCCCGCGAATACCCCATTCCTATTTTGTATCTAAGATATAAATAAATTAGGTATTAAGCTTAATAACCTTAAGAATATGCTTATTTAGGGAGACAATCAAGTGCCTATTATACGTAAGTGGGGTTACCCTTAGTTGCTCCTCTAATAACCAAAAAGGGGCGTTGCTTAGAGTTACTTAACCAAGTTAGAGCTACGTTAACTACACCGTCGTTTTAGCCACCTATCCGTTCACTAACTACTTAGGGTTCTTTAATAAGTAGGTTATAAAGTTAAGGTTAAGGCAATTAAGTATCTTATAAAGTACTGCTATTACTACCAAATAAACCAAAAGTCCCCTAGCCGATTTAAGTTTACCCTTAAAGATAACTATAACTTCAACTTTTATATTATTATTAATGTTATATATCTTAACGGCAAGCTAGTACTCTAAGTTGTTAACTTCTTAACCTTCTTCTAAGCCGCACAATTCTTAAAGGATATGTTAGCTAGGAACGTATAGGATACCCTTTAGTTATACTGGATTAATATCTACCTAGGACCCCCTAATTAAATTGTCTATAATATAGGAAAGAACTTCTTATCTATAGAGTTCTAATAATAAATAAAGGCAATAGCAATTAAGGTTAAGGAAGTCCCTATTAAGGCATATAATAGTATTAAAAAAGTGGAATAATATTACGCGCCATTACGCCGCGTATATAAGATTATCTCTTTAGAACTAAAGGACGCTAGCGAAGAACTTACCTTACAAATAGCTGTTAAAGCTATTAACAATTCCACTAGCCCGGATAGACTCGTACCTATATTGCTAGTCTTTAGCGCCTACCCATAAATAACTAACGATTTTCTACTATCTCCCTCTATTGTGTAATAAGCTAAGGCGATTCGCAAAGTAATAAAGGAGGTGCAACGCCTCTATGCTATATACTAGGTTAATAACGCACTAGGAATAAGAAATAGCCCAAACACCTTAACTGCGCTCGATCTGCCACTCTAGTCTAAAGTACGCGTATAGCGTAAAAGGGGAGGATAGTTAGGCCTATATTAACTCATTATAATTAATAGTTAAACTTATACTATTTTATACTATTTAGATGCCTTACAGACCCATCTAATTCCATTTAACTATTATTAAGCCTTACTATAAAGATAATAATTCCGAGCCTTTACAGGATGCCCTAAAAGATGCCCTAAAAGAGAACTACAATTAACATACTTTAGAAGGCGACTACAATCCCGATATAATTGTAGTAGATACGCCATAACTACGACGCGGTAAAGGTCGCCCGAAGGGATTACAAAATCGCTAACACCTTATTAATTTTAAAAAATAATTTGTTGCCGCCATTAAGAATGAAGTTGAGTTATTAATGGCCTTTATAATAGCTAAAGAGAAGGCTAACTTTAAGCTCGCAAAATAGCTTTAAAAGGAAGGTCGTATTATAACCCTAGGAGTTCCTTTTTAAGCATCTAACAAGCAGGAGATCGACGGTCTTATTATAAGAGGAGTCTTTAAATTCAAGAAATATAACCCTACTAAGTTTAATGGAGTTCGCATCTTTAAGTTAAGAATGGTTAATAAGATTAAGGGCAAAGCTACTAACGCCCTATTTAAGAAATTAAGGCTTATTATCTAAGGTTACAACGATAATGGTAAAGAGATAATTCTTACACAATCTCCCACGATTTAACGAGCTAGTTAGCGAGTTATTGTTGTATTAGCTCCCTCCTTAATAAAGAATAGAATAGCNGTTTATTTNTNAGATATTACTTAAGCCTATACCTAATTAGAGACGTACCTTTAGCGCTTAATATTAGCATACCTTCCGGAGTAAATTCGCCACCAGTATCCTAAAGACACGATTATAGTTATACTTAAGCCATTATATGGAATTATAGAGGTAGGAACTTACTAGTAGGCTACCTATAGTAAGCACTATAAAGAGAAGCTTTTAATAACTACTTCTATATTTAATCCCTACTTCCTTATTATAACCACAGGAACCCTATTCGGAATTGTCAGTATATAAACTAATAATATAATTATCTTAGGAGACGACTAATTCTTAGCTCTTAAAGAGGATAAGCTAGTAAAGGTAAATCTTATAGCAAAGCTAAAGGAAAAGCTTGACTTAACAACACTATTACTCTTTAATAGATGCATCCTCTCCCTAAACGAGGATTCTATTGCTTTACGCTAGAAGGGTTAAGGTAAGAAGATTAATATTATTAATATTAATTCCCTAAAGTAAGGATATGTGGAGCAACGCGCTCGCGGAGCTTATATTACTTCTATTTATTAACCTAAGGCTTTATTTAATCTCTCCGTTACCGCCTAACACTAGAAACTAACTAAGGACAATATTCTTACCCTAAATAAACGTCTTTTCTAGCAAATGAACCATCTTAATTAGGGACTACTTTATATGCCTATTAATCTTCCTACCACTAAGCTCTTTGTATTTATTAATAGATCGTTTATAAATAATAAAGATTTTAGCTCCTAGTTGGGATATAAGATTATTATCGCGAACAAATTTACTAGAGAGAATAATTTTATAATCTATGGCAATCTTATCTATTAGAGCTTAACTAAGAGCAAGCGCGTTACCTAAAGTATTTTGGCGTTAGAGATATATAGAATAGTTAGCGGAGTTAATATGGCAATTGCAATTGGAACTACCCTAAAGATAATTACAGATTGACTCGAACTTCCCGTTATCCCTATAATTATATACACCAATTTATTTTCCCTCTATAAGTATTTAGTTAAGCTCGGTACTATAAAGAAGAAGCGCCTTATAATTGATATTATAGCACTTTGGCAATCCTATAAGCGTTAAGAACTCTTTAAGATTTAATAGATTAATGGCCAAGATAACCCGGTAGATGTAATAATAAAGGCGAACCTAAATAAGGCACTAGAGATGTTTGTTAATATAAATACTCTATATATATAAGTTAAAGGTTGGGTTAAAAGGGAGTCCCTAGAAATTTCTTAGTTACGTAAGGTCTTAAAATATCTAGGAACTTTAACCGGCGGTCAAAGTTGTCTAATTAGTTAGATTCTATAAACCCTAACTTAAACCAGCTAATTAGGATTTTCTATCCCCGGGATGGAAAATTGCTATTAGCTCGCTTACTACTAGCGCCTTAGCGGCCCTACTAACAAGATACCTACCCATAACTTATAAGCAAGAAAGTACTATATACTAAGAGGCAAATTTTAGGACAGCGAGACTTATATTATAATAGCAATAGTAAGTAAGAAGGATTAATTTTTGTTCCGCTAGTTAAGCGGTATATATATATAGATAGCAACCACAAAAGAAGAGTTGCTAGTGTTGGGAATAAAGGCAAATGGTTACCATATAAGGCATATTGCCGTCACATATAGCAAGTTGCCGTTATATGCGGCAAGTTACCATCACGTGCCGCCGCGGCACTAGTGTAGTAAGGAACCTTAAGTTCCTCACCCCTTTCTTTAAGAAGAAATACAATTAACAATTATTATACTATCTACGAACCGTAGCTACGTGATATCCCCTTATAAGTCTAACAAAAAGGAATAGGTATATTACTATTTAAGGTAAATTACGGATATAAGCTAAGGACCTTATTATCGCTATATTAAGTAAAGAAGACAAGTAGTATAGCTAAGTAAAGAATAAAGAATTTAATAAATCTTTATATAGACCTTACGGAGATAGCTAAGGTAGTATAGCAAAGGATGAAAAAGTACTATAATGCTAAGAGATCTAAGGGACTAGATTTTAAGGAGGGAGATAAAGTATAGCTACTATATAAAAATTTTAAGAGTTAATAACTAAGCAAGAAATTGGACCATGTTAGACTAAGACCTTTTAAAATTATACAGAAAATTTCATCGGTTATATTTAAGCTAAACCTACTAGCTAGGATAAAGATCTACCCTATACAGCATATTATAATGCTAGAGCTAGCACACAGGAATGTTAAACCGCTAATCTATAAGGTAGACATATATAGAGGATAAGAAGAAGACAAATAGTAAGTTTTAAAGATCGTTAGTTATAAGGACGTAGACAATGAAATATAGTATAAAGTAAAGTAGATAGGCTATAACGAAACTACCTAGGAGTTACTAAAGAACCTAAAAAACGCTATAGGAAAGGTATAGAAGTATTAAAGGAAAGAAGGTTAGGTAATATTAATAAAGAGGAATTACTAAAGAATAAGTTACCTAAGGGGGATTTAGAAAGAGCAACTGCCGAACTACTTAGAGTTATTTCCTTCTCTATTAGAGGAGAATCCGTTCTTTTATTACTAAGTTCCTATAGACTTTATTCTATAAGCTTCCACTCCTTAAAATAAACTTTCTCATAAACTTTCTTAAGATAAATTAGTTAAGTAGACGTAGTAAGACAAGAATTAAGAGCCCGTTGTTAAGCATTAGTAGCCTCTTTCTTAGCGTTACGCGAATAACAAAGTTCCGCTAAAGCAACGGATAATTTATTATTAAGCTTCACAGCAGTAAATTAAACATAAAACTCTATAATAAATTACTTAGAGAACTTAAAGGCTATTAAGAGCTATAGGACGCGTATACTTAGCGTTAAAAATTAAGCAAATATTGCAAGATAATTAAATGTTTACTTTAGTGCACTCTAAATAAGAGGAAGGTTGCTAAGATAAAGGACTCGCCAACGTAATATAAACTAGCCCCTCTTTCGCATAACGAGAACATAGAGATAGCATTATTTCACCGAGCGATAGTATAGAAGAAACTATACGCGTATAATAAAGAGTTAAAGAAGAAGAAGGTGCTTTAGGTATTATAAGTAACGATATTAACCAAATTAATTAGACGGATATTACACCTTTAGTAAATAACTTAGAGATACTAGGTATCTTTAAGGATAAAGATAGAGAGGAGGGAGATAGTGTTACGGACGCATTAAGTATAATATTATAACTACTTGGAGAAGAGTTAGAAGAAGCTAGTTAGTTAATATAAGCACGGTCTAGAATGGAACCTATAGAACTATGTAATAAGAAATAGTAAGCAGAGTCACGTAATGTAATCTATATAATCTATATAATCTGCGAGATTTATAATAGAGCGAACAGAGCAAATAGAGCAGATAGAGTAACGACTTTCTTAGGAGTACGGTTGTGTATTTAAGGACCCTTAGTCCCTACCTAGATAGTTCTTTCCTTATAGTAATTCTTAGAATATAATTAGAGTTAATCTATTAGGCAACCACTCCACCAGTTATTATTACGTTGTTAACTTACTTATAACACCTATATACCTAGCCCATTAATAAGCCTACCGTAGTCCCTACTACAAGGTTCCGTTACAGTATTTAGAGTTAAAGGTTACTTCTCTCTTTTTCCAGTTAATAGCGGGGTTGTGTTATTTAAGCTAGTTTATTTTAAGGATAATAGGGTAGTTAGTAAGTGGTATAATATAGGCCTAAAGTTCTTCCTAATACCCATTTATATCTAGGTGGAGTTGTGCTATATAGGTAATCTTCTATACGGTATAACTACCGTCGGCGAGTTATAGGGCGCAGGCTTTAGTAAGGGGTAAGGTAAGTAGGTTATAAGTATGTATAAATTAGGTATCTATAAATTTATTAGTAGCTCTGTAATTAATTATAAAACGGCTTTTATATTATTTTTTAGCAGTAGTTCCTATTATAGGTAAAACTATCTATTTCCGTCTATTTATTTTTACTAAGTTATTTATTAAGTAGGCTAATATATAGATCCCCTTATTATTAGGGCGTTCTAACTTATAACTTAGGGCTAGGACTTAGCGTTTTCCGTTTCCGTATTTAACTCTACCGCTATTACTGCGTCTTTATCTTGTATGGTAGTGGTATATAGCGACGTATTTAGTATTTAAGGTACTAGGTTAGGTATTAGGCGGCGGCTACTAAACCTAGCTATTAGGTAGTTTGGGCTATAGCTATAATAGCCTTCTTAATAACATTTATAGCAACGCTTTAGCTTTTAGAGTAGCTTGTGTTCTCCGTCTAGTAGCTTCTATAGGAAGGTTAGTATAAAAAGGTTAATATTAGGACTAGTAGTATTGCTTAGGTAGTAGGTGTTAGTGGTTTAGTAGGTCTAGAGGGCTTTTATAAGGAGGTCTTTAGGTAAAGGTTTATAGTGGCGATCTAATTTAGTCGTCGTTTAATCTTCTATATAGCTGCTACTATATTATAAATATCATTGTAGTTATAGCTGGCGGCTATATAACTAAGGTAATAAGTGACTTTTTTAAGGAGATCTTTTTAGTCTTTAGTATTATCTTAGGTGAGGGCTCTAGTATATTCCTGGAATTTAATATAAAACTTATTTAATAATTTAATAAAGCTTATCTTTAGGGCACGTAGTTTAGCTTAGTTAGTAGCTAGTAGGTTATAGTCGTGGTATATTAGGTTAAGATTGTTAAGGACTTCTTAGTGGGACTGCCACTTTTAGGGGCTATTGGTCTCCTATTAGGCGAAGAGTCTATTAAATAGTATACCCTTTATTCGCCCAATAATATAGCTAATCTTAGTGTCTTCTATAGGAAAAAGGCAGGCGCTCTAAGTTAGTTTCTTACGGATTTGCATCTTCTAGTGGCTGTATTCTTTACGGTCTCCTTAGAAAACTAGGGGATTAAGGTAATATGTATTAAACCCTATAGTAGCAGCTTAGGTTCGGTTGTTATAGCTTTCGTTGTTACTTTAATAGGGGTTCCTATTAGGTAAGGCTGCTTAGCGCTAACCCTCTATTAAGCGTTAAGTAGGTGAAGTTGCCGGGGGCGTAGAGACTTAAGTGGCGTTATATGCAGTAGAGAGGTATCTAGCGTTATTATAAATATGCTTATTAAGCTGAGATTATAGGTATTTAATTATGCCTTTTCTTTTAGTAACTGTAGTAATAAGTGCAATCTTAGCCTTCTTTAACTATTAGACGTCGCGTTTAGACACGTAGAGGTTATCTTTAGTTTCTTAACGCGTGTTGTTGGCGAGCGCCTTACGAGCTTATAAGTCTTAGATAATATCGCGATCTTAAGTAGTACGCATCTTAGCTTGTATAAGCTTTAGGTAGTAGTTCTATAGAAGGCGGTAGTATTTATTAGGTTTTCGTGCTACTATTTTTATAAACGTCTTAGCGTCTCGTATTTTAATTTTAATAGGTAGTAGCCCTTTTACTTACTTGTCCGTAGTTATATAGTTAATAAAAGATAAGACATTATTAGTGTCTATCTCCTTAGGGGTTAAGGCTAGGGCTAATAAATTAAATTCTCCTAGGATTAATTGGCGTTGTAGGTTAAGTATAGGTATTAGATTGTTCTTTAGGTTTAATATAGTAGCTAGTAAGGAATATTGTCTTACTATTATAGGTTCTTTAGAAGTATAAAGTAAGGTAACTTATAGGCACGCTGCTTCTAGCAGCGCCTATAGTATTACAGAGACGTAGAATTGGTTATAGGCTAGGTGTCAGTAGTAAAAAAGGCGTAACGTAATGTCATGGGGCGGGGGCAGTGGCTATAAGACGTATGTATTCGAGGAGTCTATAAGACGTTGCGCGATCGATCGTAAGGGTCGAGGGCGTAAGGAGGTAATATACCTACGCGTAGCTAACATAAGCTGTACGCGAGGTGTACGCGAGAGCACGGGGCTCTCCTATAGAGGCCCCTGCGGTGGGGTTCCGTGATATATAACTAGTTAATAATATTGCCTCTTAGTACTACTATTTTCGCGCTAAGAGCAAACCCTATAATAAAGCCTGTCTTATTTATATTCTAGGTATTAAGTTCTACAATATTATACTAAGTGGTAGCGTTAATATAGTTAGTAAAGAACCTCTATACTAGGCCAAAATTGTTATTAGTAAGGGCTTATTCTTATTTAATTAAATATATATAATAAGTATAAAGCTCTTCCTATTATTTTAGAAAGGTAGAGACCTAATTAATACCTAAAGGTTTAACTATAAGATAGTAAGGAAGCCTAGAGTATTTACGCTTAAGGACTATTATTATAATTATTTAAATTATATAAAGTTGATATAGAAACCTAGCTTTAGTAAGATATATATAATACTAAACAATTACTACTTTGCCTATAGTAGTTATTTAGTATTAATTAGTATATATAGCTTTATAAGCTTCCTATTTTCTATCTAAGTAATACTAAAATATTTGCAGATTTATACTATAAGCTTTTATATAGTTTTCTTTAGATAGATAAAGGCTAGAATACTAGGTAATAATAGCCTTCTATATCTAATCCTCCCTGCTAATTAGTAGAGGCCACTAGGGCATAGTTACATTAATAGTTATTTTTTAATTAAGGATTAAGCATTAAAAAGTAGGCGAAGTTGTTAATATTTTAATTTTAGAGGCAGCAATATACTTAATTGGGAAGGCGGTAGGCCTAATGCGGAAGGCGGTAAGGCCCTACCGTCATAACCCCATAGACCGTTATAACCCCATTAGTTACGTTAGGTAAGTCTTAACACAATACACCGCCTTTTAAATATATGTGTTACTTTAATTTTAGCAGAATAACAAAACTTTACTTAAAATAGCAGGCGGTACGCTAGCGCGGTCATAACCTAGGGTGTGGTCAAAACCCCATTACCTACGTTAGGCAATACCTTCATCGGGAAAATATTCGCAGGATAAGATTTAAGTAGACTTTGGTTTTCGCGTTTCGCGTAATTAATATGTAATTTAACTAACTTAACACGTAATTAACTAACTTAATACGCAGTTGACCTACTTAANATNNAATTTAACTAACTTAANACGCAGTTAACCTACTTAACATGCAATTTAACTAACTTAACACGCAGTTAACCTACTTAATATACAATTTAACTAACTTAACACGCAGTTAACCTACTTAACATATAATTTAACTAACTTAACACGCAGTTAACCTACTTAATATGCAATTTAACTAACTTAACACGCAGTTAACCTACTTAACATGCAATTTAACTAACTTAATACACAGTTAACCTACTTAATATATAATTTAACTAACTTAACACACAGTTAACCTACTTAATATATAATTTAACTAACTTAATATATAGTTAACCTACTTAACAACTTTAAAAGCTAACTGTATATTTCTTAATGTACGATTAAGGTAAAGTTATATACTATATATTTAACTATTATATATAATCTTATATAATCTTATACAATCTCATACAATCTTATAGTCTTATTACTTAGAGGCTCTATATAAGGCTTTACACGAAGCTCTACACGAAGCTCTGCGTATAGAGGCTCTGCACGAAGCTCTGCGCATAGAGGCTCTGCATAAAGCTCTGCATGAAGCTTCGCATAAGGCTCTACACGAGGCTCTACACGAAGCTTCTGGCGTACAGAGGCTCTGCACGAAGCTCTGCACGAAGCTCTGCACGAGGGTCTGCGTGAGGGTCTGCGCGAGGGTCTGCTCGAAGCTCTGCGTATAGAGGCTTCTGCACGAGGCTCTGCGAGATAGCTCTGCGTACAGAGGCTCTGCACTGGAGGCTCTGCGCGAAGCTCCTGCGTACAGAGGCTCTACACGAAGCTCTGCATCGGGTCCCCGCTAATATTCCCCGATAGCCTCTACACGTGCCTCTACCGTATATAGCCACCTTATTTTTTACCCTTCCTTCCTTCTTATATCCTCCCCTACCTTAGGGAGGCAACTAGAACGGCAGCCAGCAGAGGACCCGTTGCTAGAACTAGACGGACCGTTCGCCAGAAACTAGATGACCGTTACCAGAACTAGACGACCATCGCTAAGCCAGACGACCGGTCGCCAGAACTAGATAACCGTTGCCAGAGCCAGACGATCGTCGCCAGAACCAGACAACCCGTCGCCAGCTAGACAAACCGTTACCAGAACCCAGACAACCGTCGCCAGCCAAAACAACCGTTTACCCAGAACTAGACGACTGTCGCCAGAACCAGACGACCGTCGCCAGCCAAACGACCATTACCAGAACCAGACGACCGTTGCCAGAGCCAGACGACCGTCGCTAGAACCAGACGACTGTCACCAAGAACCAGACGACCGTCGCCAAAACCAGACGACCGTTCGCCAGCCAGAACGACCGTTACCAGAACCAGACGACCGTTTGCCAGAGCTAGACGATCGTCCGCCAGAAACCAGACGAACCGTCGCCCAGACCAGAACGACCGTTACCCAGAACCAGACGACCGTCGCGTGCCAGCCCAACGACCATTACCAGAACCAGACGACTGTCGCCAGAACCAGACGACCGTCGCCAGCCAGACGACCGTTACCAGAACCAGACGACCATCGCCAGAACTAAACAACCGTCGCCAGCCAGACGACCGTTACCAGAACCAGACGACCGTCGCCAGAACCAGACGACCGTTACCAGAACTAGACGACCGTTGCCAGAGCCAGACGACCGTCGCCAGAACCAGACAACCGTCGCCAGAACCAGACAACCGTCGCCAGAGCCAGACGACAACAACTAGCCAGCCAACACTATAAACGATTTAATCGATCGATCAAATTAAGGTAGCACAGACAGGTAGGCATAAACAGGTAGATGCTGACGGGTAGGTAGATATAGACAGGTAGGTAGATGCAGATAGGTAAGCAGATATAGATAGGCAGGCAGATACAGATAGGTAAGTAGATGCAGATAGGCAAGCAGATGTAGATAGGTAGGTAGATGCTAACGGGTAGGTAGATATAGATAGGTAGGCAGATGTAGACAAGTAGATATAAACAGGTAGGTAGATGCAGATAGGTAAGCAGATGTAGATAGATAGGTAGATGCTAACGGGTAGGTAAATATAGATAGGTAGGCAGATGTAGATAGGTAGGTAAATATAGACAGGTAGATGTAGATAGGTAGGCGATATAAATAGGTAGGCGATGCAGGTAGGTAGGTAAGTTAATAGGTAGATAGGTAGAAGAGAACCATCGCTGTATTATATTAAATTATCTAAAATAATAATATTTATTTTGTTAGCCTTATAAATAGCTTTAAAATAGCTTTTATTTATTTAAAATATATTATTAGTATAAAAGAGGTAAATATAATTATAGTTGCTAAATGCGCAGATTACTGGCAGGTTGCGCGTAGGTTGCGCGTAGGTTGCGCGCAGGCTGCGCGCAGGCTGCGTGTTAAAAAAACACGACATAGGCTAGTCGGTTGAGTTGCCAAATGCCCTCAACTGCGCGCCAATTGCGTCAACCACCAACCATTGAGGCCATTGAAAGGGTACCATATTTTGCCGATGTTAGAACAAAGAGCTAGCATTACGTAGATACTATGTATATATAAAGAAGGACCCAAAAAAGATGTATAATTCTATTACTATTAGTAATCTATCTAGCTTCTTTAGGTCTGCTAAGAAATTTTAAAATTTAGAAAAACCTAAACAACTTAATTAATTTTGGATCAATTTTTTCGCCCTTTTAACTATAGATTCTTGAGATAAATGCTGACAATTTAAGCTATTGTTGACTAAATTCTGATAAACAATTGTTGTGATATTAAGCTGCGAAGTTGGGAATAATGCACGAAATGCACCGACAAACTTCTCCGAAATCTCCGCTCCGTGCTCAGGCCTCCTGGGGAGTCGTTCCTCCGGAACAGGCCTAGCGCCTAACGACGCACAGGCCTGAGCACCTGAGGTAAGAACAAATCTTGGGGTTGATGGAGATGGAAAAAAAAAGGATGACACACAACACACGACCCAATCAATTGCATCATCATGGCTGCTCGGCGGCTGCTGAACAGTCGCATCATCGCTGTGAGCCTCGTAATTCCATGGTCGAGATGTCATCGCGCTTCAATGCTAACCTCCAACCCAGCTGAGACCGCATCAGACCGTCGCTAGAACCGCGTCCATCGTATCCTGGATATCAATAGCCAGACACATCTCCAATTCGCGCTCTTCGCGGCAAGATGTCCAAGCCTTCCACTCTCAGCTCTCCGACCCCACCGCCTCCTCTGTTCTGTCCTCCTTGAAGACAGCGCGCCCGGTTCCGCAGACCCTAACCGAGAAAATTGTACAGCGTTATGCTGTCGGCCTCCCGGACGGCAAGTTCGTTAAGTCTGGTGACTATGTCACTCTGCAACCGTATAAGGTCATGAGTCATGATAATTCCTATCCAATTTCGCTGAAATTCATGTCTATCGGCGCGACCAAGATTAAGAATCCGGACCAGATTGTCATAACGATCGATCACGACGTACAGAACAAGAGCGAGAAGAACCTGAGGAAGTACAAGAACATTGAGGAGTTTGCGAAGCGGCAGGGGGTTGATTGGTACGTGCCGGGGAGGGGTATCGGCCATCGTGAGTAAGACCAGATACAGCCAAGTCTCTCATGTTAGATCATCTAGAATGGCATCCATATGTTCTCTCAGATATGGTCAATATGAGAAATTATGGCTTCTTAGAGCCCGTTTCTTTTCGGTGAACCTCCTATGCTGATTTGCTTCCCAACCATTAGAGATCATGGTAGAGGAAGGATATGCCTGGCCGGGTACTCTGGCTGTGGCCTCAGATAGTCACAGTAACCATTACGGCGGAGTTGGATGCTTAGGTACTATATCTTGACATAGCCCTAGTACGGCCCTTGGCACAGGTGACTGACGACGCTTAAGGTACGCCCATCGTTCGTACGGATGCGGCGAGTATTTGGGCGACTGGCAAGACATGGTGCGTAAGATTAGGAAGAGCGCTCGCAAGTCTACCTTGCTGACAACCATCGAGGTGGCAGATACCCCCGGTCGCCAAGGTAACGTATACAGGAACTTTGCCAGAGGGAACTACGGGTAAAGACGTGATTGTTGCGCTCTGCGGTCTCTTCAAGAATGATGAGGTCCTGAACCATGCAATTGAGTTTACGGGAAGCGAGGAAACGATGCGATCATTGCCCATTGACGCCAGGCTGACCATAGCGAACCAATCGACCGAGTGGGGTGGTCTTTCTGGGTCTGTCTGCACCTTTTTTTAAGTAACAATTTTACTAATTATTTTAAGGCTATTCCCGATCGACTCGATGTTAAAAGCATGGCTTCGGGCAAAGGCCACAGAATACGCTCTATACGATGCGAACGCTGCAAAACGATTTAACCACCAACGTCTGGACGAACTCTTCAAAAGCCCATTAGAGGCCGACAAAGGCGCCAAATATGCCAAACACCTCGCTCTCAATCTGTCTACGCTATGCCCGTACGTTTCTGGCCCAAACAGCGTCAAAGTAGCCACGCCACTCGCTGAACTTGAGCCTCAAAATATCAAAGTGGACAGGGCCTATGTCATTTCATGTACAAACAGTCGACGCTCCGACCTCGCAGCTGCGGCAAGAGTCTTCAAAGAAGCCGCTGCGAAGAATAATAACATCATACCCAAGATCCCAGACCACGTAAACTTCTACATCGCCGCCGCTTCACTGCCGGAGCAGAAGGCTGCGGAGGAGCAGGGTGATTGGCAGGCTCTGCTCGACGCCGGCGCGCAGGCCCTGCCAGCAGCTTGTGGAGCTTGTATAGGATTAGGAGTTGGGCTGTTAGAGCCAGGCGAGGTTGGTATCAGCGCGAGTAATCGGAATTTCAAGGTAGATATAAAATACCCACAGGCAGTAAAGTAGCTAATTGCATGTGGCAATATAAGGGCCGGATGGGTTCACGTGCAGCTCAGGCATATTTGGCATCACCAGAAGTTGTTGCTGCGTCTGCACTTGCAGGCAAAATTTCAGGACCCGGTTGGTATAAGAAGCCTGCGGATTGGGTTGGCGTTGAAAAGAGCGAGGGCGAGCCGTTCGCGAAGAAGAGCGTGGATGAGGCACTTGAGGCGATCATTGGGAGGCTGGATTCTATCATTGATGCGAGTTCTGCCCCCTCATCGGCAGAAAGCGGAGCTGGAGAAGGCAAAGAAGACACTCTCGCTGAACTTTACCCGGGCTTCCCTGAGAAAATTGAGGGAGAAATTGTATTCTGCGACGCCGATAATTTGAACACTGATGGCATATACCCTGTAATAACACCCGTTATCTATCTAGGAATCAAAGGCTAACTTAGTACAGGGCAAATGTACATCACATTATCTATTCTAAGATTGAAAGCTAATAATATACAGACACCTACCAAGATGATGTACCCGCTGAGAAGATGGCAGAGGTAAGTATACAGATCTTCGAGTGAAAGACGTTCTAACTCAGGATCTTAGGTATGCATGGAGAATTTCGACCCTGCCTTCCGTGAGCTTGCCAAACCAGGTGATATTCTGGTTAGTGGCTTCAATTTTGGCTGCGGCTCCTCGCGAGAACAAGCCGCGACTGCAATTCTCGCAAAGGGCATTCCCCTTGTCATAGCAGGGAGCTTCGGTAATATCTTCAGTAGAAACTCGATCAACAACGCGCTTATGGGCGTCGAGGTGCCCAAGCTAATCCACAGGCTCCGTAAGGTTTTCACTACCTCTTCATCGCAAGACGGCAAGGAGTCGGGAGAGAAGGTTCTCACGAGGCGGACGGGCTGGACACTCGAGTGGGATGTGAGGAGGTCGAAGGTCACGATTACGGAGAGCGATGGCAAGAGCTGGAGTCAGAAGGTAGGTGAGCTGCCGCCGAACGTGCAGGAGGTGATCGCAAACGGTGGTCTGGAGAAGTGGGTTAAGGCGCAGATTGGAACATGATTGGATAGTTTATTTAATTCCGAGTACTACGACGGAAAGGGAGAAGGAGGAATGAAGACATCTAAATTCAAGAGATTAGATAACATTAAGAGAAGGATGACGGTATCTTGAGTCAAGAGATTGAATAGCACAGAGAAAGGATCAACGGTTAGGCATGCTATTCTTGCTGACTCAAAAGTGATTTAGTAGAAGGATAATAGCACGGAAGTTGTAAATTAGTTGGCTTAGTTCAGTCTCCTATTGAGGGCGGCTTTAAAACAAAAAGTGTTAATGACGGCTGTAGACAATGTTCTGATGTTTTGACACCTACAACCAATGCTGTAATTACGACATGCCGCCTCTACTTTCGGGATCGCAGCACCCGCTTAGATTGTGCGCCTTCGACGTCGTTCGAAGTGCGCTTACGTTTGCCAATATCTGCTTATTCCGTCAGTAGTCATCACCTTGAACAAGAAACGATCTTACCTTTACCGTTATTCACTATGCTCGCCTCTTGCAGAAAATCTAAGGACGTCTGTAACAATCGTGACTTTGCTGATTGCGATACCTGTGCCGAGATGCGCCCATTGGTGCCAGTATCTGGTTGTTTTATTAGTGATTCTGATCTTCAAATAAGAAAATTCTCACCTTTGCTGTTATTAACTGTGTACGAGTCTCGCATCCAATTGAAGATAGACGTCTGTGCCGACCTCTCCATCGCGTCTGGCTGCCACTCCTTCCCTCGCTCTTCAACGGGTCTGCACAGTTCATCAAACGCTATACAGACCAGCCGTGTCTGCTGACAGTCAACGAGCGCTTGATGATTGAGGCCGATCAATGAGTGTCGAGGATATATAGTCGGAAATAAAACTTCAAGCGTTAAGGGGAACCGATTCAGCCTAGATGATCCCTCGGAGAGATTTGTACGGAGAAGATGAATAAACGGTATGCAGTTCTCGTCAGACGGCAAGATATTAAAATATCCCGCTGATTCTAGAAATTGCCTCAATATACTTAAGTCAGCCCTTGATGTATGCCATACAAGGAAAATTGTGTCTGGAGTGATTCCTGCTTGCTGAAGTTTTGATGCAACTTCATGCACATTGAAGCGGCTGATGCCTGAGATTCGGGATGACGAATAGACTGCTGCCGCTTTCGACCGGCTCATCCATGTCATAAAGGGAAACTCCCCATTCATGTTATGATTCAACCCATCTTTATGTTCGATAGTAGTATTGATCAGAGTTTTTCCCGAGACTCGCTCAATAATTGCCAGTTCCCACAGCTGCGTTGAGGTAGGTGAGAATTCAGTATCCATAATGACAAGATCTGAACCAGGTCGCTGTTCTTGGCAAATTTCTTCCATTCGGTGACAGACAGTATTATAACGAGGCGGAAAGCTCCATGTTTTTTGAGCCGCAGAATTGAACTTTTGCTGAAGCAATCTAAGATCAAGAGTAGTCTTCTTTTGGTGAGCCTTTCGAAGGGAATTAAAGAGATGCTGAGGACATCTTCCTGATCTATTGAAAGAGGCCCGGTCGCAATCTTCAAATGTGCAGATAGTATTTTTAGCTTGAAATTCTAAGCCGGCTTTTCTGAGAAACTGTGTCACTCGATAGTTGAAGTGACATATAACACAGCGACAGTTTAGCCTCAATCTGATGACTCCTTGTTTCTCCTTCAAGAAGAGACGTGCGGTATCCAAGTCAATAGTGACTTCCTCTGGACATCGCTCAAAAGTGAGGCAGCTAGAACTGGAAGTAGGACCTACACAAGTAAAACCCAAGGTGGTGAGTCTTACTTTGTGATGCTTTTCACCACCTTTCAATCATTAGCCATCGGATATGAGAAAAACAGGACAAGATGTGAAATACTCCACTTAGCAGTATTCTGTTTAAGAATCTGGAGGCGATGTTCTTTGGAAAAAGCCTTAGTTCCAGAACTACCCAGTTCCAGTTCTTCCTGGAACTCGGGTGTCCCCTCATCTTGCTCTTCCTCATCACGTTCATTTGCGTTGGATGCATGCTCGAAATTAGCATCGTCGGGATCCGCATCGTCGAAGTCAGCATCTTCAACATCCGAATCTCCGTTGTCGTCAGGACGCGCTACCAGGGACTCTTTATTCAATATCTCAAGACCATTGGACTGAATGATGAGTGAGAACAAGGATAGACCACTGCTGAACGGTAGCGGTTTCGCTTGCTTTGGGACATACTCATCGTTGATTCCAATGTGGCCGAGCCTGACATGCATTGCCCGATGTCTGTCCATCTCACACTTAGGGAATCGTCTGCCCGCCACAGCGCTCTGGCAAATGGAAAGTGGACACAGAAAAAGTGGACGAACTGAGTGGTTTGGATCTTCTGCATGTTGCAAAGCATCTTTGGCGGTCATGAATCGTGTGCTGCATCCCCGACACGGGCAGAGAATGGGATGAGTATGCCTTTTGCCATGCCTGTTAGCGTTCTTCTTATTCTCAAACACTTTAGAACAGTTGTACTTGTCAGCAAAGGGGCAAGGATATGTCGATTTGCTGTGTACCGAGTCTCCGTGTTTGGCCGCGGCGGAAGAGCTGTCAAAAGTCCTCGTACATTTGGTTTCAACTGCAAATGGACACGGAATTCTCATCCCCTGGTGCGCTGCTTGGGCATGTTCTTCGGCATCATTTGCGCTGTAGAAGAATTTTGTACAATTCAACTCCTGGGCAAGTGGACAAAAATGTCGCAAATTCGGGTGCGCCGATGTTACGTGGCTGGGAATGGACGATTTATCGGCAAACGTTTGCTTGCAGTTGGCTTCATCTGCAAATGGACACGGATATCTTATTTGTTTGTGAACACGGTTGACATGTTGGCGTAATCCGCTCGGGTCGGCGTAGGTAAGTGTGCAGTTCGGCCAGGAACAGGAATATTCGCGGTTTAAATGTTTTTCCTGAATATGCCGCCGTATACTGCTTTCACCGATAAATGTTGATTTACAGCCACACTCATCCGCAAACGGACAAGGGAATCGTTTCCCAGGGTGTATGGACTTGAGGTGTTCCAGGAGACGGTTTCCTGAACCCAATGTTGTCATACAGCCAAGCTCCTTCTCAAAGGGACATGGGTATTGACTCTCTGCCGTCTTGTGAAAAGGTAATGCATTGTGGTTAAGAATGGCATGTTTGGAGGCTTCCACCTGAGTGTCAAAAGTCTCGACACAGCCGTGTTTCTTCGCGTGGGTGCACGGAAATGCCTGTCGTTCAAGAGATTAGCATCATCAATATCATTATGTGTACAATAGAAAAGATTTCTTACCTTTTGGCCTTCCTTTTGCGAGGCCCACTCGATCGGTTCCATGACCAGTGGACTAGCGACCAAGTAATTTTATGGTTGTTTTAGTTGTGCAAATGTCACAGGCCTGCACGATATGACACCGAAAGATCTGCTTCTGCTAGGCGGAAATAGCGGAGAAGCAGGTCTGATGAAAGGTAGTACTGGCAATTGACTAAGAACTACAAACTATAAAAAGGAAGAAGAAGAAGAGAAGAAGAGAAAGTATAAAGAAGAAGCTTTTATATCGATCTCTCAGCCAATCAGGATTAAGGATCCTGATCCTGTGTAACGACAGCTTCGACTTTCACTTCCACATCATGTGATCCATGCAATGGGGTAACATACGCACACGCACAGATGAGACGACAGTGTCGTTGATACAGGATAACGGTAGCAAATCATGTATGCCCGTAACAGCAAACTGCCGAGAAGTGGAGGCTCTTATACATAAGAGTTATCGTGAATGGCTCGGCTATACAGGGAAATAACAAAGCTAGGTGTGAATAAGGGATCATTCAAGTCTTCTTCTAACTTAATCACACATCTATTCCAAATGTCTATTCACACCCAACCTAAAGAGTTCGCCCAGAAGGTCCGTGACCCATCCTCACTCCCTTTGTTAGGGTCCCCCACGGTAGTAGCATGGCATTTGTTGCCATCTGGATCATGGATTGTATTGTGAATTGTATTATGAGTTAAATCGCGATTTGGATCTCATATCTTCGGACGTAGCTGCGAATTCTGCAGCTGTCGAATTCTGTCTTTTTTTTAATTAAAGAGAATGTACCTCAATATTTTATTTTATCAAATATTAAAGATATTATTATATATATTTGCTCTTGATTAACGTCTGATGCGGTCCCAAGCTTGGTCCATGCAGACGAATACCGATAAATTAGGTACAAAAAACCTCCAAGGGAGACGTGAGAGGTAGTACTTCAGATAGCATCCGTACTGCATCAACGGGAGGAAAAATACCATTAGGTCACCGTTCTGAGACTCAGTAGTCCCTGATTGCCTATCTTGCCCTGTCTGCCTTTCGTACCATGCTTCCATGCGTTTGTAGAATACCATCAGGTGTTGCGTTTTCCAGCCCCTAGCTCCTTACTGCCCTGTGTATGTGTATGTATATGCCTGCTTGCAGTCCTCCTGCTCAACCTAACCCAGCCTGTTCTGATCACCCCCCTAAAAGCCAAGTACACGTATCTTGTCCAGGTCCAAGATGCCCTGGCCGTTCGGTAGGGCGGGCTAAGAAAGGCTCTCACAGGCCTTCCGCCTGCACGGTGTATACAGTCGCATGTATGCCTGCCTGCGGTCTTACCTCCCTAAAAGCCAAGTACACGTATCTCACCCTAGGGCCCCAACCCAAGCCCTAGAGGAAGATGCCAAGGCTACCAGGTAGGGCGGGACTGCGAGGTATACACGGTCGCATGTAGGTGCCGTACAGTACATCGTCGTACCGTATAAGAAGAAGGGGGACGCCGTAGATAAAATGCCGTGGTTCGAGCGTACTAGACGTGTACGTAGAGACGTAATAGTTGTGTTCGTAAGCCTCCGCTGGGGCTCACCCTCCCAGCAAGAAAATTTTTCGCACCACCACCACGTCGCAGCGCCGACGCTGCGCAGCCGTACACACATCTCTGCGTTGGCTCTGCTGAATCCGAAGACCAGCAGGTTCGTAGCCGTCACCTCGTACAGGTGCAGAGTCCGATTTCGACGGCCTAAAGATATTATTAGAAATCCACACTGTAGCGAGTATTTGGGGTTGAGGTAAATGCGGCGCGACCTGGGAGGTTTTGCTAACAATGGAGTGGCTCCTGAAGCATGGGGAAGAGTCAAAGATACAACACGAGCTTGATGAAGAACCATACCTCCGGATTGGTTGCAACCTTGGTTGGATGAAGATGGACCAGTACTACACTCTTACTGAGGAAAGCCCTGCTTATCTCGCAGCCTTGGTCCTACATCCTACCTTCCGCTAGTCAGCCGTCGAGTCACAATGGGCAAATCATCCCGATTGGTTAGTGAAGAGAAGGACAGCTGTACAAGAGCTGTGGGAGGCGTATCGACAACTCCCTGTCGAGCAGGATACTATGCTTGAGCAACTCAAGGGTACAAATGAGACAACCGACCTAGGTGAGTTTATGACTTCAATCAGGAAGCTCAGGACTCAGCCAGCACCTTCATCGTCGCCTACGCGCGATGAGTACGCAGAGTGGGTGGTTACTACTGATCTAGGCGATTGTTTGGTGGATAATCCGATTCAATATTGGCTTTTTCGAAGAGGGCATTATCCACGTCTGTCATGCGACACTTGATCTCTTTTCAATTCCCGCAATGTCTTCTGAGCCGGAACGGATATTCAGTCTAGCAGGACATATGGTTACGCCTCAGAGAAGCTGACTCCATGCAGATATTATAGGAGCAGCTCAGTGTATACCGTCTTGGGAGAAGAGTGGCGTTGTCGAGGTAGTGTCATGATGCCAAGAACGAGCGATGCAAATATCCAAATCGATCCAAATCAAATCAAATCAAATTGGAGGCCCGGCTGGGCTAAGAGCATCCAGACACGCTGACAATCATGAACAATCTCGCGTTTACGTTAAAGGTCCAAGGCCGCGACTATGAGGTTATTTCACTGATGAAAAGGTTGCGTCCAGCTGCGAAAACAGGTCCTTGGCCTTCAACATCCTCATACAGTGACATCGACTGACGCTCTCGATGAGTGGCAAGGGGAGCATGGCGATGGGACTTCCAAGCAGCGCTATTTTCTGCTTCACAGAGTCGTACGTCTCGGCTGTGGAGTAAATAAGGCAGCGAGGCTTAAATCAGTATTTCTTGTCTGGTGCTACGAGGTCAGACTGAAATTAGTGCGGAACAGCCAAGCTGGGTCATGCTTACGAGTGATATGTAGCAGTAATCAAAGTGATTTGACTGGATGTCGCCACCGCAATCCGGGAGGGGGGCCGACCCGCATCGGCTACACCCTTGCGGAGGTGGAGGAAGCATCGTTGAGGTGATAGCTGGAAAAACTAGAAGGGAACTCAATCTACCCCTCGCTACGCGAGGGGCATCTCGCGGCTCGACTTAGGTGGCCTTTCGCTGTTTCAACTTAGGTGGCCTTCACGTGATAATCGCGTATAGATTCACATAATTAATCACGTGATATATATTGACAATAGCTATTCACATCGTCGTTGTTGTTGTCGTCTTCTTCTTTAAGCAACAGCACTAGTACTACCATTACCACTATCACCACCACCACCGCTGCTGCTGCCGCTCCTGCTCCTGCTTTTGCTCCTGCTCCTGCTCCTGCTTCTACTCCTGCTGCTGCTGCCACCGCCGCCACTACCACTACTACCACCACTACCACTACCACCACATTACCACCACCGCCGCCGCCGCCACAATGTCCGCGCCTGGCCGCCGCTTTTCGTCCGTGCCGCCGCTATCTTAAGGCGGGCAGCCTGCGTGTAGGACTTTAGTCCCAGCAGATAAGCGTACTAGTAAGCATTAGTACTATAAAAGAATTTAAGAATTTGAGAAGATACTAACATGTAAATAGCTGCTACGGCTGCTGCTGCTGCTAGGCCCCTCCCCGCTTCCACCACCGCCGCTACTACTGCCGCTACTGCCGCTGCTCCCCCCCCGGCCAGCTTTACGGCCGTTAATTAGCCCGCCACCCTCCCGCCGCAGAATCCCTTGCCTACCGCGCTCGCCACCGCCGCCGAAGCCGCCACCGCCAACACCGCCACAATGCGGGCGCTGCATCCCCTGCTATGCGTCCGGGGTATGTCTCTACGGTAAGTTCCTAGCCTAGGTGGAGCTCCTAGGGTCTACCGGGGGGTCCGCCTTAAGGCCAGGGCCCTAAATACGGAGGCAGCCCTGGCGTAAAGCCGGGGTGCGGTAGCCCCGTAGGCTTATGCGTCATACGCGTAGGGCGGTAGCCCATTTATAAAGTATGTGTTAGTCGTAGGCTAGCTACGCGGCAGCTGTGCTAACTACTATTATAGCAGTAAAGGGGCGCGCTGCTCCTTCTGGGCCTATAAGTTAGCAATATAAACGATAAAAAGTATAACTAATAGAGATAATAGCGTCTGCCCCTGCCGCAGCTACCGCCGCCACCCTGCCGGTCCGCTGCGGCCACGCTTCCTCCCGCGCCTCCTCCCGCGCCTTAGCCCCTCCCGCTGCCGCCACCACCGCCGCTAACGATGACGACGACGATGACGACGACAATAAGGATAAAGAGGAGGCCCCGCCTACCCGCGTCCGTCCCCGCTTTAGGGGGCGCTAGTAGGTTATAGGGCTGCTCCGCTATTTAGCGGATATAGTTAAGGAGTAGAAGGGGGATAAGGATAAGGAGTAGGGGAGGGGGGGTAGAGAAGGGGGAAGGGGAAGGGAGGGAAAAGGGGGGGTTTACTTAACCCTATAGGGCATTTACAGAGGTTTTACTAGCCCTATAGGGCAGTTATAAAAGTAGTTGTTTAATAAAATAATATACCTTATTATAAAAGTAAAACTTCTGGATATATAATATTGTCCATTTCTATTTAATTTGGGGGAAGTAGTACCGAAATACTATTTACGGTAGTAACCTAAGACAGTGCAATATAGAGCTAACCGTGTATAAAAACTGGCATCCGTAAATTAACGCCTATAAAGTTAAAAAAACTAACCCTATAACTTATTTACGGTTATTATAAAAAATAAATGGATAGGAAACTGCCGTTAATTAATAATAAACGGCAGCTCGCCTTTTATAGAAGATAATATAATCCGTGGGATAACCCGTAGCTAGTTAGTAAAGGTACCGCTAAGAATATGGGCTTTAAGATAGCGGCGGCCTATTTAGGTAAGAACTATACGGGTACCGTTATAAAGGCCTTCTTTAGGATATAGGTTCCGTAAAAGAATTATTAGAGCGCTAACCTTAAGGCAGAGCTATGCGGGAGAAAGGTATATAGGGTTAAAGCTCTATAAAAGCTCTAGAGGGGGAGTATTTTTAGTATTTAAATTATTCTATTCTATAGTATCTATAAAGTAAAAAACGGACTTAGGGCCATTAAGAGAGTAAAGAATAGTATTATTAATAGCAGCAACAGTGTTATTACGGATGGTTAAGATAGTACGGCCGTAG
The DNA here is from genome assembly GCF_001692895.1 of Cenococcum geophilum 1.58. Classification (NCBI taxonomy): domain Eukaryota; kingdom Fungi; phylum Ascomycota; class Dothideomycetes; order Gloniales; family Gloniaceae; genus Cenococcum; species Cenococcum geophilum. The sequence goes on from NW_027137567.1 coordinate 1,453,230, forward strand.
AACGTATAGAGATTAGTATACGCCTACCGTAAAAGAGTGGGAGGGTAAATAAAGTTAATAAAAGGCTATAAACTAGTAAACTAGGCAATACCGGCAGGCAATTAAATACGGCTAGTAAGAGTAAGGTTATAAGAAAGACTACGGACCTAAGTAGTAAAGCGCTAATTTAGCTTGCCGTCTAAAACGTGTATATTCTAGTATAGCGATAGAATATAGAGGGAAGGCTATAAGAAGGACTGCTGTAAGTAGGCCGCAATAACATTAGTACGGGTCCCCTATTTTATAACAGGGAGGATCTAAGTAAAATTACTACCTAAAATAACGGAAACGCCGCTAAAAGGAGCCTAGGTATTAGAACGGACGTCTATAAGTATATAGTGCACGGCTTTAAAGTAGTAATAGTACTATATTGGTACTTTATCCTAAATTATAAGGGTAGTAGAGCGCAGTAACTGCGCTAGCTAGGAGTCTTTAGGCACATTGCATATGGATTCCTTATATAGATTAATAGGAATGCAAAAACAGAAGTGGGCAGTTTGGCCGCTAGGTAGTAAAAGGGCAGCTATACTAGAAAAGGTAATATAGAGAATAATACGGCCGCGGGAGCGGTAGTAGTAGTAGATATAGCGGTAAAGAAAGGTTTTACTAGTGTCTATAGGGCCCTATAGGAAAAAATAGGCGGTCTATGGGTCCGTATCTATAGCGGTAGTAACTATAGTAAAGTAGGCGGCCTAATTAGAATTTAGCTAGAAACGCAGCTCCGTAAAAAGGCGGCCTTTTTTAGTAGTACTATAATTAAGCTCTACGGCAATAAGTGGGTTACTATCTATAAGGTCCTAGCGGTGCTGCAATAAAGGCAGAAAGTAATTTATAAGAGTTTTGCTATAGTCTGCAAGCACCTACTAGATAAGATATAGGCCGTAATCTAAATATACATTATTAATACTGCCTAAAAGATTAGGCCGACGCTCTAAAATGTAAGGGAGATTATTATAAAGAGACGGTTTAAATTTCGCCTAAAGGGCAGAAGGGTCGCTTATGGGGCCATAGACTAAAGAAGTTATAAAAAGAGACCGCAGCTGGGCGCTAATAGTAAATACGGATGCTTCCTATAGGCAATTAACCCACTCTTAGTTGTCGTTAAGGAGCCCTAAAGCCACGTAAGCGGCTTAAAAGGTTAGGTAAATAATGCTAGCAATAGTACGGAAGTGCTTAAAAGAGGTAGCGCTAGAAATAATAGTAAATAGCAGCCGTAAATAATACCGTTTGCTAGTAACGGGGCTGCAGTAATATATACGGCCGATAATAGTATTCTTTAGGTGGACGCGGCGCTGCTACTAGCATGTTTTTACTATAAAGGTATATCTATAAGGGAAGTCCTAGTAAAGCGTAGCACGACTATCCGTATTTTTAGAATTATACTAAAACTAAGCGGTTAAAGTTAAATAGGCTATTTTAAGGCACTATTATAGGTCCTCTATAGACTCGTCTAGCTAAAAATAAACGGGCTGCTGGCTAGGAAGGTATATAGTAAGCTATATTACGGGGGGGTATTCCTTATAAACTGAGAACTTAAATAGCCGCTAGACGGCCTCCGTAGGGCCAATATATCTGCTATAAAGGTACCTACTAATTTCGTCGTTATCGTCTAAGAGCTATATAGTTGTTCAATCGGTCCCCTTATAAATATACTTATAAATATACTTTACGGCCTATATGGAGGCGCAGACCTCGACGTTAATATAAGCCCTATACTTTACGCTAAAATAGGGATTATATAGTATAATCTAGCGGTTATTAAGGTTTATAGTGGCACCGTTACTACCCAGTATACAGATAGGCTACGACCGTAAATTATTACGGCGGCGATACTAAGGGTAACTATTATTATGCACAGCCGTTGCGGGGCAGAATGGCTTTAGAAATTGCTTTAAATAGGTTAGCAGACAACCTAGAGCACCGGTAACTATATAGGGGGCGTTTAGGTTATTAGCACCGCAGGGCCTATAAACTATTATAGTCTGCACAACGTTTATAAGCCGTCTAGTAGGGTTATCCTAAGGCCGTGGGAGCTCTGCGGATATATAATGGTTAATAACTGCGGGATCTATTAATATATTACGGTCCTCTGGATATAAAAAGAGAAGAAGGTAGAGATGCGGTAGGCACCGTTTTTAATATTTAATAGTCTAAACGTAGCTAAGAAATCTACTAAAAATCTGCTTTTTCTTAAGGTCGTATAGAAGGTGGATAACCTTTATATAGAAGACACGGGCAACCAAATTAGGGCGGTTAATAGCGGTTTAGTAAGGTAAAAGCTTACGGGTAATTTTATCCTACTACAGATTGGCTGTAAAAGTAATAAATAGGCTTAGACGGCCGTAACGGCGGACTATAGCTATAGAATCTTAGTAGCACTGGCTAATAAAGCAGGCGCTGCTAAGGTAACTTAAAGGAAGAATAATACGGCGGCCGATAGAATTAGGGTTAAAATTTCCGCGGGAGATAGTATCCGCGATGCCGTTATATAGGTCCGTACGGATATTAGACTAGTAAGAACGGATTTAGTTAAGCTTATTTTAATTATATAGGGCCCAGGCGTTAATAATATACTGCTAAAATAGGCGCTAGAAGGCGAACAGTACTAATTTAAAGCCGTTATAAACGTAAAGGTAGAACCGAAAGTAAGCTTACTAGGGAAGGTAGTTATACTAATAAGTACGGAACTCGCTACGGAGCTATATACCCTAGTGCTAGCTAGGGTTGCCGTAAGGAAAGAGCAGCACGTAGTGCAGCGGTATATAGGCGGCGTGGTTTAAGTTAATACAGTAGTACTGTAGGGGCTCCCCAGGCCGGCTATAGTTAGTAAGAATAATATCGCGGAAGCTGGCGCTTTTATGCTTATTAGGAATAATAACAGCGACCTTAGTAGCTATAGGTAGATTTTCACAGCGCCGATTAGCGCCCGCCTTAATAATTAGCTATATTTACGGGTTTAGAATAATCTATAGCGGAGTAAATATAGCTTACGCCTGCGCCTGCGCCTAAAGCTATTTTATAGTAGTTCGGTATAAGGTAATAAAAGGATTGCTAATTTTATGTAGCATATTAATAAGACGCTATAAAACCTCCGTATTAAGCTGCGGATTAGTCTGCAAACGGATATTAGTAGTATAGGTGGGATTATAAAAGTAAAGCTAAGTATATTAAGGTATAGCTCTAGAGGGAGCTTCTATGGGCCTAGTAAGGTAGTATAGTTCGCTATAAATCTAGAAACAATTAATACCGGCTAAAGTAGCGCTATAGTTAGTAACGGTGCAGTTAATAAAGGTAAAAGCTAAAGCCGCGTTATACGAACAAAGCTAGTCCTAAAATATACGGGCGAAGTATTCCTGGGACTACAGTAGGGTCTATAAATACTACGGCGGGGGTCTAAATAAAGGTAGGACAACATCGCCTTACTTATAGCAGCTCTTAAAGCGAGGCTTTTTAGCCTACATAGAACTAATCCGTTTATCTATCTAGTATAAAGCTTCGCAGTAATTACAGGCCGTATTTATAGGCCCGATATCTAACTGGTCCGCAATAGGGCGGATAGTAGTAATAGTAGCTATACTTATAGGCCCAATATCCAACTGGTCCGTAATAGGGCGGGCTATAGTAGGTCGCGGCTGGATTAATACGGGCGGTATAAGAAGGCGGGAAGTAGAGGAAGAAGTAGTAGCGAAAGCAATAGTAGAAGTAGCGGCGGAAGCAGCGGCGGAAGTAGCGGTAGGCTGCCGAAGGTCCGCTAAAGATTATTAGGACCGCCCCTTTCTTTTCTCCTATATAGATAGAGTTAGAAAGGTAGTTAAAAGAAGGGAAAAAAGTATTAACCTTATAAGGTTTATAGGTCTTATACGGAGCTCTAAGACGGTTCGTTATAAAGTTAGTAAAAGAGCGATACTGTTTACAGGTAGTGCAAAATATGCGATCGGAAGGCATTTTGGAGGTAGGTAGGGAGTAGTATATTAGTAGTAGTTAGGGTGTAGTAAACGGGGGGAAGATAGAGAGCAGTAAGGGGTAGAATTCAAAAATTGATAGGGTAGCACGTGAGAGGATCAGGTGACCCGAACAATTTTTTTAACGAATTAAAAGCCGCCAAGACCCTTCCAATAGTTCTATATAGAATTCTATATAGATAGACGAGAAATAAACAAATTTTCTAAGGAAAATTTCTGAAATTGCCGACTTACAGCCGGCAATTTCAGTTCCTTAGAAAAGTTTACTTATTTCTCGCGCCTGCGGCGGGCTTTTGTCCTTTAGGACGAAGTCCTTTATAGGACGAAGTCCTTTTAGGAACTAAGTAGCTTTAGGAACTAAGTAGCTGCCCTACTACTGCCCTACTACTGCCCTGCTACTACCCTACTATTATAGTGGTGACGTAAGGCTGCCTTTATGTGATAATCGCGTAATATAGATTCATATAATTGATTACGTGACGTATATTAATAATAGCTATTTACGTCGTCATCGTCGTCGTCTTCTTTCTTAAGTAATAGCACTATTACCACCACTATTACTGCCGCTGCTGCTACTGCTGCGTCTTCTGCTCTTGCTCCTACTGCTACTACTACCACCGCTGCCGCTACCACCACCACCATTACCACTACCGCCGCTGCCGCCGCCATATCCGCGCCCGGCCGCCGCCTCTTAGTACCGCCGTCCGTGCCGCCGCCGTCTTAGGCTAGGGTGCCTACGCGCGGGACTTCGGTCCTAGCAGATAAGCGTGCTGGTAAGTATTAGTACTATAAAAGAATTTAAGAATTTGAGAAGATACTAATATATAAATAGCTACTATAGCTGCAGCTGCCGCTAGGGCCCTCCCCGCCCCTACTACTGCCGCTACCGCTACCGCTACCGCTCCCGTCGCTCCCCCCGCGGCCGGCTTTACGGCCATTAATTAGCCTACCACCCTCTTGCCGCCCGCCGCCCTCCTACCCCAGAATCCGTTGCCTGCTGCGCTTGCCGCCGCTACTGAAGCCGCTACCGCCAACACGGCTATAATGCGGGCGCTGCGTCCCCTACCACGCGTCCGGGGTGTATCTCTATAATAGGCTCCTGGCCTAGGTGGAGCTCCCAGGGTCTACTAGGGGGTCCGCCTTAAGGCTAGGGCCCTAAATACGGAGGCAGCCCTAGCGTAAAGCCGGGGTACGGTAGCCCCGTAGGCTTATACGTTGTGCGCGTAGGGCGGTAGCCTATTTACGGAGTATGTGTTAGTTGCGGGCCAGCTGCGCGGTAGCTATGCTAACTGCTATTATAGCAGTAAAGGGGCGCGGTGCTCCTTCTGGGCCTATAAGTTAGTAACGTAAATAGTAAAAAGTATAACTAATAGAGATAATAGCGTCTGCCCCTGCCGCAGCTACCGCCGCTACCCTACTGGTCCGCCGCGGCCGCGCGTCCTCCCGCGCCTTAGTCCCTCCTACCGCTGCCGCTACCGCCACCAATAATAACCATAACAACGACGATGACGATAACAACGATAATAATGAAGAGGAGGCCCCGCTTGCCCGCGGCCGTCCCTACCCCATACGGCGCCAGTAGGTTGCGGGGCTGCTCCGCTATTTAGCGGATATAGTTAAGCAGTAGGAGGGGGAGGAGGATGAGGAGTAGGGGAGGGGGGGTAGAGGAGGGGGGGAGGAGGGGGTAGAGGAGGGGGGTAGAGGAGGAGGGGGGGTAGAGGAGGGGGAGGGGGGAGAAGGGAGGAAAAAGGGAGTGTTTACTAGACCCTATAGGGCACTTATAAAGGTTTTACTGGCCTTATAGGGCAGTTGTAGAAGTAGTTATATAATAAAATAATATACCTTATTATAAAAGTAATATTAACTAAGTGCTGTCCTATTACTGCCCTACTGCCCTACTACCCTACTGCTATTACTGCTACTACTACTATACTATCCCCCTATACCTTAGCCCGTAACGGCCAGTAATGTACTAAGACTATAGCAATACCTCTAGATATATAACATTAGTTATTATAGTATCCCTATCCTATAGTAGTAATAGCGAAAGCCTAGCTATATCTGTTACTCTTAACAGCGTAATATATAGCTACCTATAGGTAAAGACCGGTATACGTAAGTTAACGCTAATAAAGTTAAAAGACTGCCCCTGCGACTTATTTATGGTTATAGTAAAGTATAACCGGATTAGAAACTGCCTTTTACTGATAATAAACGGCAGTTCTCCTTCTATAGAAGTAAGCTTAATGCAAGGGATTAGCCGTAGCTGGTTATAAAAGCTGCCGCTAAGTATCTAAGTTTTAATACAGCGGTGGCCTACGCGCGTAATAACTATACGGGTGCCGTTATAGAGCCCTTTATTAGGGTAGAGGTTCCGTAAAAGAAGTATAGGCGCGCTTACCTTTAGGGAAAGCTTTGACGGAGGTAGGCTATTAGGGTTAAATGTCTATAGGAGCTCCGCTGGCGGTAGTTCTATATAATTATCTTCTCTATTTTGCTCTATAGAGTCTATAAAATAGAAGGTGCTTAGGAAGCCGTAGAGCCGCGGAAGGATAGCGTCGTTAATCTTAGCTATAGTATTATTATGAATAGTTAGGATAGCGCGATTGCGGAAGGTATTAGGGTTAGTATATGCCTAAGTAAGTAGTTGCGGAGGGTATATATGCCTGTAAAAGGGTTCCTGGGACCGTAATAGGGCTATACTAGGCGGGATACTAATACTGCTAGCTAGGGCTAGATTATAGGATAAGCTTCGTACCTAAGCTATAAACCGCTAATTTATCTCACCCTAGCGGACGCGTATATTTAACTATAGGGACAGTATATAGAGGGTAGGCTAGAGGAATAACCGCTGTAGGCAGGCACCTATAATGGCCGCGCGGTTTCCCTATAGGACGATAGGTAGTATCTAAGCAAAGTTACCGCCTAAGATAGTAGGGAGTCCGCTAAAGGTAGAGTTATTAAAACGGACGTCCGTAAGCATACGGTGTACGGCTTTATAGTAGTAGCGGTGCTATATTAGCACCTTATCCTAAATAAGCAGAGAAGTACGGTATAGAAGCTTAGCCAGATTTAAGCTTTTAGAGACATTGCAAGTAGACTCTTTATGTAGATTGAGAGGTATCTAAAAACGGAAGTAGGTAGTACGGCCACTGGGTAGTAAAAGGGCTGTAATGCTAGAAGAAGCTATATAAAGAATAATCTTACTACGCGAGCGGTAGTAGTAGTAGAGGTAGTAATAGAGAAACGTTTTACTAGTGCCTATAGGGCCCTAGAGGAAGAAGCGGGCTGTTTACGGATCTATATCTATAGCGGTAATAATAGTATTAAAGTATGCTACCTAATCGGTATTTAGCTGCTAGTATAGCTTAGTAAACTAGCAACCTTCCTCTATAGGGTTGTATTGCTATAGCTCCGCTATAAGAAGCGGGTTATTTCCCTCGGTAATAATAGCCCACTAGTGCTGAAACTGGGGTAGGCCGTAGTCCGTAAGTGTTTTTTAGTGATCCGTAAGCATCTAATGGATAAGGTATAGGCCGTAATTAAGATAGGCGTCGTTATCCTTGCTAACTGTAGGAGGAGCGTTAAGTTGGCGGGCTAGAAAGTAAGGTAAATTATTATAGATAGACTATTTAAAGCGGTCCTATAAAGCAACTGGCTCCGTAATAGGGCTATAAACTAAAGCGGTTATAAATAAGGAGCGTAACTAGGCGCTAGCGGTAAAAACGGCGGCCTTTATAAAGTAATTAATTTACTTATAATTATCCTCTAGTAGCCCTAGAGCCACGCAGGCGGCCTAGAAGGTTAGATAGACTATACTAGCAATAGTACGGAGGTTTTTAAAGGAGGTAGGGCCGGGAACGGACGTCAGTAGCAGCCGTAAGTAGAACCTCTCGCCTGTAATAGGACTATAGTAATATATACGGCCTATTATAAGGCCTTGCTGGCGTAGACGCTACTCCTGTTACTTTATATAAAAGATATACTGCTTAGGGAAGTCTTAATATAGGCGGTTATAGGCATCGTTATACTCCGCGTTATACTTAAAGAAGGCCATTAGTGTAGAGTAGAAGAGCTTAAGGCGCTGCTAAATTTTCTTTACAGACTAATCCGGCTAAAAGTATACGGGCTGCTTGCCTAGAAGGTGCACCGCAAGCTAGGTTATAGGGGGGAACTCCTTATAAATAGGAAACTTAAATAGCCGCTAGATAGCCTTAGAGGGGCTAATATAACGGCCCTGCAAATACTAGCTTACCTTATTGCTGTCCGTAAGTTATAAAGTAGTGCGGTTGCTCCCCTTATATATATACTTATGGATATACTTAACGGACTTTACGGAGGCGCAGACCTTAACATTTATATAGGCATAATACTTTGCGGTTAGATACGGGCTATATGGAATAATCTAGTGGTTATCTATTTTAAATGTAGCTCTAAGAGGCCCCGGTAAGCGGACAGACTATATCCGCTAATTATTGCGATAGCGGTATTCTGGATAGCCGTTCTTATATACAATAGTAGTAGGGTTAAAAGGCCTAGGGTACCGCTTTAAGTAGGTTGGTAGGAGGCCTAGCCCTAGCGAAATTATATAGGGAGCTCGCGGATTCTAGGAGCCGCAAGGGCCGTAAACTATTATTGACTTCACGATCTTAGTAAGACGACTAGTAGAATCGTCCTCCGGCTGCGGAAGCTCCGCGGATATAAAACGGTTGATAACAGCTAGGTCTAGCAGCCTGTCGCGGTTATACGGATATAGGAAGAGCAGTAGGTGTATATGGGGCAGGCCCCGTTTCTGGTACTTGATGGTCTAGACGCAGCCGCGGTACTGGCCGAAGATATGCTTCCGTTTTAGGTCGTGCAGAAAGTGGGTAACTTTTATACGAAAGACGCGCACAACCAGATTAGGCCTATCTATAGCGGTTTGTCTAGGTAGTAGCTTACGGGTAATCTCGTCCTACCTAGGGTTGGCAGTAAACGTAATAAATATGCTTGGACGGCCGTATTTACGGACAATAGCCATTAAATTCTGATAGCACTGCCTAATAAAGCGATCTCCGCTAAGGAAGCTTAATAAAAGGACTACGCGGCGGCCTAATAGGGTAGGGTCCAGATTACTACGAGTAAGAGTATCCGCAACGCCATTATATAGCTCTGCGTAGAGGGTTGTTTAGTTAGAGCGGATTTAGCTAAGCTTATTTTAATTGTATAGCGCCTATACATCTATGACATACTGCTAAAATAGCTAGTAGTAGGTAAAAGGGACTAACTTAGAGTTATTATGGACGTATAGGTAGAACTAAAAGTATACCCACTGCGTTAAACGGTCTTACTAGCGGGCTTAATTAGAGTTGCGTAACTAGAGACCCTAGTGCTAGCCAGTATTACCGCGAGGGAAGAGTAGTACGTAGTGGAGCGGTATATATACGGCATGCGCTAAGCTAATACGGCAGTATTATAGGGGTTTATTAGGTATACCACGCTCCGTAAGTACAATATTACGGAAGCTAGTATTACCGTGCTCGTCTGGTATAATAATGGCCACCTTATTACTTATTAGGAGGTTCTTACAGCGGTAATTAGCGCTAGCCTCTAAGATAAGCTGTATTTATAGGTTAAAAATAATTTGGGATAGGGTTATTACGGGCTAAGCCTAAAGCCGTTCCTTTACGGTTTAATAAAGGGCGATAAAAGGGTTCCGTACCTTAAATAGCATAGTAGTAAGGCACTGCAGAATAGTTATATCTAGCTGGATATTAGGATGGGCCCGTAACCGGACATTTGTGGCATAACTGGGGTTGTAAAAGTATAGCTGGGTATACCGCGGAGCAATATTAGTAGGAGGCTCTAGCGGGCTCTGTAGATGGTAAAGCTTACTATATATCTAGAAGCAATTTAGACTGTTATAGGCTACACCATAGTTAGTAACGGTATAGTTTACGGACGTAAAAGCTAATGCTGCATTATATGCGCGGAGCCGCTCCCTAAACTGCCTAGTAGAAGTACTACGGGACTCTAAAAGGTTGCGTAGATATTCTAGTGGAGGCTGGAATAGAGGGAGGTTTATATCGCCGTGCTTATAGTAGGCTTTAAACCGTAGATTGCTAGGATATAATATACTAACACGTTTATCTATCTAATATAGGGCCGCGTAGAAGTTGTACTTAATATCTATAGGACCGAGATCTAGCTGCTCCGTAATAGGGCGGACGGTAGTAGGACCACGATCTAGACGATCTAGCTGCTCCGCGATAGGGCGGACTATAGTAGGTTACGGCTGGATAATAGGGCGGATAGTAGTAGGTCGCGGCTAAATTAATATAGGTAGTCGCGGCTGGATTAATACGGGCGGTATAAGGGCGGAAGTAGCGGCGGAAGTAGTAGCGGAAGTAGTAGCGGAAGCAGCAGCGGATCGTTGGGACCGTACGCGTCCCCTTCTTTTCTCCTATATATAGAGTTAGAAAGGCAGTAAGTAAAAAAAAAAGAATTAAAAAGAACTAACTTTGTAAGAGTTACAGGTCTTATACGGAGCCCTAAGAGGGTTTGTTATAAAGTTAGCGGAAGAACGATATTGGTTACAGCTAGTATAAAATGTACGATTAGAAGGCATTTGGGCGGTAGGTAAGGAGAGCTTTAAGTAGAGCTTTATGTAGAGCTTCGTGCAGAGCTTTATAGAGCTTTTTACGGAGTATTATATAGAGTTTTCATAGAGCTTCGTGTAGAGCTTATGTAGAGCTCTGTGTAGAGCTCCGTGCAGAGCTCCGTACAGGGCTCCGTGCACCCCCCGCGAACTTTTTTCTGCAGAGCTCTTAAGCTCTACATCAGCATAATATTACTTAGCCTTAAGATATATAGACTAAAGTAGTGTTATTTTAAAGCGCTTCGCAAGCTCTACAAATCTATAACAGTAGAAAATATATTTACCTACTATTAGGGGGTGCATTGCAAGTGTAAGTATTAAGGTCGTGAGGTCGAATTTGATGGGGTAGCACGTGCTCTATTAGGTGACCAGAACCAAATTTTAATAAATTGGAACTCTCGCTCAAAATTAATTCAGTACATATAAGAAGAAGAAGATGATGATGATGTAATCTCGATAAGTGATTTCAGGTCGCTGTGGCGTGCAATACGTGGCGTCGGGAGACGGAACAACTTTGAGTCCGAGGCGGCAAGTCGTGCGCACTGGAACATCGAGAATCCACATTGCGCCCGTGTCGCCCCATATCTGCCATTTCTCCTGTCATTGGATTAACAGTCGAATCAGACATTAACATCTGCGTGGATCGGGTACCGCGCCGCAGGCGATGTGTTTGCTCCCATCCGCATCTCTTCTTTCATACCCAACGACAATAGAGACAACTCGAGACGCATATCGTGACTTCCATAGTGCGCCTATTCTGTCTGCGTCCTTGTGCGAGAGCGACTCTATCGCTACATCACATTCACCTTACGTTCCGTTAAAGAGGCAAGTTAAGATCAATCAAAAGCACTCCCCTCTTAGCAGCTAAAGCTAAACATCTACATTGCAGAATGCTCACTTACCCAAGAAACCTTGCTGTCCCCACCGAAACCTCCTAAAAACCTCCCAAGATCGGAGTCTCCTGCGAGCTATACAAGTGCCATCAGACCAAGACAGGAGATACTAATGGATTTAATGGAGTTCGCCGCTGAGACAGAGCGGCGTTTGCGGATGACATCCTAAGAAAGATGAGAGAGAATGGGTTACTCGCTTGGGAAGGGATATAAGGGACACCTATATTGATGTTATCACAGTGACGGATCATTTCCCACGCAGCATGTGCCGGCGCGTTCGTATTGCCCCCGGTGTCCGACCTGGGAAGCGTTTAAATATATCCTTCCACTCTATATCCATGCTATCTTTATACGCAAGTAACCGCTGTTTGTTTAACTCTAACCATGGTTTATGCGTTCGTTAGCGGAAGCGCGTATCGTCTCTGCCGAATCCCTGATTACTGCCAGCAGCATAAGGCCTATATTCGCCTGTGCCTTCTACTTCATTCTCGTCCTCTTTGTCCCTGTTGTTGTCTAGGTGGTCAGTGTTATAACTGGCAGCATTATTGTGGAGACTGCTTATCTGGTCCGCATTAAGCAGTGTTAAGCTTCTACGAGTACATGGGCCTGACGCACTATTGTTATATTGGTATCCCAGTAGCATCTATAAATCTAGCAATAACTAGGTTATGCGGATGACTTTGCCTTCTCTACTAAGGAGTTTATAATCCAGGGCTATTAGGTTAAAAGATAATCTTGAGTTGTGGTAACAGATAATTGCTGTTATAATTGATAAGCCTTTTGGCATAGGGCAAAGCTTAAGGTTAGTTATCCGATAAGCCATATTAGCGCTAGGTCTATAATTAATGTTAGTTCCATCTCCAGCCTTCGTTCCTAAAGAGGATGTTTGCGGGGAGTAAGACCGAGTCACACTATCTACTCTAGGACTAGGCAGTTGCTGTAATTGGGATGACGCGACTTATCGCGATGTCCTCGTGGGCATTGTAGTCCAGCCCTAGCACATAAGAGCAGTTTGTGATGGACCGCGCGCCTTCTCCTGGACCGGACGATCGCTGCGTTTACGTTGTTGAGTAGTTTTCGCCAAAGGCCTGCGGGACACCTTATTAACCTAATTAAATTCGTCCTTGTGGCTTTCCCCAGCTTTACTACTGCCTTTTCTGTTCTTTCCACACCTGTCCGAATCCGGATCAATATCTTAATTGTCCTGTATTCCTTCGAAAGGAGAGATTAATTGTCTTGAGGAATGCAGCAGCTCCTCGCCTGTCCCGCGACCGTGTGCGCTATTACCGCCATTCTCTACATCGCGGAAGTTGTTTAGAGGCAGGACTGGGCTTCCGGCACCATTGCCTTTGCTGTTACTGTCGAGATAGCCAGGACTAGGATTACTACTGGCTCTGGAATGGGAACCTTGGCCGCTGGAGGTCGGCGGAGGTGTTAACTTGGGTGTGGATACAGATTCGACCATAAGGCTCTCTACCCGTGGCTTACCCGGCTTTCGCCGCTTCGCCGGACAAGGGTCTTCCAGTTCTGGCTCCGACGTTAGGTCCGGCACTTCTGTCGAGGAGATTATTGTATCAGCAGATAAAGGGCACGTTCGTTTGCGTGTTACTGCCGGTCTGCTTATTATGCCGACGTCGCCAAAAAGTGGTTCGTCCTCCGCTAGCGGTCTCTCTTTGAAGACGTTGAAATAGGCTCCTTAACTCTGCCAGAACAATACTTACTATAAGAAATACCCTCCGAATCCTCTACGGAGGGGGTACGCATGCCAGTTGTGTTGAGATCGCCGTGCTGTGCCGTAAGGTATCCTTTATTGCTAGCAGCCTCGCGATAACTGTTCTCTTAATAGTCTGACGCTCCGTTACTAGGCTTAACGTGCCTTATGCTGTGGTTTTCTTCAGCTGCGTTATCCTCCAAAACTAAAGTGTTACCTATCCACCGATCAGGAAATCTGCGCCGTAATTTAATGGCATACTTACCTGGACCGCTTCCGTCAAACAACCCGTTTATAGCCAAGTCCGTCTCTTCAACGCCTATAGCGTGCTTGGTCCCTTCGTTCTTAAGCATTTCCTGGCCAGGCCGGTAACGCTCTAGTAGCTCTAGGAGGGGAACAACACCAAGGCCACCGTTGACGTCTACATACGCATATTAGTCGGGTTCTATCAGCTTCAACCGTTCAATAGCGGGCGATACCTTAATATAGCGAACTAGGCCTGTCAGTGGACCTTACCGGAGCGGGTACTGCCGGAGCAGGTACTTCCGGATCCAGAGAGCGCAATACATTGGATTCTGGCAGAGCCATTGGGAAGTCGTCGATATTAAGCCACTCCGCATCAGATGTGGAAGAGCTGGCCTCGCTCGGGTTGTGCTCCACCGGTTTAGTCTTCGGCTTTACTTTGGTCTTAGGTTTTGGCTTGGGCTTAGGTGCTCGGGGAACGTAAGGAATGTATTTTGTAGGAGGAAGTGAAAGGGCCAGCGAAAGAGAGCTGAAAGAGGTGGCCATTTTCGTGCCGGTTTCTGCTGACTTGTGTAGTTGTGAGGTTGTCGAGATATGTAGCTCCCTCTCTGGATTGAGTGTCGCTTTATACACCGGCGTCAACAACGCTACATGGAGGATCATGAGGAGTCCGCATAAATGCCGCATCTAGCGCAGAAACGGTTGTAGCGGGCAGTGCAAGGAGGCTGTCAAAGGGTAAGCGAGGACGAACGCGAAGTCTGTCGGCCTTGGCGTCTCCAAGACGACCGCATATCGCGTTCGCATGCATCGTGGAGGCCTCATCGTCACAAGAGTCTGCCTAGCACACCCGGCGATTGGCCAGCAAATGGTCATTCCAACCCGTTTATGCGCATCTTTCAGCTGTCTAAGGATCCATATCACTTCGAACAAAACCGCCGATCTCTAGCTAATTCCTCAATCGTCGACTAGGCCCCTTACGTAGGATAAGTCTGCTGGATAACGTATGAATAACCAATTCTCGCCAGCAGTACCACGTGCCGTCAGATGGTTGGCCTGCAGGGCTCCGTTCACCTCTTACAGCGCGCCCAACGCCATCTCCGAGCTAATTAACTAACAGGTTCCAGGCATCAGCCCCCTGCTAGTTGCATTGCGATATTACAGCAACACCATTTACTCCATACAAGGCGGAGCATCCTGCTGTAACCGTGGCGCTGACTTAGGCGCCAGGAGGGCGAAATTAATGAGTCATACGAGTGAATGGCCGCGTCACCGCCGAGGGATGGAGCCAGGAGCGGGACACAGTAGCTAAGCGAGGAATTGGCCCTGCGTATTCTGCCGAAGGAGCGGGGTACAGTATAGGGGTATCAGAGCTGAGACAATGGCATAAGTGCTATACATTCGTTCGCTAAAACCAGGAACAAGGCAGGGCGTGGTAAATGCCATCGGTATGTCCGGAGCGGGGGAAGACGAGCTGCGCCATCGCGCATGCTGGTGTTGGCTGTGCAACAGGTAAGGAGCTTCACCCTTCAACCGCAGCTGCCGCGGGCACAGGATGAGCGAGCATCTTGCGAGAGAAGGAAGAGAGCTTCCATGGAGGAGGGAAGAGTGCGCGAGAACGCGAGAGTGCAAGAGAGCGAGAGAATGGAAAACGGGTAGGCCACCAAACGCATGCGGATGCCAGCCGGGAAGCAGCTTCCGCGGTTGCAATCGCTGGGGGATGAAAAGCTGGGCGGCACAGTCCGCATAGGGGTGTAATGACAGGGACGAGGCAAGGCAGTGCGATGTTGGACGGTGACCGAGATTCGAAAAATGCCTCACAAAGGATTTGCTGAGGCCCAATAGGAGCAGCTAGCGCAGACAGGGAGGGTGCGGAGGGAGGGATGAGAGTAGAAAGAAAAGGTTGAGGAGAGGCAGAGAAAATGACGGCGAAGGGAGGGCCTTTTATGGTGGACGTTGAGGCCGATTGCCGGTTTAAGCGTAGCGCGAAAACCGTAAGCGAGGGCCGGATTGCCCGAACAGGGTGCGTCCATTCCCCGATACAAGCTTGCCGTCTTATTTTTTACTAAGTAAAAAGTAAGGTAGTATTATCTATACCTACCTAACCTATTATAGGCCTTAGGGGTAATAGTAATTAGTTCTATATAAGAAACTAAAAAGTACTTTATTATTTAAAATTATAATCTAAAACCTATAATAGATAATAGTGGTTAAAAATAATAATAAAAGACTATACTCTTTAGAATATAGAAGAAATTATTAAAGTTTATAAAATTAAGAGTAAAGTTAAAAAAGCTATAGTATAATTCTAATTAAAGGTATTTTAGATAAAATAAGCGCTTAGTATATACTCTTTAGTAAATATAAAATATAGTCCTATTAAGTAACTATTTATTTAAGAAAAATAAGTAGATAATAACCTATAAAAGATTAGTTAAATTTTAATATTTTAATTTTAATATTTTAAAGATTTAATAGGGCCTATAGTTTACTTAGTTTATCTATCTATATTCTTTATATAAGGGTTAAATAAAAGCTCTCTTTTCTATATAGTTAGTTTAAGTAAGAGTTATTAACTAATACTATTAGGTTAAATTAAAGTATTAAAAATTAATCTTTTAATAGTATAAGTAGGCTAGTAATTAGGCGGTAAGTCTATTTAGGAAAATAATAAGGCTTTAGTATTATAACTATTATAACCCTACCGCTTACGCTAAATATAAAGCTATATATATTATGCATAGTTATAAGATCTTCCACAATAAGGATATAAGGTACCTTTTTAAGCCCTAGGATTTATATAATCCTCGCGAGATTTAACTAGATTATTATTTCTACCGAGAAGATACCGCATAATTATTAAAGAATTAAATTCTAAGCTCCAGCCTCCCCAACTACATAATTTCCGAATTCCCTAGCGTTTCTTACTAGAAAAATACTGAACGCCACCCCTTTAAAAGAAGTGTCCCCTATAAATAAGCGGATCTTCCCTAATATTAATAAGATTTTATTAAAAATTCTAAAGAAAAAACCCAGAGGCCTAGATAAAATATTAAGATAATAAACTTTCTATAAAATAATAAAAAACCTTCTAATTTAATATTTTTACTAACTATTGGCTAGTTAAATGCATTAAATAGTCTAAATAAGTAACCTAATGTAACCTTTAAGATATCTAGCTATTTAAGTAGGAGAGTTGGTACATTAAGCTAGGGTTCTTCTCGGTTAAAGTAAAGAAAAAAGGGTTAGATTTCTATAAAGCTATTAAAATTAAGTAGTTATATTTTAAATTTTTAAGATCTTACCTCCTATTTGATGTGTTTTCTAAAAATTAAGCATAAGTTTAACCTTTTTAGTAGTAAGGTCATAAATTCGAATATGCTGAACTTTAATACGCAGAACCTTATTAAATTTAAAAAAAATAGGTAAAAGCTATTATATATATAAGGCTTATTATAATTTGCTAATAAATACCTCCTTAAATCCGTCCTCCTTAACCTATAGGAAGACGGGATAACTAAGATATATATTTAAAATTTGCGTTATATTCGTAAAGCTCTTAAAGCTTTAACGCAGTAATTACTCTTATACTTTTTTGCGTTTCTTCTACGCGAGTCTATAAAATAGCGTTAGTTATAGTAAATAGTAAATAAATAATGGTATTACCGAGAAAGAAAATATACCTTTTGTCTATGTAGACTTCTTATATATCTTGCTATAATATCTAAAAGTATTAGATTTCCTGTCTATTCTCTATTACTTTTTTTAGAAAATCTATTACTTTTAAGACAAACCTTATAAGTATAGAAATAGAAGACTGCTATACGCATTTTTTGCGTATATAACTAGGTTCTATTCTCACTTTCTTATAGTAACTAAGAAGATAAGCTAGGTTTGGCCTTTTTACAGATAGATTAAATCCATAGATATATTAATAGTAGAACGTCTTTATTTAGCTTTTTAATGAACTTTTTAAGCTCTAGGGCTTCCTTTTTTATAAATTTAATATACTTTTTAATTTGCCTAGAATTATCTTGTTAAATATAAGTATTTTTTAACTAAATTTTTGGAATATATAGGAAATATACCCTATATAACCTAATAAAGTTATAGGTGCTAATGTACCCTCTGCAGCCTTATATATAGTTTTAAATAACTTATTAATTCTAATAGAATTGTTAGTTTCTACTACTAAAATCTCTTATTACTTATTAAGTTCCTTATTAATTTCGGCATCTTCTATAGCTTTCTATATAGGATTTAAGGGAGTTTTAGTATCTAATAACAAAAGAAAAGAGTTAATTTAAAAGAGATAAGACATTTTCTAAAAAGAAAGGAAGTAATTCTTAATTTTTCTAAGGCTAGTAGTGTGTAAAAAATAATTAAGAGGTTTTTAGTAAAAATAAGGTGTGGGGTAAGTCCTTTATTAAAGAAATCTAAAAAATAATTAGCGTTTATAGAAAAAACCGCTAATGTAGCTATTTTTACTACACAAATCTAAAATTAAATATCTAAAAATTTAAGATATTTTAATAAAATCTTGGAAAGCTCTATTATAATAATTGTTTTTTATAATATAGCTTTATTAAAAAGAAAAAAGTAGTAGCTTAATTGGGGTATAAAAGGGACCTTAGGTTTAACGAGAAATAAAGCTTAAGATGCTATAATTGCCGTTTAAAATAAACGTCTTCTTGGGTTTACTAAGGAATTTATTTAATCTAGAAAAAGAATATATAAAGAGATCGCAATTTATAAGGAAATGTTAGTATAACCGTAAAAAGAGTATATCTTTAATAGAAAAATATAATTAATTAATTTAGGCAAGATAAAGGAGAAACGGTGTAGTTTCTTAAAGAATCTAATATAAAGGATGTTAATCCTCTAAGAATTCACCTATACCGTGTAAATGATCTTTAAAAATACCAAAAAATACCTTTACTTTTTAGTTCCTCTAAGACCCACTTTTATACTCTCTTAGTCTCTAAGAATTCCTCTAATATATCTCAGCTATATTAAGAAAAAGATTACGCTTTACCTCTTTAAGTAGAGGTTACTATTTAAAGGTAGAATTCATTTAATTTTAACTTAAATATTAAGACTGCTAGAGATTTTACTTTAGTACAGCAAGGTCTTTAGGAGACTTTCTTAGATCTTACACGAAATCTATCTTAGTTTAATATTTAGCACCTTAACCAACCTTAAGTATTAACCTTAATTTTCCAGTTAAACACCCTAAAATCTTCCCTACTACTCTAAGAAAACCATTACCTATTTAGGGAAATTACTATAAACGGAATACTACTAAAGTTCTTAAATAAGGATATTATATGGCCGCACGGAATTATTAGTTATACTAATAATATTTCTTAATTATTTTATAATTGGCACTACTTTTTACTTATAAAAGTAAAAGGTGTTCTAATTCCATTAAAATATTAGGCTTAATTATACTGTAGCATAGCAAAAGAGTCTTAAGAAACCTTAAAAAAGGGTTATTTAGAGCAAAAGGTATTAATATATTTAATTTATATTAAAACCCCTACTTATATTTACTAATTATACTTTATTTTATAAACTATTATATTAATATATAGCATATATTCTAGTAAAACTGCTTTTTAGGAGAACTTTTTTACGGTTAATAAGAGCTCTAAGTAGAGTAGGCGTATAAAATGGATAGAAATAGTATTAAAAGCTCGGTTAAAACGTCAAATAATTAATACTAAGGATATTATAAGGGCAAGAGCTAAATATTAAGGAAAATTGCCTAGTTTTAACAAAGTTTTTATATATTAAAAAGGTTTAAAGGTGGAGGTATATAAGAGTAATTACTAAATTACTCGGAAATACTAAGAACTTAAAGGGGAATCTCGGCCTTAGGATAATAATAATTTTAATTAGTGCAATAAAATAATAAAACTTTTTTGTAGTTTTTTCTAATAAATTAGAAGTGCGCATTTAGAATTTATAATAAGTTTTAGTATCTACTATATTAAAAAATTTTGTGCCTGCGGCGTATGCCCGCTTTTAAGATTTTCTTATAAATTTTAGCATATACGGCCAAATTCTAGGTAGCACTTTTTAAGAATAGTACTATACCTAAACCTCTACTAGACTATTACCGGACAGTTACTAAACGGTTACTTTTTAGTCTTAAAGAAGCTTTAAGCTAATTTTACTAGTAATTACGTGCGTTTAGAAACCTAGCGCTAGGTTCTATTATAACAGCCCGTTAAGTACTAAAAAAAGAACTAAACGTTTTTTTTCTCGGAAAATCCGTAGAATATAATATATTATCTTATATTTCTAGAGTAAGTCTAGCTCCGCGCCCTATCTTATATTAAGGCGTACTAGGTATTTCTAGGCAATAATTAAGCCATATATAGAATTTTGCTAACTTTTCCGAGAAAGGGGCTTATCTTTGGTGGCAATGTTGAGATTTAGCCTAAGCGCGCGTGGCCTAGGCGGTCTAAGCCCGGTTAGAGGTCGGACTGTTACTTTTCCGGTTTGAAGATTCACTTCCAAAGTGGTGTGGCCGATTTGGTAAGGTAAACGAGTTCGGGGGGTAACCGAGTTCTCGGGGTCCGAGCTTATATATTAAGTTTTAAAAAGCATAATATAATGCGTTATTAGGGAGATTACCATTTTGGTACCTAGCGGATAAGTAACTAATAGTTACTATAGTAAGGTTTTAGTGGTTCCAGACTATACTAGCTAGTTAATATCTTTATTTATTTTAGGCTTAAGCGTATTTTTATTACCTATAAGCTTACGCCATAAAAGCTTTATTAGTATTAGTTTGGACCTAATATTAGTATTAAGCGTTTAAGAATCTTTACTCCTACTATACCTTATTATCCTGCCCCTATTTTTATACCTACTTATATACCTACTAAAGGATCCCATTCCTATTAGCCATCCCTTAAAAGGCTAATAAATACTAACCCTGCTCTTAAGGGTAAGGTATAATAGCTTTTTAGATCAGGTATTTAGGATTTATTCTTATATAGAGTAGAAATTAAGGACCTTAATTAGGTGCTTAAGAAGGCCTTAAAAGGCTTTTAGAAAGGGCTTAAGAGCCCTAGGAATAATATTCCTAATATAAATAAATAAATAGAAATGCAATTCTAGCAACATGCCTTATTAACTCTATACTATATATATAAAAAGGCTAAAGGCCTATTTTGCCTTAGGCTATAGCCCTAATCTTTATAGTTTTTAGAGCCTATTTGTTTTATAACCAATTTGACCTATTTACTCTTTAGGGCCTCTTACGGTTTACTATAAGCTCTCTTTATAGGTTGTAATAACACTATAGTATTAAAGCGCTTTCTATAATCTGTAGATTATAGACCTTAGCGGGCTAGCCTAGCTATTTAACTTTATATTAAAGCTTATTCTTAATAGACTTATAGCATAGTATAGCTTTAACCTTATACTGCTCGCCCACTACCTTAAGGTGTTTAATTAGGCTTAGATAGAAGTTCTTTTCTAGCGGTAGTCTATATTATAGCTTTAGTAGGTTTATATAAAATACTAGATATATATAAGCTATAAATAGGGGTAGCTAGAGATAATAGGTTAGCTTGCTAATTTATTTCTTAACTTAAAAGGGACCTAGGTATCTTATATTAAGCTTCTTTAATAGTTAATAGGTTCTAATATTTGTTAAATATAATAAAACCTCATTACCTACTCTAAAATACTTATTCTAGTATTTACGCTTATACTAGAGTCTTTACTACTCTTAGGTATCCTATAACCTCTACTTTATATACTTCTATTACTCCTTTTATTCCTAGAGGTATCCTTATACTCTTTAGTAGATATCCTTAAACTTTCTAGTAGGATTCTAGAACTAATTATATAGCCTTAACTAGTAATTATTAGGTATACTATTAAACCTAAATAGTTAGATACTATAGGTAATCTAGATTAGTATATACTTATATAATATTTATTGCTTTATATATTGCTTTAAATTATAAGCATACTCCGCGTATAGAAGTAGCTTATATTGGTTATCTTGCTAATAGTTTAAATATATTTATAGGTAAGACTCTAGTTCCTAATTTTGGCGTTCTATTTACCCTCCGTTTATAGATAGAAAGCTATACTATAATAGTGGTTTATGTTTAAATAAAAGTATAAATCTAACCAGTACTAGCTTATAAAGACGTTGCCCCTATTAATAATAATAGAGTACGGCTAATCTACTTTAAGAAAGTATTTCTCCTTAATTAGGCTAGCGAGCGCTTATATATTAATTATCGTATTAATAGGAAGGTATTAGACGCATTTTAAAAACCTATTAATAAGTATAAGTGTAACGGAGCCTTGTAGTAGGAACTACGGTAGACTCGTTAATAGGCTAGGTATATAGGTATTGCCAGAAGTTAACAACGTAATAACAACTAGTGGAGTAGTTGCCTAATAGATTAACTCCAATTGTATTCTAAGAATTACTACGAGGAAGGAACTATCTAGGTAGGGACTAAGGGTCCTTAAATACACAACCATACTCCTAAGAAAGTCGTTACTCTATCTACTCTGTCTGCTCTATTCGCTCTATTATAGATCTTGCAGATTATATAGATTATACAGATTATATTATATGACTTTACTTACTATTCCTTATTATATAGTTCCACGGGTTCTATTCTAGACTATGCTTATATTAACTAACTAGCTTTTTCCAACTCCTTTCTAAGTAGTTATAATATTATACTTAAAGCGTTTATAACACTATCCCCCTCCTCTTTATCTCCGTCCTTAAAGATACCTAGCATCTCTAAGTTATTTACTAGAGGTGTAATACCTATCTAATTAATTTAGTTAATATTGTTACTTATAATACCTAAAGCTCCTTCTTCTTCTTTAACTCTTTATTATACGCGTATAGTCTCTTCTATACTATCGCTTAATAAAGTAATACTATCTCTATATTCTTATTACGTAAAAGAGGAGTTAGTTTATATTACGTTAGCAAGTTCTTTATTTTAATAGCCCTCTTTTTATATAGAGTATACTAAAGTAAACGTTTAATCGTCTTATAATGTTTGCTTAATTTCTAACGCTAAGTATACGCGTCCTATAACTCTTAATAGTCTCTAAGTTCCCTAAGTAATTTATTATAGGGTTTTATATTTAATTTACCGCTATAAAGCTTAATAGTAAGCTATCCTTGGCGCTGCTTACGGTTTAATATACCTTAGAAGAGTCTGTACGTGTCCTTAAAGCTTAGCATCTAGCTTACGCTTATTTTTAGCGTTTAGAACATATCCGTAAAAAGGTTTATTTAAAGAAGTAGAAACTTATTTAATAAGGTTTATAGGAACTTAGTAATAAAAAAACGGATTCTCTTCTAATAGAGAAAGAAATAACTCTAAGTAGTTTAGCAGTTACTCTTTCTAGGTCCCCCTTAGGTAACTTATTNTTTAGNNATTCCTCTTTATTAATATTGCCTAACCTTTTCTCTTCTAATACTCCTGTACCTTTTCTATAGCGTTTTTTAGGTTTTCTAGTAGCTTCTAGGTAGTCTTATTATAGCCTATCCACTTTACTTTATACTATATTTCATTATCTATATCCTTATAATTAACAATCTTTAAAACTTACTATTTGTCTTCCTCTTATTCTCTATATATGTCTGCTTTATAAACCGGTAGCTTAATATTTCTATATGCTGGCTCTAGCATTGCGATATGCTATATAGGGTAAATCTTTATCCTAGCTAGTAGGTTTAACTTAAATATAACCAATAAATTTTTTTTATATAATTTTAAAAGGTCCTAATCTAACGTAGTTTAACTTCTTACTTAGTTGTTAACTCTTAAAATTTTTATATAGTAGCTATACTTTATTTCCCTCCTTAAGATCTAGTCCCTTAGATCTCTTAGCATTATAATACTTTTTTATCCTTTACTATACTACCTTAGCTGTTTCCATAAGGTCTGCATAAAGATTTATTAAACTCTTTATTCTTTACTTAGCTATACTACTTATCTTCTTTGCTTAATATAGCGATAATAAGGTCCTTAGCTTATATCTATAATTTACCTTAAATAGTGACGTGCTTATTCCTTCTTATAGTGTTATATTATATATAAACTGTGTAACTAGTAATAGCGATACCTAATTATTCTGTATATAATTAATATAATGCCTTAGATACTATTCTAGTATCTAATTTAATCTTTCTGTTTAACCGTCTGTCTATAAATAATATACAGTAGAAGTTACTACTTAAACTCCTTACTCTGCTAAGAACACTTCCTAGAATGCTACTACGAATTTTAAATCTCTGTTTAATATAATCTTACTTAGTGCTCTATATCTTATAAATACTTCTTTAATATAGATTCTAGTAATATCTTCCGCTGATATTTTTTCTAAATATACTATAAAGTATCCCTACTTTGTAAGCTTGTCTATTATTACTAAGATTATATTATAATCTTATCCGGTAATAGGGTCTCTTAACTTTAATAACTTAATAATAAAGTCCTATAATATAACCTCCTATAGTCTCTTTAGTATTTTAATAGGTTATAGCTCTCTATATAGCTTATACCTCGTTAGTTTATTTCTTTAGTAATTTAGATATTCTTTTATAACTTACCTAGCTAGTCCCTAGATTCTATTAATAATATACTCCTTTTAAAGTCTTAACACTAAGCCTATAGCTCCGTTGTGTCCTTAAGTTAGTCCTTTATAAAATAACTTAATAAACTCCTTTATAATAGATCTTAGTATATATATTACTTCTTAATTTTTATACTACTCTAAGTCTAGATCCTCTATTTATATATTTAGGATCTTTTATATTTAATTACTCTCTAATAATTTATAGGTTTTCTCTTCTTATGTTACTATAATCTTTAGATAATTATACCTAATTAATCTATCTATATCCCTTCGCAATAAAGCCCCTAATGGCTTTTTATTATTTTATAGTTTAGCTTTTCTACTTAAAGCGTCTACTCGTGTATTCTCTGTACCCTTAGTATACTAAATCTTAAAATAGTATTCTATAAGCATCTCCGCCTATCTAACCTATCTATAATTAAGTTCTTTTATTATTAGAAACCCTATTAGGTTCTTATAATCCATCTTAACTATAAATAGTTTTTTTATACCTTATAAGAATAACCTCTATTTATTTAGTGCTATAACTATACCTAATAACTCCTTATTATAGATGTTATAGTTTAGTTCCGGTAGTATTATCTTTTAACTATAGTATGCTACTAGGTGCTATCTATCTTTATATTTCTATAGAAAGTACGCTTCTAGTATATAGTCTAATATATCCGTTTTAACTACTGTCTCTAACTGTAGTTAATAGATTTTAAGAACTGGCTCCTAGGTAAATAACTGTTTAATTCTCTTAAACAGTTCCTTTTATTCCTTTCCCTATACCTATTATTCTTCCTTTTTTATTAATCTCGTAAGTAGCTTAATATTCTTTAACTATTAAGCTATAAACCTTTTATAGTAGTTATAGAACCTTAGAAATGACCTTAACTATATTACATTTTTTAGTTCTTACTAATTTACTATAGCCTCGATTTTCTTTAAATTTATACTAAGCTAGCCTAGTTTAATAATAAATCTAACGAAATCTATCTTTTTGGTAAAGAATTTATATTTTTTAATTACTACTAGTATCTNTTCTTNTTATAGTNTCTTTAAGACCTATTTAACGTATTCCCTATATTCTTCCTTACTTATTAAGTAGATAATAATATTATTAAGGTATACCATAATAAATTTATCTAAGTATTCTCTTAATATATTGTTAATGCGCTTTTAAAATATTGCTAGTGCGTTTATAAGCCCAAATTGCATAACTAGTAGTTTATATAGTCCTTCCTTTAACCTAAAGGCTGCCTTCTATTTGTCGCCTTCCTTAATTCTGATCTAATGGTATGCCTATCTTAGATCTATCTTTATAAAGATTTACGCGTTGCCAATCCTATCTTAAATCTTATTAATTAAGGGTAAAGGATACCTATCCTTCTTAGTAATGCTATTTAACTATCTATAGTTAATATATAGCCTAAGTTTTCTATTCTTCTTTAGTATAAATAGTACTAGATATTTTACTAATAACTACAATAGTCTAATATATCCTTTTTAAAGATTTTCCTAGATAAACTCTTTAAGTACCTATAACTCTTTTTCTGTTAACTTATAAGTTAGGTAAAACCTTAAATTTATTTCTAGTTCTAGCTCTATTTTATAGTCCTATACTATATAATCTAACAGCTTTTTACTTTCTAGTAACTATAGCTTTTTACTATACTTATAGTATTTCTTTAGTATATAGCTTAATCCTTAATTGGTTTCCTTATATATTGCTCTAACTTAGTACTATACTAACTTAGTTTGTTATCGCATCTTACGTTATTATATATCTCTAATATTAACCTAACCTATAACTTAATTAATCTTTAGATTATATTCTTATAACTAAGGTATTCCTAATACTGCCTTATTATTCCCTAATGGTAATATATTAAAAGATATCTTAATTTATCTCCCTTTAATAGTTATCTAAACTAGTTCTGTTTTAAGATTAATAATGCCTCCTCTATAGGCTATTAGATCTCCTAAAATTGTTACTAATAGATAAAGGTGATCTTTTTGCCTGTGTAGTAGCCCTATCCTTTTAACTACTGCTAGTAAGATATAGTTCCTTATTACTCTACTATCTACTAATACTTTAAACTACTAATCTTGCTATTTAACTCTTAGGTTTAAGTGTTATCCTTAAATTCCTTTAAGGGTCTAAGGCTCTACTACTAGCTCCTTTTAGTCCTATAGGCCTCTACTTTTCCTAACTATTAGCTGCTTAATCCTATTATACTTAGCTTATTCTTTAGCTAATACCTAGTTCGCTTTTTGTCTTTAATATACCATAGATAGATATTCTTTAAATATTCCCACTATTATTATCCATCTAAGCATTCTTCCGTAAGAAATCTTCCTAGTTAAAATATTAAACTTCCTTTCTCTTAAACTTCTACTAGATGCTAGCTGTATATATACTTAGCGTTCCTATACTATTATTTATCTATTATCCAGTATATCCTTATAGGGTATTTCTAGTTCTTTTTTTTGGATTTTTATATATCTTGTATATATCGTCTATGCATATAATCTATAATAGCGTATAGTATACTAGGTGCTTTAGGTTAACTCTTAGCTTGTCTTTATTCTTAAGTTTAAACCTCTATTATACTAATCTAAATATTATAACTTTATTCGCAGGTACTAAGACGCGTCTTTTGCTTCTCTAGTCCTCTAATTATTCCTTTAGATCCTTTAATATTATAATTAAGGCTCCCTTAATATAATTTATTGCTTTTTCCGTAATTAGGTAGTTTTAGATAACTTTTTTTATCTAACTATATATAGAAATCTTCCCACTTATTATTATATCGTTGCCTATACCACTTTTAGTATAGCTACTAGAGTGTATACAGTCTGTCCGTAAGAAAGTATCTTCTTATTACTGCGTTATAATAGCCTTTTATATATTATTCTTCGAACCTAATAGAAATCCCTAAATCCTCTTTATTTTCCAGTTTAGTAAGCTACTTAGCTCTTAGTATGCCTATTTTTAGCCTATTAGTAATTCTTTATATAGGTACTTTATCCTTTATACGACCTAATATACTAGATCTTATATCTAGTTTCTTTTCTTACTATACGATAATTCTTGCTCTAAACTCGTCTATGGTTTCTTTCTTTTTGCGTCTTATAAGTAGATCCTTAAAGTCTTCTTACTTCTTAATTTTAGTATTAAACTCTTAATCTTTAGTTTAAATATCTTATTTAACTAGTAAGTCTTCTAGGTCTATATATTTATCTCCTAATCTAACTGCTGTTTATACTATAGATTTCCTAATCTATAGCGAAGCTGCTTACTTCTTACTTATAGGCGTCCTTATTTATACTCCAAACTCTTAACCCCTTAAATTCTTTAATCCTAAGCTTACTTCTTTCTTAAGCTACACTTTAGCCTTAGTTTAACTAGGCTTTACTAGTGTCCTTATCTTATCTTAAAAGTCCTAGATCTTATTTATCTTATCTTAAAAGTCTTATACCTTTAGAAAACTTTATCCTAAGCTTATTTATATATTACTAAACTAAGCTATTACTCTATCCTATCGGTTTTCGTCCATTATAGGTCCTTAAGCATACCTTATCTTATCTTAAGAATCTTAGTTATCTCTTATCTTATTTTAAAAATCTTAAGCCTTTGGCCTTTTGCCTTTATTAAGTAGTAAGCTAGCACTAGCAGTTATTTGCTTGCTTAATTATCTCTAGATATTACTCCTTCTATCTTATAAAGTAATAGATACCGTATCTAATGGTGTTATAATACCCGTTACTAAACCTTACTCTATAGCGGTCTTAGTCTCTACTTTTATTACGTTATTAAAGTTTAGATACCCCTAGTTAGCTCTTTTACTATCCTTATTACTATTAATTAATAAGTACTCTAACTTTATTGTTATTATTACTAATTATTATCCGTATATTACTGTAATATCTTAATCTAGCTTATAGAGTCGATCTTATTCTTTATCTAACTCTTTAGTTCCTTTAAGTCCTCTTAACTTTAGCTCTTATGGCTAATAGCTTATACTGTATTTAGCGTCTTTATAAATTTGGTATACGTTATTATAATAAAACGCAAAAACTTCTAATTAAATATTCTTTTATTCCTTGCAGTATACTATTATCCCTCTATATATTTATGTTATATACTACTAGTCTAGTTCCCTTTACTACGTAATAACTCTAACTACTTCTATAGTCTCTGGCGAAATAATCCCGTTTTCCGTAATTTATATAAGCTCCTTCTTTAAACTATTACTTTTGCTATAGAGTCCGCTTAAACGTCTTCCGCTATTAAGATCCTTAGTTTAGCCTATGCTCCTTAGTCCTATAATTACTTAATCCTTAACTTCTAGGTTTCTATAGTTGCTTTCCCTATCTTTTATAGGTTTCTCTAGTACTACTTAGGTTTATTAACTCTACGCTATACTATAGTTTCTAATTTAGCTTTAGTTTTTATATACTTTACGCCCTATATAACTATAGAACTCTATCCTAGCCTTACTTAGCCTATTCCCTTTAGAAGATCCTATTATTAATCTTAATCGCTTAATCTATTAATTCCCTTAGGGTGTTTGTATCTTCTATTAGGATAATCGCGTTCTGGACTTTAGCCTTAAGTCCCTATTTATACTATGCTATAAGCGCCTTATTATTCCATTTGACCTATATAGTAAATATTTAAAACTATGTCGTATACTTAATTACTAAAGTTCGCTATATTAGGTTTTAAAGCTTTCTCTCTGCTATAGTTATTGCTTCTAGGTCCCTAAATATCTATATTAATTATTCCGCGAATTCTACCTAGCTAAAAAACACAAATCGTACCTCTTAATTGGTAGTAGTTATTCCATTAGTCTGTATTTCCGTTAAGTAGGGTTTAAACCATTTAAGTGTCCGTCCTATTAGGAATAGTCCTACATAGGCTATTTAATCCATTATCGTGGCTAACTTAGCCCCTTCTTATATAACTTTAAAATGCATTTGCGTTAGGAATCCTTTAAGCTTTAATCTTTCTCCTAAGAATTGTTTAATTAATGGTAACTTAACCTTTACTGCTCCAATTCTATTAAGTCTTTCTTTAAGTATTTAGTTATTCTTATTTAACCTATTAACGATTTCCTATAACTGCCTAACTGTAACTAGTTGTAAGTTAGTATCTTATATACTTGTATCTCCACTTAACCTTAAAGTGGTTACTGCCGTTAACGGCGTTATAGTGGCTGCTTTTAGTAGCATGTTATTCGACTTTTTAAAACTATAACTATAGTAGTAATTATGTAACGGAGCCTTATAGTAGGAACTACGGTAGACTTATTAATAGGCTAGGTATATAGGTATTGCTAAAAGTTAATAACGTAATAATAACTAGTGAAGTGGTTGCCTAATAGATTAACTCTAATTATATTCTAAGAATTACTATAAGGAAGGAACTATCTAGGTAGGGACTAAGGGTCCTTAAATACACAACCGTACTCCTAAGAAAGTCATTACTCTGTCTACTCTATCTGCTCTATTTGCTTTATTATAGATCTTATAAATTATATAGATTACACAGATTACATCACGTGACTTTACTTACTATTCCTCGTTATATAGTTCTACGGGTTTTATCCTAGACTATGCTTATATTAACTAACTAGCTTCTTCTAACTCCTTTCTAAGTAGTCGTAACATTATACTTAAAGCGTTTATAATAACAAGGACCAAATTATATATTTATCTTTAGCTATCTTTAAATAGCGGGAGATCTGTAATAAAGTCTATAGCGTAATATTACTATAGCTTACTAGTAGGGTAAACTAATTTAAGTAGACTCTATAGCTTATGCCTTTAGATCTTATATACTTAACACTTCTTATAATAGCTAATATACTTCTTTACTTTCTATTTAAGCTTTAGCTAATAGTATTTACGTTAAAGTAATCCTACTATTTAACTTAACTATAGTGGCCGCTTAGGGAATTATTATAATTCTTTATAAGAATCTTCTATTATAGATTTATTTCTTACAGTGCCTAAACCTTATTAAATTTATATAGTAAACCTATTAAGTCTAGCTCCTAATAGTAGCGCCTAGTAGCTTCCTTTCCGTTATATTTCCAGTCTACTTTTATATTAAAAATAGTATAGAAAGCGTCCCTTTATTATACCTTATGGATAGAATCCGTTAACCTTTTAGATAGTTTTTAGGTAAAAGCTATTTTATTCTATACTACTCTAAGTATAAAACTAGATAGTATTATAGATCTTATAACTTCTTAGTGCATATATATTAGAAAGGCTGCTATAAGGTTAAAGTCCTTTAGTTATTATAGGGCTTTAAGTTCTAATCACTTTATAGCTTTATTATTAGTTTAAGGGAATAGCTTAGTAATTAGAGGTAGTATATTACTAGGTTTTAAAAATATATTAGGGACGTCCTATCTAGGTATATTTAGACCCTTATTAGTAACGGACTAGGTACTAAATAAAACGTTAGTAGAAACTAATAGGGCTTATACTACCTAAAACTTAATATATAGAGCTATATGTGCTTAAGTATTTTATACCTAAAGCTTATTCTATAATATAGGGAGCAAAATATCTATTTTCTATTTTCCTTCTTCTATTTTAAAGCCTTTAGTATAGTCTGGCTATTATAACGGTTTATTAGTAGGGTTATTTCCCCCTAACTTATATTTAATTTTAAAATTAAATTATATAAGCTCCTTTACCTATTTAGCTTATTAAAGTAAAAGCTCCTGTATAATTATAAAGTAGCGTAAATTATAATAATCTAAGAGTATATAAGTGGTATAGCTCACGTGCTTAAGGTAGTATTGCTACTATTTAAAGCAGTTAACTATAGTTAGTAGTTTCTTATTATAGGTATAATACCTAACGTTAGGCCCTTAGAATTTTTTGCTATAAAATACTACTAGTCTTTAATAGAGCTAGGTAGCGTTTAGATATTTATTAGATTATAGTAGAATACTAATAAGGGTAAAATTTAATATATTAATAACTATTATTAGTAGCTAATTTAGGTTAAAATGCCGTAGTAATAGAGCTTTTATAAACTTTATATATAGTTCTTAAAAGGCCTCTTAAACCTTTCTAGGCTATAACTATAGTTTATACTATTTAATTAGTCCCTTTTTAGTTTTCTTCCTTACTGCCTTTAAGTTTTTTACTTTTTAGGCTAGGTTTTAGGAAGCCTCTATAATATAGTTAGATAGGTATTAGGTAATATCTAAGTAGTTATAAATAAAGCGCTTATAGAAATTAGTAAAGCCTAAAAATACTTAAACATCCTAGTAGCTCTTTAGCTTTAGCTACTCTTAGATTATCTATACCCGTACTAGGTCTGTAACTACGCCTATAAGCGTTCTAATATAACCTAGGAACTTAACCTGCTTAATATTAAAGATATACTTTAACACCTTAGTGTAGAGGCCCTAATTATTTAAATATTCTAGTACTTTGCGGATGCGTTATTTATACTAATTCTTATCTTTAAAGTAGATTAGGATATTATCTAAATAGATAATATATATACGGTTAACTAATCCCCTTAAGGCTCTATAAATATATAATTAAAATATTATAGGCGTATTAGCTAGCCTAAAAGGTATTACTAGATACTTAAAGTGGCCGTCTTAGGTCTTAAAAGCGGTCTTTTACTTATCCCCTTCTTTAATATAGAGCCTATAATAGGTGTTTTATAAATCTAGCTTTATAAAGATCTTTACCCTAAATAGTTAATCTAGTATTTTACTAACTAGTAGTAGTAGGTAATAGTTCTTAATTATAATCTTATTAAAACCGCGATAGTCTATATATAGCCTTATAGTTCTATCTAGTTTTAGGATAAAGAGAATTAGCGTACCTATTAGCGACTTATTAAGCTAGATCTACTCCTTTTCTAGTAACCTATTAAGGTACTTTTATATAATCTTAAACTCTTTATAAAAGAGGTTATAGATAGAAAGGTTTAATAGTTATTTACCTTCTTTTAGATTAATTATATAATTATATTCTAAGTTTTACAGTAGGACTTTAGCTTATCTACCTAAAAATACCCTTAGTAAGCCCCTTAGGCCTAATAGAATATTTAATAAATTAGGGTCGCGTTTATCCTTTATATTATTATTAGGTAGCTTCTAGAGCTCCCTTAAAATACTTATAGGCAGTATTACGCGCTATAGTAATTACTTATATATGGTAGCTAATAGAGGGTAGATAATTCTTTAACGCAATATTTAAGGTATTATAGTATACTCTCTATATATTGCTTAAGCTAGAGTAACCTATAATAATTAAAGTATCTTATAAGATCTTTAAGATCGCCACCTCTCTATAATATCTCTATAAGGTCTCTATTATAAAGAGGTTGTTGCCTATACTAGGCTTTATACCTATTTTACTATAGAATAGGGGTAAGATCTACTACTCCTTTAGGTATAAAGTATATACTATTTTACCTAGAGCTATATCCTCTAGGATATCTTTTAAGCTTATTAGTAATATACGCCCTTTTAATTCTTTATTATTCCACTATTTAAAGGCTTCTATTTTAAAGCGTATTTTAAGATCTATATTTATAAGCTAAGGGTATTTAAGGATAAGGTTATAACCTATAAAGTTAGCCGCCTAGAAGGGTTATGGATTAACTACCTTAATACAGTTATATATATCGGCTACTAATACTATAAGCTTATAGGCACTATATAGTTTAATCTAATACTTATTTAAGAAGCCTATAATAGGTTTTCACTACCTTAATAATAGAATAAGTTT
This sequence comes from Cenococcum geophilum 1.58, assembly GCF_001692895.1. Classification (NCBI taxonomy): domain Eukaryota; kingdom Fungi; phylum Ascomycota; class Dothideomycetes; order Gloniales; family Gloniaceae; genus Cenococcum; species Cenococcum geophilum. The sequence goes on from NW_027137567.1 coordinate 1,486,125, forward strand.
ATACTCTTTTACTAAATTATATTATATAAGATTAATTTTAGTGCTGCTATTATATAGTGCTTAGAACTAACGCATCTTACCTATAGGGAGTATTATTTTTAGCTTAATAGCGATATAAAGAGTTTCTTCTTCTATATTTTACTCTAATTATAGCTAGAAGAGGTCCATAACTAAAGCTTTTCTTTTTTTAGATTATTAGTGCGGTTATTACCTTACTTATTTTTCTAATAGAATTTACCTTTAGAATTTTCTCCTAGCCTTTTAAAGTATTTCTATAGAGGTGCTAAATAGGTATTAGGTTAGCCCTAGAAGTCTTTTCCGTTACTTAAGGCCCCTAACTTTAACCCTTTTAAAGTTCTCTTTAAGAACGGCTTCTTTAAAGGTTAGGTCTACCCTATATTACTACTAAAATACCTACGCTTTTAGTAACCCCCTAGCTTTCTACTAGAAGAGGTCCAGTTCTTTACTATATTTTTAGCGTTTAGAACCGCTTATTTAAAATCTATATATATAGTAATTCATAATAGGGCTCCTATGCGCTTTATTTTATTATAAATTACTAGCTTAATTCTAGCCTAGATAAACCTAATCTTCTCCTTTTTATAAATACTACTGTTTTATTTTTAAAGGGCTTTAGATCTATTTATTAAGTATAAGTTTCTATAAAGTTTATAAGATAGTGGAAGTTATAGCGGTTAAGCAATATTCTATTTTAGAATAGCTCTATATTATTATATTATATAATATATAGATCTTAAATCTATTTTTTTAAAAAAGGGTTATAGCTATAGCTATATAGTAATTTACTCTTTATTAAGCTGATTAAGTATAATTTAGTTTAGTAATTGGTTTTTAATCTTATTAATAACCTAGCGTATACGCTCTTTAATATTATCTTATATTATTAGTATTTTAAAGAATTTATCTACCTTATAAACCTAATTGTCTAACTATTAGGTATTAGGTCTATAGCAGAGTTCTAAACTACTAAAGGCCTTAGCTAGTTAGTCTATATCCTTTTTCCATTTATAGCGTAAATGCCTTTTTAGATAGGTACTAAGTAGCTCCTAAAAAGCCCTTAGCCTTAGCTAGGTTATAAAAGATTTTATTTAGCCTAAATTAAGCTCCGTAAAATTTAGATCTGCCCCTAAAGGTTTTTATTTATACTAACTTAATAGCACGAGTAAGTCGTATCTATGGGCACGAAATACATATAGTATCGTATGCTTGTTTGGATGGTGACTGTCAATTATATAAAGCAGACTACATAGTTTATATACTAATGCGCCTCCCCCCTAATTAGTTAGTGCTTTAGAAGTGCACTAAACGCGTAAGCGGGTAGTTGGTGCACCAAACGCGTAAGCACGCGGTTAGTACGATAGGTGCTGTAATTATACACTAGCGGTACTTAGAGAATGAAACCACTTATATATAGCCTTCGTAATTGTCTTAATAGAACTATAAAATATATAAGAAAATACATAGGAAATCCCTCCTAAGGTGCCTTCTGGGTTGCCTTCTAAATAGTGCTCCAAGCTAGCCGTAAGTCCTGCTTACAGTCCGTAAAATAAACTGTACGGCCTTTTAACGGGCCGTAAATGCACTATACGGCCTTCCGACGGGCCGTAGCTAAACCGTAAATGCTCCGTTAGTCTCGCTCTACCCATTCTATAACCTTTAGGTTGAGCTTATTTATATTAATTAGAGTTTTAAGAGCTTAATACAGCTTTGCCTTAGTTATGGCGTCTACTAGGTTGTCTCCGCTGCTAATATATTTAACCTCCGTAATCTCACGTCGTTCGTAGGCCTAACGTAAGCATATTAGGTTGACTATGAGCCTCTTCTCTTATATTATACCTAGTTTAACTAGGCAGTTGTAAAGGGACTTTAAATTAGTGTATAAAACTAGGGGTAACTACTCTAGTTGTAGAATCTTCTAGACCGTTAATTTAATTGCGGCTGCTATATTAAATCCATGAGCTAGTGTATATAGTTTAGAAGCTAGTATACTATGGGTTACTCGTTTACACTTAATTAAAGACTAGTACAGTATATTTGCGTTCTAATTGTGGTCTATAAGTATAATTATAAAGCCAATTTGTAATAATAGGTCTTTATTATTAGCAAAGGAGGCGTCCGTAAATGCTAGTAAGCTAAGGGAACTTAGGTCTAGTGGTACGAAAGTAAGTCCCCTTACTGCATTGTTAATTTACTACTAAATGCGCTTATTAAGCTGCTTAATATTTTCTTCTTACAGATTTACTACCTGGGCCGTAAAGGATAAGTTGTAGGTAGATTCGGGTTAGTAGACTGTGGCAATATAGGCGCCTCTTATATGCTATACAGCGTATTAGTCCTTTATATTTACGGTCTTACGGGTCTCTCTGCGGGAGCTGGTAAGGTCTATAGGCTTTGCTATAACGAGCTTTAGGTTTTAAGCTTATCGTTCCTAGGTTAGCTGGATTAAGTTGCCTTTTTATGTAATTAAGCCTCTGTTAAACTTAATTGGAGTCTGCTTAGTTAACTGCTCTTGCAGCTTTGCTAGGAACTTAGCTTCTTGCAGTTTAGTCTCTTTAGCGTCCGTAAATGTCCGGTCTGCTAAGAAGAGGGTATTATCTATTTAGAGTCCAATAATACTAAGGCCGTTTAATGGGCTGTATAGGAGGTAGGGGTTATAGGTTAACTGTTCCATTTTAAGTTTACTAATATAGTGCTGGTAGTATATCTTAAACCAATAGTTTCCGGCTTTTAGTACTCCGTAAAGAGGTTTTACAACCTATAAAATTGTTTTTAGTTATAGGTTAAGCTTATAGGGTGGTCGTATAAAGATATCCCTACTTAGGTAGGTATTAGACTGCATATAGGCTTGTGAGATATCCCGTAAGTAAAGGGCTACGGATTTAGTTTGCTGTAGTCCAGGTATAAGTGCGAGTATAATCCGTTAACTAACCCGTTAAATTATAGACAATTGCGTAAGAACTAGGTCCTTTTCCTAGTTATTATAAGCTTATATAACGAGCCTTGATTTCTTAAAGGCTTTATTAGTACTAGGGTGCTTAATCTTATTAATAAAGCGTAAGTTGAATATACGGACGCCTTGTGGAATGTCTCTCTCCGTTACAATTATAAAGATACCCTTTTTAAGTAGTCCGTTAATCTCTTTACGCTATAAGTCCGTAAAAGGGGTTTCCTATACTAGAACTAATATATCTATAGGCGGAGATTACTTTACGGATATGCCTGTGGAGGTTAGGTAGTTTTCCGTTACAGGATTTTTACGGGGGCGTCCTCGGCTACGCTTTACGGTAGGTTTAATAGGTTTAGTAGGTTTCTAGGGGACCTCTGGGGTAGGCAAGGGTGCCTCTAGTTTGTTTAATTCGGTAGTTATTTCTAGTTTGTCTGGTTTAGTAGTTGCTTCTAGTTTATCTAGCTTAACATTATGGGTGTTTTTGGGCCGAAAGTAGGGTTTTACGGACATGCTTTTAAAGTTAGTTAGTCCGCTAGGAAGTTATACGTAGTACGTTTTATCTTCTATAGCTAGTAAACAATAAGGTCTAGTCTAGTTGCCGCTCTTACGCTATATAAGGACTTTAGAATTAAGCGGGAGGTTATAAACTAAGGTTATATTAGGTCCGTTGCGGTAATATAGGGCGCTATTAACAGCTTGTTTAGCCCGTAATTTAACTATTTCGGCTATTGCCTTCCGTATTATAGCTGCTTGTTCCATAATAGATGGGGTAAAGGGGCCTAGGTTGCTTATCCTTAGGTAGGCTTCGTAAACTAAGAGGGTAGGTACTAGTCCGTTAGGGCTAGTAGTGTTGTTAACGGCTTTTACGGCTATTTATAAAGCTAGTTCCTTTTGGATATCCTTATACTTATTTATAATAATCTAATAAGCTCTCTATAGAGCTAGGTAAGCTCGCTTAATAAGCCTAATAGACCAATGCGCCTTAACTAGAACAGCTTTTGTTAATATAGCTATGGCCGTAGTATACTGCTAGAATTCCTTACTAATAAAGTTCCTACCGGCGTTATGGGTAATATACTTAGGAGGTCTAACGTACGTATTAATCCAGCAGGTCCGTAAAATATCCTAAGTATACTTTGCGGATATATTTTGCAACTAATAGGTGGCTTAGTAGCGGGTTGCCTTATTAATTATATATAATACTAGGCTGCCGTTAATATATATAATGTCTATATACACTAAGTAGTTAAAGTTAAGGTCCTTATAAAGGGTAAACTTAAATTGGCCTAGGGAACGTCTGTATTTCTGGCAAAAGGAGCAGTATTTGGTTAGGTAATTAACTGCCTTCTTATTAACGTCGTTGTGTCTAGAGCGTTTAAGGACTCTATATAGCTTTTCGGCTAATAGGTGGCCGAAACGGCGGTGTAGATGGTGGATCTCCGTACTAGTAAGGTAGCACGGGTTATAGTCAAAAGATTCCTAAATATAGGTCCGTAAAGTCTCTCCCTATATAAGGAACGGGTGTCTAAATCGTTGTGTAATTGGTAGGGTAATATACTTGCTTCCTAGGGCAGTTATAGGGCCGATTAAGGTGTCCGTAATATTGTTATAGTAAACCTATAACCTATCTATGTCCGTAAGGCAAAGTAAAAAAGGGGTGTCTGCTTTTACTATGTGGAAGTTAACTAGGCTAATTAGGGTCTTAACTGCAACTAATCTAATTAATGCAGTTAAGCTAATGCCGAATTGGACGTTTACGGCCCTATTTTGCGTAGTATTAATATCCGTATTATTATTTACGGTGGTCCTATATATAAGATATTGTCTATAACCTATAGTAGACTTCTTAGAGGCACCTATATTAATTATAATGCCGTAGAATTCTTTAGGGATATAGCGTTCTGTAGTAATATATGCAAATAGGTCCTGCTTATAATCTATAACGTTTATAATAGGGGTGCTTATAAAATGGTTTTTAGGTATAACTAAGTGTATAAAGGAACGGTCGGCTAATACGGTTGTAATATTAAAGGCTTAGCTGTTCGTAAAAGGTCTAAAAGTGGTTAGGAATGTCTCTAAGGTCTCTTATTCCTAAGCGTTTAAGTTAAAGTTAATTATAAGGGCTTCTATTAACTTATTAGGGGGCTCTTCTACTTCCTCTCCTTTGTATTTTAAAATAAACTGGCTAATATAGCTATTAAGTCTCTTTCTGGACTTGTTATGTTCTTCCCAGGTATGCCTTATAGACTAATATCCTTCTTTACCGCACACAAAGCACTTCTGGCTGGTTTATCTATAGGGGTATGTTTTCGTACAGGGGTTGCTATGGGGGTTATAGGTAGGACTTAGTCGGTATAGGTGCTGCTGGCGGTAGCGGCAGTCCGTAAAGTAGACGTCTAAGTCTATTTACGGATATTAAATATCCGTAATAAAGGCTTAAGTGCTACCTAGTGGGTTTAAGACTTCGTACGTTGTAATAGAGGAGCGTAGATTATTAATAAGGCTAGCTAAGGTATCTATAGGCTTGTAGCAGGCGTACTTACAGGGCTCTACTTCCTGGCAGGCCGTAATAAGTTTATTATGCAGGAAGTCGTCCGTTTAAAGCTTAATATTAAGACCATGCTATAGGTAGCGGAGGTCTTTAATAAGGATTTGCAGGCACTCTATAGTCGATTTTTTAGTGTTCTTATCTATTACGGTCCGTAGCTTGGTCGCATTCCATTAGGTAAGGATATTACGCTTATATTCCGGTCCTTTAAAGTAGTTATATATAGCTTCGCATAGCTTATTAAAAGGAACACTAAGGGGGTTACTCTTAAGGTTGGTGTAGTAGTGGTCGAGTGCTAGGCCGCGCAGCATGGTAGAGTAGGCTTGGCTAAACTCTTATTTAGGAATATTAGCCTTCTAGCAGAGGTCCGTAAAGATAGTTAGTTTAAAGTTAAAGTTATTATTTTCGCCGCTGTACTTAGATTCGTCGGTATAGAGCTTAGCTAGGTTAGCTAGCTCCTTACCGTAGGTCTTTAGTTAGGTAGGTTGCGGATCTATAACTTACGGATTTATAGTTTGCGGATATATAGCTTACGGATCTATAACTTAAATAATAGGGGTAATTTAGTCCGTATTTTGGTTTGCGGGGGTATTATAGTCCATAACTTAAGTACTAGGTGTGCTTTAGCCTATAAGATTAATTCTAAAACTGCTTAGGTTTATAGGACGAATTTGGTTAAGTAGGTTAGGTATAAGGCTAGCGATTATATTAAGTTTAGAAAAAGTAAAAAGTTCCTTAGTTTCTTAAAACTAGTTTAGGATTTCCTCTTTAGTTTATTCCGTTTGGTCCTTTTTATATATTGTATTATATAAGGACTATATAATAGTAACTTATTTATTTCTTTTAACCTATACACCTTGGTTATATAAGAGGGTCCGTAGGTTACAGATGGTAGTAGGGTTATATACTTTAAAGATAGCTTCTATAAAGTCCATAAAGTCTTCCTAGTATTGCTCCCATAGGTCGACGTTTATAAGCTTAAAATATTTATATTTAAGAACTTTAAATTTAATATAGTTATTAACGTTAGGTATGGACGTGAGATCAGCTCCCTACCTCTACTTTTCCTGGCCTTTATTAACTTGCTTCCTTAGGTCTGCTATACTGTATAGTGTAGTATAGTACGCAGTGGGTAAAAGAGGTCTTATAGTGGTCCGTAAAGGCGGTTAATGTTTATAGCGGTTTATAGAAAGGTAAGGGTGTCCGTAAGGGGTCTTAACAGGTCTATAGTAGTTCGCAGAGGGGTAGGGAGTCTCTATAAGGGGTCTAAAAAGACGTCGGAGGTATTAAAAGAGGGTATAGTAGGGATAGGGGTTTAAGGTTTAAGGGTAGGGGTTCTATATAGGTCTATATTCGCGTCTATTATACTTCTAGTAAACTATACTAAGACTTAAATAAGTATATAGAGTTAGAGATAAGTTCGTAATCCCTAACTTCTAACCTTCTAGTAGGTTGTACTAGGAGTCTAAACGGGTGGTCGCTGTCGTGTATCGCTTAGGGGGAGGTGTTAAGTGATTGCTAATCTATGCGCGCTCACTAATCAGTGTTTATACTAACTTAATAGCATAAGTAAGTTGTATCCACGGGCATGAAATACATGTAGTATTGTATGCTTATTTGGATAGTAACTGTTAATTATATAAAGCAGACTACGTGGTCTATATACTAATGCGCCTCCCCCCTAATTAGTCAGTGCTTCAGAAGTGCATTAGACGCGTAAGCGGGTGGTTGGTGCACCAAACGCGTAAACGTGTACTTGGCGTACCGAACGCGTAAGCACGCGGTTAGTACGACAGGTGCTGTAATTATACAGTTTTTAATATATTTATTAGTGGCTTCTTTTTATATAGCTTTTAAGAGCCTTATAGTAGCTTCCTAATATCTATCTTAAAGATAATTAGTTTAGGGCTCTTAACTTTCTAATCTTAGCCTTAGGGAAGCTCTAGTTATAGAAGTAGTATTAGTACTAGTAGCTAGTATAGATTTCCTAACAAGGCTTAGGTCTTAAGTTAGTAGTTAAGTTAAATTACCTAAAGGGGTAGGTCCGCTTTGCTTATAAGTAGTCTATATACCGCTACTATACTAGTTATAGGCCGGTGGTCTTTTGGGAAGGTTCTAGTTAGGTCCCTAGTTAGATATATTAGTATATTCCTTTAGTATTTTTAGCTTAAGAAAAGATCTTAAAGTTACCTCTAGCGCTTAATCTTCTAATTAGCCTAGGTAGGGCTAAGGGGGCTCTAGTTACTTTCTAGTAGTATTATAACTATTATAGAGGGTATCTGTATTTTCCTTAGTAGTAACTATAGGTATATAAGAGTCTTTAAGCTCCTAACGCATCTAGGTATTAGGGCTTATTCGGCGGTTTTACCTAGAGATTTATATTATTACAATCTCTTATTATTAAAGGGACCTTTTTGCCTTTACGCGACGGCTTTCTATAAGGTATCCGTAGAGTTTCTATTTAGGTTATCGTGAGATTTTTAAGAGAAAATAGTAGATATAAATAAACAATTTAGTTTTTAAGCTAGCTGCCCTTCTAAATAGAGTAGGAAGGATTTAAATATAAGGGGGCTTTATAAATAGGGGGCTATAAGGACACGATTATAGAATAGATTAGATTAGTAGGAGAGACGAATTCTTAAGGAGGTAAGGCCTTTAGAATTATAGAGACTATATACTACAAGTATATACCTCTAGTATATACCTAGTGACTATCTAAGGGGCGCCTAGGGGTTATCCTAAGGGCAACCTAAGGTGACCGCAATAATATCCCTTATATTTACCTAAACAATCTAGTAAGTCCTTTAACGTTATAGGTGTTATAAGACTAAGCCTATATAAAAGCCTAGCCTTATACTAGCTATAAAGGAAGCTCGCTATTAGTTCGCTTTATAGTATTAAAATTAGATAATTAAAGATTAGAAGGCTGTAATTTGGAGTAATAAGACGGGCGTTATTTTAGTGTTACGAACGCTTTAAGTACGATGTTACGACTACTTAGAGAGGAGTTAGAAGAAGCTAGTTGGTTAATATAAGCACGGTCTAGAATGGAACCCGTGGAACCATGTGACGAGGAATAGTAAGCAGAGTCACGTGATATAATCTATGTAATCTATATAATCTGTGAGATCTATAATAGAGCAAACAGAGTAGACAAAGTAGATAGAGTAACGACTTTCTTAGGAGTACGGTTAAGTATTTAAGGACCCTTAGTCCCTACCTAGATAGTTCCTTCCTTATAGTAATTCTTAGAATATAATTAGAGTTAATCTGTTAGGCAACTACTCCACTAGTTATTATTACGTTGTTAACTTACTTATAATACCTATATACCTAGCCTATTAATAAGTCTACAGTAGTTCCTGCTATAAGGCTCCGTTATATAATTACTACTATAGTTACAGTTTTAATAAGTTGAATAATATGCCACTAAAAGCAGCCACTATAACGCCATTGACGGCGGCAACTACGTTAAGATTAGGTAACGACATTAGTATAGTAAACACTAACTTATAATAATCTATAATAGTAAGACAGTTATAAGTAATAGTTAACTAGTTAACGGGAGATAACATAGTACTTAAAAATAGGATTAATAGAATAGGAGTAGTAAAGGTTAAGTTACTATTAATTAAAAGATTCTTAGGAGAGAGATTAAAGCTTAAAGGATTCCTTACGCAAATATACTTTAAGGTTGTGTAAAAAGAAATAAAACTGGCAATAACTATAGATTAAGTAGCATACGCAGGATTATTCTTATTAGGAAGAGCACTTAAATAGTTTAAGCCTTACCTTATAGAGATATAAGTAAATAGAATAATAACAACGAATTAAGAGGTATGGTTTATATTCTTAAGTTAGGGAGGGTTCGCGGAGCGACTTATATAAATATTCGGAGACCTAGAGGTAATAACTATAGCGGAAAGGAAACTCCAAGATATTACGCAACGAACCTTAGCAATTAAGTATATAACGTAGTTCTAAACACTAGCTACGTAAGTTAAGTGGAATAATAAGGCGCTTATAGTATAGTATAAACAGGGACTTAAGGCTAAAGTCTAGGACGTAATTATTCTAATAGAAGATGCGGATACCCTAAGGGAATTAATAAATTAAGTAATAAAGATTAACAATAGGATCTACTAAAGGGAATAGGCTAAGAAAGGCTAGGACAGAGTTTTATAGTTATATAAGATATAGAGTATATAATAACCTAAGCTAAATTAGAAAATATAGTATGGCGTAGAGCTAATAGACCTAAGTAGTACTAAAGAAACCTATAAGAGATAAAGTAAGAAACTATAAAAACCTAGAAGTTAAGGATTAAGTAATTATAGGACTAAGGAGTATAGGCTAAACTAAGGATCTTAGTAATAGAAGACGTTTAAGCGGACTCTATAACAAAAGCAATAGTTTAAAGAGGGAGCTTATATAAATTGCGGAAAATAGGGTTATTTCGCTAAAGACTATAGAAGTGGTTAAAGTTATTACGTAGTAAAGGGAACTAGACTAGTAGTATATAATATAGACGTATAAAGAAATAATAATATACTATAAGGAACAAAAGAATATTTAATTAGAAGTTTTACATTTTGTTATAATAACGTATACTAAATTTATAAAGACGCTAAGTATAGTATAAGCTATTAGCTATAAGAGCTAGAGTTAAGAGGACTTAAAGGAACTAAAGAGTTAGATAAAGAATAAGATTAACTCTATAAGCTAGATTAAGATATTATAGCAATATACGGATAATAATTAGCAATAATAATAATAGAGTTAGAGTACTTATTAATTAATAGTAATAAGAATAGTAAAGGAACTAACTGGGGGTATCTAAACCTTAATAATATAATAGAAGTAGAGACTAAGACTGCCATAGAGCAAGGCTCGGTAACGGGTATTATAACACCGTTAGATACGGCATCCATTACTTTATAAGATAGAAGGAGCAATATCTAGAGATAATTAAGTAAGTAGACAACTGCTAGTACTAGCTTACCACTTAATAAAGGCAAAAGGCCAAAGGCTTAAGATTCTTAAGATAAGATAAGAGACGACTAAGATTCTTAAGACGAGATAAGGTATACTTAAGGACCTATAACGGACGCAAACTAATAGAGTAGGGTAGTAGCTTAGTTTAAGAATATACAAATAAGCTTAGGACAAGCGTTCCTAACGGCACAAGATTCTTAAGATAAGATAAGTAAGATTTAAGACTCTTAAGACGAGATAAGAACACTAGTAAAGCCTAGTTAGACTAAGGCTGGAGTATAGCTTAAGAAAGAGGTAAGCTTAGAATTAAAGAATCTAAGGGGTTAAGAGTTTGGAGTATAAATAAGGACACCTATAAGTAAGAAGTAAGCGGCTTTGCTATAGATTAGAGAATCTATAATATAAATAGTAGTTAGATTAGGAGATAAATATATAGACCTAGAGGACTTACTAGTTAAATAAGATATTTAGACTAAAGATTAAGAGTTTAATGCCAAGATTAAGAAGTAAGAAGACTTTAAGGATCTACTTGTAAGATATAAAAAGAAAGAAACTATAGAGGAATTTAGAGTAAGAATTACCTTATAGTAAGAACAGAAACTAAATAAGAGATCTAGTATATTAGGACGTATAAGGGATAGAGCACCTATATAAAGAATTACTAATAGACCTAAGATAGGTATATTAAGAGCTAAGTAGCTTACCAAATTAGAAGATAAAGAGGATTTAGGGATTCCTATTAGGTTTAAAGAATAATATATAAAAGGCTGTTATAATATAGTAATAAGAAGATACTTCCTTATGGACAGACCGTATATATTTTAGTAGCTATACTAAAAGTAGTATAGGTAACAACATAATAATAAGTGGAAAGATTTCTATATATAGTTAAATAAAAAAGTTATTTAAAACTACCTAATTATAAAAAAAGCGATAAATTATATTAAGGGAGCCTTAATTATAATATCGAAGGATCTAAAGGAATAATTAGAGGACTAGAGAAGTAAGAGGCGCGTTTTAGTACCTGCGAATAAAGTTATAATATTTAGATTAGTGCGATAGAGGTTTAAACTTAAGGATAAAAACGAGTTAAGAGTTAACCTAAAGCATTTAGTATACTATACGCTATTATAAATTGTATATATAGACGATATATATAAAATATATAAGAATCTAAAGGAAAAGAACTGGAAATATCCTATAAGGATATATTAGATAATAGATAAATAATAGTATAGAAATGCTAAGTATATATACGGCTAGCATCTAATAAAAGTCTAAGAGGAAGGAAGTTTAATACTTTAACTAGAAAGATTCCTTACGGAAGAATACTTAGATGGACAATAATAGTGGGAATGTTTAGAAAATATCTATCTATAGTATATTAAAGACAAAAAGCAAACTAGGTATTAGCTAAAGAATAAGCTAAGTATAATAGGATTAAGCAGCTAATAGTTAGGAAAAGTAGAGGCCTATAGGACTAAAAAGAGCTAGTGGTAGAGCCTTAGACCCTTAAAGGAATTTAAGGATAATATCTAAACCTAAGAGTTAATTAGTAAGATTAATAGTTTAAAGTATTAGTAGATAGTAGAGTAATACGAAACTATATCTTACTAGTAGTAGTTAAAAGGATAGGGCTACTATATAGGCAAAAGAAGCACTCTTACCTATTAGTAATAATTTTAGAAGATCTAATAGCCTATAAAGGAGGCATTATTAATCTTAAAATAGGACTAATTTAGATAACTATTAAAGGGAGATAAGTTAAGATATCTTTTAATATATTACTATTAGGGAATAATAAGGCAGTATTAGAAATGCCTTAGTTATAGGAATATAATCTAAAGATTAATTAGGTTATAGGTTAGGTTAATATTAGAAATATATAATAACGTAAAATGCAATAATAAACTAAGTTGGTATAGTATTAAGTTAAAGCGATATATAAGGAGACTAATTAAGGATTAAGCTATATACTAAAGAGATACTATAAATATAGTAAAAAGTTATAGTTACTAGAAAGTAAAAAGCTGTTAAAGTATATAGTATAGGACTATAAGATAAAGTTAGAACTAGAAATAAGTTTAAGGTTCTACCCAACTTATAAACTAATAGAAAAAGAGTTATAGGCACTTAAGGAGTTTGTCTAGGAAAATCTTTAAAAAGGATATATTAGACCATTATAGTTATTAGTGGGATATCTAGTACTATTCGTACTAAAGAAGAATAGAAAACTTAGGCTATATATTAACTATAGATAGTTAAACAGTATTACTAGAAAGAATAGGTATTCTTTACCCTTAATTAGCGAAATCTAAGACAGAATTAGCAACGCGTAAATCTTTATAAAGATAGATCTAAGATAAGTATACTATTAGATTAGGATTAAGGAAGGCGATAAATAAAAGGTAGCCTTTAGGTTAAAGGAAGAACTATATAAACTATTAGTTATATAATTCGGGCTTATAAACGCACTAGTAATGTTTTAGAAGCGTATTAATAATATATTAAGAGAATACTTAGATAAATTTATTATGGTATACCTTAATAATATTATTATCTACTTAATAAGTAAGAAAGAGTATAGAGAATATGTTAAATAGGTTTTAAAGAGACTATAAGAAGAATAGATGCTAGTAGCAATTAAGAAATATAAGTTCTTTACTAGGAAGACAGATTTTATTAGATTTATTATTAAACTAGGCTAACTTAGTATAGATCTAAAGAAGATTAAGGCTATAGTAAATTGGTAAGAACTAGAAAATGTAATATAGTTAAAGTTATTTTTAGGGTTCTGTAACTACTATAGAAGGTTTATAGCTTAATAGTTAAAGAATATTAAGCCGTTTACTTAATTAATAAAGAAAGAGGAACTATAGGTATAGAAAGAGGAATAGAAAGAATTGTTTAAAGAACTTAAGGAGTTGTTTACTTAGGAACTAATCCTTAAAATCTACCAACTAAAGTTAGAGATAGTAGTTAAGACGGATATATTAGACTTTATACTAGGAGTGTGCTTTTTATAGAAATATAAAGATGGATAGCATCTAGTAGCATACTATAGTTAAAAGATAATACCACTAGAACTAAACTATAACATCTATAATAAGGAGTTATTAGGTATAGTCATAGTACTAAAGAAATAGAGATTATTTTCGTAAGGTATAGAAAAACTATTTATAATTAAGATAGATTATAAGAACCTAATGGGGTTCCTAATAACAAAAGAACTTAATTATAAATAGGTTAGATAGGCGGAGATGCTTATAGAATACCATTTTAAGATTTAGTATACTAAGGGTATAGAGAACGTATAAGCAGACGCTCTAAGCAGAAAAGCTAAACTATAAAATAATAAAAAGCTATTAGGGGCTTTATTACAAAAGGATATAGATAGATTAATTAGGTATAATTATCTAAAGATCGCAGTAATATAAGAAGAAAAGACCTATAAATTACTAGAAAGTAATTAAATATAAAAAATCCTAAATATATAAATAGAGGATCTAGACTTAGAGTAGTATAAAAATTAAGAAGTAACGTATATACCAAGATCTATTATAAAGGAGTTTGTTAAGTTATTTTATAAAGGACTAACTTAAGGACATAATAGAGCTATAGGCTTAGTGTTAAGACTTTAAGAGGAGTATATTATTAATAGAATCTAGGAACTAGCTAGGTAAGTTATAAAAGAATATCTAAATTACTAAAGGAATAAATTAACGAGGTATAAGCCGTATAGAGAACTATAACCTATTAAAATACCAGAGAGACTATAGGAGGTTATATTATGGGACTTTATTATTAAGTTACTAAAGTTAAGAGATCCTATTACTAGATAAGATTATAATATAATTTTAGTAATAGTAGACAAGCTTATATAGTGAGGATACTTTATAGCATATATAAAAGAAATATTAGCGGAAGATGTCGCTAAAATCTATATTAAAGAAGTATTTATAAGATATAGGGCACTAAGTAAGATTATATTGGATAGAGATCTAAAATTTATAGTAGTATTTTAGGAAGTGTTCTTAGTAAAGTAAGAAGTTTAAGTAGTAACTTCTACCGCATATTATTTATAGATAGACGGTTAAATAGAAAGATTAAATTAGATACTAGAATAATATCTAAGGCATTATATTAATTATATATAGAATAATTAGGTATTACTATTACTAGTTATATAGTTTATATATAATATAACACTATAAGAAGAAATAGGTATATTACTATTTAAGGCGAATTACGGATATAAGCTANGGACCTTANTATTACTANATTAAGTAAAGAAGATAAGTAGNANAGCTAAGTAAANAATAAANANTTTAATAAATCTTTATNTAGACCTTANNGAAATAGCTAAGGTGGTATAGTAAAGGATAAAAAAGTACTACGATGCTAAGAGATCTAAGGGACTAGATCTTAAGGAGGGAGATAAAGTATAGCTACTATATAAAAATTTCAAGAGTTAATAACTAAGTAAGAAGTTGGATTATGTTAAACTAGGACCTTTTAAAATTATATAAAAATTTTTATTAGTTATATTTAAGTTAAACCTATTAGCTAAAATAAAGATCTACCCTATATAGTATATCGCAATGCTAAAGCTAGTATATAGAAATATTAAGCCACTAGTTTATAAAGTAGACACATATAGAGGATAAGAGGAAGATAAATAGTAAGTTTTAAAGATTGTTAATTATAAGGATATAGATAATAAAATATAGTACGAAGTAAAGTGGATAGGCTATAATGAAACTACTTAGGAGCTACTAGAGAACCTAAAAAACGCTATAGGAAAGGTATAGGAGTATTAAAAGAGAAAAGGTTAGGCAATATTAATAAAGAGGAATTACTAAAGAATAAGTTACCTAAGGGGGACCTAGGAAGAGCGACTGCTAAACTACTTAGAGTTATTTTCTTCTCTATTAAAAGAGAATCCATTTTTTTATTACTAAGTTCCTATAAACCTTATTAAATAAGTTTCTACTCTTTTAAATAAACCTTTTTACGGATATATTCTAAACGCTAAAGATAGGCGTAAGCTAGACGCTAAGCTTTAAGAATATATACGAACTCTTTTAAGGTATATTAGACCGTAAGCAACGCTAAGAATAGCTTACTATTAAGCTTTATAGTAGTAGATTAAACATAAGACCTTATAATAAATTACTTAGGGAACTTAGAGGCTATTAAGAGTTATAGGATATATATACTTAGTGTTAAAAATTAAGCGAATATTATAGGATAATTAAATGTTTACTTTAGTGCACTCTATATAAAAAGAGGGCTATTAAGATAAAGGACTTACTAATGTAATATAAACTAACCCTTCTTTTACGCAACAAGAATATGGAGATAGTATTACTTTACTAAGTAATAATATGGAAGAGACTATACGCGTATAATAAAGAGTTAAAGAAGAAGAAGGTGCTTTAGGTATTATAAGTAATAATATTAACTAAATTAATTAAACGGATATTATACCTCTAATAAATAACTTAGAGATATTAGGTATCTTTAAGGATAAAGATAAAGAGGAGGGAGATAGTGTTACGAACGCTTTAAGTACAATATTATAACTACTTAGAGAGGAGTTAGAAGAAGCTAGTTAGTTAATATAAGTATAGTCTAGGATAAAACCTATAGAACTATATAATAAGGAATAGTAAGCAGAGTCACGTGATATAATTTATATAATCTGTATAATTTATAAGATCTATAATAGAGCAAATAGAGTAGACAGAGCAGATAGAGCAACGACTTTCTTAGGAGTATGGTTGAGTATTTAAGGACCCTTAGTCCTTACCTAGATAGTTCCTTCCTTATAGTAATTCTTAAAATATAATTAGAGTTAATCTATTAGGCAACCACTCTACTAGTTATTATTACGTTGTTAACTTACTTGTAATACCTATATACCTAGCCTATTAACGAGTTCACCGTAGTTCCTGCTATAAGGCTCCGTTACATTTAGGCTATAGAAGAGGTAGATATAAGCTCTAGCGTTTAGCTAAAGAAAAAGTTAATAAATAGTCTATTCGACCTCGCTGGTAGAAGGCCTCTAAGTTTATATTCTAGAGCTGCTTTTTATATAATTAAAAGGGTCCTTACTATATCTAGAAGGAGGAAACTAAAGTAAAACCAAGGTAGTAAAAAAGGACCTTTAGAAAATTAATAACGCAATTAAGCCAAAGCTTTGTTAAGTATAGGCGCTTACTATTAATATAAGTTAACTAGGCCTTAAAAATAAGCTAAGAAGGAAGCCATTATTCCGCATTACTAAGGACACTGGTACTTTTTAGCGTAATAGTAAAAAGGGAGGCATTAATTGATACTACTATTTTATAAATATCCTTCTTCTAAAACTTATTCTATTCGCAATTAAGTGCTAAATTAATCGCCTAAATATAATTATATAAGAGGATAAAGCTGTACCTTATATGTTTAAGCACTAGCAGATCTACTTTAATACGGCAAATATTTAGCAATTTATTTGACCTAGTAATTTACATAATTTAAATATAATTAAGCCCTACTAGAATTATATAAAGCGAGTTACTATATAGAAGGAAGCGCTATAAACTTGGCTCTACCACCTGTTAATCCTTCTCCTCCTTCTAATTCTTAATTAATCTAAAATCGGCCGAATATAAAGGAAAGAAACTTAATAAAGCCGATATTTAAAGTCAGCTTTATAGAGCCTTCAACTAGGTAGTAGTAGCAGCGTTAGCAGTAGGCTTTAAATGTGTATAATAACTAACACTATAAGGCGGCAGATATTTAATAGGTTATAATTAACCAATCTATAAAGTGGGCAAGGAAGGATTAAAGTAGAAGCTCTAAAGGCTCTATAGAAGGCTCTATAAAAGGCTTTATAGGCAGCTTTACAGTAGGCTCTATAGTAGGCTCTACTAGTAGCTCTGCTAATAGCTCTACTAGAAATCTGCGCTAAGTAAAGCCTCCTATAGAGCCTCTTCTAGAATATATTTAACATTAAGACTCTATATAAAAGCTTACTTAGAAGGCAGAATCGAGGCCTTAAATTAAGGGCGTAGGGGACTCTGCTTAAGTAGTAGAGGCCTTATTAAAGTCGTTATAAGGTAGAAAGCTCCGCCTATACAATTACTGTTACCTTTTAAATAACTAGTTTATTAATCAATTAATTAATCATCTATATATTGCCTTTTATTTAAAGCTTTAAGAGCAAATTTAATGCGTTTATTATTGAAATTCATATTCTGCCTATGGGCAGTAAGTCCATTTTCCTAATTAGGAAGGTATAAATTTAAATATTAGCGACCTCTATATATAGTCTTTTTTATACTAAAGTTATAGGGTTTTAACTAATACCCTAGTTTTGACCGGGCTAGCGTACTACCTACTATTTTAAGTAAAGTTTTGTTGTTTTGCTAAAATTGACACATATTTAAAAGGCGGTATGTCGTGCTAAGGCTTACCTAGGCGTGATAGATACAACTTAGGTAAAGTTTTAATATTCCTTTCGGTCAAAACTAGGATGTTGGTCAAAACTAGGATATCGGTCAAAACCAGGATGTCGGTCAAAAACCCATAACATATGTTATAGGTTAGGATTCTCATGCGTCGCCTCCACAATTGAGGGATATTCGCTATTGCGGATAGCTTAAGCAAGGCAAGCAACCTGGTTTTCAGTCGACAGATAATCGCTCATATTGGTGGTTGTGTAGTAATTAAATATTTAAGAAAGTTGATTAATTATAACTATTGAGGCATCCTGGCGATTAGGATGTCCACCACTTACCCTTAAGGGTGGGTGGTAAAGGCGCAGCTACAAAGGCCACGGATAGTTCAAGTAGCCAGGTCCAACTCAATGGAGCACACGCCAGAAATCTTTAATTTTAGATGCAGTAATAACGGAGAAAGTCAAGCCAGCCGCTATCTAACCATAGTCATCAAGAACCCCATCTTCATCGTCCTCCCATCCACTATCCTCAACATCATCGTCACTATCCTCGGGAAACTGAAACTTCCCTGAATCTATAAAGTTGTTAAGAAAGTGCATACAATTCTCAGGCCGCATACACTCGGCGATCCGGCGGTGTTTCTCCGGCAACTCCTTAATAGAAGTCCACCGATAACCCCTCTCCTTCTTCCGGAAGCAGTATAATAGAGTATAACACTCAGCTAGGGCCGCTAATTCGCATAGCGCGAGCTTACGCTCATACTCGCGCTGGATATCCGCTATTGTGCGTCCTAGGAACCAGTCCATTATGCTAAGGCGGCTCGGTAGCCGTGGTTTGTGAATACGGAGTACATCAGCGCATGAGTCGAGTAGCCCTGGCAGTGTCGGCACCGGGATAGAGGTGTGGTCGCACTCTATTGTAGTAGTACGCGTTATATCTGTCGGATCAAATGCGACTAAGTCCTTAGGGATAACACCAATGCGGAAATGCTCATACTTTAGTACCGGAATATCTGGAAAGTCGGCAGGACCGCTCGAGCTTGGAAGTCCTAGCTGTGTCGCTGGGGAGCGCTTACAGTAGGGAAGGTAGGTAGAGATAGCCTTCGCTGCTGCATCGACACGGTCGTTCGGTACTACAAAGTATATACTCTGGAGACATGAGGTAGGAACCCGGAAGGCTGCGGCCCATAAGAAGTCGCCCCAAAGAACGTGGGGGATTTTATAGTGGGAGAGAGCGCGCGAAGGCAGGACGGTATCCCAGGCGTGCGAGTGGGCTGCATTTTTGGAGATTGGTCCATGAAATCCCATAATAGCTAGATATTTATTATCATCGATAAGGTAGGAACGGGGTAGGGGGATGTCGAGGGTAAAGAGGTGCCGTAGAAAAGATTCAACAGGAACTGGTTAGAGATTGAAGGTTGAAGGTCGAAGGGTAACTATTATGACTGTGCGTTTTTAAAAGTCTTTGCCGCCAAGAAAATTGACCGCCTTGGCTCGGAGCCTCCCCATAGCGCCGCGCACAAACCAGACTTGCGGAGGATAGCCCTCTCGGATAATAGACCTATTAGCTGATAGTATCCGGAGACTATCCGGATAGTCTTCCGATAGTCTTAGCAAAATCCCCTTAATATCCTTATACTTATAATATACCCCCTAATTGCTACGGAGTAA
The DNA here is from genome assembly GCF_001692895.1 of Cenococcum geophilum 1.58. Classification (NCBI taxonomy): domain Eukaryota; kingdom Fungi; phylum Ascomycota; class Dothideomycetes; order Gloniales; family Gloniaceae; genus Cenococcum; species Cenococcum geophilum. Next base: position 1,505,754 of record NW_027137567.1, read on the forward strand.
GTATAAGCGACGCAGAAGGATTTTCTTAGGAGGAAACTCCTATTAGAATCTAAGTAAAAATAATAGTAAGCAAAAGGATAGAAATAAAATACAAAAAAAAGGACAGGGACAGGCGTTAGGATTTCTTATTTTTTACTAATTTCCTACTGTCTTTTATTACCTAATAGTTGTTAGCAACCTAGTGTTTACTAGGGAGCGGTAAACCTCTAGCTTAGAGGTTTATAAACTACTAGGACATAGTTACTAGTATATATTAAGCTGCCTAGAAAGGATTTATATATATAGGACTATAGCGCCATAGCCTAGAGGCTGCATGCGCAGTATTGTACGTAGTATAATACAATGGATTGGAAAAAAAAAGTATAAGCGACGATGACATATAATAAGGTAGATATTATTAAGCTATATATATAAACTATATAATAAGGCCAAGACATTACATAAGGAAAGAAGGTAAAAAAAAAATAGGAAGAAAGGGTATATATTGTTTACTTAGTTGCTTAGTTAATATATATATAAAGCAGAATAGGATTTAGGTAATAGTCCTAGTAGAACTTAGTAAGATTTAATAAAACTTAGCGGAATATAATAGAATACGGCAGATTACTATTAGATTACTATAGGTTGCGGCAAATTACGATTTTATAGTTAGTCTTTAATTACTAAGTTAGTAGAAATAAGTAGGCGTATATAAGGTGTTATAGGGATATCCTATAATAGTACCCCCCTTTTAAACTTAAGCTTCTATAAAGTAGAGCTATAGTAGTTCTAGGTGGAGTTTATAAAAGTTTTCTGCGACTTATATAAGTCCTATTAGGTTAATAGGTTCCTATAAGGGTTTAATAAAGCCTTTCTATTTTATAAGGTATATATACTAGCGTTTCTATTTATTATACTTAATATTATTAATTCTTTTAATAAAGTATTTATCCTTACTGTCTACTTTAATTAGTAGGGGAGGGTTTTATATCTATTTAGGTAGGGCGTCTAATATAGGGGTAGTAGGGTAAAGAACTAATGTATAGAATATAAAGTAGATTTTAACTATATTAGGGAGCTTTAATTAGTAGGTATTAGGAGAAATAACCGTTTTAACCTTATAAGGGCCAACGTTCTTCTAATTAAGTTTCTTAGTAGGTCGTTTTTTATTTATATTTCTTATATCTAGCTAGATAAAATTATTAATCTAGTAAGCTAGTGCTAGGGTTTAGTTCTTATTCACTACGGCTTTATAAATAAATTAAACCTATATTATCTTATTAGTAAGAAACTATTATGGTTTCTCTATTTTTTCTATAAATTTATTTACTTTTATAACTTATAAGGCATAATAAGTAGGGCGAGGGACATTACCAAAGAGTTTAAAACCTATTTATAGATACTAGCTAGAAATAGGGAGATCTTTATAGTTTCTAAGATGGAATTATTTATAGTAAACTTAGTATATATAAGCTAGTTAATCCAGTTATCCTATAAATATAACGTGTATATCTAAATATACTATTCTATTCTAGTATTTATATATTTTTATTTAACTATATATTTTTAGGTAATATAGTATAGATAATAGTGCTTTAATATAGAGTTAGATAGTTAGTTCTTTCTAAAATATAAAGATAAACTAGTTGCTTTTATCGGAGATAATTGTTTTAGGAAGTCCGTAAAGTTTCTATATATAGTCTAAAAATAGTTAGGCGATAATAGGTGTTAATATATTAGGGTAGGCGATTAAGTGCCTTACCTTAGATAGTTGGTCTATAATTACTATAATATTTATACAGCCTTTTACTTATAGGGAGATTAATAACAAAGTTAATTAAGATATCTTTTCATCTTTAATCTAGAATAGGTAGTGGCTTTAGGAGGCCGTTATACGTCTTATATAAAGCTCTAGCTTATTAGTAGATATAGTAGCTAAAGACGTACCTTTATATTATATTGTGTATATTCGGCTAGTAGTACTCCTATTAGAGTAGCTTTAGGGTTTTTTTTAAACCTAGGTAGCTGGCTATTGGTAGATTATATATGTGTTTAAGGAGCTTAAGCTTAAGTTTATTGTAGTTAGGTATAACTAGGCGGTTTGAGTAGTATAAGCGGTCTCTATAAACTTTATATTTACCTATTAATATCCTTTAAAGCGTCTAATACTATCTTAAATTAGCTTAAGCGTCTCTTAGATAAACTTATTATTTAGGTACTTACTAATTATAATTTAATTAATTAATTAATTAATTAATTAGTTATTTCGAGGACATATACTATAAAATCCTTAGTAAGAGGGTTAAATAGTTTAGGATAAAGTAGGGTCTAATTTTAGTAAAAGCGCGCTTCTTCTAGTGCTAGTATATCTTGCGATTATTAGGTTAGGGCATTAGGCTTCCAACCTTAAACACTCAAGTAGTATATAATTAAGAATCGGAAATAAGATAAATATTTTAACTAGTAGGCCTAATAATAGCTTAGCTATTTTATAGTTGTAAAGTATTATAGGGTTTTATAGTTATTAAGGACCTTAATTAGAAATCCAGCGCCTTCTAGTTTAGGTTACTATTGTTTAAAATATCTAATAATAGCTAGTAGTTCTTTATTATAGATCTTATAGTTATATTTAGCTAAAACTTAGTTATTTTAAGAAGTGTACTATAGGGTATAATACTTCTTTCTTATTGTGTTAAGATATAATACCTCTAGTAATATAGTTAGATAAATTAGCTTTTATAATACTTATTTAGTTTAGGTTAAAGTATTAGAGTATAAATATAGTAGTAAATATAACCATTAGGTAGATAAAGGCCTCCTTATATTCCTTATTAAAGATAAAGGCTTTATCCTTTTAGGTTAGAGCTAAAAGGGGTAAAATTAGAACGGAGAAGTTATTAATAAACTATTGGTAAAAATTGATAAATCCTATAAAGGCTCTTATATCTTTAACGTTCTTAGGTTCTTACTAGTTTATAATTACTAACTTTCTTTAGGTCTATTTATATACTATTTATAAAAATAAAGAGTTTAAAATATAGGACTTCTGTTTTATAGAACTTGCATTTATCTATATTTAATTATAGACTAGCTTTATATAGGGCTTATAAAATAAAGTTAACGTATTTCCAATATTTGGTTATGTTATTACTATATATTAGTATATTATTAATATAAGCTATATAGAAGATAATTAGGTAGGGATATAAGGTTTTATTTATATAATATTAAAACAAGCCTAGGGCGTTTATAAGACTAAATAGTATTACTAAGTACTTAAATAATCTATATTAGGTATAAAATATAGTAAGCTATTTATCTCCTTTTATAATACAAAGGCGGTTAAATATAGAGATAATATTAAGCTTTATATAGTAGCGAGCTTTACTTAGTTAGTTTAGCGTCTCTTATATTAACGGGATTGGATATTAGTTCTTAGTAGTAATGGTATTAAGAGCTTAGTAGTCTATATAGAAGCGTAGACTACCATTAGGTTTTTTATTAAAGATTACTAATAAAGCTATAGGTAAAGAGCTTACTCTAATAAATCCTTTATTTAGATTCTCGTCTAAATCCTTCTATAGCACTTAGAGTTTATTTTGGGATATCCCGTATAGGGGTCTAAATCTAAGTTACTTTCCTTTTTTAAGTACTATCTTATAGTTATATAGTTGGTATTTTAGTAGCTTATTAGCTTCCTTTCGTAAAAATACATTTAGGCGTTTATAATACTCTACTAATACCTTTATAGCAGGATTAGTATACTTCTTTAGTGCTAAGGCCTTTTTAATGTCGGCTATTATATAGCAAAGATTATATATTTGGGTTTCTTAGCGAGTTAAGCTAGCGAAATAGCTCTAATTATACGGATATCTAGGGTATTAAGCTTACTTAAATTGTTTATAGTTTCTTATATAGCTTCTTATTTAGCTTTAGGTTTAGTATTAGATATGGAGTTAGTATTAGATTTAGGTTTAGGTTCTTTAAGTATCCCTTTTATACTATAATACTAGTTCTTTTAGTACTTTTATATATTAAGCTTAAGCTTCTACTTAGTTTAGAGCGGTATAGTAGTTAGAATTAGTTTATATAGTTTAGTATAATTTCTAAGCCTCTAATAGGCGTTAGCGGAAATCTTATATTAGTGGAATTTAGTAGAATTCCTAGGTTAGTGGAATTGGGTAAACTTCTTAGGCATAAGGTAGGCGTTAGTAGAAATTTTAGACTAGCCGATCTTAGTAAATCTTTTAGATTTTAGTTTAGAGTCTAAATAGCGGGCTATAAAGCATTTCTATTTATAATAGAAGGCGGTAAATAAAAGCTTAAGGTTATTCTAGTTAATAGTTACCTTATATAGCTCTATTTAGGGTTATTTAAGGATTATTAAGTAACCTAGGGTGGTTATAAAGAGTTTAATTAATTCTTTATAATTTAGGTATTAGAGTTTTAGGGCTATTATATAAATAATACAGCCTAAGATAATACGCTTGCTATTAAATCTAAATGCGTTAATATGCTAGTTAAGGGGTATTAGGGTAAAACTATTATCTTATATAAAGATCTTATTAATAAATCCTATACTGCTAGCTCCTATACTAATTAAAACTTAAATATTAGCTCGTTAACCTTTTTACTAAAGGTAGTAGTTAACGGTTATATTATAGTCTTAAGAGTTAGAGTTTATAATATTTAATATATTTAACGAGATACTATAATATAGCTATCCTAAAGAGCGACTTAACTCTAGGATATACCTTTTAGTAGTAAGCGAGAAGGGGTTCCTATCCCTTAACCCGTCAAGGTCCTTAGCGTAAGTGGTCTGTGCGGAACATTGTTCTCAACGAAGTCAAAGGCTTCGTATTTCTGAGAACGGCGGCTTGATTCGACCGGTTTGATTGGTGGGCTCTTATCGATATCGTAAGGACCAATTTTGACGGGTTAAGGGATAAGCTAGGGCCCCTAGAACTCGGCGACCCCCCAAACTCGGTGACCAAATCAAAATTAACTCTCCTACTTGCCCACCTATTTTCTACACCACCAATCGTTTAATATGGATTAAAAAGAGCAGAACTTATAAATGGCTATCAGCGATTTCAACGCCGGTATATTCAAATTAGCTAGTGAAGCTGCGCGAGCGTACGGTGTCCCTCCGTTAACTTTTTATAATTAACTAAGTGGCAAGTAACTACGACGAATTACCCACCAACATAAATAGCGATTAACTCCTATACAAGAAGAGTTTCTTACTAATTAGGTACTTAAATAAGACCTATTATAACCGACTACCGGACCTTGTATATTACCCTGTTTCACCTGCGTCAGCACTACCCTTATATGTCTCGGATACGTTTGAAATGAGTTATAGGCTTCGGAGTTCGGGGTCTACTTTCATGTATTTATACCACTTGATTTCCATAGATTTACAATTAAGTTGCTCGTTTAATTCCCACACACTGCAAAGCTTACACCTATAAGGATTTGCCCCGTCACATTTACGGCTTTAGAAATAGCGGCTTAAATTATTAATCAAAATTGCAATACTAACCTCCTTGGCAGATTATGGGTCTCTAGCTACTTACAACGTAATCCTCGCATTAAATTCTTACTTGGCTGACTAATAGAGGCTATAAGAGCTAAGGGAGTACAACCTAAACAAATTTAAGAGTTCTATAATCTTTTAGAGAGGGTGTAGAAGATAAGTAGTATATAAATAGAGAATACCTAGAATATAGACGAATCTAGTATTATATTAGGTGTATATACCAATTTAATAAGACTAGGAGATGCCTTAAAAAATAAGACTCTTATATAGTCGCCTAAAGATCGCGAATAGGTATCTATTATAGAGGCAATCTCTATGCTTAGCCGATCGATTCGGCCTCTTATAATCTTTAAGGGAAAGCATATCTAATTAAGCTAGTTCCATTACGATAAGGTGCCTAATTGGATATATATAACCTCTAAGAACGGTTAAATAGCCAATTATATTACGTTTAATTAGCTTTCTAAAGTCTTCTTACCTAAAGCTAAACCACTAAGTAATAATAAGGCTTAATTGCTTATTTTAGACGGCTACGGTAGCTACTATACAATAGAGTTTCTATAGGAGTGTAAGGTTAATAACGTATAGCTTGTCTTCCTTCCTTTTTATTTAACGCACGTTCTGCAACCTTTTGATCTATTATACTTTTGCCCAGTTAAATTAAAGCATTAATAGCAGATTACTAAGCTTGCATATATTAACGATATAGCTCTAATTAAGAAGCACCGCTTTATTAAGTATTACTATAGGGCGCGAGAGGAAGGCCTTACGGCAAGGGTAATTAAATCTAGGTAGCGCGCCTCTAGTATCTACCCCTACTATCCGCGCAAAGGCCTTAAGTCTTCATAGGTTAAAAAAAAGGCTCTAATAAAGGCTTTAAGCTTTAAGCAACCCAAAATCAATTAATTTAACATCATTACCACCCTAAAGAAACCCCGTAATATGTACGATATAATATAGGGTCTTCGCATTAAGCGTACGCCTAATTAGAAGACAAGGGCAGCTTTATAAAAAGTAGCTCAACAATTTAAGCAGCTTACTACGGAAGTTGCATATAAGGAGGCTCAGATACATAGCTTGCAATCGCAGCTTAAGGACCTCAAAGGTCCAAAAAGCGCAAGAAGGTAGCCGTAGATCTAAATACAAAGTTTGCAAATATAGATTCGATCAAGAAAGCAATAGATAAAGTAGAGAAGGAAGAGGCACCTATAGAGGTAAAGGAGGTAATATCACGACCCCAAAGGGCGTCTGCTCAAAAGGCCAAGGCTAATATATTAAAATCTATATATGTAGAGGTGACCAACCTTGATTGATCAGGTGTAGATAGCTCAAATTAAGGTAGTGACCGATTTGGTGAGGCGAGCGACTTCGGGGGGTCGCCGAGTTCCGGGGGCCCGAGCTTAGAACGTTAGCTATAGCTTTATCCTTATAAGTAGCACTTATTAAACGTAGGGCTAAAACTAAATAAAGATTAGGGGCGGTAACCGGAAGATTAATACGGTAAATAGCTGCTAGTATTAGCTGTTTATAAATTGTATTAGGGTATAGGAATAGAGCAGTATTTTAAGACAGAAGCCTTACTTCCGTATTTAAAGTAAAGACCTAGCTTAATGCGTCCTTATTTAGGGGACCCTAGTAGGGTATACTCTAGGGTTTCGGAGTTAATCCCTATAGCTTTAAGGTGCTTAGGCTAAGAAAATAACTCAATAAGGACTTATAGGACTGTTATATTGCATTAAGAGGCGGGCTTTAGTGTTGAGTGTAGTATATTATTATACCATTTATTAATAACGTTTATATAGGCGTTAAGGGCTCCTAGTAGGTCTACGCCTATTAGGGAAGTTTTTAGTTTAGGGCTTAGGGATTTAATAAGGCTATTAATTAGTGCGGAGTTATTCTAGCCTATTTTCCTTACGTAGCGGTTAAATTTAGAGAAGTAAACTAGGAAACTATTTTTTTCCTAAGCTATATAGTTTACCTTCCTTTAAGCGGTAGCTTAGCGGTTTAGGTTACCGTATATAGCTTTAAGAAGTCTAACTAGGCTTTATACTAAGTTTAGCTAAACAGATTTAATAAGGTTAGCTACCTTTTCTTTTAGTTAACTTAGGGTGTAATAGAGTTAGTTAGCTTTAGTTAGGTAGCGATTAGTATTACTAGTTAGCTTATTTTTAAGCCGGCTTAAAAATAACTAAAGCTTTTATTATTTACTAGTAAATACTAGGGATTTTAATGGGTTTTTAGATTATTGCAGTATAGTAGTTAGTTTAGGGTAAATAACTACTACTAGTTTGGGGCTCAGGTTCTATATATAGGCCTTTTAAAATAGCGTTTGGTTTTAGGGCCTTAGCATAAGTATCTTAAGGATACGGATTTCTTCTTAGAGGACTTTAATTAATTATTAATATTAGGCCTTTTGTTTTATAAGGGCATCTATAAAGAATATTTACAGACCTACTATCTGCTCTTTAAGTATGGTAAGTATATTAGCTGCTATTATAGAAGCTTTAGGTACGTTCTATATTTTAATAGTAGTATAGGTAGTTAATGTAATATAGTATTATAGAGTAAGTATAAGTGACGATAATATATAACAAGGTAGATATTATTAAGCTATATATATAAACTGTATAATAAGTCTAAGACGTTATATAAGGAAAGAAGGTAATAAAATAGGAAGAAAGGGTATATATTGTTTACTTAGTTGCTTAATTAATATATATATAGAGTAGAATAGGATTTGGGTAGTAGTTCTAATAGAACTTAGTAGGATTTAGTAGAACTTGGCAAAATATGGCAGAATACAGTAGATTACCGTTAGATTGCTATAGGTCGCGGCAAATTACGGTCTTATAGTCGGTCTTTAATTACTAAGTTAGTAGAAATAGGTAGGCGTATATAAGATATTATAGGGGTGTCCTATAATACCAATATTATATAAAGAAAATTTCTATTAATAGAGATTTATAGAGCATGCGAACCGCCTTAAAATAGTACCACTTTTATCTAAATATCGTAAGGATAAGTAATATAATATAGATATAAAGCTCTGCAGAATAAGGCTTAGGGGGAGCCGTATATAGAGCTCTAAGGCTCTGTAAAGCTCTATACAAAGCTCTATAAAAGCCCTGCATATAGCTCTATAAAAGCTCTCTTTAAAGCTTTACTTAAAGCCCTATTTAGAGCTCTAAAGCTCCACTAATATATAGTACTAATATATTAGGAAGTCTTTATTAAGTAAAACATAAGTAAATAGTTATATAGCTGTAAGGTATAGGCGACCTAGGGGCGACCTAAAGGTAACTCGCCTATAAGGTATATGCGCTATACATACCTAGGGAAAATCCTTCCTTACCTCGCATATAGACACCTCCTTTTCCCTTAAGGATTTGTCTATCTATATAATATCCCCTATTATTCTATTAATTAGACTCCCTATTTATATCCTTACTTTATATTTAAATCCTTACTAATCCCCTTAGAAGAATAGCCGGTTTAATTTTTTTTATAATACCTCTAAAAAGAAGATTAATGCCTATACCTAATAATATAACCGCAAAACGTCTTAGGATCTGGTGTAGACGAAACCACTAAAAGTATATTAGTAGAATCTAAGGTACCTTCTAAACCTTAAAATAATTAGATATAAATGCTAAAGACTAGTTTAACTTATATGCCTAATATTATAGAAGTAGGTATAAACTAAAATACAATATACTAAATAGGGTAGTAATCAAGAAGGCTATGTATGCGTAACTATGCGTAGTTAAGATAAAGACATTTGGATAAAGAAGAGACTTTATATACTAGGTATAAGTATAAATAGAAGTAGTAGGGGAACGTGTATAAGTGTTATAGGATAAATATAAGCACTGGTTAAGAACGTTAAAATGCGTAAAGATATAAGAATAGGTAAGTCCTATAATACCTAGGCTTAATAGGAGCTTAGTAAGGTTACTAGCGTCCTACTAAATATTACTAGCCTAAAGGAGCTAGATAAGCTAGCTAAGAAAATAGCTAACTTATAAAGTATTATTAATTTAATAAAGCCCTTCCGTTGCCTATATACTAGTTTAGCTGCTTTAAGAGTCTCGCAGTCTTTACTATTAGTAAAGTGTTTTTCTTTACAATTGATGCAAAGAGGGGTAGTATGCTTATAGGCCTTGCCCATTGTTATATAGGTAGGACAGTAGTGGTCTTTAGATAGATATGCAGCCGCATAATATCTATAGGCCCTAGTAGAGCATCTATCTCCTATATAGCCAAATTTTTGGCAGCTATTACACTGCGTAGTAGGAGAGACCTCGAGGTATTTTACTACCTTAGTAGCTGTACCTGTAATTGAGATCTCTTTTTGCTTAAGGATTTCTTGTCTTTTTCCCTCGTTCTCTATAGTAAAAACTATAGAGCCAAATCTGGTTTATAGATTGTGTCTTTTTACGCTAGATAAGATCCATCTAGGTAGTCCTTATATCCCTATAGGATTAAAGGTCTTAATTTCTTCCTTTAGAACCTTAGAGCCTCCTTCTTCTAGAAACGGTAAGGTAGGAACACTATAGGCTATAATTTAAACCTATGGCTCTAGTTTTTGTTCTCTTTAAAAGGTAAAGCAGTGATGCCAGATTTCCTTATACTTAACTAGGAAATCTGCATTATACTCTTCTATAGTTATAAGGAGAATATTTTATTTTCCTTTAGTTCTAGCTATAGACGCTAAAACTGGTTTTTTTTACTTGCAGTTTTAATGCAAATAGTTAATTAACTTTGTTTCGTATAGAGAAGGTATCTAAAGGTTAGTCCTTTTCGTCTGTAATTAAGACTAGCTTCCTTTCTTATAGTTGCTTTTTTTTACTTTTAGTAAAAGTAGAGCTAGAGCCAGGTGTGCTACTAGTTACCCTACTAAAAGGAGGAGATAGTAATAAGGAGGGTAAGGAGGACGAAGAAGGTAGGTCCTTCTTTAGCCTCTCTGCATAAGTATCTTTAATAAGGGCTACCTCCTTACGGAGAGCTCTTACTTCTTCTACTAGTCCTTTTAGGATATCTCTTACCTCTTCTTCTTCTTCTTCTTTTCTTGTAAAGGGGTTTTCTCCTACTAGGATACTTTATATATAGTCTACTAGTTATCCAACTTGTTCTTCTTTTTTATCTCCTTCTAGCCCTTTAAAGGCCTAGACTAGGCTTTTTAAAGCCTTATATAGATGTTATTCTAGGGAAAGAGAAAAGGAAGGTATACTAGGTGCACTAGCCGTAGTAATTGTTGGTCCTATAGTCCTCCCCACAGGTTTTTAGTCTTCCTTTTCAGGAGAAGACTAAGGATGTCCTCTTTTCCCCCCTATTCTAAATAGGCCAGGAGAAGGAGAAGGGGGAGAAAAAGTAAATATAGACTCTTCATTACTTATTTCTATAAGAGGTTTTTTTTAAACCTATTAGGCCTTGACATTTTATACCTTATAGGGGGGTTTTCTAGTTTTTATAGTAGATAATAACCTCCTTAGGTCTCTTATCTCCTAGTCCTAAAGGTGGAAAACTAGGCAAAAAGCCTTACTAGTTTTTACTATCCTTCTATACCCTTACTCCTTACTAATCTTACTAAAAGATTTCTGCGAAGGTTAAGCTAAAAAGTAGTAGAAAAACTAGCTAAAAAAGACTAATATAGTTATTTTCTTTTTCTATTATGTGTAATAAGCCTTGTAGTAGAGACTATGGTGGACTTATTAATAGGCTAGGTGTGTAGGTAATGCAGGAAGTTAACAATGTAATAATAACTGGTAGAGTGGTTGCCTAATAGATTAACTCCAATTATATTCTAAGAATCACTATAAGGAAGGAACTATTTAGGTAGGGACTGTGGTTCTTTAAATATACGACTATACTCTTATAAAATCCTTCTTGTATATAATATACGTGAGGTACGCGAGGTACGTAAGATAGATTTTATATATCTTATAGATTACATAGATCTTATTATATAACTTAGTTACTATTCCTTATTATATAATTTAACTAGTTTTATCTTAGACTGTGCTCTTATTAACTAACTAGCTTCTTCTAACTCTTCTTTAAGTAGTTGTAATATTATACTTAAAGCGTCCGTAACACTATCTCCCTTCTCTTTATCTTTGTCCTTAAAGATTCCTAATATCTCTAAGTTATTTACTAGAGGTGTAATATCCGTCTAATTAATTTGGTTAATATTGTTACTTATTATACCTAAAGTATTTTCTTTATCTTCTTTAGCTTATTATACGCGTACTACCGCTACTATACTATCGCTAGGTGAGATAATACTATCTCTATATTCTCGTTGTGTAAAAGTGGAGTTAGTTTGCGTTATAATTGTAACCCCTTTTAGTTAGTAACCTGCTTTCTGTTTAGAGTGCACTAAAGTAAATATTTATTTACCCTGCGATGTTCGCTTTATTTCTGACGCTAAGTATACGTATCCTATAACTCTTAATAGTCTCTAAGTTCCTTAAGTAATTTATTATAGGGTTTTGTATTTAATCTGCTACTATAAAGCTTAATAGTGAGCTCGCGAGTGCTCTGGGTAAGATTTGCCGTCTTTAAAATAAGGACTATGCTTGCGCTAAGCGGGTAAGAGATAAGAAGCGCTATGTCCTTAAAGCTTGTACCTCTGCTTATACTCAGCTTCTTTATCTTAAAAAAAGTTCGTAAGAAGGTCCGTTTTAAGGAGTAGAAACTTATAAAATAAGGTTTATAGGAACTTAGTAATAAAAGAACGGATTCTCCTCTAATAGAGAGGGAAACAATTTTAAGTAGTTTAGCAATCGTTCCTCCTAAGTCCCCCTTAAGTAGCTTATTCTTTAGCGATCCTTTTTTATTAATATTGCCTAACCTAATCTCTTCTAATACTTCTATACCTTTCCTATAGCATTTTTTAAATTCTATAGTAGCTCCTAGGTAGTTTTATTATAGCCTATCCACTCAACCTTATACTATATTTTGTTATTAATATCCTTATAACTAACGATCTTTAAAACTTACTATTTATCTTCTTCCTATCCTTTATATATGTCTACTTTATAAACTAATAGCTTAATATTTCCGTGTACTAGCTCTAGTCTTGCGATATATTATATAAGGTGAATTTTCATTCTAGCTGGTAGGTTTAACTTAAATATAACTGGTAAAATTCTCTATATAATTTTAAAAGGTCCTAGTCTAACATAGTTTAACTTCTTACTTAGTTATTAACTCTTGAAATTTTTGTATAGTACTATACTTTATCTCCCTCCTTAAGATCTAGTCCCTTAAATCTCTTAGCGTCGTAGTATCTTTTTATTCTCTCCTATACTACTTTTGCTATCTCTATAAGGTTTATATAAAGATTTATTAAAGTCTTTATTCTTTACTTAGCTATACTACCCATTTTATTTACTTAATATAGTAATAATAATATTCTTGGCTTATATCTATAGTTCGCCTTAAATAGTAACACACCTCTTCCTTCTTATAGTATTGCATTATATATAAACTATATAACTAGTAATAATAATACCCAATTATTCTATACGTGATTAATATAATATCTTAGATACTATTCTAGTGCTTAATTTAACCTTTCCGTTTAACCATCTATCTATAGATAATATACGGTAGAAGTTACTGCTCTAACTTCTTATTTCGCTAAGAATACCTTTTAAAATACTACTATAAATCTTAGATCTTTATCTAATATAATTTTACTTAGTGCTTTATATTTTATAAACACTTCTCTAATATAGATTCTAGCGACATCCTTCGCTAAGATTTCTTCTGTATATACTATAAAGTACCCCCACTTTATAAGCTTATCTACTATTACTAAGATTACATTATAATCTTATCCGGTAATAGGATCTCTTAACTTTAGTAACTTAATAATAAAGTCCTATAATATAACCTCCTATAGTCTCTAGTATTTTAATAGGTTATAGCTCTCTATATGGCTTATACCTTATTAGTTTATTCCTCTAGCAATCTAGATATTCTTTAGTAACTTTTCTAGCTAGTTTCTAGATTCCGTTAATAATATATTCTTCCTAAAGTCTTAATACTAAGCCTATAGCTTCGTTGTGTCCTTAAGTTATTCCCTTATAGAAATCTTTTATAAAATGCTCTGCTATGCCTTTTAGGATATATATAGCTTCTTAATTCTTATATATATCCATCTATAAATCTTCTAGCTATGCTTCTAGAATTCTTTATACCTAAAAGCTTTCTAGTATCTTATAGATTCTCTTTAATTTCTCTTCTTAAGTTGCTATAATTTTTAGATAATTATACCTAATTAATCTATATATATCTTTTTATAATAAAGCCCCTAATAGCTTCTTATTATTTTATAGTTTAGCCTTTCTACTTAGAGCGTCTGCTAGTGTATTCTCTATACCCTTAGTAAAGTAAATCTTAAAATAGTATTCCGTAAGCATCTCTACCTATCTAACTTATCTTTAGTTAAGCTCCTTTATTATTAGGAATCCTATTAAGTTCTTATAATCCGTCTTAACTATAAATAGTTTCTCTATAACTTATAAGAATGCTCTTTATTTCTTTAGTACTGCAACTATACCTAATAACTCCTTATTATAGATGTTATAGTTTAGTTCTAGTAGTGTTATCTTTTAACTATAGTATGCCACTAGGTACTATCTATCTTTATATTTTTATAGAAAGCACGCTCCTAGTGCATAGTCTAATATATTTATTTTAACTATTATCTCTAACTATAGCTAATAGATTTTAAGAACTAGCTCCTAGGTAAATAACTATTTAACCTTTTTAAATAGTTCCTTTTATTCCTCTCCCTATGCCTATAGTTCTTCCTTCTTTATTAATTTTATAAATAGCTTAATATCCTTTAACTATTGAGCTATAAACCTTCTACAGTAGTTATAGAACCCTAAAAATAACCTTAACTATATTATATTTTCTAGTTCTTACTAATTCACTATAGCTTTAATCTTCTTCAGATCTATACTAAGTTAGCCTAGTTTAATAATAAATTTAACGAAATCTATCTTTCTAGTAAAGAATTCGGATTTCTTAATTACTACTAGCATCTATTCTTTTTATAGTCTCTTTAAGACCTATTTAATGTGTTCTCTATATTTTTCCTTGTTTATTAAGTAGATAATAATGTTATTAAGGTATACTATAACAAATTTATCTAAGTGTTCTCTTAATATATTGTTAATACACTTCTAAAACGTCGCTAGTATATTTATAAGCCTAAATTGTATAACTAATGGTTTATATAGTCCTTCCTTTAACCTAAAGGCTGCCTTCTATTCGTTACCTTCCTTAATTCTAATCTAATAGTACGCCTATCTTAGATCTATCTTCGTAAAGATTTATACACTACTAATCCTATCTTAGATTTCGCTAATTAAGGGTAAAAGATACCTATCCTTCCTAGTGATGTTATTTAACTGTCTATAGTTAATACATAGTCTAAGTTTTCTATTCTTCTTTAGTACGAATAGTACTGGATATCCCGCTAATAACTATAATAGTCTAATATATCCCTTTTAAAGGTTTTTCTAGACAAACTTCTTAAGTGCTTATAACTCTTTTTTTATTAACTTATAGGTTAGGTAAAACCTTAAACTTATTCCTAGTTTTAACTCTATCTTATAGTCCCATGTTATATAATCTAATAGCTTTTTACTTTCTAGTAACTATAGCTTCTTGCTATATTTATAGTATCTCTTTAGTATATAACTTAATCTTTAATTAGTCTCCTTATATGTTACTCCGACTTAGTACTATACTAACTTAGTTTATTATTACATTTTATATTATTATATATCTTTAATATTAACTTAACCTATAACCCAATTAATTTTTAGATTATATTTCTGTAACTAAGGTATTCCTAATACTGCTTTATTATTCCCTAATAGTAATATATTAAAAGACATCTTAACTTATCTCCCTTTAATGGTTATCTAAATAGGTCCTATTTTAAGATTAATAATGCCTCCTCTATAGGCTATCAGATCTCCTAAAATTATTACTAATAAATAAGGGTGCCTTTTTTGCCTATATAGTAGCCCTATCCTTTTAACTACTACTAGTAAGATATAGTTTTATATTGCTTTACTATCTACTAACGCTTTAAACTATTAATCTTACCAATTAACTTTTAAATTTAGGTGTTGTCCTTAAATTCCTTTAAGGGTTTAAGGCTTTACTATTGGCTCCCTCTAGTTTATAGGCCTCTACTTTTCCTAAATATTAGCTACTTAATCCTTATACACTTAACTTATTCTTTAGCTAATACTTAGTCCGCTTTTTATCTTTAATATGTCATAAATAGGTGTTCTCTAGATATTCCTACTATTATTATTTATCTAGGCATTCTTCTATAAGGAATCTTCTTAGTTAAAGTATTAAATCTCCTAACTCCTAAACTTTTACTAAATGCCAGCTATGTATATACTTAGCATTTCTATACTATCGCTTATCTAGCGCCTAATATATCCTTATAGGGTATTTCCGGTTTTTCTCTTTTGAATTTTTATATATTTTATATATATCGTTTATATATACAATCTATAATAGCGTATAGTGTGCCACGTACTTTAGGTTAACTCTTAACTTATCTTCGTCCTTAAGTTTAAACCTTTATCGCGTTAATCTAAACGTTGCAACTTTATTTGTAGGTATTAAAACGCGTCTCTCGCTTCTCTAGTCCTCTAATTATTCCTCTAGATCCTTTAATATTATAATTAAGGCTCCCTTAATATAATTTATTGCTTTTTCCGTAATTAGGTGGTCTTAGATAACTCTTTCGTCTAACTATATATAGAAATCTTCCTACTTATTATTGTGCCTTTACCTATACCACTTTTAGTACAGCTACTAGAGTATATACAGCTTATCCGTAAAGAAGTATCTTCTTACTACTACGTTATAATAGCCCTTTATATGTCGTTCCTTAAACCTAGTTAAAATCCCTAGATCCTCTTCGTTTTCTAGTTTAGTAAGCCACTTAGCTCTTAGTATACCTACTCTTAGCCTATTAGTAATTCTTTATATAGGTACTCTATCCCTTATATAACCTAATATGCTAGATCTTATATCTAGTTTCTTTTCTTACTATATAAGGATTCTTGCTTTAAACTTATCTATAGTTTCTTGTTATTTACGTCTTACAATTAAATCCTTAAAGTTCTTTTACTTCTTAATTACTATATTAACTTTTTAATTTTTAGGTTAAACACTGCGTTCGCCTAATAAGTCTTCTAGGTTTATATATCTATCTCCTAATCTAACTGCTGTTTATACTATAGATTCTCTAATCTATAGCAAAGTCTCTTACTTCTTTCTTGCGGGTGTCCTTATTTATACTCCAAATTCTTAACCCCTTAGATTCTTTAACCCTAAGCTTATTTCTTTCTTAAGCTGCGCTCTAGCCTTAGTTCAACTAGGCTTTACTAGTGTCCTTATGTTATCTTAAGAGTCCTAAATCTCACTTATCTCGTCTTAAGAGTCTTATACCTTTAGGAAACTTCGTCCTAAGCTCATTTATATATTGCTAAACTGAGCTATTGCTCTATCCCATCGGTTTTTGTCCATTATAGGTCCTTAAGTATACCTTATCTTATCTTAAGAATCTTAGTCGTCTCTTATCTTATCTTAAGAATCTTAAGCCTTTAGCCTTTTACCTTTATTAAGTGGTAAGCTAGCACTAGTAGTCGTCTGCTTACTTAATCGTCTTTAGATATTACTCCTTCTATCTTATAAAGCGATAGATATTATATCTAACGGTGTTATAATACCCGTTACTAAACCTTACTTTATAGCGGTCTTAGTTTCTACTTCTGTTACGTTATTAAGGTTTAAATATCCCTAGTTAGTTTCTTTACTATCCTCGTCGCTGTTAATTAATAAATACTTTAACTCTATTGTTATTATTACTAATCTTTATCCGTATATTGCTATAATATCTTAATTTAGCTTATAGAGTCGATCTTATTCTTTATCTAACTCTTTAGTTCCTTTAAGTTTTTTTTAACTCTGGCTCTTGTGGCTAATAGCTTACACTATACTTAGCGTCTTTATAAATTCAGTATACGTTATTATAATAAAACGCAAAACTTCTAATTAAATATTCTTTTATTTCTTGTAGTACACTATTATCCCTCTATATATATATATTATATACTACTAGTCTAGTTCCCTTTACTACGTAATAACTCTAACCACTTTTATAGTCTCTGGCGAAATAACCCTATTTTCCGCAATTTATATAAGCTCTATCTTTAAACTATTACTTTTATTATAGAGTCCGCTTAAACATCTTCTACTACTAAGATCCTTAGTTTAGCCTATGCTCCCTAGTCCTATAATTACTTAATCCTTAACCTCTAGGTTTTTATAGTTTCTTACTCTATTTTTTATAGGTTTCTTTAGTACCACTTAGGTCTATTAGCTCTGCGCCATACTATACTTTCTAATTTGGCTTAGGTTATTGCGTGCTCTGCGTCTTATATAACTATAGAACTCTATCCTAGCCCTTCTTAGCCTATTCCCTTTAGTAGATCCTATTATTAATCCTTATCGCTTAATCTATTAGTTCCTTTAGGGTGTCCATATCTTCTATTAGGATAATTACGTCCTAGACTTTAGCCTTAAGTCCCTATTTATACTATACTATAAGCGCCTTATTATTCCACTTAACTTATATTGCTAGTATTTAGAACTGCGTTATATACTTAATTGCTAAAGTTCGTTATATAATGTCTTAGAGTTTTTTTTTTACTATAGTCGTTGCCTCTAGGTCTCTAAATATTTACGTAAGTCGCTTTGCGAATCCGCCCTAGCTTAAGAATATAAACCGTACCTCTTAGTTTATAGTTGTTATTTTATTTACTTATATCTTTATAAGGTAAGGCTTAAACTATTTAAGTGCCCTTCCTAATAAGAATAATCCTATATACGCTACTTAATCCATAGATATTGGTAGCTTAGCTCCTTCTTATAAAACTTTAAAGTGTGTTTGCGTAAGGAATCCTTTAAACTTTAATCTTTCTCCTAAGAATCTTTTAATTAATAGTAGCTTAATCTTTGCCGCTCCTATTCCGTTAATCCTATTTTTAAGTATTATATTATTTTCCGTTAGTTAGTTAATTATCTCTTATAACTATTTTAATATTATAGGTTATTATAAGTTAGTGTTTACTATACTGGTGTCGTTACCTAATCTTAAAGTAGTTGCCGCCGTTAATGGCGTTATGGTGGCTGCTTTTAGTAGCATATTATTTGACTTATTAAAACCATAACTGTGGTAGTGATTATATAACGGAGCCTTATAGTAGGGACTACGGTAGACTTATTAATAGGCTAGGTATATAGGTATTGTAAGTAAGTTAACAACGTAATAATAACTAGTGGAGTAGTTACCCAATAGATTAACTCTAATTATATTCTAAGAATCACTACAAGGAAGGAACTATCTAGGTAGGGACTAAGGGCCCTTAAATACACAACCGTACTCCTAAGAAAGTCGTTGCTCTATCTACTCTATCTGCTCTGTTCGCTCTATTATAGATCTTATAGATTACACAGATTACACAGATTATATTACGTGACTTTGCTTACCATTCCTCGTTATATGGTTCCATGGGTTCTATCCTAGACCGTACTTATATTAACCAACTAGCTTCTTCCAACTCCTCTCCAAGTAGTCGTAACATTGTACTTAAAGCGTTCGTAACATTTACGTAAGGAATTCTTTAAGCTTTAATCTCTCTCCTAAGAATTGTTTAATTAAAGGTAACTTAACCTTAGCTGCTCCTATTCCGTTAACCCTATTTTTAAGTGCCGTATTATTATCTATTAACTAATTAACTATCGCCTATAACTGTCTAACTGTGACTAGTTGCGAGTTAGTATCTACTATATTGATGTCGTTATCTAACCTTAAGGTCGTTGCTGCCGTTAATAGCGTTGTTATGGCTGCTTTTAGTGGTATATTATTCGACTTCTAATACCGTAACTAGGTAGTAATTGTATAATAAGCCTTATAGTAGAGACTACGGTGGACTTGTTAACAGGCTAGGTGTATAGGTAATATAGGAAGTTAATAACGTAATAATAACTAGTGGAGTGGTTACCTAATAGATTAACTCTAATTATATTCTAAGAATCACTATAAGGAAGGAACTATCTAGGTAGGGACTATAGTCCTTTAAATACACAACTATACTCCTATAAAATCCTTCTTATATATAATATATGTAAGGTACGCGAGGTATATAAAACAGATTCTATATATCTTACAGATTACACAGATCTTATTATATAACTTGGTTACTATTCCTTATTACATAGTTTAACCGGTTCTATTCTAGACCGTGCTCTTATTAACCAACTAGCTTCTTCCAACTCTTCTCCAAGTAGTTATAACATCGTACTTAAAGCGTCCGTAACATTAGAAGTGGAAAAAGCTACTAAAAAAAAGGACATATTAGGCTTTTACTAGCAGAAAAGCCCTAAAGGCAATTCTCCTCTTCTTTAGGGAAAATCTGACTAAAAGAGATATAGAAAAGTACCTACACCCCCTATTTTATTAGACTTTTACTTTCTATAGAAGAAAAACCTAGGAAAAATCTATGTTTAATAGTTTTGGTGTTCCTACCCCTGCCTTGCTTATAAGCTAGGACTACCCTTAAAAGAATTTTCTCTTTAGATAAAGGGGGTAAAAATGCAAATAAATCCACCTCTAGCTTAGTAGGCAGTAGGAATTAGGTCTTAAGAGTTAGAAAATCAATTGTTTTTAACAGTAAGATGGGTATGCGTAAGTTTGGTAGTGCGGCGCTACCTTTTAGTAAGGTTGCATGTGTAGTAAAAGGTGCTTAGCTAGTTTATTACTAGTTAGGCACTAAGGATAAAGGTCCTTTACTATAGGATAAGTTTAAGACTATAGCCTAAGACTAGATTAGAAACCCTATAGTAAGACACTTTAATAATATTACTATATACTATATAGCTATTATAAAGGAGAACTAGAGATTTAACGTCTTTTTAGCTAATATACGTAGCTTAAAGGACCGCTTCTTATATACCCCTTTTATTAATCCTAAGTAAGCTCGGGCCCCTAGAACTTAGCGACCCCCTAAACTTGGTAACTAAATCAAAATTAACTCTCCTACTTGCCCACCTATTTTCTATACCACCAATCGTTTAATATAGATTAAAAAGAGCAGAACTTATAAATGGCTATTAGCGATTTTAACGCCGGTATATTTAAATTAGCTAGTAAAGCTGCGCGAGCGTACGGTGTCCCTCTGTTAACTTTTTGTGATTAACTAAGTAGTAAGCAACTATAACGAATTACCCACTAATATAAATAGCGATTAACTCTTATACAAGAAGAGTTTCTTACTAATTAGGTACTTAAACAAAACCTATAAGGATTTACCCCGTTATATTCGCGGCTTTAAGAAATAGCGGCTTAAATTATTAATTAAAATTATAACACTAATCTCCTTGGTAGATTATAGGTCTCTAGCTACTTACAACATAATCCTCGTATTAAATCCTTGCTTAGCCAACTAATAGAGGCCGTAAGAGCTAAGGAAGCACAACCTAAACAAATTTAAGAGTTCTATAATCTTTTAGAGAGGGTATAGAAGATAAGTAGTATATAGATAGAGAATACCTAGAATGTAGACAAATCCGGTATCGTATTAGGTATATATACTAATTTAATAAAACTAGGAGATGTCTTAAAAAATAAGACTCTTATATAGTTGCCTAAAGATTGTAAATGGGTATCTATTATAGAGGCAATCTCTATACTTAGCCGATTAATTTAGCCTCTTGTAATCTTTAAGGGAAAGCATATCTAATTAAGCTAGTTCTATTACGATAAGGTACCTAATTAGATATATACAACCTCTAAGAACGGTTAGATAGCTAATTACATCGCGTTTAATTAGCTTACTAAAGTCTTCTTGCCTAAAACTAAACCACTAAGTAATAACGAGGCTTAATTACTTATTCTAGACAGCTATAGTAGCCACTATATAATAGAGTTTTTATAGGAGTGTAAGGTTAATAATATATGGCTTATCTTCTTTTCTCCTTATTTAACGCACGTTCTGCAACCTTTAGATCTATTATACTTTTGCCTAGTTAAATTAAAGTATTAATAGCAGATTGCTAAGCTTGTATATATTAACGATATAGCTCTAATTAAGAAGCACCGCTTTATTAAGTATTACTATAGGGCGTAAGAGGAAGGCCTTACGGCAAGGGTAATTAAATCTGGGTACCGCGCCTCTAGTATTTACCCCTACTGTCCGCGTAAAGGCCTTAAGTCTTTATAGGTTAAAAAGAAGGCTCTAATAAAGGCTTTAAGCTTTAAGCAACCCAAAATCGATTAATTTAATGTTATTGCTACCCTAAAGAAACCCTGTAATATATACAATATAATATAGGGTCTTCGCATTAAGCGTACGCCCGATTAAAAGACAAGGGTAGCTTTATAAAAAGTAGCTTAATAATTTAAGCAGCTTACTACAGAAGTTATATATAAGGAGGCTTAGATATATAGCTTGCAATTACAGCTTAAGGACCTTAAAGGTCTAAAAAAGTATAAAAAGGTAGCCGTAAATCTAAATACAAAGTTTATAAATATAGATTTAATTAAGGAAGCAATATATAGGGCAGAGAAGAAAGAGGCACCTATAGAGGTAAAGGAGGTAATATTACGACCCCAAAGGGCGTCTGCTCGAAAGGCCAAGGCTAATATATTAAAATCTATATATACAGAGGTGATCAACCTTAATTGATTAGGTGTAGATAGCTTAAATTAAGGTGGTGACCGATTTGGTAAGGCGAGCGACTTTGGGGGGTCGCCGAGTTCTAGGGGCCCGAGCTTAATAGATAAACTTTTAATTTTTATACCTTTTAGCCTACCTATAAGCAAAGCTCTTCCGCTAAAACTTTGTTAAATAGGTAAGAACCACTAAGGACCTCTTTACTAAGATCCGCTATATAAAGTAACTATTTAACACTATAAAGCTTGCGGAAGATCGCGTAAGGGGTAATAGTAGATTCTTGCGCTTAAAGAGTGGTTATAATATCTGCTTTATAAAGTTAGGTTTAGGGAATAGAACCTAAAAAGGGTAATACTTTTTTTATATAAACTTTAGAGGGGAATAATTAAAAACTAGATAGCTTAAAGGACCGCTAAGACGCTAGTGCTATATATATGTTAAAAGAGGACTATAGGTAACTATTATTAATAATACTAAAAGTAAACTAGAAAAAATAAATTAGGCTAGCTTTTAGAAAACCTAAAGCCCTAATAGTATATCTCTTTTAAATATAACTAGGGCCTAATATAGAGAGAGAGAAGAAATATATTATAGTATATATTGTAATAAATACGCCCTAGGGCGAAGTCCGCCTATATATTCTATATAATAATAGGTATTAAATTAACCTTATTAATTAAGACGCTATATATAGGTCTAACCTACTTATATACTATATACTACGTTTATATAGGCCTATTATATATTTCCTTAATAGTAACTAGATAATAATTTAGGATGCTTATAATCTAATAGTTACTACTAGCGACTCCTAGGGTACCCCTTATACTATCGGCCCCTAGACCTTTTAGAGTGGCTTATATAATAGTTATAATATAGTTTTTAGATAGAATTGGCTTGCGGAAGTAGATCTATTAATTAGCTTCTATTTTAGATAATTTATTTAAGGTACTTTAGACCTTAGTCGCCTCTAAATAGTTACCTTTAATATACTCTAAGTAGATTTTAAGACTAATAAAACAGTCTATTTACTATAGCTAAAAGATTTCATTTTTACGCCAGTTATAAATATAGTAGAGGACCTACTGTTAGTAGTAGCGAGTACCCGTAAAGACCCTCTAGTACTAGCATAGATTATCTATACTTAGAGAAAAGGTAATTAAAACTTTAAAACTATTAAGTATACTATAGTAGAGCTATATATATATTTAGTGCAAGTATATCTATAAAACGTATATCGGCTATACCTATTTCTTTACTAGCTCCTAAGAGTATATTACTGCGCAATAGTTGCCTTAACTTCTATAACCCCCGGCTTACTAGATATATATAATGAAGAGATTAATATCTTCTTTAATAAGCTAGTGGGTATACTATTGCAGAACTCTAAGTACAACTGTATAATCGACTTAAAAAAAGGCAAAACGCTACCGTAGATGCCTATCTATAACCTTTTATAGAAAGAGTTGCAAATCTTATAGAAGTACTTAAAGGGTACTCTTAAGAAGGGTTAGATTAGGCGTAGTAAGTTACCTACTAGAGCGCCTATTCTCCTTATACTAAAAGCAGATAGTATAATATAGCTATATATTAACTATAGACGCCTAAATAAAATTATAATTAAGAACTAGTACCCCTTACTACTAGTTAGCAAACTCTTTGATAGGCTTAGCTATATAAAGATATTTATAAAGCTAGATCTTTATAATATATACCATTATTACGGACCTTATATTGGCAGTAGTATAACTACTAAAGAGATATATAAATAGGTTAGTTAAAATAGTACGGAAGGTACTAGAACCGATTAAGCTATAATATAAGGGGTAATTAAGTTATATAGCTAGTTATATTATAAGTTTGGAAGGTAAAAACGTAGAAATAAAAGGATATATATAATATACCAACATACTAATATATTAACGTACTTTGTACATTTCTTAGGCATAGTATTATATATTTAAAGGACTATTGTCCCTACCTAGATAGTTCTATTCTTTATAGTAAATCTTAGAATATAATTAAAGTTAATCTATTAGGCAACCTACTCTACTAGTTATATTTATATTATTAACTTCTTATTTACCTATATATCTAGTCTATCGTAGTATTTCCTATAAGGCTTTATTATATATTTACTACCTAATTACGGTACTAATAAAGTTGAACAATATTCTACCTAAAATACTAATTATAACACTATTTATAGTAGTAACTACCTTAGGAGTAAGAGGAGATATAGGCATAAGAGATAACGACTTATAGTTAGTTATAATAGTATAGCTTAAGAGCTTTATAGAATAAGTAGACAATAATTAGAGAGCACTGTTTTAATAACTATAAGATATAAAGAGAGAGAAAATTATAAGCTAAGAGGATTTCTTATATAGATAAAACTAAAAATTACGTATAAGGGAACTAAGCTAGTAAAATTAATTAAGTAGCGTATATAGGACTATTCTTAACGGGTTAGGTATTAGAGTGGTTTAAACCCTATCTTATAGAAATATAAATTAATAGGTTAGTAACTACTAATCTAGAAGTGCGGTATATATTCTTAAGCTAGAAAGGATTTACTAGTAGACTTATATAAATATATAGAAATTCGGAATTAATAGCGATAGCTAAAGGAAAGCTGTATTAACTTATATAAAAGGGATTAGTAATAGGCTATATAACGTAGTTTTAAACCTTAATAGTATAAATAAAATAGAGCTAGGGGGTACTAATAGTATAGTATAGAAGGGGACTAAAAGCTAAAGTCCATAATATTAGAATATTAATAGATAATATAAGTAATATAAGAGAGCTAATTAAGTAAGCTATTAAAGTGGATAACTAGCTATATTAAAGTAATAGGTTTAGCAAAATATAATAGGGACCGACGTATATAAAGAGGACGCTATAGTAGGTGTTTAAACTATAGTATAGCGCAGAGCTAATAAACTTAAGCGGTATTAAAGAAACCTAGAGGGCAAGGATTAAGTAATTAAAGGTCTAAGGAGTAGAGGCCGAACTAGGGATCTTAATAGTAGAAGACGTTTAGGTAAACTCTATAGTAAAACCAGTAGTTTAAAGACGAAGCTTATATAAAAGAATACTAGTATACCTAGAGGAATAAAAGAATATTTAATTAAAAGGTTTATATTTTATTATAATAACGTATACTAAATATATAAAGGCGCTAAACATAGCGCAAGCTATTAGCTATAAGAGCCCGAGTTAAAAGGACTCTAGGGTATATAAGAGTTAGATAAAGAATAAGATTAACTTTTAAAATTAAATTACGACCTAGAAAGCATATTTAGCTAGAGGTTAGTAGAGAAAATTATTATATACTAGTTTTATAAGAAAGTAATAGAATTTAAGGATTAAAATAATTAAACTATTAGTAGTAATAAAGTAATAAACGCGGTTAACTAGGAATATATAGGCTTTTAATATATAAAAAAGGTAAAGACTAAGACCGCTATAAAGCAAGGTTTAGGAATAGAAATTATAACTATACTAGATATAATATCTATTACAATATAAAATAGGAGGGAAGACTAAAATAGTGTAAGCAAGCAGATAATTGCTAGTGCTAACTTACTACTTAATAAAGGCAAAAAGCTATAAACCTAATGTGGGAGGGTACGACCACTCTTAGATAGGAAAGTTACAGTACTATCTATTTATCTATTAATTGATTAGTTAGTTAGTTAGTTAGTTATAATTAGTTAGAAGTAATTAGTAAAGTAGTTAGTAAGAAGAGAAGAAAAGAATATATTTTAGTAGGTTTGTAATATCTAAGAAGGAGGGAAGCTAAAGGCTCTATAAATACAGGAAAACGTTAAGGTACTAGGCGTAAGCCATTTTACCCCACTATATATCTCCCCTAAAAAAAGTTTAGTACTCGCATATGCAACCTTACTAAAAGGTAGCGCTACACTTTAAAACTTATATATACCTATCTTACCATTAAAAATAATTAATTTTCTAACTTTTAAGACCTAATTTCTACTGCCTAGCGAGCTAGAGGTGGATTTATTTGTTGGTTTACCCCCTTTTCCTAATAAAAATTTTTTTTCTCTAAAGGTGGCCCTAGCTTATAAGCGAGGCACGGATAGGAATACTAAAACTACTACTACTACTAATACTAATACCAATACTAAAACTATAAAATAGGGGCTAGTTTTTCTACTACCTTTTAGCCTAATCTCCCCAGAAATCTTTTAGTAGGATTAGTAAGGAGAAAGGGTATAAGGATAGTAAAAACTAGGAAACCCCTTTATAAAATGCTAAAGTCTAGTAGGCTAAAGAAAAAACCTCCTTTAAAAATAAGTGATTATTAGTTTAATATATTTACTTTTTCCCTCCCCTCTTCTTCTTCTTCTAGCCTATTTAGGGTAGGAGAAAAAAGAGGATATTCTTAGTCCTTTTCTAAAAATAAAAACTAAACCTAAAACTAAAAACCTATAAAAAAGATAACAAAACTAATAACTACTACGGATAGTATACCTAGTATACCTTTCCCTCCCCTATCTTTAAAATAATACCTATAAAAAGCTCTAGAAAGCCTAACTTAGGCCTATAAAGGGCTAGAAGAAGAAGGAAAAAAAGAAAAAGAATAAGTTAAATAGCTAGAGGACTATATATGGAGTATCCTAGTAGGAGAAACCCCCTTTATATAAGGAAAAGAAAAGGTAAAAGATATCTTAAGAGGACTAGTAGAAGAAGTAAGAGCTCTCTGTAAGGAGGTAGCTTTTACTAAGGAAACTTACGCAGAGAGGCTAAAGAAGGACCTCCCTTCTTCGTCCTCCCTACCCTCCTTATTATTACCACTACTACCTTCTACCTCTTTTCCTTTTAGTAGGAGTTCTACTTCTACTAGAAGTAAGAAAAAGCAGCTATAAGAAAGGAAGCTAGTCCTAATTATAAATAAAAAGGACTAACCTTTAAATACCTTCTTTGTACGGAATAAAGTTAACTAACTATTTACATTAAAACTATAAGTAGAAAAGCTAGTACTAGCGTCTATAGTTAGAACTAAAGGAAAATAAAACATTCTCTTTATAACTATAAAAGAGTATAATATAGATTTCCTAGTTAAATATAAGGATATCTAGTATAACTGCTTTACCTTTTAAAGAGAACAAAAACTAGAACCTTGGGTTTAAATTATAGCCTATAGGGTTCCTACCCTACCTTTTTTAGAAAAGGGAGGCTCTAAGCTTTTAAAAGAAGAAATTAAGACCTTTAATCCTATAAGGATATAAGGACTACCTAGATAGATCTTATCTAGTATAAAAAGACACGATCTATAAACTAGATTTAGCTCTATAGTTTTTACTATAGAGAGCGAGGAAAAAAGATAAGAAATCCTTAAGTAAAAAGAGATTTTAATTGCAGGTACAGCTACTAAGGTAGTAAAATACCTTAAAGTCTCTCCTATTACGCAGTGTACTAGCTGCTAAAAATTTGGCCATATAGGAGATAGATGCTTTACCAGAGCCTATAGATTTTATGCGGCTATATATTTATCTAAAGACCACTCCTGTTCTACCTATATAATAATAGGCAAGCCCTATAAGTATACTACCCCTCTTTATATCAACTGTAAAGAAAACTACTTTGCTAATAGTAAAGACTGCAAGGTCCTTAAAGCAGCTAGGCTAGTAGGTAGTACTAGCTTAGAAGGTGCTATAGAAGAATAAAACAAAACAAATAGGATTCTAGAAGGAGGTAACTCCTACTAAGCTCTTAAAAAAGATATTAGAGAGTAAAAGGATAGAAATAAATTGCAAAAGGGTAGGGGCAGGTGTTAGGATTTCTTATGGTTTTTCCTACCGTTTTCTTATTCCCTAGTAGTTGTAGTAACTTAGTTTACTAAGGAACTATAAACTCCTAGTTTAGGGGCTTATAAACTACTAGGACATAGCTACTAGTATATATTAAGTTGCCTAGAAAGGATTCATGTATATAAAACTATAGCGCCATAGCCTAGAGGCTGCATGCGCAGTATTGTACGTAGTATAATACAACGGATATAAAAAATATAAAAATATAAAAAATCTCCCCTACTAAGAGCGTTGTCCCCTAATATTTTATATAATAGAAGAATAGCTAAATATAGAGAAAGCAGAATAGAAAAAGGAAAGCATATCCCTAAAAGAACGCAGATAACCTTCTTCTTCGCCCTCCTATAGAACTGTTCTATAGCGTCCTTTTATTACCCATAGCTAAGACCTAATCTTTCTACTAGTAGTAACTAGGGCAGTAGTAAACCAGAGATAATAACGGCAGCAGTAATAGCAGTAATAGCAGTAGCAGTAGTAGTAGTAACGGTAATAGAAATAGCAATAAAAGTAGATATTTAGTGTAGTAAAATAAAACATGACGGTTAATGGTAGAGCGGTTAGTAATAGAGCGGTTAGTAGAAGAACTCAGTCTGTATAGCAGGTAGTATAATATCTAGTAGTAGAACTTTTAATAGCAGAACCCTTTATAGAAGTAGAACGGTTAGCAGTAGTTGGTTAATATAGTAGTGGCAGAATAATCGGAACAGTAGAACGGAACGGTTAGTAGAAATAGAAGTTAGAGTAGTTAAAGTAATAGTAGTAGCAGTAGCAGTAATAGAACGGTTAATGATAGAATGGTTAGTAGCAGTTAGTTAGGGGCGGCTAGTTAGGCGGCGGCGGGGCGATTAAAACGGTAGGATATGGCGGCTAAGAGAGTAATAGTAGAACAGTTAAAATAGCATTAGGCCTAGAACAGGTCGGTTAGAATAGCTAGACGATATAGTAAATCTAGTAGATTTAGTAGTGGTATAGATCTAGTGTAGTAAGATAGAATAGTAAAGATAGAGCAGCTAGTTAAGATAGTAGGGACGAAATAGCTGGACGGAATAGTAGTAGCAGCGGCAGTAGTAGTGGTGGCGGTAAGGCAGTCGATCGAGATAGTAGAGGCTTTAGCTTAGTTTAATTGTTTAGTTAGTTATTTAATATTAAAACTCTACATCTAGCTCTATATCGGTTTGTATTATATATAGCTTCTTAGTTAAGGCTTTACCTGTAGCTTTATATTAGGCCCTATATCTGGCTATACGTCTAGCTGTTTGTCTAGCTATATATCTAGCTGTGCATTAGTAGCTCTATATTGTATATTCTACGTCCATATCTATATCCGTATCTATATATATACGTATATACCTACCTTAACTACTGGCCGAAAACTATCTAATTGGTTAGCGACAACGTGCTGTAACTAATCGTTCGGTCATTTAATTAAGGTAAAAAGTCGGCCCAGTTAAAGGCTCTAATTGTCCTAATTTAAATGCGGAGACAGCGTTTATCTAATTGAGATTTAATAAGGCCCTAGCTTAACTTAAGGTCTCTTTTACTACATATATAACTAGGGCTTTGCATTTATAAATAGTTAATTAAAACTTCCGTATAGACGTCTAATTGGTCAAAGCTCCGTATCTACCGTTTAATTAAGGCTTCGTATTTATAAGCGTCTAGTTAAGCTAACGTACTATTATCTAATTAAGGCTCTGCACCTATATGCTCTATATCTATAGGCTCTGTGTAAGACTCTATATAAAGCTCCGTATCTATATCTATAGGAAAAATTATTTTAGTTAACTAATCCGCGGGCGTTAAGACAGGCGGCAGTCGATTAATATAGGGGTAGGTAGTTAAGGGAAGAGGCTCTTGCAGAGGCTCTAAAACGCTAATTAACTGTATTTCTGACATTCTTCTAGCCGTATACTGGTTTACTAATTAGGCCTAGTGCCTACATACCTGCGTACCTATGGTAATACATCTTTAACTACCAATTAAAGATGTCTAACGGCAACAGTGACTAATTTAATTTAACTGCAATAACGTACGATCAACTAACGTTTAAATAGGGTATTAGGTCGGCCCGGTTAAGAGCTATAATTAATCTATTTTAACTGCAGAGGCAGTATCTAATTGATTAAGATTTAACTAAGGCTTTAGCTTAACTTAAGGTGTCTTTTGCTATATATACAACCTAGGCTCTATATCCGTAGGCCTTATATCTATAGATAATTAATTAGGACTTTAGCTATACAGTTGTTTGGTTAAAGCTCTATATCTATATAATTAATTAAGGCTTTTAGTATCCTCTAGACGTCCAATCTAGAGACCTGTCTTAAGACTTCCTCCTTTATAAGTAATAACGGTAGTTTTCTCTAGGCTACTGTAATAGGCCTAGCGCTTTTATAGGATGTCCTTAATAGCTGCTTTCTTCCTTTTTTTAAACTATCCTTACTCTTAGCTTCTTTAGTATATCCTTAGGCTTTTACGGTTGCTTCT
This sequence comes from Cenococcum geophilum 1.58, assembly GCF_001692895.1. Lineage (NCBI taxonomy): Eukaryota > Fungi > Ascomycota > Dothideomycetes > Gloniales > Gloniaceae > Cenococcum > Cenococcum geophilum. The sequence goes on from NW_027137567.1 coordinate 1,536,389, forward strand.
TTGTTCCCGCTGCTGGCAATACGCTTGCGTATCCTTAATCTTCCTCCGGCTTAAGAATTTTAGGATTATCTTTTAATTCTAGTCTCTTAATTACTGTCCTGCTAACTCTATACTTTATCTAAGTCGTCCTTTAAAACCATCCGGTGGCAGCTTCTTGGCTATTATAACTACCTCCGTTATATATCCCTTGCCCTTATATCTATAATATAGTCCTTTATTAAGACAACCTCTAAGGAAAAGCGCTAGCTCCTATACGTCTAATTCCTGTTTCCCTTATAATCCTTAATAAGGTCCTTTACCAGCTTAGCTAAACGCGGCTTAGTCCTATCTTTAGTTATATAAGAATGGCTTAGGCTTAATATAGTTAACCGCGTCCTATATACGATCTCTTACAGAGTATCTTTATTAGTATTTTTTTGTATACTACCTGTTTTCCAATATTATACTACTGCCTTATATAGGTTCCTTCCTTACCATAGTATCCGTTCTCGTTATACAGCTAGCGCAGTACTAAATTTGGATAGCAATAATAATTATACTGCGATCAGTCGTCGTTTAATTAAGGAATAAGGTCGGCCCAGTTAAAGGCTCTAATTTAATAACATTTAAGTGATTTAGTTTAGTAATAGTAGTGTACTAATATCGAGGCTCTGGCTTAATTTAACTCTTTGGCTAACCGCAGCTTCTATACAGTCGCTTAATTAATTAAGGCTTCCGTGTTATTTAATTAAGACTCCGCATATAGTTCTATATCTAGCTCTATATTTATGCAATTAATTAAGGCTTTTAGTGCCGTTCTTATTATGCGGCTGGCGTATTATCGAATTCTAGGGGCGGTATAGAGTGCTGCTAGGCTTTACTGCTAAATAGACTAATTAGGATTTTCTATGCTGGGCATAGAAAATTGCTATTAGCTTAGTAATAGGCGGTAAGCTAAACTAATATCTTTGTAGTAGGTTGTCGTAACTAATATATTAACGCATTGCGATTAAGAAGGTAAACAAGAAAAGGAGCTTTAGGAAATACTATAATTAAGTAGACAAATAGAAATCTTTTATACAACCGTTACCTGCGTCCCCTCCCCCACTTTAGAACTTAACTATCCCCTAGTTAAACATCCTACCCCTTAGCGGAGCCTATTGCGGAGCTTACTACAGCGCCTACTATAAAGCCTACTACGGGTTAATAGCTAACTTGGTCAAGCATCCGTCTCTAAGACCGTCTCCAAGAATTAGACAATTTACTCTTCTTTTTAGCTTTAGCTATCTTATCTATAGGCTATAACCCGATCTAAATATAATCTCCCAGTTATATATTCCTCTCCTACGGCTATACCTACTGCTATTTAACAATTATTCTAGTTATATAGCTATCTTTAAGGGTTAGGCAAGTCTACGGATATTACTAGCTAGGCGTTACTACCGAGTCTATAGGTTGTACTTAATAGTAGTCCTCTAAGCTCGTACGTATTTTATTACTATTCTTTTATACTACTCCGTTATAGAAAGTAGTAAAATCCGTTCGTACTATAAGGGCCCATTACTATATCTATTCTTATCCTTCCCTTTTCTAATTTATAACTAGGTCTATTTCTTAGTACGTATAGAGCTAGTTCTTAATATTTTTTAACCGTCCTTTATTGCCGAGCCATAGTAGTTTAGGTTTAGGTTGTTTGCGCATCCCAGCTACTAGTTTTCCTTAATTAGATAGATATATAAGTCCTTACTAGATAAGATCCTTAAGCCCTTAGTATTCGTACTTAATAAAATAGTAACTTCCTCCGCATCCAAAACAGGTCTATAGGTCTTATTCTTACGTACCTTGCTAACCCTATACGTCCTACTACGGCCGTCTAAAGGTAGTAGAATCTTGCGGGTATTAAGAGTTTTATAGAAGTCGAAAGTCTTATAGATATTAAAAATTGTATAGATAGCAAAAGTTTTACAGAGCAATGGGAGCTTGGGTACTGTTCTGCTAGTCTTTATATCCTAGTACTAGGCTATATCCTTATACTAGGCCTTAAACTGCGGCCTAATCTAGCAGTATTATAAACTTCCTTAGGTCTATCTAGATTTAGTTAAGAAATGGCATTAACCGTGTAGCTGCTGCAAGCTCCGTCTTAGTTAATTTTAGACTCCTTAGTTAGCTTACTATTTCGTCTATTTCCTAGTCTACAGTAGAGGGTAACTACTACTACGTTAGGGCTCCTCCGTATACGCCTAAGTTTAAAAGCCTTCCTTCTCTCCTGCGGTTAAGCTCATCCCTTTACTGCCGTAGCTCCTATATAAGCTAAATATTTAGGGCATCTTCTTCCAAAAGGACATTTATTCGCTTAGCGCCCTCTATAGCCACTATCCTTAACTCTACGGCCTCCTTCAGTCTTTTAAATATAAGGGTACTAGGCTTATCTGCTACGGCTCCTGCCTTTTCTACTATATACTTACGGTATTTAATAGGAAGTCCTTGTATAAACCATCGCCCCTTCTCTTACTTAGTAAGGTTTCCTGCAGCTACCGCTTTAGCTAAGATAGTAGTAAAATCCTATATGTAGTAACGTAATTCGCCTAGTTGTTCCGCAGATTTTTAAATAAAATCTTCTATAAAGTCTCTTGCCTCTATACGTTAATAAAAATTATCTACCTAATACTTAGTCCGTAATTAAGCCGCTAGCTTCTTCTAGTCTCCTTAACCAAACTTCAATATTATTTAAATGGCTTCTGTGTATATATATTTGCAATAGTTAGGGAGACACGCAAGCCTATGGTTTTTGCCTATATAATACCTTTAATATATGCCCTTGTAGTTCCTAATAAACCTAAAGATATTCTTTCCATTAAACCGTGGAACCCCTTGCCTAAATAGATCTGGTATTACTACCGTCGGAACAAATACGTAGTATACTTCCCTTACTACCTAAATAGGTAAATGCTGCGGCTAATCTGCCTACATTACTGCCTAAGGTAAGGGTGTCCTAAATAGCTATTTATTAGAGGGCACCTACTTCTTAATACCTAAGGGGGGGCCTCCCTAAGAAAGCAAGGAGTCTTTATTATCTATAGCCACTAGGTCTTAATACGTCCGTCTATTTTAGCCTACTGTCATTTTACGCGGTAAGGTACTATTAAGCATTAGGCTTTCGCTTATATCTACTTCTTTATAGAGCGCCTCTAGAGCTACCACTAATATAATCTGGATAACTTAAAAGAAGATAAAGCTAAGCTAAAATAGGAAGCTTTTAAGGGTAGATCTAATCTTGCATACTTACGACCTCGCTTAATATTCTCTTTTCTATTTCTAAAGGGCACCGCTAACTTCCTCTACCGCTAGATGCCTTAGATCTCGTTTCTATCTAATTAATTAGCTCTTAGCTTATTGTCTCTGCATCTTTAATAAAGCTCTGGCCATGCTTATGCGCAGGTAGTAGAAATATTAGGTATCTCTAACTGTTGGTTAAAGTTGTCTAATTAGCTTGCTGGTTTGCTTAACGTCCTTATATATAAATTTCTAAGACCTTTACCACTCCTTTTTGCTTCTTATTGCCACTCTTTGGCCTATGCGTTAAGTCTAGCTATCTATCTTTTCCGTTGTCTTTCTATTTAGGGACTACTTGGTTCCCCTTACTGTCTAATACTACTTAGCTCTCTTCTACTATCTTATCTATCTAGCTAGTCGTTCTTCTACAGCTGGCGGTTCTTCTATAGTTATAGTATGTTCCTATGTATATATAGCACTAGACTTCTAATCTAAAGAGATTGCCGTTATCCCTATATAGAATGCTATAAAGTATATGGGAGGGTACGACCACTCTTAGATAGGAAAGTTATAGTGCCGTCTATCTGTCTGTCTGTCGGTTGGTTAGCTAGTTAGTTAGTCGTAATTAGTTAGAAGTAATTAGTAAAGTAGTTAGTAAGAAGAGAAGAAAAGAATATATTCTGGTAAGTTTGTAATATTTAAAAAGGAGGGAAGCTAAAGGCTCTATAAATATAGGAAAACGCTAAGGTACTAGGCGTAAGCCATTTTACCCCACCACACTAAGATTCTTAAAAAGAGATAAGGAAAGTAGTTTAGGATTTTAAGGAACGGATAAGGATATAAGCCAGTTACTTATAAGAATAGATTAGGGCGGAGGCTGGTATATAGAAAGAGCCTAATAAATAGACTAATAGATGTTAAAAGGTTAATAATATAATTAAGAAGTATAAGGACTTTAAGAATTTACTAGCTAGATATAAGTTAGGAGAAAACTGGACATTACTTAAAAAATAAGTAAATGCGTGGTAAGAATAAGTAGAGCTCTAAGAGCTAAGAATGCTAAATTACTAGAAAGGTAGAATACCTTTATAAAGGGTTACTAATAGGCCAAAAATAGGCATATTAAAAATAAAATAGTTAGCTAAACTGGAATAAGAAAAGGGTCTGGGAGCCTCTACAAGATTTAGAAAACGATATATAAAAAGCTATCACAATATTGTAATAAAAAGATACTTCCTTAAATAGATTATGTACGCTTAATAAGCTATAAAAAAATTATATAGATAGTAAAAGAACGATAAATAGAAAGATTTCTATATATAGCTAGATGGAAAAGTTATACTAAACTAGGCGATATTAGAGAGATATAAAAGTTATATTAAAAGAGTATTAATTATAATATTTAAGGACTTAGAAAACCAAACAAAGGACTAGAAAAGTGGTTAGTAAAATTTAATACTAGTTAAAAGTATAGTAACGTTTAGGTAAGTTAAGTGAAGGTTTAAACTATAGGCTAAAAATAAGCAATAAGTTAATCTTAAGCACCTAGTGCATTATATATTAGTATGGATTATATATATAAAGCACTAAAGGTAAAAAATAAGAAATACCCTATAAGGATATATTAGGCGCCGGATAATCGTAAATATAAGAATATTAAATATAGATATAGCTAGCATCTTGTAAAAGTTTAGGAGTTAAATAACTTAATACTTTAACTAGAAAGATTCCTTATAGGAAAATACCTAAATAGATAATAGTAGTATAAATGCCTAAAGAATATATATCTATAATATATTAAAGAAAAGAAAGAAGTATTAGCTAAAAGCGGACTAAGTATAGATAGGATTAAGCTAATAGTTAGGAAAAAAGAAGGCCTATAAAATGAGAGGGAGCTAGTAGTAGAGCCTTAGAACCTTAAAGGGATTTAGAAATAATACCTAAATTTATAAGTAAATTAGTAAAATTTAAAGCGCTAACAGATAGTGGAGCAAAAAGAAAAAATATATTACTAGTAATAATAAAATTAATAGGACTATTATATAGATAGAAAAGGTACCTATATTTATTAGTAACAATTTTAAGAGATCTAATAGCCTATAGAGGAGGTACTATTAACCTTAAAATAGGACCTATTTAAGTAACTATTAAATAAAGGACGATTATAATATCTTCTAATATCTTACTACTAAAACGAGATAAGGTAGTATTAGGAATACCTTAGTTATAGAAGTATAATCTAAAGATCAATTAGGTTATAGGCTAGGTTAATATTAAAGATACTTAATAACGTAAAACGTAATAATAAACTAAGATAATATAGTACTAAGTTAGAGTAATATATAAAGAGACTAAGCGAGGCTTAAGTTATATACCAAAAAAAACTATAAATACGGTAAAAAAAACTATAGAGCCTAGAAAGTAAAAAAACTATTAAAATATATAATATAGGACTGTAAAATAGAATTAGAACTAGAAATAAGTCTAAAGTTCTTTTTAATCTATAAGCTAACTAAAGAGGAGTTAAGAGTACTTAAAGAGTTCATCTAAGAGAACTTATAAAAGGGATATATCTAACTATTATAGTTATTAGTAGAATATCTAGTACTATTTATGCTAAAGAAAAACGGGAAACTTAGGTTATATAGTAACTACTAATAGTTAAATAGTATTGCTAGAAAGGATAAATATTCTTTACCCTTAATTAGCGACATTTAGAATAGGATTAGTAGTATATAAATATTTATAAAGATAGATCTAAGATAGGTATACTATTAAATTAAAATTAAGAAAGGCAATAAATAAAAAGCAGTTATTAAATTAAATGAAGGACTATATAAACTATTAATTATATAATTCAGGTTTATAAACGGACTAGTAATATTCTAGAAGCGAATTAATAACATATTAGGCAAATACTTTAATAAGTTTATTATAGTATATCTTAACAATTATTATCTACTTAATAAGTAAGAAAGAATACAGAGAATATATTAAATAGGTCTTAAAAAGATTATAAAAAGAATAAATACTAGTAATAATTAAGAAATATAAGTTCTTTATAAGGAAGACTAATTTTATTAAATTTATTATTAAACTAGGTAAAATTAGTATAGACTTAAAGAAGGTAGAAGCTATAGTAAGTTGGTAAGAACTAAAGAATATTACGTAGTTAAGATTTTTTTTTTTAGGGATTTGCAACTACTATAGAAGGTTTATTATATAATAGTTAAAGAATATTAGGCTATTTATCAGGTTAATAAAAAAGAGGAATTATAGATATAGGAAAACAAGTAAAAAAAACTATTTAAAGAACTTAAGGAGTTATTTACCTAGGATCTAATTCTTAAAATCTATTAATTAGTACTAGAAATAGTAGTAGAAATAAATAAATAAAACTTTATACTAGGAGCTTATTTACTATAAAAGTATTAAAATATATAGCATCTAGTGGCATACTATAGTTTTTAAAAAATAATACTATTAGAACTAAACTATAACATCTATAATAAGGAGTTATTAGGTATAGTTATAGTATTTTTAAAAATAAATAAATAACATTCTTATAAGGTATAGAGAAACTATTTATAGTTAAGATAGACTATAAGAACCTAATAGGATTCCTAATAATAAAAGAACTTAATTATAGACAAGCTAAATAGGCAGAGACGCCTATAGAATACTATTTTAAAACCCAGTATACTAAAGGAATAGAAAATGCAAGGGTAGACGCGCTAAGCAAAAAAGCTAAATCATAAAATAATAAAAAGCTATTAGGGGCTATACTATAAAAAGATAAAGACGGATTATTAAATATAATTATCTAAAGATTATAGCAACTTAAGAAAAACAGACCTATAAGGTACTAAAAAGTATAGGATAAGGATTTAGACTTAGAGCAGTATAAGCACTAAGAAGCTACGTATATCCTAAGGGGAATTGTAGAAGAATTTATTAAAGAATTTTATAAGGGAATAATATTAGAATATAATAGAGCTATTAAATATAATGGCAATTATATAAAGAGACTATGGATTTTATCCAAAAATGGGTTATTAACCCATTTATAGCTATTACTTATAATTTATTTAACAGCCTATAGGGTTATCGTTGTAAAGATATCTAAAGAACTGTAATAAGTTAGTAAAAGACAATACTGACTACCTATAGCTGGTTTTCCGCAAAATATATTTAAGCATGTAGTTTAAATAATATATTAAGAATATTACTTTATCTTCTTATAATAAATATTATTTACATATATATAACTGTATATACATTATATCTAAGTTAATAAATTAACCATTATAGGCTTAGTATTAAGACTTTAAGAGGAGTATATTATTTAGGCAATTTAGGAATTAGTAAGATAAGTTATAAAGGAAAATCCAAATTACTAGAGAAATAAACTAATAAGGTATAAGCTGTACGGGGGGCTATAATCTATTAAAATACTAAAATGTCTATAAGAGATAATATTATAAGGCTTTATTATAGTGCTACTAAAGTTAAGAAATCCTATTACTAGATAAAAGTATAATATAATCTTAGTAATAATAGATAAATTAACTAAATAGGGCTATGTGATAGTATATATAGAAAAAATCTTAATAGAAGATATTACTAGAATCTATATTAAAGAAGTATTTATAAAATATAGAGTACTAAGTAAAATTATATTGGAGAGAGATCTGAAATTTAGAGTAGTATTTTAGGAGGTATTTTTAGTGGAATAAGGGGTTCGCGTAGTAATATTAATGGTATATTACCTAGAAACAGACTTTTTTTTTAAAAAAATTAGACACTAAAGCAATATATAAGATATTATATTCATTATATATAAAATAATCAGGTATATTATTACTAATTATATAGTTTATATATAATAAAACACTACAAAAAGGAATAGAAACGTTACTATTTAAGGCGAATTAAGGATATAAGCTAAAAATTATTATTATTGCTACGTTAAGTAAGGAATATAAGTAGTATAATTAAGTGAAAATATAGAGACTCTAATAAATCTATATATAAACCTTATTAAATTAGCTGAACTAGTATAAGAAAGACTAAAAAGACATTATAACGCTAAGAGATCTAAAGGACTAGATCTTAAGGAGGGAGATAAAGTATAGCTACTATATAAAAATTTTAAGGATTAATAACTAAGCAAGGAATTAGACTACGTTAGGCTAGGACCCTTTAAAATTATATAGAGGATTTTACTAGCTATATTTAGGCTGGACCTACTAGCTAAAATAAAGATATACCTTATATAGTATATTATAATATTAAGCTACTAACCTATAAGGCAAATATATATAAAGAATAAGGAGAGGATAAATGTAAGGTAATAAGCTCCGCACCACTCAGCCACACAAACCTATAAAAGGTAAACGAGTGACTAGCTTAATGCCAGGCACGGCTGTGCGGAACAATATATATAGGCGAGGTAACGAATTACCTAATAACAAAGAATAAGTTTAGAAAATTATTGGTTATAAGGATATTATTAATAAAATATAGTATAAGGTTAAGTAAATAGACTATAATAAGACTACTTAAGAGCCACTATAAAACCTAAAAAAACTCTATAAAAAAGGTAATGGAGTATTAGAAGAAATTAGGTTAGAAAGTATTAATAAAAAAGAATCGTTAAAGAATAAGTTACCTAAGGGGAACCTAAAAGGAGTAGCTACTAAGCTACTTAGAGTTATTTCCCTCTCTATTAAATCAGAACCCATTTTAGCCTCCTCCTACTTAAGTTTAAAAAGACCCTACTTAGCTAGGTAGAGTTTCTTTAAATAAGCCTTTTTATAACCCTTTTTAAGACAAAATAACCGAGCGTAAGCAGCTAGTTAAGTATTAAATATTTAAAACTCTTTAGTATAAGGATGTTAAAACCTAGCTACTATATAAACGCTTAAGGTTACTATAGGCTATAGAGAGTTAGTCTTTTAACTTCTTAGTAGTAGATTAAATCTAAAACGCTAACCTCCACTAACCCGTAACTAGTACTAGTCCTATTTAAATAATTTTGCCTATATATCTTTAAAAGATTAAAAATCTAATAAAAGGATTTTAAAGGCTTATAATAAAACGTGCTGTATTAAATCTAATACCTTTAGTCCTTATAATTAATATATATATACTAAGAGCGGCAGTTACGTTAAGATATGCTTTTCTATCCTTAATAGATTTCTATTGTTAACTTTAAGCTTTAATAGCCTAGGCCTAAATAGCGACGTTCCTTTAATGTCCTTAACTACTATATTATCTAGGCTTTCTCTTATTTAAGCGCTAATGCTAAATATCTGGGTCAAATTTAAGATTATGCTATAGCTATTTATACTGCCTATAACTCTTAGTAAGCTAGCTAGTAACACTTAATATAAGAGTAAGGCTAGTATACTAAGGATAGGGTAAGGAATAGGGGTAATAAGAAAAAGGTTGCCGTCTACTATAAAAAGGAGTTTACGTATACGCGTTAAGTTTTAAAAGAGTATAATATAATGCGTTATTAAGTAGGTTACCCTTTAGGTACCTAGCGAATAGGTAACTAATAGTTGTTATAGTAAGGTCTTAGTAGTTCTAAATTATACTAGCTAGCTAATATCCCTATATATTCTAGGCTTAAGCGTATCTTTATTAACTATAAGCTTACGCTATAAGAGCTTTATTAGTATTAGTTTAGACCTAATATTAATATTAAACGTTTAAGGATCTCTGCCTTAGCTCCACCTTATTATCCTACCCCTATTTTTATGCCTACTTATACCCCTATTAAGGGGTCTAGATTCTATTCTTATTAGCTATTACTAAGTAGCCTAATAGATACTAATCCTGTTAGATAATCTGTATTCTTGGAGGCGTAGGATGTGCACGAGCTACGTATACGGGCCACGTGCATTGTAAATATCTTTATCTAAGCTTAGAGCTCCACGTTAAGGACATGATTAAGATCATTAATTAATTAACCTATTTTATTAATGAATAGCTATATATACACTGTTTGATAGTTATAAGCCTGGTCCGCCGACATAAGAAGCTTTTTAGCTATTACTTAATTATTTGAAGAAATTTTACCTTATCGTTAGACTCTAACACCTTATTATCTTAGGACGCAGACTCTGATAGAAATCCTACCTTAATTATTATAGGACGATTCTAATACGAGATTCTTTAAGATTCTACCTTAATCATTATAGGACGATCCTAATAATAAGGACGATTCTAATAACAAAGGACGATTCTAACAATAAAATACTATCTTAATTCCTCCTTTACCTATTAGTTAAATAACTCTACTAACGAGTTTGTTAACTACGATTATCCTTAATAAGCCAGAAGACTGGGAATAATAGCTATAGCAACTCTAAGCCCTTATAGATTAGCGAATTTAAGCCTATGTTAACCCAGATAATGTAGCACCTTAATGAGGTCTACTATAAGAACTAGCCTATTTAGAAGTTATAGATTTTAATAAGAATGCAACCTTATATATACAGCTCTTGACGAATTAGCAGAAAGCGTATAATAATAGTAGACGATACTATAACTAGGATATAAAGTATTTTCTAAGATAGGAAGATTATCTTTAACAGATCCGCACCTAGATTACGTCTATAGTATTAATTTAGAAGAAGCTACTGCTTAACCCTTCCCTTATAGTTAAGGAATGGCTATCTTAATTAAAGGAGAATATAGAACCTACCTTATTATTTATTAGGAAGAAGATTTAACACTAGTATTCGGAAGCTCTTAAGGGGTTTAAACACTTATTAAAATTAAATTAGTGGCTAGATTAATGGGAATATATAATGGTACTAGGAGAGAAGTATAAAATACCCTAAATGTCTAATGGAATCTGGCTTTAAGAATTGGCAGAAGTTATTTAACTGTTTAGCGACGCCTACTATATAAAGTACACTACCGAGTTAAATAACCCTTAGAAGTTAAGGTCTTCTAAATACTATAGAGTAGTAAAGGAGCTATAACAAGGACTTAGAACACCCTTAAAGAAAGCTAATACTACTATAAGAGGGAGTACCTTTAATGCAGACTTTGTAGAGTAAGCTATTAAGGATTACTCTAATACTACTAAAGGTTTACGGAGAGGAAAAACCTTAGTATGTAATAGACGCTTAAAGAGAGCTAGGATACTAGTGGATAAGGAGACGTCCTATAAAAAGCTAATATCTAAGTGCTTAGCGTGTGGAATATAAGGACATTTCATCTAGGACTATTAGTATTTATTTAAAGATAAGAGACCTGTAGGAGTTATAATTAGAGATACTCGCATTAATAGGGCACTAAAGAAGGTAGAAAAGAATAAGGATTTCGCTAACTAAGTTATAAAGATTAGACTTAAAGAATAAGAAGATAAGGCTTAATAATGATAGGATAAGAGTTAGGAAGTTAAGATTAAGGGAGAAGCTAATGCGATATTCCTAGAATTGTTTTATACTGGTTAACTCTATTTACTAAAACTATTAACTATTCTTAACTTAGGAACTACTCTTTATATCTTTAATAACCTTTCTCGTTTCTATAACTTTAGGAAAGCTTTAAGATATAAATATATTATCGCTGGCAGCTTAGAAGTGCCTATACTAGGCTATAGTGACGTTACTATCTAAGTTATAAAACTAGATAAGAGTAAGGGAATCCTACGTCTTAAGGACGTTGCCTTTTATATGGACTTTAATATAAATCTAGTGTTGTTCCGTCTACTTTAAAAATAAGGGTACTACTAGGATAATAAAGGAGATAATAATCTTCTAGTTCGGAAGGATAATACAATCCTTTTTTTTTAAATATCTATTGTATTGTACTACGTATAATACTGCGCATGTAGCCTCTAGGCTATAGCGCTATAGTTCTATATATATGAATCCCTTCTAGGCAGCTTAATATGTACTAGTAGCTATATCCTAGTAGTTTATAAACCTCTAGACTAGAGGTTTACCGCTCCCTAGTAAATTACTAGGTTACGACAACTATTAGGTAGTATTAAAATAGTAGAAAAACGGTAAAAGAAACGGTAAAAGAATCCTAACGCCTGCCCCTATACTTTTTATAGTTTATTTCTGTCCTTTTGCTTACTACTATCTATTTACTAGGAGTCTAGTAGGAGTTACCTCCTTTTAAAGATCTTTTTTCCATTAGCCACTTTCTAGTAGCTATTTTTGTCCTACTTAGGAATAGAAAAAGCGCCCTTCTTCCTTTCTCTGTACAAAAGAGCTTCTCTAGGGAGAGAGAAGAGCTTAGTTGTCTTTGCATTTCTTTTCTTTCTTCCCAGTATAATCTGCATTCTAGTAATAGGTGCTTAGGAGTCTGTATAGCTCTATAGTCCTTAAAGCATCTACCTTCTTTATCTTTCTCTATTGTCTTAGAGAAGGATTTAAAGAAGCCTTTTCCTAGTTTTAGTTGATAGAACGCTGATTGTAGCTTTTTAGGATATTTATCCTTAGGGGCTTTAAGAGATAAAGAGTAGTTTCCTCTAGAGATCCTAGTATAGTATTTTCCTTTGTTTTTATTCTGTTGCTAATTATTTTTCTACTATCCTAGTATCTTTTCTCTTGCTGCTCTCCCTATATAGGCTAGGGATGTATAAGAAGATTATATTTTTCTTTTAAAAAGGCCCTTTTCAGCTAGCTTATCTGCTATTTCGTTTTTATAAATTTCTAGGTGGCTAGGAACCCAGTAGAAGTTAATAGAGATACTCTTACTAGCTAGATAAGAGCAGCTTTGCGTAATTTTAAAGACTAGTTCTTGTCCCCCTGTAAGAGAATTAAGCTGTAATCTTTTAATAGCTGCTTGGCTATCTATAAAGATATAAACCTATTTCTCTTTTAGTCTTTGTTGTTTTAGATATTCTAGGGCCCTATAGACTGCATAAAGTTCTGCGTCTATAATTTCCATATAAGGCCCTAGATTCCAATTTGTTGCATATTTAATCCTATTTCTCTCCCCTATTTTACATACGGCCGCTATACTTAATTTACTATCTTTAGAACCGTCTATATAGTATATATCTACTAGGTCCCATTCTAGGGATTCTTGTAGATTTTCTACTAGTCTTAAATGTTCTTGTATAGCTTCTTCTTTACTACCCCTAGAGATAGAAAAGAATGCAGAAATAGGGGGTAGGTAGTTATATATTAGCTAGTAATATAGTAGAGTTTAATATACCTACTTATTTAGGCCTCTACCCTAGTTTTCTAGTACTTTAGTCCTAGTTTATAAGCAGTTGGCTGCTACTACCTAATATGGGGATTCTTACTAGTTCTTTTAGATATCTTATAATGGGATTAGCCCGAGTACTAGTCCGCCTCCCCCTGCGGTCTATATAAGAGTTTCCTCCTAAAGTTGGTACGCTTTTGTACGGCTTAGGAGCCTTCTATAGCCTCTAGTTTTACGCTTCTTTTTATTATTTCCGCTAGCGCGGGCATAAGCTGCCATTTGCAGGGGTCGCAACTCCCGTCTTACGCGCCTACTGGCGTAGTCCTATAAGGGCGTTGTGGCTGCATCCTATAATATAGCTAGGTATACCTTCTACGGTTGAGGCCTAGCCGAAACCTCTCCCGCCTGAGTAACTCCTGTTTGCTCCTTAAGCGTACCTCACCGGCGTACTACCCTAGCAAGTAGTCCCGTTAGTATACCGACACGCGCATCCGTTCTCTCGAGCCGCGTAGTAGTCTCTCCGGCCAGGACGTGATCCTACCTGCCTACTAGGTGCACTAGGGGTCAGAGCCTAGCTAAGGGGTAAGGTCCCTAGAGCCAGCAGTGGCTACTACGCACTACGCCCCGCGGGAGGTTCCCGTTTCGCGTTGCCTGTAAGAGTCTCCTCATAACAGGCCGACTGTGTCTTGCAGGAGGGGGCCATAGAGACGCTAGGTCCCGTGCCAGGCAACCTACTCCCCCCTCTCCTACTAACCAAGCTTGTGTCCCCCCCTTTTATAAGCCGGCCTGTATCTCTAACTGTCGAGACCTCGTCTGACTGGCCTGTGTTTCCTTAGAGCCTCCCCCATATATATATGCGTCAGGTTGCGTGCACCACGCTTATTAAGACCCTCCTGTGAGTCACCTGGTCGAAGAACGCCATGGGGCCGTCGAAGCTGGCCTGTGTTTCCGCTACCTAGAGCTTTGCCCGTGTTTCCACCTCGTTGAGCCGTCTGGTCGCTGTCGCGTCGCGGTCGCGTCGCTGTCGCTGTCGTCCAGGTCGCGCGCACCACGCCTATTAAGACCCTCTTCTGAGTCTCCTGGNTGTACCGGATAGGCTCTCGTAGAGGGGCCTTAACGAGTTCTCTAGGTAGGGCCTTAACAAGTTCTTCGCGGTGGCCTTAGGGCCTTAACAAGTTTCGTACAAGGTATCTGCGACGCGTTAACCTTAACAAGTTCTTATAAAAAGAGGTTCCCTACACCCTCGCCGTGTCCCTACGGTCTCAGAGCTAGTGCAAGCCCAAGGGTGTCCTGTTGTACGCCTAGGACGCGTCCACGTTGACTAGCTAATAAGGCTAGTTTCGGGCCTGGCTACGAGCCAGGTAGTCGTACATCGGGTGGTTTTCGTATCCCAGTTTCCCTTGATAGGCCTCCCTAGGTGGTAGAGCGGGAGCCTCAAGCGGAGGCAGTAAGGCTCCTGGTGTTGTTGAGGGCGATGCGTACGCGTCGCGGGCTTAACACCACAGAACCGCAGCGACAGCGCGCTGTACGCGCTGCGACGGCTCTCTACCATCGCCTCTGCACTTGGCCATCATAAGGAACAGTTTCCTGATGATGTTTCCACCCGCGGCGACGTGGACGCGTGCAGTAGGGCTTCGCGGGCATAATACAATCCTATATTAAATGGAAGAACGTTATAGATAATAGACTATTAAATATATCTAACTAGGAAGTCTATTAGCGTTTAATATAAGCTAACTGCTATAACGCTAATAGAAGCGTAGAGCGTCGTTAAAAGACATTTATCTAGATGCGAAAGGTAATGTATAACTATAGTATCTGCGTCTAGACTATTTTAAATTAATAATAAGCTAAATAAGAAGCACAATACTAGCAATTAATTAAGGACCTTTAAGAAGAAATCTATACCCTTAAAATACCTACGCTAAGACCTTAAGACTAAACGCTATCTTTAGAGATAAATACGCGGAACGTAAGCCCCGAACCTATAGTAGTTTCTTACCTTAAGCTAACTACTATACTATAATAATCTAAATAACGTATGTGATGGGGTTATGAAGGTGACCCTAGTTATGAAGGTTTTGAACATCAAAATACTCAAAAATACAAATTTGGTCGCAAATAACCAGTAAACCCCATTTAAAATCACTGCATCATTATTAGGGAGTATTGAAACCATAAATATATATAATAGAGTCCATACAAAGTCGATTTTTAGTGTTTTAAAGTTTAACTAACCACTAGTGGCTGCAGAGGACTCTTCTGCCTGCTTGTGGACCTCATCCGCGGTTAATTACATGGGCTGTAAAATACGCACCCGTGCTTGCGCATACGCTAGCTTAAAACTTCCTAACTTTTGTTAGGGACCTCTATAGAGCAAGATTATTACTAGTAATTGCTGCCTTGCTAGCTGGAGTAATACAATACTAATTAATATGGGTAACTTAGGAAGATTAATTTGCCTTAAAGCTGCTGGCGGAAAGTAACTAGATTAACCTGCCTTCGCACAGGTCGTACAGGCTTCAGCGCCTTTATAAAGGCTTATTGTTCGCCAGGCTATTAAAGCTGCTTATAAACGATCTTCTGTATCTAAAGTATATAGCCAGCAAGACATAGCTTTAGTAATATGGAGTTCTGTATAGGGAAGTAAGGAGAAAAGTCAATATGTTGATGTTCAAAGCGGCAGTATATTTTAGGTAATATTCTAGCCTAAATAAGAAGGCGGTAATGTAAAACCTTCATAACTAGGGTCACCTTCATAACCCCATCACATACGTTAACTACTAGATCCTCTAGTATTTGCTAGTAAATAATAAGTGTTACAGACGCTTCAAGTACGATGTTACGACTACTTGGGGAAGAGTTAGAAGAAGCTAGTTGGTTAATACAAGCACGGTCTAGGATGGAACCCGTGGAACTATATAACGAAGAATAGTAAGCAGGTTATGTAGTATAATCTATATAATCTATATAATCTATATAATCTATAATAGAGCAGATAGAGTATATGTATATTATGTATAAGAAGGATTTTATAGGAGTACGGTTATGTATTTAAGGACCCTTAGTCCCTACCTAGATAGTTTCTTCCTTATAGTAATTCTTAGAATATAATTGGAGTTAATCTATTAGGCAACTACTCTACCAGTTATTATTGTTGTTTAACTATTCTATACCTATATACCTAGCCTATTAACGAGTTAACCGTAGTATTTCCTATAAGGCTTCGTTATATAATTATTACTACGGTTATAGTAAAAAAAGTTAAGACAATATGCTACTAAAAGCAGCGGCCACGACGTTATTAATAGTAGCCATAATATTAGAAACGAGCGGCGATACCAATATAGCGGACACTGACTTATAGTTAGTCACAGTTAGATAACTATAAGAGATAGTTAACCGGTTAACAGATAATAACATAATACTTAAAGCAAAACTTAATAAAATAGGCGCAGCTAAGGTTAAGTTACTATCTATTAAACGATTCTTAGAAAATAGATTAAAACTTAAAGGATTTCTAATATAGATGCTGTAACCGACTACTAGACCTTGCATATTACCCTATTTCACCTGCGTTAGCACTACCCTTATATATCTCGGATACGTTTGATATAAGTTATAGGCTTCGGAGTTAGGGGTCTACTTTTATGTATTTATACCACTTGATTTCCATAGATTTACAATTAAGTCGTTTATTTAATTCTTCGCACTGTAAAAGCTTACAAATGCACTTTAAAGTAACATAGGAGGAAGCTAAGCTAGTAATACCTATAGATTAAGTGGCGTACGCAGGACTGTTTCTAATAGGAAAGGCACTTAAATGGTTTAAACCCTACCTTATAGAAATATAGGTAAATAATATAAGTACTATTAATAGAGAAGTTAAGTTTATGTTTATAAGTTGGGAAGGCTTTACAAAAACAACTTATATAAATATTTAGAGACCTAGAAGCAATAACTATAGCAGAAAGGAAGCTATAGGACTTAATATAGCGAACCTTATCAATAGAGTATACGATATAGTTTTAGACGTTAGTAATATAGGTTAAATAGAGTAATAAGGCGCTAATAGCATAGTACAAATAGGGACTTAAGGTAAAAGTTTAGGACGTAATTATCCTAATAGAAGATGCGGACAATCTAAGAGAATTAATTAATTAAGCGATTAAGATAGATAATAGAATCTATTAAAGGGAATAGGCTAAAAGAGGTTAAAATAGAGTTTTATAGTTATATAAGGCGTAGAGTATATAATAATTAAAGCAAACCTAGAAACTATGGTATAGCGCAGAGCTAATAGACCTAAGTAGTACTAAAGAAACTTATAAAAGATAGACGAAATAACTATAAAAGCCTAGAGGGTAAGGACCTAGTAATTAAAGGTTAGGGGAATATAGGCCAAACCAGGGATCTTAATAGTAGAAGACGTTTAGGCGTAACCTATAACAGGAAAAATGGTTTAAAGACGGAGCTTATATAAATTACGGAAAATAGGGTTATTTCGCTAAAGATTATAGAAGTAGTTAGTATAACTATATAGTAAAGGGAACTAGACTAGCAGAAGATATACATATATAGAGGGACGATAGTATACTACAAGGAACAAAAGAATGTTTAATTAAAAGTTTCGCGTTTTATTATAATAACGCATACTAAATTTATAAAGACGCTAAGTATAGCATAAGCTATTAGCTATAGGAGCTAAAACCTTTAGAGTATAAGGGAACTAACAAACTATTACGTAGATTGGATATTAAGGACGATGAATTTAATATAGGCGAAACATTTAGCGACGAAGAGGCAATAAAGGTAGCTTACTAGGAGTATGCAGACCTTAAGGACGTAATAATAAAAGTAGAGACTAAAACCACTATAAAGCAAGATTTAGTAACGGGAATTATAATACTATTAGATACGGCATTTATCGCTTTATAAGACAGCAGAAAGAGTATCCTAAAGGGATTAAATAAGTAGACAATTACTAGTACTAATTTACCACTTAATAAAGGTAAAAGGCTATAGATTTAAGATTCTTATAAAGAGATGTAAGGAACCTAAGGACCTATAATAGACAAAAACTAATAAAGTAGGGTAGTAGCTTAGTTTAAAGATATATAAATAAGCTTGGGATAGAGTTTCTTAAGGCATAGGATTCTTAAGACGAGATAAGTAAGATTTAAGACTCTTAAGATAAGATAAGAATACCTAAGCCTAGTTAGACTAAGGTAGAAGCAAAATTTAAGATAAAAGTAAGCTTAGAATTAAGGATTTTATAAAACTAAGACTTTAATATACAAATAAGGACCATTAATAAGGGAATTAAGAAGCAAGAAGACTTTAAGAATCCACTTATAAGACGCAAACAAAAAGAAACTATAGCAGAATTTAGAGTAAGAATTACTGTATAGCTAGAGTAGAAACTAGATAAGAGATTTAGTATACCAGAATATATAAGGGACAGAGCACCTATACAAAGAATTACTAATAGGCCTAAGATAGGTATACTAAGAGCTAAGTAGCTTAATAAACTGGAATAAGAAGAGGATTTAGGGATTCTAACTAGGTTTAAAGAATAATATATAAAGGGCTATTATAACGCAGTAATAAGAAGATACTTCCTTACGNATAAGCCGTATANACTTAANGAGCTATACTAAAAGTGGTATAGGCAGCAACACAATAATAAGTGGAAAGATTTCTATATATAGCTAGATGAATAAGTTATCTAAGACCACCTAATTATAAAAAAGGCTATAACTTATATTAAAGGAGCTTTAATTATAACGTTAAAGGATCTAAAGGAGTAATTAGAGGACTAGAGAAGTAAAAGGCAAATCTTAATACTAGCAAATAAAGTTATAACGCTTAGATTAACGTAGTATAGGTTTAAACTTTAAGAATAAAGATAAGCTAAGAGTTAACCTAAGATACTAAGCGTATTATATATTAGTATAGATCGTATATATAGATAATACGTATAATATATATAGAGTACCTAAAGATAAGAACTAAAAGTATATAGTAAAAATATATTAGGTACTAAAGAAGGCGAAATATAAAAACATTAAGTATATATATAATTAGCACCTAGTAAAAGTTTAAGGATAAGGGGACTTAATACTTTAACTAGGAAGATTCCTTACGGAAGAATACCTAAATAGAAAATAGTAGTAGGAATATCTAGAGAATACCTATCTATAGCATATTAAAGAAAAGAAGTAAACTAAGTATTAGCTAAAAGTAGACTAAGTATAAATAGGATCTAGCAGCTAACAGTTAGGAAAAGTGGAGACCTATAGGACTAAAGGGAGCTAGTAGTAGAGCCTTAGACCCTTAAAGGAATTTAAAAACAACACCTAAATTTATAAGTTAATTAGTAAGATTAGCAGTTTAAAATATTAGTAGATAGTAGAGTAATGAGGAACTATATCTTACTAATAATAGTTAAAAGGATAGGGCTACTATATAGGCAAAAGGAGCACCCGTATCTATTAGTAATAATTTTAGAAGATTTAATAGCCTATAGAGGAGGCATTATTAATCTTAAAATAGGACCTATTTAGATAACCATTAAAGGGAGACCAGTTAGAATATCTTTTAATATCTTACTATTAGGATAAGATAAGGCAGTATTTAGAATGCCTTAGTTATAGGAATATAATTTAAAGATTAATTAGGTTATAGGCTAGGTTAATATTAGGGATATTTAATAACGTAAGATGCGATAATAGACTAAGTTAGTATAGTACTAAGTTAAAGTAATATATAAAGAGACTAATTAAGGATTAAGTTATATACTAAAGAGATACTATAAGTATAGTAAGAAGCTATAGTTACTAAAAAGTAAGAAGCTGTTAAAGTATATAGTATAGGACTATATAATAGAGTTAGAACTAGGAATAAATCTAAGGTTCTTTTTAACCTATAAGCTTATAGAAAAGGAGTTATAGGCACTTAAAGAGTTTTATTTAGGAGAACTTATAAAGGGATATATTAGACCATTATAGTTATTAGCAGGTTATCTAGTACTATTTATACTAAAGAAGAACGGCAAACTAAGGCTATATATTAACTATAGATAGTTAAATAGCATTACTAGAAAGGATAGGTATCCTTTACCCTTAATTAGTAAAATCTAAGATAGGATAGGTAATGTATAAATCTTTATAAAGATAGATCTAAGATGGGTATACTATTAGATTAGAATTAAGGAAGGTAATAAATAGAAGGCAGCTTTTAGGTTAAAGGAAGGACTATATAAACTATTAGTTATATAATTTAGGCTTATAAACGNACTAGNAANNTTNTAAAAGCGTATTAATAATATATTAGGAGAATACTTAGATAAATTTGTTATAGTATACCTTAATAATAATATTATCTACTTAATAACTAAGGAAGAATATAGAGAACACGTTAAATAGGTCTTAAAGAAACTATAAGAAGAATAGATGCTAATAGCAATTAAAAAATATAAGTTCTTTACTAGAAAAATACATTTCGTTAGATTTATTATTAAACTAGGCTAACTTAGTATAGATCTAAAGAAGATTAAGGCTATAGTAAATTAGTAGGAATTAGAGAATATTATATAGTTAAGATTATTTTTAGGGTTTTATAATTACTATAGAAGGTTTATAGCGCAATAGTTAGTAAATACTAAGCCATTTACAAGGTTAATAAAGAAAGAGGAACTATAGGTATAGGGAGAGGAGTAGAAAAAGCTATTTATAGAACTTAAGGAGTTATTTACCTAGGAACTAATCCTTAAGATCTACTAACTAAAGTTAGAAACGGTTATAGAAACGGATATATTAGACTTTATACTAAAAGCGTGCTTTTTATAGAAATATAAAGATAGATAGCACCTAGTAGCATACTATAGTTAAAAGATAATACTACTAGAGTTAAACTATAACATCTATAACAAGGAGTTATTAGGTATAATTATAGTACTTAAGAAATAGAGAGCATTCTTATAAGGTATAGAGAAACTATTTATAGTTAAGACGGATTATAAGAACTTAATAGGATTCCTAATAATAAAGGAACTTAACTAAAGATAAGTTAGATAGGGAGAGATGCTTATAGAATACTATTTTAAGATTTAGTATACTAAGGGTATAGAAAATGCACGAGCAGACGCTCTAAGTAGAAAGGCTAAACTATAAAACAATAAGAAGCTATTAGGGGCTTTACTGCGAAAAAACACAGACGGATTAATTAGATATAATTATCTAAAGATTATAGTAACTTAAGAAGAGAAATTAAATAGAATCTATAAGATACTAAAAAGCTTTTAGGTATAAAGAATTCTAAAAGTATAGCTAAAAGATCTATAGATAGATATGTATAAGAATTAAGAAGCTATATATATCCTAAAAGGTATAGTAAAGCATTTTATAGAAGATTTCTATAAGGGAATAACTTAAGGACATAATAGAGCTATAAGCTTAGTGTTAAGACTTTAAGAGGAGTACATTATTAATAGAATCTAGGGACTAGTAAGAAAGGTTACTAAAAAATATCTAGATTGCTAGAGGAATAAACTAATAAGGTATAAGCTATATAGAAAGCTATAACCTATTAAAATACCAGAGAGACTATAGGAAGTTATATTATAGAACTTTATTATTAAGTTACTAAAGTTAAGAGATCCTATTACCGAATAAGATTATAATATAATCTTAGTAATAGTAGATAAGCTTATAAAGTAGGGATACTTTATAGCATATATAGAAGAAATCTTAGCGGAAGATATCGCTAAAATCTATATTAAAGAAGTGTTTATAAGATATAGAGCATTAAGTAAGATTATATTAGATAGAGATCTAAGATTTATAATAGTATTCTAGGAGGTATTCTTAGTGGAGTAAGGAGTTTAAGTAGTAACTTCCACTATATATTATCCGCAGATAGATAGTTAAATAAAAAGATTAAATTAGACACTAGAGTAGTATTTAAGATATTATATTAATTACGTATAGAATAATTAGGTATTATTATTACTAGTTATATAGTTTATATATAATATAACACCATAAAAAGGAATAGGTATATTACTATTTAAGGCGAACTATAAATATAAGCTAAGAACGTTATTATCGCCATAATAAGTAAAGAAAACGAGTAGCATAGCTAAAGAAAGGATAAAGACACTAATAAATTTTTATATAGACCTTATAGAAACAGCAAAAGCGGTATAATAAAGGATAAAAAAGTACTACGACGCTAAGAGATCTAAGGGACTAGATCTTAAGGAGGGAGATAAAGCATAGCTACTATATAAAAATTTTAAGAGTTAACAACTAAGTAAGAAATTAGACTACGTTAGACTAGGACCTTTTAAAATTAAAAAGAGGATTTCACTGGTTATATTTAAGTTAAACCTACTAGCTAGGATAAAAATCTACCCTATACAGTATATCGCGATACTAGAGCTAGCAGACGGGAATATTAAGCTATTAGTTTATAAAGTAGATATATATAGAGGA
Source organism: Cenococcum geophilum 1.58 (assembly GCF_001692895.1). Classification (NCBI taxonomy): domain Eukaryota; kingdom Fungi; phylum Ascomycota; class Dothideomycetes; order Gloniales; family Gloniaceae; genus Cenococcum; species Cenococcum geophilum. The sequence continues at coordinate 1,559,323 of NW_027137567.1, forward strand.
TAGAAAGAAGACAAATAGCAAGTTTTAAAGATTATTAGTTATAAGGATATTAACGATAAAATGTAGTATAAGGTTAAGTAAATAGGCTATAATAAGACTGCCTAGGAGCTACTATAGAATTTAAAGAATGCTATGGGAAAGGTATAAAAGTATTAAAAGAGATTAGGTTAGGCAATATTAATAAAAAAGGATTATTAAAAAATAAGTCACTTAAGGGGGACCTAGGAAGAGTAGCTACTAAGCTATTTAGAGTTATTCCCTTTTTAGTTAAGGGAGGACTAGTTCTCTTATTACCAAGTTCCTAAAAACCTTATTCTATAAGTTTCCACTCTTTAAAACAGACCTTCTTATACACCTTTTTAAGATAAAGAAGGTGGGTAGACGTAGCAAGACGAGACTTAAGGGCCCGTTATTAAGTAACGGTAGCCTTCTACTTAGCGTTACGAAAATAACAAAGCTCTACAAGTGTAATTAATAACTTATTATTAAGCTTTATAGCAGTAGATAAAATATAAGACCCTACAATAAATTACTTAGGGCACTTAAAGACTATTAAAAGTAATCGAATGTATATACTTAGCGTTAAAAACAGAGCAAACGTTATAAGACGACTAAATATTTGCTTTAGTGCACTTTAAATATAAAGAGGGTTGTAAGGATAAGGGACTCGCCAATATAATATAAACTAACCCCTCTTTCGCATATTAAGAATACGGAGATAGCATAATCTTACCTAGCGATAATATTATAGCAATAGTACGAGACTGACGAGCTATAGAAAAAGAAGAAGATGCTTTAGGTATAATAAGTAATAATATTAACTAAATTAATTAGGTAGATATTATACCTCTAATAAATAACCTAGAGATGTTTAGGATCTTTAAGGACAAAGATAAAGAGGAGGGAGATGGTGTTACGGACGCTTTAAGTACAATATTATAACTATTAGGGAAGAGTTAGAAGAAGCTAGTTAGTTAATATAAGTACGGTCTAAAATAGAACCCATAGAACTATATAACGAAGAATAGTAAGTAGGTTACGTAGTATAATCTATATAATCTATAACAGAGTAGATAGAGCACACGTATATTATATATAAGAAGGATTTTATAGGAGTACGGTTATATATTTAAGGACCCTTAGTCCTTACCTAGATAGTTTCTTCCTTATAGTAATTCTTAGAATACAATTAGAGTTAATCTATTAGGCAACCACTCCACTAGTTATTATTGTTGTTTAACTATTCTATACCTACATACCTAGCCCATTAACAAGTTAACCGTAGTATTTCCTATAAGGCTTTGTTATAATAAGAGCTCTAATTATTTCTAAGCTAGCTTAAAAATAAGCTAACTAGTAATACTAAGCGCTACTTAACTAAAGCTAACTAACTCTGTTACGCCCTAAGTTAACTAAAAAAAGAGGTAGCTAACCTTATTAAACCTCTTTAGCCGAACTTAGTATAAAGCCTAGTTATACTTCTTAAAGCTATATACGGTAACCTAAACCGCTAAGCTACTACTTAAAGAAAAATAAACTATATAGCTTAANGAANAAAANGNTTCCTANTATACTTCTCTAAATTTAACNATTATATAAAGGAAACTAGCTAGAATAACTCTATACTAGTTAATAGCCTTATAAAATCCCTAAGCCCTAAACTAAAAACCTCCCTAATCTGCGTAGATCTACTAAGAGCCCTTAATACCTGCGTAAACGTTATTAATAAATAGTATAATAATATACTACGCCTAATACTAAAACACGCTCCTTAATATAATATAATAGCCCTATAAATGTTTACTAAGTTATCTTAGCTTAAGCACCCTAACGCTATAAATATTAACATTAAGACCCTAAAATATGCCCTACTAGGGTCCTTTAAATAAGAATAACGTATTAAGCTAGGCCTTTACTTTAAATATAAAAGTAACTCCTACCTCTCTAACTACTGCTCTATCTCTATACTTAAACACAATTTATAAACGGCTAATACTAGTAACCGTTTACTATATTAATCTTCTAGTTACTATCCCTAATCTTTACCTAGTTTTAGCCCCGTATTTAGTAAGCACTATTTATAAAAATAAAGCTACAACTAACGTTTTATAGAAACCCCTTCCCGATTACTACTAAAAGGTATATTTTAAAGTTAAGTCGCTTTCTAGAACGGCTCTGCCTTAGGATTTTATTAAATACTTTAAATATTATAAACTTTAACTCTTAGGATTATAGTATAATTATTAACCATTATCTTTAGTAGAATAATTAATAGGCTAATACTTAAGTCCTAATTAATATAGGAGCTAGTAATATAGAATTTATTAATAAGATCTTTATATAAAATAATAGTTTTACCCTAACCCCCCTTAACCGGCATATTAACGTATTTAGATTTAATGGTAAACGTATAGTCTTAGGCTAAATTACCTACGTAGTATATCTAAGACTTTAATACCTAAACTATAAAGAACTAATTAGGCTTTTTATTACTATCCTAGGTTACCTAGTAATTCTTTAATAACTCTAAATAAAGCTATATAAGGTAACCATTAATTAAAACAACCTTAAGCTTTTATTTACCACCTCCTGTTATAAGTAGAACTGCCTTATAACTTACTACTTAGACTTTAAACTAAATTTTTTTACTAATATCTACCTTATATCTAAGAAGTCCACCTAATTCCGCTAGCCTAAGGATTTTACTAAATTTCACTAATATAAGACTTCCACTAATATCTATTAAGGATCTAAAAATTCCACTAAACCCTATAAATAGACCCTAAGTACTATACTACCCCGCGCTAAATAAAAGCTTAAGCTTACTATCTAAAAATACTAAAAATACTAGCACGCTACTATAAAGAGCATACTTAAAGAACCCGAACCTAAATTTAATACTAACTTTGTATTTAATACTAAATATAAAGCTAAATAAGAAACTATATAAGAAACTACAAACGTGTTATAGAATACCCCCGTAACACCTTATATACATCTACCTATTTCCACTAACTTAGTAACCAAAGACCGACTATAAGATAGCAATTTAATAGCAACCTATAGTAATCTAACGGCAACTTACCGTATTCTGCTATATTCTACTAAGTTTTATTAAGTTCTACTAAATCCTACTAAGTTTTGCCAGGACTACTACCTAAATCCTATTCTGCTCTATATATATATTAATTAAGTAACTAAGTCCATAATATATACCCTTTCTTCCTATTTTTCTACCTTCTTTCTTTACGTAACGTCTTAACCTTTTTATATAGTTTATATATATAGCTTGATAATATCTACCTTACTATATATTATCGCCGCTTATACTTACTCTGTAATACTATATTACGTTAACTACCTATACTACTGTTAATATATAGAACAAACCCAAAGCTCCTATAACGGCCGCTAGTATTATATCTATACTTTAAGAATAATTAGTAAAGATATAGAAGTTTTTTATAGACGCCCTTATATAGAACTAAGCTACTTTAAATTAATAATAAGCCAAATAAGAAGTATAATACTAGCAATTAATTAAGGACCTCTAAGAAGAAATCCGCATCCTTAAAATGCCTATACTAGGACCTTAAGACCGAACGCTATCTCTAGAGATAAATATATAGAATGTAAGCCCTAAACCTATAGTAGTCTCTTACTCTAAGCTAACTATTATACTATAATAATCCGAATAACTACTAAATCCCCTAGTATTTACTAGTAAATAATAAAAGCTCTAATTATTTTTAAGCTAGCTTAAAAATAAGCTAACTAGTAACGTTAACCGCTACTTAACTAAAGCTAACCGACTTTATTACGCCCTAAGTTAACTAAAAGAAGAGGTAGCTAACCTTATTAAACCTCTTTAGCTAAACTTAGTATAAAGCCTAGTTATACTTCTTAAAGCTATATACAGTAACCTAAACTACTAAGCTACTGCTTAAAGGAAAATAAACTATATAGCTTAAGGAATAAAAAGTTTCCTAATATACTTCTCTAAATTTAACCATTATATAAAGGAAACTAGCTAGAATAACTCTACACTAGTTAATAGCCTTATTAAATCCCTAAGCCCTAAACTAAAAACCTCCCTAATAGGCGTAGACCTACTAGGAGCCCTTAATGTCTATATAAATATTATTAATAAACGGTATAATAATATACTACGCCTAATACCAAAATATACTCCTTAATATAATATAATAGTCCTATAAACGTCTACTAAGTTATCTCAGTTTAAGCACCTTAACGCTATAGATATTAATACTAGGACCCTAGAATACGCCTTACTAGGGTTTTCTAAATAAGAATAACGCATTAAGTTAGGCCTCTACTTTAAATATAAAAGTAACTTTTACCTCTCTAACTATTACTTTATCCCTATATCTAAATATAATTTATAAATAGTTAATACTAGTAACCGTTTACTGTATTAATCTTCCGGTTACTGTCCCTAATTTTTACCTAGTTTTAGCCCCGTATCTAGTAAGCACTACTTATTAGGGTAAAGCTATAACTAACGTTCTATAGAAACCCCTTCCCGCTTACTACTAAAAGGTATATTTTAGAGTTAAGTCGCTTTCTAAGACGGCTCTACCTTAGGATTTTATTAAATACTTTAGATATTACGAACTCTAACTCTTAGAATTATAGTATAACCGTTAACTATTATCTTTAGCAGAATAATTAATAGGCTAATATTTAAGTCCTAATTAATATAGGAGCTAGTAGCATAGGGTTTATTAATAAGATCTTTGTATAAGATAATAGTTTTACCTTAACTCTCCTTAACCGGTATATTAACGTATTTGGATTTAATAGCAAATATATAATCTTAGGCTAAATTACCTATATAGTATACCTAAGACTCTAATACCTAAACTATAAAGAACTAATTAGGCTTTTTATTACCACCCTAGGTTACCTAGTAATCCTTAAATAACCCTAGATAAAGCTATATAAGGTAACTATTAATTAGGATAACCTTAAGCTTCTATTTACCGCCCCCTATTATAAGCAGAAGTGCCTTATAACTTAATACTTTAACCCTAAACTAAAATCTAGGAAATCTACTAAAATCTATTAGCCTAAGATTTCTACTAATATCTACCCTACGCCTAAGGAATCTACCAGATTCCACTAACCTAGGAATTTTACTAAATTTTACTAATATCTATTAAGGACCCAAAAACTCTACTAAATTCTATAAGTTATTACTAAGTACTATACCGCCCTAAACTAAGTAAAAACTTAAGCTTAGTATATAAAACTACTAGAAGAACTGGTACCCTATAATAAAAAGAATACTTAAAGAACCTAAACCTAAATCTAATACTAACTCTATACCTAATACTAAACCTAAACCTAAATAAGAAACTATAGACAACCTAAGAAAGCTTAGCACTCTAGATATCCGCATAATTAGAGCTATTTTATTAGTATAACTTACTAAAAAACCTAAATATATAATCTTTACTATTACTATAGCTAATATTAAAAAGGCCTTAGTACTAAAGAAGTATACTAACCCTACTATAAAGGTACTAGTAGAGTACTATAACCGCCTAGAGATATTCTTATAAAAGAAAGCTAATAAGCTACTAGAACACCAACCGTATAATTATAAGATTATACTTAAAGAAGGAAAGCAGCCTAGATTTAGACCCCTATATAAAATATTTTAAAATAAACTCTAAGTGCTATAGAAGTACCTAGACGAGAACCTAAGTAAAGGATTTATTAGAGCAAGCTCCTCACCTATAGCTATACTAGTAATCTTTATTAAGAAACTAGGTAGCGGACTATACTTCTATATAGACTACTAAGCTTTTAATACCATTACTATTAAAAACTAATATCTAATCCCGCTAATATAAAAGACACTAAACTAATTAAGTAAGGCTTACTTCTATATAAAGCTTAATATTATCTCTATATTTAACCGCCTCTATATTATAAAAGGAGATAAATAGCTTACTATATTTCGTACCTAATATAAATTATTTAAGTACTTAATAATACCCTTTAGCCTTATAAACACTCTAAGCTCGTTTTAATATTATATAAATAACACCCTATATCCCTATCTAGATATCTTCTATACTACTTATATTAACAATATCCTAATATATAGTAATAACCTAACTAAATACCGGAAATACGTTAATTTTATCCTATAAGCCCTATACGGAGCTAGTCTATAATTAAATATAAATAAATATAAGTTTTATAAAACGGAAGTCCTATACCTTAGGCTTCTTGTTTTTATAAGTGGTATATAAATAGACCTAAAAAAATTTAAAGTAATTATAAACTAGTAAGAACCTAAGAACGTTAAGGACGTAAAAGCCTTTATAGGATTTGCTAATTTTTACTAATAGTTTATTAACAACTTCTCCGCCCTAGTTTTATCCCTTATAGCTCTAACCTAAAAGGATAAAGCCTTTATCTTTAATAAGGAATATAAGAAGGCCTTTACTTATCTAAAGGTTATATTTACTACCGCACCTATACTCTAATACTTTAACCTAAACCAAATAAGTATTATAAAAGCTAACTTATCTAACTATATTACTAAAGGCATTCTATCTTAATATAACAAAGATAGAGTATTATACCCTATAGTATACTACTTAAAACGATTAAGCCTAGCTAAATATAACTATAAGATTTATAATAAGGAGTTACTAGCTATTATTAGATGTTTTAAATAATAGCAACCTAAACTAAAAGGCGCCGGATTTTTAATTAAGGTTCTTAGCAATTATAAGAATCTATAGTACTTTATAACTATAAAATAGCTAAGCTATTATCAGGCTAGCTAGTTAGAATATCTATCCTATTTCCGATTCTTAATTATATACTACCTAAGCGTTTAAGGTTAGAAGCCTAATACTCTAACCTAATATTTATAAGACACGCCAATACTAGAAGAAGCGCGCTCTTACTAAAACCAGACCTTACTTTATCCTAAACTATTTAACTATCCTACTAAAGACCTTATGGTATACGTCCTTAAAATAACTAATTAATTAATTAAATAGATTATAATTAATAAATACCTAAATAACGAGTTTATCTAAGAGACGCTTAAGCTAATCTATAATAACGTTAGACGCTTTAAGAAGATCTCTCTAGGTAAATATAAAGCTTATAAAAACCGCTTATATTACCAAAACCATTTAGTTATCCCTAATTATAATAAACTTAAGCTTAAGCTCCTTAAATACGTATATAATTTACTAGTAGCCAGCTACCTAGGCTAAAGAAAAATCCTAGAGCTACTCTAATGGGAGTACTACTAGCTAAATATATATAATATAATACAAAGGTACGTCTTTAGCTGCTATATCTGCTAACGAGCTAAAGCTTTATATAAGACGTATAACGGCCTTTTAAAGCCACTGCCTGTTCCAGACTAAAGATAGAAGAATATCTTAATTAACTTTATTATTAACCTCCCCGTAAGTAAGGGCTGTATAAATATTATAGTAGTTATAAACCAACTATCTAAGATAAGATATTTAATCGCCTACCCTAATATATTAATACCTACTATCGCCTAACTATTCCTAGATTACATATAGAAACTCTATAAACTCCCTAAAACAATTATCTCTAATAAAGGTAGCTAGTTTATCTCTATATTTTAAAAAGAACTAATTACCTAACTCTATATTAAAGCACTATTATTTATAGTATACTACTTTAAAACGGATAGTTAAACGGAATGTATAAATGCTATAATAGAATAGTATATTTGGATATATACGTTATACTTATAAGATAACTAGATTAACTAGCTTATATTTACTAAATTTACTATAAATAATTCTATTTCGGAAACTATAAAAATCTCTCTATTCCTAGCCAACTACGGCTAGTATCTATAAATAGGGTTTAAACCCTTTAGTAATATCCCTTACTCTACTTATTACGCCTTATAAGTTATAGAAGTAAATTAATTTATAGGGAAGATAGAGGAACTATAATAGTTTCTTACTAACAAAATAATATAGGCTTAATCTATCTATAAAGCCGTAGCGAATAAGAAACGAACCCTAGCACCGGCTTATTAAATTAGTAACTTTATTTAACTAAATATAAAATAACCTATTAAGAAGCTTAATTAGAAGAACGCTAGCCCTTATAAGGTTAAGAAGGTTATTTCCTTCTATACTTACTAACTAAAGCTCCCTAATACGGTTTAAATCCACCCTATATTCTATACGTCAGTTCTCTACCCTACTACTCCTATATTAAACGCCCTATCTAAATAAATATAAGACCTTCCCCTACCAGTTAAAGTAGATAGTAAAAATAAGTACTTTATTAAAAGAATTAATAATATTAAGTATAATAAACGGAAACGCTAATATATATATCTTATAAAATAGAGAGGCCTTATTAAGCATTTATAGGAACCCGTTAACTTTATAGAACTTATATGAGCTGTGGGAGGCTTTTGCGGACTCTACCTAGAACTACTATAGCCCTATCTTATAGAAGCTTAAGTTTAAAAGGGGGGTACTGTTATAGGATACCCCCGTAACACCTTATATATATCCACTTATTTCTACTAACTTAATAACTAGAGACTAACTACGAGATAGCAATTTAATAGCAATCTGCGGCAATTTAACGGTAACCTACTATATTCTGCTATATTCTACTAAGTTCTACTAAGTTTTACTAAATCCTACTAAGTTCTGCTAGGACTACTACCTAAATTCTATCCTACTCCGTATACGTATTAACTAAGCAACTAAATCCACAATATATACCCTTTCTTCCCATTTTCCTACCTTCTTTTCTTATATAATGTCTTAACCTCCTTACACAGTTTATATATATAGCTTAATAATATCTACCTTACTATATATTATCGCCGCTTATACTTACTCTATAACAATATACATCTTTAGCATATTTTAATTTGTTAATTTATTGCTCTATATTTTCTATATATAGTATATATACCTCCTTTTCTATCTCCTTTATAAATTGGTTAGACTTATACCTCTTATCCATAGTCCGGGGTATTTAACTTTAAGATAGTAGTGGCAGTATCTGTATTATATATACAGTAAATACGCGAGACGTATCCGATACTAATACAATATTATTATCTACTGTACTTATCTGCGATATAATCTGCCTATTATATATAGTAGGCTTAGGAGTATTAAATGGGTTCTAGAGATTTTAAGGAAGATTTAGCTTAGGATTTCTAGCTCACCGCTTGGCTAATTTCCGCTATTTTTAGGCTCCTTAAGCTTAGTATATACTTTATATTTATAGCATATATATATATATTGTTTCTATAGCTATACTGCTATCTGCTTTAAGTTACTATAATTTCTCTATATATTGTTTATTCCCGTCTCTTTATATAGCTCTTATAGGTTAAACATTTCTTATATATAGAGTTTAAGCTTATATTAAACCATTAGAATATGCCGTATATATATAGAGCGTATATACTACCTTAGTACTACAGTAAGTATACTTAAATTTCGTCCTGTAAAGTTATTGTCTTAAAAGTAACTACTTTTACTAATTCTAGTATTCTATTATATATATACCCACCACTTATAAAGGACCTTTAACTTTTCCTTTATAAGCCTAGCTAGTATCTATATTTTCTTTTTATTGTTTATTTAAGATATAAGCTCTAGATATAGTGTGTATATACTTTATATACGCGTAATATGTTACAGACGCTTTAAGTACAATATTATGACTACTTGGAGAAGAGTTAGAAGAGGCTAGTTGGTTAATATAGGTATGGTTTAGGATGGAACCTATGGAACCATATAACGAGGAATAGTAAGTAAGGTCACGTGATGTAATCTATATAATCTGTATAATCTATAAGATCTATAGTAGAGTAAATAGAGCAAACGGAGCAGATAGAGTAACGACTTTCTTAGAAGTACGGTTGTGTATTTAAAGGACTATAGTTCCTACCTAGATAGTTCCTTCCTTGTAGTAATTCTTAGAATATAATTAGAGTTAATCTATTAGGTAACCACTCCACTAGTTATTATTACATTATTAACTTCCTATATTACCTACATACCTAGCCTATTAATAAGTCCACCGTAGTTCCTGCTATAAGGCTTTATTATACAATTACTACCTAATTATAGTATTAAAAGTCAAATAACATACTACCGAAAGTAGTTATAATAACGCTATTAACGGTAGCAACGACCTTAGGGTTAGGTAATAATACTAGTATAGTAGATACTAACTCGCAACTAGTTATAGTGGGATAGTTATAGGCAATAGTTAATTAGTTAATAAATAATAATATAGTACTTAAAAATAGGGTTAATAGAATAGGAGTAGCTAAGGTTAAGTTACCTTTAATTAAATAATTCTTAGGGGAGAGATTAAAGCTTAAAGGATTCCTTATGTAATTGCACTTTAAAGTTACACAAGAAGGAGCAAAATTGGTGACACCTATGGATTAACTAGCGTATGTAGGATTGTTCCTAATAGGGAGGGCGCTTAAATAGTTTAAACCCTACCTTATAGAGGTATAGAAAAGCGGCATAGCAACCGCTAATTAGGAGGTATAATATATGTTTTTAAGCTAGACTAGATTCGCGGAATAATTAATATAAATATTTAGGGACCTAAAAGTAATAACTACGGCAGAAAGAAAGCTTTAGGACCTAGTATAGCGAACCTTAGCAATTAAGTATATAACGCAGTTTTAGACGTTAGCTATATAGGCTAAATGGAATAATAAGGCGCTTATAGCATAGTATAAATAGGGATTTAAGGTAAAAGTTTAGAATATAATTATTTTAATAGAAGATGCGGACACCCTTAGGGAATTAATTAATTAAGTAATTAAGATTAATAATAGGATTTACTAGAGGGAACAGGCTAAGAAGGGTTAGGATAGAGTTCCATAATTATATAAGGCGTAGAGCACGTAATAACTAAAGCTAAATTAAAAACTATAGTATAGCGTAGAGCTAATAGACCTAAGTGGTACTAAAGAAAACTATAAAAGATAGAAAAAATAACTATGGAAACTTAGAGGATTAAGTAATTAAAGGTTTAAAGAGTATAGGCTAAACTAAGAATCTTAGTAGCAGAAGGCGTTTAAGCGGACTCTATAGTAGAAACAATGGTTTAAAAACAGAGCTTATATAAATTGCAGAAAATAGGGTTATTTTACTAGAGACTATAAAAGTGGTTAGAGTTACTACGCAGTAAAGGAAACTAGACTAGTAGTATATAACATATATATATAGAGGGATAATAGTATACTATAAGGAACAAAAGAGTATTTAATTAAAAGCTTTGCGTTTTATTATAATAACGTATGCCGAATTTATAAAGACGCTAAGTATGGCGTAAGCTATTAGCTATAGGAGCTAAAGTTAAGAGGACTTAAGGGAACTAAAGAGTTAGATAAAGAATAAGATCGACTTTATAAGCTAGATTAAAATATTATAGTAACGTGCAGATAAAGATTAGCAATAATAATAATAGAGTTAGAGTACTTATTAATTAATAGCGATGAGGAAGAAAAAGGGACTAACTAGGGGTATCTAAACCTTAATAACGTAATAGAAGTAGAGACTAGGACCGCTATAGAGTAAGGTTTAATAATAGGTATTATAATACCGTTAGATACGGTATCTATCGCTTTATAAAACGGAAGGAGTAATATCTAAAAACGATTAAGCAAGTAGATGACTACTAGTGTTAGCTTACTACTTAATAAAGGTAAAAGGCTAAAGGCTTAAGATTCTTAAGATAAGATGAGGCACGCTTAGGGACCTATAATGGACAATAACTAATGGGAAAGAGTAGTAGCTTAGTTTAATAATATATAAATAAGTACGGGATAAAGTTTTTAAAAAGCACAAGACTCTTAAGACAAGATAAGTAAGATTTAAGACTCTTAAGATGAGATGAGAATACCTAAGCCTAGTTAGACTAAGGTAGGAGTAAAGCTTAAGATAAAAGCGAGCTTAGAATTAAAAAATCTAAGGTACTAAGAATTTAGAGAACGAATAAGGTCTATAATAATTCTAGGTAAACGTAGTGTTCAGCCTAAATATTAAAAAGTTAATACTGCGATTAAGAAGTAAGAGAACTTTAAGGATCTAACTATAAGACACAGGTAATAAGAAACCATAGATAAGTTTAGAGTAAGAATTTTTATATAGTAAGAACAGAAGCTAGACTAAAGATCTAGTATACTAGGTTGTATAAGAAACAGAGCACCCGTACAAAGAATTACTAATAGGCCGAAAGCAGGCACGCTAAGAGCTAAGTAGCTTATTAAACTAGAGCAAGAAGAGGATCTAGAGATTCTAACTAGGTTTAAGGAACGGTATATAAAGGGCTGTTACAACGTAGTAATAAGAAGATACTTCCTTACGGACAAGCCGTATATACTTTAATAGCTATACTAAAGGTAGTATAGGTAAAGACACAATAATAAGTAGGAAGATTTCTATATATAATTAGACGAGAGAGTTATTTAGGACCACCTAATTACGGAAAAAGCGATAAATTATATTAAAGGAGCCTTAATTATAATATTAAAGGATATAAAGGAACAATTAGAGGACTAGAGAAGCGAAAGACGTATCTTAATACCTGCGAATAAAGCCGTAACGTTTAGATTAACATAATAAAGGTTTAAACTTAAAAATAAAGATAAATTAAGAGTTAACCTAAAGTACCTAGCATACTATATGCTATTATGGATTATATACGTAGACGATATATACAAAATGCATAAAAACCTAAAAGAGAAAAATCGGAAATACCCTATAAGGATATATTGGGCGCCAGATAAGCGACAGTATAGAAATACTAAGTATATACACAGCTAGCATTTAGTAGAAGTTTAGAAGTTAGGAGACTTAATACTTTAACTAGAAAGATTCCTTATAGAAGAATACCTAGATAGATAATAATGGTAGGAATATCTAAAGAATACCTATCTATAGTATATTAAGGATAAAAAGCGAACTAAGTATTAGCTAAGGAATGAGTTAAATATATAAGGATCTAGTAGCTAATAGTTAGGAAAAGTAAAGGCCTATAGAACTAGAGGGAGCTAGTAGTAAAGCCTTAGACCCTTAAAGGAATTTAAGGACAATACCTAAATTTATAAGTTAATTAGCAAGATTAAAAGTTTAAAGCATTAATAGATAGTGGAGTAATAAGGAACCATATCTTACTAATAGTAGTTAAAAGGATGGGGCTACTATATAGGCGGAAGGAGCGCCTATATTTATTAGTACCAATTTTAGAATATCTAATAGCCTATAGAGGAGGTATTATTAATCTTAAAACAGAACCAATTTAGATAACTATTAAAGGGAGATAAATCGAGATGTCTTTTAATATATTACCATTAGGGAATAATAAGGCAGTATTAAAAATGCCTTAGTTATAGAAATATAATCTAAAGATCGATTAGATTATAGGTTAGGTTAATATTAGGGATACTTAATAACGTAAGATGTAATAATAAACTAAGTTAGTATAATACTAAGTAGGAGCAACCTATAAAGAAATAGAAAAAGGACTAAGTTATATACTAAAGAGATACTATAAGTATAGCAAAAAGCTATAGTTACTAGAAAGTAAGAAGCTATTAGAGTATATAGTATAGGACTATAAGATAGAGTTAGAACTAGGAATAAGTTTAAGGTTTTTTCTAACCTATAAGCTTACAGAAAAAGAGTTATAGGCACTTAAAAAGTTTGTCCAGGAGAACTTATAAAAGGGATATATTAGATTATTATAATTATTAGCAGGTTATTTAGTACTATTTATACTAAAGAAGAATAGTAAACTAAGGCTATGTATTAACTATAAATAGTTAAATAGTATTACTAGGAAGAATAGGTATTCTTTATCTTTAATTAGCAAAATTTAAGACAGGATAGGTAATACGCAAATCTTTATAAAGATAGATCTGAGATAGGCGTACCATTAGATTAGAATTAAGGAAGGCGATAAATAGAAAGTTGCTTTTAGGTTAAAGGAAGGACTATATAAACTATTGGTTATGCAATTTAGGCTTATAAACGCACTAGTAACGTTTTAGAAGCGTATTAATAATATATTAGGAGAACACTTAAATAAATTTGTTATAGTATACCTTAATATTATTATTATCTACTTAATAAATAAGGAAGAATATAGAGAATACGCTAAATGGGTTTTAAAGAGACTATAAGAAGAACAGATGCTAGTAGTAATTAAAAAATGCGAGTTCTTTACTAAAAAGACAGATTTTATTAAATTTATTATTAAACTAGGCTAACTTAGTATAGATCTAAAAAAGATTAAGGCTATAGTAAATTAGTAGGAACTAGAGAACGTTATATAGTTAAAATCGTTTATTACAAACGCTTTAAGTATAATGTTATAACTACTTAAAGAAGAGTTAGAAGAAGCTAGTTAGTTAATATAAGCACGGTCTAAGATAGAACCAATAGAACTATATAATGAGGAATAGTAAGTAAGGTTATATAATATAATCTATATAATCTAGGTAATCTATAAGATCTACTATAAAGTAAATAGAGTAGACGGAGTAAATAGAGTAACGACTTTTATAGGAGTACGGTTGTGTATTTAAGGACCCTTAGTCCCTACCTAGATAGTTCCTTTCTTATAGTAATTCTTAGAATATAATTAGAGTTAATCTATTAGGCAACCACTCTACTAGTTATTATTACGTTGTTAACTTCCTATATTACCTATATACCTAGCCTATTAACAAATCCACTATAGTTTCTGCTATAAGGTTCCGTTATATAATTACTACCTAGTTACGGTCTTAGAAGTTAAATAATATACCACTAAAAGTAGCCACCACAACGCCATTAACGGCAGCAACTACTTTAAGATTAAGTGGAGATATAAGTATATAAGATACTAACTTACAGCTAGTTACGGTTGGGTAGTTATAGGAAATAGTTAATAGGTTAAATAAGAATAACTAAATACTTAAAGAAAGACTTAATAGAATTAGAGTAGTAAAGGTTAAGTTACCTTTAATTAAACGATTCTTAGGAAAGAGATTAAAGCTTAAAGGATTTCTTACGTAAATATATTTTAAAGTTATGCAAGAAAGGGCCAAGTTAGCTATATTAATAGATTAAATAGCCTACGCAGGATTGTTCTTAATAGGAAGGGCACTTAAATAGTTTAAACCCTACTTAACGGAAATATAGACTAACGGAATAACTACTACTAATTAAAAGGTACAATTTATGTTTTCTAGCTAGGTAGAATTTATAGAATAATTAATATAGATATTTGGGGACCTAGAGGCAATAGTTATAATAAAAAGGAAACTTTAGGACCTAACGTAGTAAACCTTAGCAATTAAGTATATAATATAGTTTTAAATACTTACTATATAGGTTAAATAGAATAATAGGGCGCTTATAGTATAGTATAAATAGGGACTTAAAGCTAAAGTCTAGGACGTAATTATTCTAATAAAAGATATGGACACCCTTAGGGAATTAATAGATTAAGCGATTAAGATTAATAATAGGATCTTCTAAAGGGAATAGGCTAAGAGAGGCTAAGATAGAGTTCTATAATTATATAAAACGTAGAGTACGTAATAACTAAAGCTAAATTAAAAACTATAGTATAGCGTAAAGCTAATAGACCTAAGTGGTACTAAGGAAACCTATAAAAGATAGGGAAAACAACTATAGAAACCTAAAAGTTAAGGATTAAGTAATTATAAAACTAAGAAGTAGAGGCTAAACTAAGGATCTTACTAGTAGAAGACGTTTAAGCGGACTTTATAGTAAAAATAATGGTTTAAAAATAGAGCTTATATAAATTACGGAAAATAGAGTTATTTTGCTAAAGACTATAAAAGTAGTTAGAGTTATTATATAGTAAAGGGAACTAGACTAATAGTATATAATATATATGTATAAAGGGATAATAGTGTACTATAAGGAACAAAAGAGTATTTAATTAAAAGTTTTGCGTTTTGTTATAATAACGCATATTAAATTTATAAAGATGCTAAGTATAGCGCAAGCTATTAGCTATAAGAGCTAAAGTTAAAGGGACTTAAAGGAACTAAAGAGTTAGATAAAGAATAAGATTAACTCTATAAGCTAGATTAAAATATTATAACAATATACGGATAAAGATTAGTAATAATAATAATAGAGTTAAAGTACTTATTAATTAATAGTAATAAGGATAAAAAAGGAATTAACTAGGGGTATTTAAACCTTAATAACGTAATAGAAGTAGAGACTAAAACCGCTATAAAGTAAGGTTTAGTAACAGGTATTATAATACCATTAGATACGGCATCTATCGCTTTATAAGATAGAAGGAGTAATATTTAAAGATAATTAAGTAAGTAGATAACTGCTAGTGCTAGCTTACCACTTAATAAAGGCAAAAGGCTAAAGGCTTAAGATTTTTAAGATAAGATAAAAGATAACTAAGATTCTTAAGACGAGATAAGGCACGCTTAAGGACCTATAATAGACGATAACCGATAGAGTAGAGTAATAGCTTAGTTTAGTAATATATAAATAAGCTTAGGATGTAGTTTCCTAAAGGTATAAGACTCTTAAGATAAGATAAGTAAGATTTAAGACTTTTAAGATAAGATAAGAATACTAGTAAAGCCTAGTTAGACTAAGGCTAGAGTATAGCTTAAGAAAGAAGCGAGCTTAGGATTAAAAAATTTAGGGGATTAAGAATTTGGAGTATAAATAAGAACACCTATAGATAAAAAGTAAATGGCTTTATTATAGATTAGAAAATTTACGGTATAAACAGTAATTAGACTAGAAGATAAATATATAAGCCTAAAAGACTTACTAGTAAAACACGTCGTTTAGACTAAAGATTAAAAAGTTAATACTATAATTAAGAAGTATAAAGACTTTAAGAATTTACTTATAAGGTAAGCACCTAAAGAAACTATAACTAAATTTAGGACAAGAATCTTAGTATAGTAAAAACTAGATAGAGAATCTAGTATATTAGGTTATATATAAGACAGAGCACTAATATAAAGAATTACTAATAGGCTAAGAATAGGTACGCTAAGAGCTAAATAGCTTACTAAACTAGAAAATAAAGAGGATTTAGGGATTTTAACTAGGTTTAAGGAACAGTATATAAAAGGCTATTATAATATAGTAATAAGAAGATACTTCCTTATAGATAAGCCGTATACACTTTAATAGCTGTACTAAAGGTAGTATAGGCAAAGATATAATAATAAGTGGGAAGATTTCTATATATAGTTAGATAAAAAAGTTATTTAGGACCACCCTATTACGGAAAAGGTAATAAATTATATTAAAGGAGCCTTAATTATAACGTTAAAAGATCTAGAGAAATAATTAGAGGACTAGAGAAGCGAGAGACGCGTCTTAGTACCTATAAATTAAAACGTAACGTTTAGATTAGCGTAATAAAGGTTTAAACTTAAGGATAAAGATAAGTTAAGAGTTAACCTAAAGCACCTAGCGTACTATACGCTATTATAGATTGTATATATAGATAATATATACAAGATATATAAAAATCCAAAAGAAAAGAACCGGAAATACCCTATAAGGATATATTAGGCGCTAGATAAGCGATAATATAGGAATGCTAAGTATATATACGGCTGGCATCTAGTTAAAGTTTAAGAGTTAGGAAACTTAATACTTTAACTAAAAAGATTCTTTATAAAAGAATACTTAAATAAAAGATAGTGGTAGGAATGCCCAAAAAATATATATCTATAGCATATTAAGGAAAAGAAGCGAATAAAGTATTAGCTAAAGGATAAGTTAAGTGCATTAGGATCTAGCAGCCAATAATTAGGAAAAGTGGAGGCCTATAAAACCAGAGGGAACTAGTAGTAGAGCCTTAAACCCTTAAAGGAATTTAAAGATAATACTTAAATTTATAAATTAAGTGGTAAGATTAACAGTTTAAAGTATTAGTAAATAGTAGAGTAATAAGAAACTATATTTTACTAGTAGTAGTTAAAAGGATAGGGCTACCGTATAGATAAAAGGAGCACCTATATCTATTAGTTATAATTTTAGGAGATCCAATAGCTTATAAAGGAGGTATTATTAATTTTAAAATAGGACCAATTTAGATAACTATTAAAGGAAGATAAATCGAGATGTTTTTTAATATATTACTATTAGGGAATAATAAAGCAGTATTAGGAATACCTTAGTTATAAAAATATAATCTAAAAATTAATTAGATTATAGGTTAGGTTAGTATTAAAGATACTTAATACCGTAAAGTATAATAATAAGCTAAAATAGTATGGTACTAAGTAGGAGTAACCTACGAAGAAATAAATAAGGGACTAAGTTATGTACTAAAGAGATACTATAAGTATGGTAAAAAACTATAGTTACTAGAAAGTAAAAAGCTATTAGAGTATATAGTATAGAACTATAAAATAGAATTAGAACTAAGAATAAGTCTAAGGTTTTTTTTAATTTATAAGCTTACTAAAGAAAATGGGAGAGCACTAAAAGAGTTTATCTAAAAAAACTTACGAAAAGGATATATTAGACTATTATAGTTATTAGCCGGATATCTAGTATTATTTATACTAAAGAAGAACGGAAAACTTAGGTTATATATTAACTATAAATAGTTAAATAGCATTACTAGGAAGGATAGATATCCTTTACCCTTAATTAGCAAAATCTAAGATAGGATTAGTAACGTATAAATCTTTACGAAGATAGATCTAAGATAGGTATACTATTAGATTAGGATTAAGAAAGGCGACGAATAAAAGGTAGCCTTTAGGTTAAAGAAAGAACTATATAAGCTATTAGTTATGCAATTTAGGCTTATAAACGTACTAGTAATATTCTAAAAGCGTATTAACAATATATTAAGAGAACATTTAGATGAATTTGTTATAGTATACCTTAATAATAATATTATCTACTTAATAAGTAAGGAGGAATACGGAGAATACGTTAAATAGGTCTTAAAGAGACTATATGAAAAACAGATGCTAGTAGCAATTAAGAAATACGAATTCTTTACTAAAAAAACAGATTTTATTAAATTTATTATTAAACTAGGCCAACTTAGTATAGATTTAAAAAAGATTAAGGCTATAGTAAATTGGTAAGAACTAGAGAACGTTACTAAGTAAAATCGTTTCTAGGGTTTTGCAATTACTATAGAAGGTTTATAGCTTAATGGTTAAAGGATATTAAGCCATTTATAAGGTTAATAAAAAAAGAAGAACCTTAGGTATAGGGAGAAGATTAGAGGAAATTATTTAAAGAGGTTAAGGAGTTGTTTACTTAGGACTTAATTCTTAAAATTTACTAACTAAAACTAGAGATAGTGGTCGAAATAAATGCATTAGACTTTGTACTAGGGGTATACTTCCTATAAAAATATAAAGATAGATGGCGCCTAGTAGTATACTATAGTCGGAAGATAACACTACTAGAACTAAACTATAACATCTATAATAAGGAGTTGTTGGGTATAGTTATAGTACTTTAGAAATAGAGGGCATTCTTATAAGGCATAGAAAAACTATTTATAGTTAAGACGGATTATAAGAACCTAATAGGGTTCTTAATAATAAAAGAACTTAACTAGAGATAGGTTAGATAGGTAGAAATGCTTATAGAATACTATTTTAAGATTTAGTATACTAAGGGTATAGATAATATATAAGCAGACGCTTTAAGCAGAAAGGCTAAACTATAAAACGACGAAAAGCCATTAGGGGCTTTACTGCGAAAAGATATAGACGGATTAATTAGATACAATTATCCGAAAATTGTAATAATAAGAGAAATTAGTTAGACCTATAAGGCACTAGAGAGTATATAGTTATAAAAAATCTAAAATATATAGGTAGAGGATTTAAACTTAGAGCAGTACAAAAATTAAAAAGCAATATATATACTAAGGAACATTATAAAAGAGTTTATTAAGTTATTTTATAAGGGATTAACATAAGGATATAATAAAGCTATAGGCTTAGTGTTAAGACTCTAAGAGGAGTATATTATTAATAAAATCTAGGGACTAGTAAGATAAGTCACTAAGAAATATCTAAATTATTAAAGAAATAAACTAATAAGGTATAAGCTATACGGAGGGCTACAACCTATTAAAGTACCAGAAAGACTATAGGAAGTTATATTATAGGACTCTATTATAAAGTTACTAAAATTAAGAGATCCTATTACTAAATAAAATTATAACGTAATTTTAGTAATAGTAGACAAGCTAATGAAGTGGGGATACTTTATAGCATATATAGAAGAAATCTTAGCAGAAGATATTACTAGAATCTATATTAAAGAAGTATTTATAAGATATAGAGCACTAAGCAAGATTATATTAGATAGAGATTTAAGATTTATAGCAGCATTTTAGTAAGTATTTTTAGCAGAATAAGGAGTTTAAGTAGTAACTTCTACCGTATATTATCCGCAGACAGACGGTTAAATAAAAAGATTAAATTAGACACTAGAGTAGTATCTAAGGCACTATATTAATTATGTATAAAATAATTAGGTATCGCTATTACCAGTTATATAGTTTGCATATAACGCGATACTATAGAAAGGGATAGGCATATTACCCTTTAAGGCGAATTATAGATATAAGTTAAGAATATTATTATTACTACGTTAAGCAAAGAAAATAAGTAGCATAGCTAAGTAAAGAATAAAGACGTTAATAAATCTTTATATAAACCTTATGGAAATAGCTAAGGTGGTATAGTAAAGAATAAAAAGGTACTATAACGCTAGGAGATCTAAGGGACCAGATTTTAAGGAGGGAGATAAAGTATAGCTACTATATAAAAATTTTAAGAGTTAACGGCTAAGTAAGAAATTAGACCATGTTAGATTAGGACCCTTTAAAATTATAAAAAGAATTTTACTAGTTATATTTAAGTTAAACCTACCAGCCAAAATAAAGATTTACCCTATATAGTATATCGCGATGCTAGAGCCAGCATATAGGAATATTAAGCCACTAGTTTACAAAGTAAATACGTATAAAGGATAAGAGGAAGACGAATAATAAGTTTTAAAGATTATTAGTTACAAGGACATGGATAAGAAAATATAGTATAAAGTTAAGTAGTTAGGCTATAATGAGACTACCTAAAAGCTACTAGAAAATCTAAAGAATGCTATAGGAAAGGTATAGGAGTATTAAAAGGGAAAAGGTTAGGCAGTATTAATAAAAAAGGATCGCCAAAAAACGAGCCACCTAAGGGGGATACAGAAAGAGCACCTGCCAAGGTATTTAGAGTTATTTCCTTCTCTATTAGAAGAGAATCCGTTCTTTTATTGCTAAGTTCCTATAAACCTTATTCTATAAGTTTCTACTTCTTAAAATGTACCTTCTTATAAACCTTTTTAAGACAGATTAACCGAGCGGACGCAGTAAGACGAGAATTAAGAGCACGTTATTAGGCATTAGCAGCCTCTTTCTTAACGTTATAAGAATAATAAAGTTCCGCTAGCGCTACTAAAAGCTTATTATTGAGTTTCGCAGCAGTAAATTAAACCTAAGACCCTATAACAAATTACTTAGGGAACTTAAAAACTATTTAGAAAAATAATACGCGCATACTTAGCGTTAGAGACTAAGTAAACGTTATAGAACGACTAAACATTCGCTTTAGTACACTCTAAATAAGAGGATAGTTGCTAAGATAAGGGACTCGCTAATATAACGTAAATTAACCCCTCTTTCGCATAATAAGAATATAGAGATGGTATTATCTTACTAAGAGATAATATTGCAGTAACAGTACGAGACTGACGAGCTGTAGATAAAGAAGAAGATGCTTTAGGTATAATAAGTAACAATATTAACTAAGTTAATTAGATGGATATTACACCTCTAGTAAATAACTTAAAGATATTAGGAATCTTTAAGGACAAAGATAAGGAGGAGGGAAATAGTATTATAAACGCTTTAAGTACAATATTACGACTACTTAAAGAAGAGTTAGAAAAAGCTAGTTAGTTAATATAAGTACGGTTTAGGATAGAACTAATAGAACTATATAATAAGGAATAGTAAGCAAGGTTACGTAATATAATCTATATAATCTGGATAATCTATAAGATCTACTATAAAGCAAATAGAGCAGACGGAGTAAATAGAGAAACGACTTTTATAGGAGTACGGTTATGTATTTAAGGACCCTTAGTCCCTACCTAGATAGTTCCTTCCTTATAGTAATTCTCAGAATATAATTAGAGTTAATCTGTTAGGCAACTACTCTACTAGTTATTATTACGTTATTAACTTCCTATATTACCTATATACCTAGCCCATTAACAAACCTACCGTAGTTCCTGCTACAAGGTTCCGTTACATTGTTCCTAGGGTTTTATAATTACTATTAGAGTTTATAGCGTAATAGTTAGTAAATATTAAGCCATTTATAAGATTAATAAAGAAAGAGGAACTATAGATATAGGGAGAGGAGTAGAAGAAGTTATTTACCTAAAAACTAATCCTTAAGATTTATTAACTAAAGTTAAAGATAGTTGTGGAGACAGATATATTAGACTTTATACTAGGAGTATACTTTTTATAGAAATATAAGAATAGATGGCACCTAGTAACATACTATAGTTAGAAGATAACACCATTAGAGTTAAACTATAACATCTATAATAAGGAGTTATTAAGTATAGTTATAGTATTAAAGGAATAAAGAGCATTCTTATAAGGTATAGAGAAACTATTTATAGTTAAGACGGATTATAAGAACTTAATAAGATTCCTAATAATAAAGGAACTTAACAAAAGATAAGTTAGATAGGTAGAGATGCTTACGGAATACTATTTTAAGATTTAGTATACTAAGGGTATAAAGAATACACGAGTAGACGCTCTAAGTAGAAAAGCTAAACTATAAAACAATGAAAAGCTATTAGGGGCTTTACTACAAAAAGATATAGATAGATTAATTAGGTATAATTATCTAAAGATTATAGCAACTTAAGAAGAGAAATTAGAAAGAATCTATAAGATACTAGAGAGTTTTTAGGTATAAAGAATTTTAGAAGCATAGCTAGAAGATCTATAGGTAGATATATACAAAAATTAAAAAGTAAAGTATATCCTAAAGAGTATAGCAGAATATTTTATAGAGGACTTTTATAAGAGAATAACTTAAGGACATAACGGAGCTATAGGCTTAGTATTAAGACTTTAAGAGAAATATATTATTAATAAAATCTAAGGACTAGTAAGGAAGGTTATAAAAGAATATTTAAATTACTAAAGAAATAAACTAACGAGGCATAAGCCGTATAGTGTAACGGCGCTATTATACGTTACCTGCCAAATTCTACTATATTCTGCCGACCTATAATTAGCTCGCCCAAAGCTAGCGCCTTAGTGGCTTACCCTATATATTTGTTTATATCGGTCCTAGCGACCCCTTTTTCCCTTCTCCTTAGCTTAGTATCTTTGTAATATAGTATTCTATAAGCTTCGGTTTAGAGGCATTTATATAAGCTGTAATATTATACTAAACTTACCCTACCCTACCTAGGAAGGCCTTAATAATATCCTACCCTAAAAGAAACTTCGTTTATAATAACACGTTAACGCGCTATACTTAGATACTAAAACAACTCCACACTACCTAAAAAGGCCTAAATAATATCCTACCTTATAAGCTAGATAGGACTAGACCTATACCCCTAGAATTAAAACTAAAGTATATAATATTAATAAACCCTAAAAAGCTAACGATAGTACCTAAAGTAAGCTTATTTAAGAGAGCTGCCTTTACCTAAGAGAAACCTAAGATCTAATTAGGATTAGAAATTAAAGATAATAATAATGTTATAAACGTACACGAGCAGATTTACGCCCTCGCGGCTAGCTAAAAGGCCGATTATCTTAAAGTAAGAAATATATAAGAGACCCTATAAGAGATCCTAAAAAGCCTTACGGCCCTATAAAATAGCCTAGCTTTCCCTTTCTAAAGCCCTAGCTAACCTATTTACTCTATTAAATATAATATACTAGGGAGTACGGATATAATAATAAAGTAATTAAAGTCTGTTAAGCTTTTTAACCCCTAACCCCTATCTAATGGGATAAACCCTACCTTTAAGAATTAGAGGATCTAAGTATAAAGAAAACTCCGCGTTAACTATAACTATTTTCCCTCTAAAGAAGCTAAAATACTTTACCTCTTTAGTTAAACTATAGGAGATACCTAATATTACCTTTAAGCCAAATTTAAGGGCAACTCCCCTGTCCGCTTTATATCTATTAGCAAGATACTATAGTATTTAGCCGCTATATATATAAACCTAAATAAAGCACAAGACGCGCATTGTAACTATAATGGCTTAATAATAAAGTTAAACCAATTCTTTACTAAGTTCTAAACTTAATTCTTATACCTAATAGGTAAAGGCTAGGTTCTCCTTAAGAACTACCGTTTAGACCTATACAATAAGCTAACGGGTTAACTATAAGAGAAGATTACGGTAGCTTTGGACGACCTACTAACCTACTAAAAACTTATAGCCTAATATCTATTATTTAACTTAGAACTAAAGCAAATTAACGCCCGTTCTAATTAATAAAAAAGGGCTTGCAGTAGTTAAAACTTGTTAACTATACCTATAGGAGCTAGAGTAGGAAGATAAGCTATAATAGCCCTTATACTAAAAGCGGTTATATCTACGCACCGGTAAGCCTTGCCTAACTAACTACGTACCACACTATTAACCAGTACTCGTCGCAATATCCTAATTAACCCTACCTTGGCTATGTGCTATAACTATAATAAGGAGGGTTACTTTGCCTTATCTTGCCTAGAGCTAAAGGATATAGGCAATATTAAGGAAATAGAGGAAGGAGAAACGTTTAATAAGTTAGGAAAAAAAGAGCCCTAGGGAAAAACTCCCCCTTAGGGTACACTATCGATCTTAAAGAGATTAATCTTAGTTAGTTAATAGGTAGGAAGCATTTTACCGTTCTATATATAGTATTTTAAAATAAATATAGAGTAAATATAACTGTCCTTATTAACACTAGAGTAAATGGCTTTGCCTTTATAAATACTACCTATATAAATAATGTTGCTAAATTTCTAAATATAAAAGCTACCCGATTAGAGAAGCCTATTTAAGTAAAAGGCTATAACAGCCAAGCTAGTTAGCTGGTTACCTACATTTTAAAGTTATATATCGCTCTTAATAAACAACGCTAATATAGTATCCCTTTCTGCATCCTAGACCTAGGGTCCTATAATATAATCTTTAGCCAAAAATAGATGTCCTATTTTAATATTTGGCTAAATATATAATAAAGATAATTTGTCTAACCGGAGGATAGACTAAAACTACCCTTATTTATTAGGGAAATCCAAACTAATTATAAGACACTAGCTATAAAGGCTAACCCTACCTACTAGTAGGATATCCGGGCCTATAATTTAGCCTTTACCTAAAAAGACGCCCGCTGTAAAGCTAGAAAGAACTTTATACTAATAAAGATACTCTCCTAAAGCGCTATATCTAAAGAGGACTTTATATATAGAAGCGGGATAGAGAGTAATATAAACAACGTCTAAGTTGCGCAGATTTAACTAGTATAGAAAAGAACGTATTAATAGGATATAAGGGATAACCTCTAAAAGATATAATAGGAGCTAAAAGGAGTAATAATAACACTAGTACCCTAAAAGCCCCTAAAGTTATATATGCCCCTATTATTATGCAAACCCCCTATAGTAGATATTACCGTAATTAGCGCTATAGCGTTCCACTTTAATATATACTAAAAGGATAATAAGGTCTTTATAATAAGCCTATATAAGATTAACCGAATTATTAATAATAGGGAGGAAAATCTGGCTAAGGAAACCAATAAGGAACTAGTTAAACGCCTTCTTTTTACTATTTATATAGATTATAAGGATATATTCTTAAAAGCGGCCTTAAATAAGTTACCCCCTTACCAGACATATAATTATAAGATTTAATTAGAAGCCAATAACTTACTAGGCTATAGCCCCCTTTATTAATAATTAATAGATAAGCTAAAAGTAACAAAGTGATACTTAATTAATAACCTAGATAAAAGGTTTATTAAGCTAAGTTAAGCCCCTTTTACTTCACCTATCCTATTTATAAAAAAGCCTAATAGAGGCCTTTATTTTTATATTAACTATTAAAAGCTAAACGCTATTACTTAAAAGGACTAGTACCCTATTCCTTTAATTAACGAGACCCTTATACGTTTAAGCTAGGCAAAGATCTTTACTAAACTTAATATCCGCTAAGCTTTCTACTAAATTAGGATAAACCCTATATCTAAAGATTTAACAACGTTCCGTACCCGTTATAGTTCCTATAAATATAAAGTTCTTCCTTTTAGACTAATAAACGGACTAGCTATATACTAAAGNTATATAAATAACGTTCTTTTTAATTACCTTAATAAGTTCTACATGGTATATCTAGATAATATTCTTATATACTCAGACAACGAACTTAAGTATTAAGTTTATATTAAGAAGGTCCTAGAGAGACTACAAAACGCAGGCTTATAAGTTAATATTAAGAAATATAAGTTTAGGGTAAAACGTATAAAATACCTTAGGTTTATTATAACTATAGAAGGAATTAAGGTTAACCCTAAGAAGGTAGAGACAATCTATAACTAAAAGCCCCTTTACACAGTAAAAGGAATCTAATCCTTCCTTAGTTTTTATAACTTCTACTACTAGTTTATCTACGACTATAGAATTATGGTAAAACCTCTTATATAACTAACTAGGAAGGACACACCTTTTATCTTTAATAATAACTATATAAAAGCCTTTAAAGAGATAAAGGATCGGCTTATCTCTTCCCTAATTCTTTATTACTATAACCTAGACCTTAAATTAATGCTAGAAATAAACGTCTCTAATAGGGTTGTAGCGGGAATCCTATTATAGTTATATTTAGACGGCGAATAGTACCCTATTACCTTTTTCTTAAAAATAATAAACCCGGCTAAGTGTAACTATAAAGTACACAATAAAGAGATACTAGCTATTATTTAATTACTCTCCTAATAGCGCGTAGAGCTTAAAGGTATAAACTCCCAGATTAAAATATATATAGACTATAAAGCCCTAGAGTACTTTATAACTATAAAGCAGCTTACTAAATAATAAGCCTAGTGGGCTAAAATACTCTCCTAATTCTTCTTTATAATTATATATTATTTTAGTAAATAACCGCACTATAAACCGGACTATAAGCTATATAGTATATACTACCCCTATTCCCTATAGTAAGAGCCTCTACCTTACCTAAATATAAAGGAGAAGGTATTAATTGTAACGAATTTTATCGACTTATTAAAAGCCTTAAAGAAACTATAGTATAGCAAAGTAATATTATTACAAACTAGAATAGTATTATTAAGAGTATTAGAAACGATTTAGTAGATATTAAATTAGAATAGTAAAGCCTTAAAAAGTAAAATGCTAAATTCTAAAAGGCTATCTGGTCCTTGTAAGCGCAACTAAACACTTCCTTAGCTCCAACACAATTATAGGCGTCGATAGCGGCTAGTGGAGGTATAGTAGGGGCAGAGGTAACTTAGCTATAAATAATAAACGCCAGGAACTCTAAAGAACTTAATTAGCAGCTAGTAATAGACGTTAGCTAAGTGGGTAAGGAGACAATAGAGAAAGTAGCTACTACTAAAATAGTAAAGTAAACCATTATATAAGGTATAAAGGATGTGGATAGGCTTATGGGAGCTATACTTAAGGACTTCCGCGTATAGCGAATAAGAGACAGTGCGAGTATTATTAGATTTTCAGTAGAAAAAGATAAAAAAGCTATATTTAGGTAGATAACTGCCTAATGGCTTAAACCGTATATCCTTAGGGTGAGGCTTATTGGACCTAAGTAGTATATAGTTAAGGCGGACTAGGTTAAAGTACCTTTAGCGATAAATATTAATAGCGGAAAAGTAAGTAAGTTAGCTATAGAGCGCTTTAGGGTAGAGAATGGGGTAGAGGTATATATAATAAGATAGCTTAGATAACTAAGGCCGCGCGGCCAGCATGCGTTAGTAATTATTAAAGTAGTAATAAAAGAGGATGTAGAGAAGCTGCTTACGTCAGATAACGTATTATTTAGGGGAGGTACGATTATTATATTACCATTTAAGGAACGACGCACCCCTATAGCATGCTATAAATATAGAAGGTTTAGACATAGGGCTAGAGACTATACGCAACCTAATACGTGTAAAATGTATAGGCGGGAAGGCCATCTCTAGTATAAGATAGTTAATCTACACTATGTAAACTGTTAGGGTCCTTACTAAGCCTTATACTGTAAATACCTAGCATATAGAAAAGAAATGGATAGGATTTTTGTATAATAGCGTTATAAATAGAGAACTCTAGATCCTCTAGGCGAATATAAAGAAGTGTAGGGAAGTGTAGTATACGCTATATAACGATAAAGCGCTAATAGACTTTTACTTTATTTTAGGCCAGGAGCTTTACTACTTTCTCTTAAATAGGGAAGTAGTGCTAGCTGGCTTAAACCCCTAGTAGATAAGGTTTATCCTAATAGGCAGGTAGTAGCGGTATTCCCTAGTTAGGTTATATATCTAGGCGTTTAAAGAGCTAGTAGCTATATAGCTGTAGGTAGATTTAGTAGACATTACGGTAGTAGTAGCGTACGTCGGCTAAAGGAGACTTATAATTGTGTCGGTATATATTTTAGATAGATATTTAAGAAGAACTAAGGAAGAGAACCTAGAGAAGCTCTTTAGTAGGCTAGAGATGATTAATGATCTAATTTAGGGTAAACTATTACGCGACTTATATACTGAGGTAGTAATTATAGGCGACTTTAATCGGCATAATCCGCTATAGGGAGGAAGTCACATTAGTACTATATTAACGTAGGAAGAAAGCGCGCTAATTATTAACTTTATAGTAGACCGGTTACTCCAGAGCCTGCTTTTAGTAGAAGTACTTATATTTAAGAGCGACGCGGGGCGGATATTAATAATCGACCTTATACTTGTAACCCCGGGCCTAGTAAGTAAACTAGTAAAGTGCGCTATTTAGAAATATAAGTACGGGTTAGACTATAGAGCTATTTATACTAGCTTTTAGGTTAATATAGATACGTAGAAGAGCTAGGAGAGGCTACTTATTAAGAATACAAACTAGGATAAGATTTAAGAAGATATAAAGTGATAGAAAGAGATAAGATTCCCTATAGAAGATATAGATAAAATAGTTAACTACCTTAACAGGTGGGTTAATAAAGCCCTTAAAGCACACTGCTAGCGGGCTAAGCTATTACTATATATAAAAAGATGGTGGAATAAAGACCTTATAATATTAAGGAAGTTATATATATACTAGAGAAATAGGAATAGTATAATACGGAGATAAGGAAGGGACAACCCTAAACTATATAATGTCGCAGTAAAAGCAAAGAAGCTCTTTTATAGAACTATTTGGCGATATAGGAAGCTCTACTAGGACAAATTCCTTGGTAATAGTAATAATATATAAAAAGCGTCGAAATACCTTAATCTATAGGCTATATCCGCGTTCGCTAGAATACTACTAATTAAGAAGGTTAGAGGATAGGGAGAGGTTATTATAGAGAACTATAATATTATAAGAGAACTACTCTAGGCATTCTTTCTAGTCCCGCCACTGTATAAATAAGAGAAGGATGCTATAGCTAGCTATAACTAATTGCCGTAAGAGCCCATCGCTAAATATAAGGTTAAAGTAACTATATTTAGGGCTAGCCTAGATAAGGCTCCTAGAAGGGACGGCCTACTAGCTAGGGTATGGTAAGAGTTATAGCCCGTACTAAGCGGTAAGATTACTACTCTTTTTACTAAATTACTTAAGATAGGGAAAGTACTATAGAAATAGAAGGTAGTAAAGATTATATTACTATAGAAGCCGAAGTGGGGGGACTATATAGTAGCAAATAACTATAGGCCAATCTTCCTCCTCCTAACGCTAGGAAAAGCACTTAAATTGCTAGTGGCGAAGAGGATAGTATACCTAGTAAAGGAATATAGCCTACTACCTAAGATATACTTTAGAGCTAGGAAGTAAAGGTTAACAATATATACGCTATTGTATCTCTATAAGGACGTATTTAGAGTATAAAGAGAAAAGAAAATACTGTCTTTAGTATTATTTAATATTAAGGGTGCGTATAATAATATAGCTATAGAGCCGGAAATCAGGAGACTATAGCAGTATTAGATACCTTAGACGATTATATAATAGGTATAAGACTTCTATATAAACCGTTAAGCCTATATCCTAGTTAATGGATATATATTAGAGGTATAGGCGCTCCTATAGGCAGGTCTTTTATAGGGATTAGTACTGGCCCTAATACTCTTTTTATTCTTTAACGCGGATCTTATATAAAGCGCACCCAGAAATAGCAGCTCTATAGCCTTTGTTAATGACTACTCGGTATAGGTTATAGGCCCTATAGCAGAGAAAAACGCGTAGATTATTTAGGGCAAGATTATACTAATGCTTGAGAAATAGGAGAGGATTAGTAGAGCTTAATTTAAAGTAAAGAAAATATTATTTATCCACCTTACTAGATATAAAGAAGCGGGTAGGGATACTATTACGCCACTCCAATTTAAAGGAAAAGGAATCCCCCTAATATAGGAAGTTAAAATCCTTAGGGTAATTCTTAATAAGGAGCTACGGTTTAAGGTATACCTAGTAAATAAGGCAGGTAAGGCCACTAAGATAGCGCTAGCGTTGCGTAAATTAAAGGGACTGTAGTTTAAGAGCGTTAAGCAGCTAGCTAAGAGCTTAGTCCTACTAGTAGTAGACTACGCGTTACTAATATAGTACCTACTTATAATATAAGAATTAATATAGCTCCTCTAGTAGGCGTAGAGGATTATGGTATAAGCTATTATTAGGGGGTTCCGTACTATTACTCTACTAATAGCGGAGGTAGAAGCCGGCTTACTCCCTCTTAAGTAAAGGCTATGTAACTAGGCCATCGCGTTCTGGGTATTAATCCATAAACTAGGCAAATTACACCCTTATTAGATGATTTAAAGACAGAGGCTCTATAGACGGCACTAATCGCCGCTCTAGAGGATAGTAGAGATATATAAGGATATTTAGGTAAATAGGGTGCTAGAGGTTAAACCGTATATATACCTGCCGTAGGTGGCTAAGCCTAATGTGGTAATATATAAGGATAAAGAGTATACTTAAGCTATTATTAAAGACTATAAGCTAGGGTAGGTTAATATATACGTTAATATATTAGTGCGCAATGGTAGGGCAGAAGTTAGTATGTATACTACGCTATCTAAAGCAACGCTTTTAAAAACGGTGGCGAGCTCTAATTAGGTTGACGCTTACCTTATAGAGCTTCTAGCAATTAGCAAAGCAGCTAACTAGCTATAGAACCCTATGTGCACGGCTGTTAACTAAGTAGGTTTTCTAATACCTGCTTCTAGTATAAGAATATTCTCTAACTTATAATTAGCGTTGCTATTAGTATAAAGCTAAAGGGTTAGAGCCTACTAGGAAGTAGTTATAGAGATCTTAAAGAAGCTTTAGCTAAACAATATTACGCTATACTAGATTCTAGGCCACTTAGGGTTTATAGAAAATGAGAAGGCCGATAAGCTTACTAAAGTAGTAATAAGACTAGAGAATAAGGAGCTACTATAGAAAGACGGCCTCCTATAGTACCTTATAACGCAAGCCTTAAAAAAAGCTAAGATAATAATAGGACCGCTTTTATTAGGAAGATCTAATACGGGTAAGTTTATAAGGAAAATTAACGCAACACTTTACCTTAGAAAGGCTGTAGGATTATACCAGCAGCTAATTAGCTTAGAAGCTGCTATCCTTACGCAGCTATAGACCAGTAAGTTATTTCTAAAAAAATATCTCCACAAAATTAATGTATTAGAGACGGCGTTATATAACTACGGGCTTATAGAATTAATATAGCACTTTCTCTTCTCTTGTAGGAGGTAGATATAGTAGAGGTTTAAACTAAGAAAGCAGCATAGAGATTAATTTGGGGATCTATTATATATATTAGGAGGCTACTTACGCAGATAAGAAGGAGGTAGGAATATTAACGGCCCAATTAAGCGCTGGAAGCTAGATATTAGCGTAGTTAAAGCTATAATTAAATTTGTAAAAGAGACTGGATGTTTATACTTAAGCGTATAAGATATAGAGAGTATAGAAGCTAACGTTAATAAGTAAAGACTTTTAAGAATCCCTCCTCTAATTATCTAACTGAATATACCACAAGCCTCCTTTATATATGCCTCCACTAGTGCGTTGCCGATTAAGAAGCGTATAACGCTAAAATAGCCCTATAAATACAAGGCGTCGAAAACTACTTACCTGGGCTCGCCTCTAAACTCTAACTTTCTTCTAATAGTAACATATTACTTTCCTTTATTTTTTCCTTGGTTAAGTATAGTGTTAGGTAATAGATATATAGTTCTTATAGTTAGCTTCTAAACTAGAGCATGTATGTTAATAGCAGGAAGTATTTAGTTAGCGCTTTATAACGGCCTATACCCTAGATGGTATATGGCTATAATAGAATATACATATATATATACATACGTTAAGGGTCTACGTACACCCTTTGTAAAACATTCTCACACCCTTGTTTTTGTGGCGAATTGGTTAAAGCCGCTATTAAAAGAGGAGGATATTTATCTTGGATATTCTTTTATTTAAATCCTAGTTCTTTATTTAGCTAGTTCCCGCTATAAGGCGGCCCCTATAGCCTACTAAATGAAGCCCTAGAGCCCCGATAGCTGCTTTGACCCCTAAACGCGTATTAGTAATACTACCTCTAGACCTACTAGCAGCTCTATTAAGACGGATAAGGAAACCGAGCGCGAAGGTGTAAGAGGCCTAGTAGTCGCTAAGGATATAAACCTAAAGATTAGCACAGTTTAAATAGTAGATAACCATACTATAAACCGGACTATAAGCTATACAGCATATACTGCCTCTATTCCCTATAGTAAGAATCTCTATTTTACCTAAATATAAAGGAGGAGGTATTAACCGTAATGAATTTTATCGACTTATTGAAAGCCTTAGAGAAACTATAGCATAGTAGAGCAATATTATCACAAACTAGAATAGTATTATTAAGAGTATTAAAAATGATCTAGTAGATATTAAATCGGAATAGTAAAGCCTTAAAAAGTAAAATACTAAACTCTAAAAGGCTATCTGGTCCTTATAAGCGTAACTAAATACTCCCTTAGCTCTAATATAATTATAGGCATCGGTAGCGGCCAGTAGAGGTACAGTAGGGGTAGAGGTAACTCTGCTATAAATGACGAATGCTAGGAACTCTAAGGAACCTAATTAGTAGCTAGTAATAGACGTTAGCTAAGTGGGTAAGGAGATAATAAAGAAGGTAGCTACTACTAAAGTAGTAAAGTAAACTATTATATAAGGTATAAAGGATATTAATAGGCTTATGGGAGCTATACTTAAGGACTTCCGTGTATAGCAAATAAGAGATAGCGTAAGCATTATTAGATTCTTAGTGGAAAAAGATAAAGAAGCTGCGTTTAGGTAGATGACTACCTAATGGCTTAAACCGTATATTCTTAGGGCGAGGCTTATTGGACCTAAATAGTATATAGTTAAGGCGGACTGGGTTAAAGTACCCTTAGTAATAAATATTGATAGTGGAAAAGTGAGTAAGTTAGCTATAGAGCGCTTTAGGGTAGAGAATGGTGTAGAGGTATATATAATAAGATAGCTCGGACAACTAAGGCCGCGCGGCTAGTATATGTTAGTAATTGTTAAAGTGGCAATAAA